>NC_133148.1:44023294-44715794 GCF_048418815.1 Hemitrygon akajei
GGGAATACTCCATCAGGCCCCGGGGACTGATCCATCCTAATGTATTTTAACAACTCCAACACCTCCTCTCCCTTTATATCAACATGTTCCAGAACATCAACCTCACTCATATTGTCCTCACCATCACTAAGTTCCCTCTCATTAGTGAATACTGAAGAGAAGTATTCATTGAGGACCTTGAACACTTTCCCAGCCTCCAGGCACATCTTCCCAATTTTATCTCTAATCAGTCCTACCTTCACTCCTGTCATCCTTTTGTTCTTCACATAATTGAAGAATGCCTTGGGATTTTCCTTTACCCTACTCGCCAAGGCCTTCTCATGTCCCCGTCTTGCTCTTCTCAGCCCCTTCTTAAGCTCCCTTCTTGCAACCCTATATTCCTCAATAACCATATAACCATATAACCATATAACAATCACAGCACGGAAACAGGCCATTCCGGCCCTCCTAGTCCGTGCCGAACTCTTAATCTCACCTAGTCCCACCTACCCGCACTCAGCCCATAACCCTCCACTCCTTTCCTATCCATATACCTATCCAATTTTACCTTAAATGACACAACTGAACTGGCCTCTACTACTTCTACAGGAAGCTCATTCCACACAGCTATCACTCTCTGAGTAAAGAAATACTCCCTCGTGTTTCCCTTAAACTTTTGCCCCCTAACTCTCAAATCATGTCCTCTCGTTTGAATCTCCCCTACTCTCAATGGAAACAGCCTATTCACGTCAACTCTATCTATCCCTCTCAACATTTTAAATACCTCGATCAAATCCCCCCTCAACCTTCTACGCTCCAATGAATAGAGACCTAACTTGTTCAACCTTTCTCTGTAACTTAAGTGCTGAAACCCTGGTAACATCCTAGTAAATCGTCTCTGCACTCTCTCTAATTTATTGATATCTTTCCTATAATTCGGTGACCAGAACTGTACACAATATTCCAAATTTGGCCTTACCAATGCCTTGTACAATTTTAACATTACATCCCAACTTCTGTACTCAATGCTCTGATTTATAAAGGCCAGCGTTCCAAAAGCCTTCTTCACCACCCTATCTACATGAGACTCCACCTTCAGGGAACTATGCACTGTTATTCCTAGATCTCTCTGTTCCACTGCATTCCTCAATGCCCTACCATTTACCCTGTATGTTCTATTTGGATTATTCCTGCCAAAATGTAGAACCTCACACTTCTCAGCATTAAACTCCATCTGCCAACGTTCAGCCCATTCTTCTAACCGGCATAAATCTCCCTGCAAGCTTTGAAAACCCACCTCATTATCCACAACACCTCCTACCTTAGTATCATCAGCATACTTACTAATCCAATTTACCACCCCATCATCCAGATCATTTATGTATATTACAAACAACATTGGGCCCAAAACAGATCCCTGAGGCACCCCGCTAGTCACCGGCCTCCATCCCGATAAACAATTATCCACCACTACTCTCTGGCATCTCCCATCTAGCCACTGTTGAATCCATTTTATTACTCCAGCATTAATACCTAACGACTGAACCTTCTTAACTAACCTTCCATGTGGAACTTTGTCAAAGGCCTTGCTGAAGTCCATATAGACTACATCCACTGCCTTACCCTCGTCAACATTCCTCGTAACTACTTCAAAAAATTCAATAAGGTTTGTCAAACATGACCTTCCACGCACAAATCCATGCTGGCTACTCCTAATCAGATCCTGTCTATCCAGATAATTATAAATACTATCTCTAAGAATACTTTCCATTAATTTACCCACCACTGATGTCAAACTGACAGGTCTATAATTGCCAGGCTTACTTCTAGAACCCTTTTTAAACAATGGAACCACATGAGCAATACGCCAATCCTCCGGCACAATCCCTGTTTCTAATGACATCTGAAAGATCTCAGTCAGAGCTCCTGCTATCTCTACACAAACTTCCCTCAAGGTCCTGGGGAATATCCGGTCAGGACCCGGAGATTTATCCACTTTTAAATTTCTTAAAAGCGCCAGTACTTCCACCTCTTTAATTGTCATAGGTTCCATAACTTCCTTACTTGTTTCCCACACCTTACACCATTCAATATCCTTCTCCTTAGTGAATACCGAAGAGAAGAAATCGTTCAAAATCTCTCCCATCTCCCTCGGCTCCACACATAGCTGACCACCCTGATTCTCTAAGGGACCAATTTTATCCCTCACTATCCTCTTGCTTTTAATATAACTGTAGAAGCCTTTCGGATTTACTTCCACCTTATTTGCCAAACCAAACTCGTAACTTCTTTTAGCTTTTCTAATCTCTTTCTTAAGTTTCCTTTTACATTCTTTATATTCCTCGAGCAATTCCTTTACTCCATGCTGCCTATATCTATTGTAGACATCCCTCTTTTTTCGAACCAAGTTTCTAATATCCCTTGAAAACCATGGCGCTTTCAAACCTTTAACCTTTCCTTTCAACCGAACAGGAACATAAAGATTCTGTACCCTCATAATTTCACCCTTAAATGACCTCCATTTCTCTATTACATCCTTCCCATAAAACAACTTGACCCATTCCACTCTCTCTAAATCCCTGCGCATCTCCTCAAAGTTAGCCTTTCTCCAATCAAAAATCTCAACTCTAGGTCCAGTCCTGTCCTTCTCCATAATTATATTGAAGCTAATGCTATTGTGATCACTGGACCCGAAGTGCTCCCCAACACATACATCTGTCAGCTGACCTATCGCATTCCCTAACAGGAGATCCAACACTGCCCCATCTCTAGTCGGTACTTCTATGTATTGTTGCAAAAAGCTATCCTGCACACATTTCACAAACTCTAAACCATCCAACCATCCAATAGACCAATCTGATCCTTGCTACCTAAACCTCCCGTATACTGCCTTCTTCCACCTGACTAGATTTTCCACCTCACTTGTCACCCATGGTTCCTTCACCCTACCATTCTTTATCTTCCTCACCGGGACAAATTTATCCCTAACATCCTGCAAGAGATCCTTAAACATTGACCACATGTCCATAGTACAGTTCCCTGCAAAAACATCATCCCAATTCACACCGGCAAGTTCTAGCCTTATAGCCTCATAATTTGCCCTTCCCCAATTAAAAATTTTCCTGTCCTCTCTGATTCTATCCTTTTCCATGATAATGCTAAAAGCCATGGAGCAGTGATGACTGTCCCCCAGATTTTCACCTACTGAGAGATCTGTGACCTGACCCGGTTCGTTACCTAATACTAGATCTGGTATGTCAGCCTGTCAACATACTGTGACAGGAATCCATCCTGGACACACTTAACAAACTCTGCTCCATCTAAACCCTTGGAACTAATCAGGTGCCAATCAATATTAGGGAAGTTAAAGTCACCCATGATAACAACCCAGTTATTTTTGCATCTTTCTAAAATCTGCCTCCCAATCTGCTCCTCGGTATCTCTGCTGCTACCAGTGGGCCTATAGAATACCCCCAAAAGAGTAACTGCTCCCTTCCTGTTCCTGACTTCCACCCATACTGACTCAAAAGAGGATCCTGCTACATCACCCACCCTTTCTGTAACTGTAATAGTATTCCTGACCAGTAATGCCACCCCTCCTCCCCTTCCCCCGACCTATCCCTTTTAAAGCACTGAAATCCAGGAACATTGAGAATCCATTCCTGCCCTGGTGCGAGCCAAGTCTCTGTAATGCCCACTACATCATAATTCCATGTATGTATCCAAGCTCTCAGTTCATCATCTTTGTTCCTAATGCTTCTTGCACTGAAGTACACACACTTTAGCCCTTCTACCTTACTACCTTTACACCATTTATTCTGCTTCTCTTTCCTCAAAGCCTCTCTATATGTTACATCTGGCTTTACTCCATGCAATTCTTTCACTGCTCTATCGCTCCAGGTCCCATCCCCCTTGCAAATTAGTTTAAACCCTCCCGAACCATGCTAGCAAACCTACCTGCAAGGATATTGCTCCCCCTCGAGTTCAGGTGCAACCCATCCAATCTGTACAGGTCCCTGCTTCCCCTGATTAGAGATCCCAATAATCCAAAAATCTAAAACCCTACTCCCTGCACCAACTCTTCAGCCACGCATTCAACTGCCATCTCCTCCAATTCTTACCATCACTATCACGTAGTACTGGCAGCAATCCTAAGAACGCCACCCTTGAGGTCCTGTTCTTCAGCCTTCTGCCTAGTTCCCGAAACTCACACTTCAGGATCTCATCCCTCTTCCTGCCTATGTCGTACCAATTGTACCTATTGTCATACCTATTGGTACCAACATGTATCACAACTTCTGGTTGCTTTCCCTCTCATACCAGGATGTCATGCACCCGGTCAGAGACATCCCAGACCTTGGCACCTGGGAGGCAACAAACCATGCAGGTGTCCTTCTCATGTCCACAAAATCTCCTGTCTGCTCCCCTGACTATAGAGTCTGCAATGAAGACAGCTCTCCTCTTTTCTGTCCCATCCTTCTGCACCACAGGGTCAGACTCAGTGCCAGAGGCCCTGCCACCGTGGCTCACACCTGGTCGGTCGTCCTTGCCAACAGTATCCAGGATGGTAAACTTATTATTCGGGGAATGGCTACAGGGGTGCTCTGCACTACCTGTCCATTCACCTTCGCTTTCCCCCCTCTGACTGTCACCCAACGACCTGCTTCCAGCAGCCTAGGTGTGACTACCTCCCTGTAGCTCTCATCTATAACTGCCTTATTCTCCCTTATGAGTCGAAGGTCATTCAGCTGCCGCTCCAGATTCCTCACACGGACTTCCAGATCACCCAGCCGCAAGCACTTCTGGCAGATGTGACTCTGCGGGAGAGGGGTAGTTCCCCCAAGACTGCCACATCACACAGGAGAGGCACATCACCGTCTCAGGAGGCATTGTAAAGACTAACTGGGAGCAAGCTCGTCCTCCGCCTCTTTTCGTCAAAGCCTCAAAGCTCCACTCCTTTACTGGCCCACTCATTCACTGGCCGCTTTACATTTCCCTGCTATTGTAACAGTTGTAATACAAGCTGTTATTGTATAAGACCATCCTGCTTCCCTGACCATAGGGTGTGGAACTATGAAGTGTTTTCCCGATTGGATTCCTGTAGAGCAGTAAATCGTCGTACGAAGAGTAGACCCGAAACGTGTCGGGCCTTTGTTCACTGGAGAGTGGTGCTACTCAGTATAGCTCCTTCTTAGAGAGAAGGGGACTGGGGTCTTTGCCCCACCCTCCAAACTTACAACTAAATCCCAGCCAGTTCAACTGTGTCACAACAGGCTCGGCCACATTTATGTACCACCACGATTGCAGCTACCTGGTGGAAAAGAATTACAAGTTAGTAGAGGTTTAGGGTCTGTATTTTCCAAATACAACTGAGTTAGAAACATAGAAACAGGTGGTTCCGGTGACATCATCATCCAGAATGGCAGCTTAAGTCAATAGCTCCTCTGGAAAAACGTATATTTTGCCCCGTTAATCTAAGTATAAGACCTTTCGAAAATATCTGAATTGATAAGGGGGGAAAAGATTGGAGATGAAAAAAGCATAATTGCGAGGCCTGTGGACGAGAGGAGTGCAGCAAACGGCTCTTCTACCTGAACGCGTGGTAGCAAGGCTGACGATGGGCCTCGTTCAGGCGAAGCAGAAAATATGATACAAATTCTGGAAGAGATACGGGGATTCCAATAGGATATAAAACAGCAACTAAATGATATCAAATCAGAGCTCGCCAACGTCAATCAAAGAATAACGGTGGCAGAGAAACGAATTGAGAAGGTGGAAGATCGCATGCAAAACTTGGAATGGATACTAAGTAACACGATAAACATATTAAATCAACAAGAAAGTAAACTGCTTGACCAAGAGGGAAGATCACGGCGGAAAAATATCAGGATATACAATGTTCCGGAAGGAGTGGAGGGGGGCGTTTGTAGGAAAGTTGCTGCGGGACACGCTAGAGATTTCTTCGACTATGGAGCTTGAAATTGAGGAGGCGCATCGTGCGCTCGCCCCACAGCCTACTGGAGACAGAGAAAATAAGCCACGCTCAATAGTAATTAGATTCCTTTGATACAAAACCAAGGCGGAGATTCTACGAAGGGCCTGGGGAAAGAAGAGGGTGTTTTTGGATGGGAAATTAATATATTTCGATCAAGATTACCCCCCAGCGGTCCTGCAGAAACGTAAAGTAAAGTAACGTAAACTCTGAAGTAAAGCGCATATTAAAGCAAGGAAAGATTAGATTCCAAATTCCATATCCTGCTAAACAGCGAGTGTTTTATGAAGATGGGATCCAACTGTATCAGACAGTGGAAGAGGCGACTACAGACATGAAGGCCAGAGAGTTGCCCATCAGCGGGGTCAAACCGAGGGAAAGTCTGGCTGAGCAGTTATCCTGATCTGCTTGGGAAATAGTGAGGGAATTGAGAAAGCAGGGGACGGGAGGAGGGCAAGAGAAGTATATCAGGAAGAGACTGAGTTTCCCCAAGACAGCCCTCACCCCCTCCAGAAGAGCCATAAGGTTTAGCTAACTTTAAAAATGTTGTTAAGCTAAACAGAAGCAAAAATAGACGGTGCTATACCTATCTTAAGAAATTCTTATTAAAATGTAGATGTTATATTACTCAATTATTCTTTTTTATTCATTCATTCACTCCTTTTTCCCCACCTAAATGAGAATATATATATATATATGGGAGGAATACACAGGGAAATCTTTTCTGTGTAATGGACATAGATTTGTTCACTTACTTTTATGGGTACTGCAGTGTGGGCCTTCAACTTACGGGTAGGAGGGGCTAACCCCCACAGCTAGGCATTTCCTCTAGCTCAACCCAGGGTCATCTACTATTGACCTCAGCCTTGGAATCACACCTTGCTTGCCTTTTTTTTTATTATTCGCATTTCTTGGTTCTTATTTGTTCAGAGAGTAGATCGATTAAGTTTTATTCTTCTAATTTCAATGATATATTGACAGATAAATACACATGACTAAGGACAAAGTAAAATTAATTTATTTTAATGTCAATGGGCTGTAAAATCCAATCAAATGTAGTAGAATTCTATCCAAAATGAAAAAAGAACAAGCCCATGTAGTATATTTACAGGAAACTCACTTAAGTGATAATCAGCATGGAAAACTAAAGAGAATGGGCTTCACTAATTTGTGTTTGTCCTCATATAAATCAGGACATAGGAGAGGAGTTGCTATTTTTATCTCAAGCAAGCTAAATTTTGAAAAACTATTCGAAATGGGAGATAAGGAGGGCAGATATATTCTGGTAAGGGGGAATATAGAGGGAAGTTCAGTTACTCTATTGAATATATATGCACCCCTAGAAAGTGATATTGGTTTCTTTCAGAAAATTACTAATATTATGGTAACGGAAACAGAAGGTCTCCTGATATGTGGGGGATTTACAATTTACAATTACAACCAAAGTTAGACTCTTCCAATAGTGAAACCTATGAAACAGTATCCTTATATAAGAAGGTTAATACACTTTTTTGAGGATGTTGGTTTATTTGATATATGGAGGGACTTTTTCCCCGACAGAAGGGATTACACTCACTATTCTGCACCCCCCACCCCATTCTGTATATACAAGAATAGTCTTTCATAACATTTGGAAAAGGATTTGTCAAATCTTAAAACACATTTGACTTCGTACATTAAAACAAAATGGGAGAAGGAAGGAGGGATAATTATATCTGAGGAAGAATGGACAATAATATGGAGGTATCAATGGAAGTGTACCAGTTCACAGAAATGGAGGAAGTCCAGATGGAAAAACTTTATAAGATATTTTATTACACCCTCTCAGAAATCCCATTATGACAGTAACCTTCCTGTTTGTTGGAGAAATTGTGGAAATCAAAATGCAAACTGTTATCAAAGACTATTGGAGTGGGATACACAATGCCCTACAAGACATGTCTAAATGTGAAATACCCTCAGAATGTAAGACCATATATTTTGGATATATACCTCAAGAATGGTTGAAAAGAGAAAAATGTTTAATGAAGATACTGCTGGTGGCTGGTAAAAAGACCAACTTTAAATGCATGGATGGAAATTACAATGGACATTTACAAAATGGAGAAGATAACAGCATCTGTTAATCGTAATTTGGAACAATTTGATTCATATTGGGAAAAATGGTTTGACTACATAACATCTCATAGGACTGATTTTATCCTCACAAATCAGTGAATATGTTGTTAAAAAAGGATCACTCCTTACTTGTACATAGTTTTCTCCTTTCACTTGTTCTTTCTTTCCTCTCTTTTCTATAAGTGTATACCTCAGATAAATATTACGTGGAGATTTGTGGCATATATGACTATATGATATATATGTACAATATTTGAAATACATCTTATGGAAATATTTGATGATGAACTTCAATAAAAAATAGATTACAATAAACAGAAACATGGAAAACCTACAGCACAATACAGGCCCTCGGCCCACAATGCTGTGCCAAACATGTATTACTTGAGCTATAGAATCAACAGGCCCTTCAGCCAACTCTGCCCCTGCTGACCAGCAAGCACCAGCTGGAACTTAAGACCATAACATACTGGAGCAGAATTTGGCCATGTGGCACACTGAGTCTTCTCTGCCATTTCATCATGCTGATCCATTTCCCTCTCAATCCCAATCTTCTACCTGCTCCCTGTATCCCTTCATGCCCTTACTAATCAAGAACCTGTCTCTGACTAAAGAAATTCCTCCTTATTCCTATTCTAAATGGATGTCCCACTATTCAGAGACTGTGTCCACTGGTCATAGACCACACTCCCCACCATAGCAAACATACTCTCCACATCTAGTCTATTGAGTCCTTTCAACATTATGTTTCAATGAGATCCCATTTATTCTTATGAATTCCAATGTGTACAGGCCAAGAACCATCAAACATTCCTCACATGACAAGCCTTTCAATCCCAGAGTCATTTTTGTGAACCTCATTTGAACCCTCTCCAATGTCAGCACATCCTTTTTAGATAAGGAGCCCAAAACTGTTCACAATCCTCCAAGGGAGGCCTCAACCATGCCTTATAAAGTCTCAACATGAAGTCCTTGGTTTTAATTGCCTTCCTCACTACCAACTCAACCTATTGATTAACCTTTAGGGAATCCTGCACGAGTACTCCCAAGTCCCCTTGCACGTCAGATTTTTGAATTTTCTCTCCATTATAAAATAGTCTACGCTTTTATTTCTTCTACCAAAGTTTATGACCATACACTTCCCGACACTGTATTCTGTCGGCCACTTCTTTGCTCATTCTCCTAATCTGTCCTTCTGTAGCCCCTCTGCTTTCTTAAAAAAAAGTTCCCCTCTACCTAGCTGTGCATTGTCTTCAAATTTGGTTACAAAGCTATCAATTCTATCTTCCAAATCATTGACATATAACATAAAAAGAAGTGGTCCCAACATAGACCCCTGTGTAACCCACTAGTCACCAGCAGCCAACCAGAAATGTCACCCTTTATTCCAAACATGAGAAGTTCTGCAGGTGGTAGAAGTCAAAATAAGACACACAAAATGCTGGAGAAACTCAACAGGCCAGGCAGCATCTATGGAAAAGAGTGAACAGTTGATGATTTGGACCAAGACCCTTCAACAGGACTGGAAAGGAAGGGGAGAAGTCAGAATAAGAAGGTGGGGAAAGGGGAGGAAGAAGTACAGGGTGGCAGGTTATATGTGAAACCAGGAGAGGGGGTGAAGTAAAGAGCTGGGAACTTGATTGGTGTAAGAGATGAAGGGCTGGAGATAGGGTAATCTGGTAGAAGACCATGGAAGAAAGGGAAGGGGGAGATGAACTAAAGGGAAGTGATGGGTAAATGAGGAGATAAGGAATGAGGAATAGTGAAGAAGAGGAAAGGGTGGAAATTAATAGAAGTTCAAGAAATCAATGTTCATGCCATCAGGTTGGAGGCTACCCAGATGGAATATAAAGTGTTACACCTCCAATCTGTAGTAGCCTCATCATGGCAGTAGAGGAGGCCATAGTCTTATATGACAGAATGGGAATGGGAAATAGAATTGAAATTGGTGGCTACCAGGAGATCCCTTTTTTTTGTAGCAAATGGAGCGAAGGTGCTCAATGAAGGTGCTCAGGACCTCCAGGGTGGTTATCTCTGGTTTGCTTCCAGTTCCTCGTGCTGGTGATGGCAGGAGCAGGGAGATAGGGGATCTGAATGGGTGGCTGAGGAGCTGGTGTGAGAAGCAGGGATTTAGATTCCTAGACCACTGGGGTAAGGATGAATTGTACAAAGGGACTGGTTGCACCTTAACAGGCGGGGGTCCAGCATTCTGGCAGGTAGGTTTGCCACTGCTACATGGGTGTGTTTAAATTAAGTACTGGGGCGGAGGAGATGAACTGGAAATATAAGGATGGAGTTAAAGGGAAAGAGAGAATAAGAAAAGTTAAGAAAGACAACAGAATGGGGCAGAAAGCTCAGGAAGGGGTCGGAGAGTATGGCCAAGTGCAATAGGAATTGATGTGAAAGGTGAGGGGAGTAATGGATTAAAAGTATTATATATGAATGTACAAAGTATAAGAAATAAAGTGGATGAGCTTGAGGCTCAGTTGGAAATTGGCAAATATGATGTTGTAGGAATAACAGAGACATGGCTGCAAGAGGACCAGGGCTGAGAAATAAATATTCAAGGGTATACGTCCTATCGAAAGGACAGACAGGTGGGCAGAGGGGGTGGGGTGCCTCTGTTGATGAGGAATGAAATTTAGTTCCTTGTGTGGGGTGACATAGAATCAGGAGATGTAGAGTCAGGATGGATAGAACTGAGAAATTGTAAGGGCAAAAAGACCCTAATGGGAGTTATCTACAGGCCCCCAAATAGTAGCCTAGATATAGGGTGCAAGTTGAATCAAGAGTTAAAATTGGCATGTCCCAAAGGTAATGCTTGTTGTTATGGGGGACTTCAACATGCAGGTAGACTGGGAAAAATCAGGTTGGTACTGGACCCCAAGAAAGGGAGTTTGTGGAGTGCCTCTGAGATGGATTCTTAGAACAGCTTGTACTGGAGCCTATGAGAAGGCAATTCTGGATTTAGTGTTGTGTAATGAATCAGATTTGATAAGGGAACTAAAGGTAAAGGAGCCATTAGGAGGTAGTGACCATAATATGATAAGTTTTAATCTACAATTTGAGAGGGAGAAGGGGAAAATCGGAAGTGTCAGTATTACAGTTGAACAAAGGGGACTATGGAGCCATGAGGGAGCAGCTAGCCAAAGTTGACTGGAAAGTGTAGCGTTAATGTGACTCGGACACCGCAGTATTAAACACACGTTTATTCACCAGACTTCCATTTTACAAAACCCGCGTCGTGACGTCACACGCACTCTGACCTATGAATACTCACATAATACATTACATCCCCCTTCTCAAGTTTTTTTTACAATACTGTGAATTACCAAAACAATGCCTCTAGGTATGACTTTCTAACATTACAAAAGTCATGACATAAACTAATAAAAATCTTAACTTCTTATACTGTATTCTACATTGTATCTTACAATACTAACAGCAGTATATTTTCTTCTACTAACATAGACTAATAAGCCTTTTATTTCACACCTTGGAACTTATAACATGTGTGATTTTGTCTCAAACTGTGCGAGACTGTAGGTAGATCTAGTCTCTGTATCTAGCTGGAAGTTTGACTTGTCTCCCAGACCTTGTGCGATAGAACTGTGACTGTGCTTGTCCTTCAGAGTCAGTCTCTCGAGTAACCTCTGTGTCTATATTTCTACCTCGGTCTGTCTGCGCCGAACTTTCACCGTCATTGCGTCATGGGGTTTCATCACACCCCTCACTCTTGGTGTCGTTTGTTTCCATGTCTGTATCCATGGAAATGTCCTGTGTATCTGTACGTGGAAACTCCCTCTCACTTGTCTTCATCAGATGCTTCCTGTTCCTCCTGTAGAATCTTCCATCTGGCGTGCAAACTATGAAGGATCTTGGTTGCTGATGCATGTTCACCACCACAGCTGGCTGCCAAGTGTCTCCTCTCTGTATTTTGACATTTTCACCTATATGTAGATCTGGTAACTGTCTTGTATGTCTGTCATAGTAGCTCTTTTGCTTTATTTGCTTGTACTTTAGCTTGTCATGTACTTGAGCATTACTTTCAGGAGTCAGTAGAGTTGTGGATGTTGGCAGCTTGGACTTCAGATGACGTCCCATCAACAGCTGTGCAGGAGAGAACCCCACACCCTCAATCGGTGTGTTGCAGTATTCAAACAGCAATGTACGGGTCACCGTTGCTGTTGCGTGCCTTCTTGAGCATGTTCTTCACAGTTTGTACAGATCTCTCTGCTTGTCCATTAGACTGAGCATGCCCAGGACTGGAAGTAACATGTTGAAATTCCCAGCTTTCTGAAAACTCTCTAAACTCACCACTGGCACTGACGACAATATCTGGAATACCATGTCTTGCAAATGTCGACTTCATTGCGGTAATGACACCTTGACTGGATGTGTCACTTAACTTGGTGATTTCTGGATATTTTGAATAGTAGTCCACACAAAGCAGATATTCTGCACCATTGTAGTGAAAGAGATCTGTGCCAATCTTCTTCCATGGTCTTCCTGGTAGTGGATGGGGAAGCAAAGGCTCTCTTGGATTGTTGTTTTTATTTTCATTACAAACAGCACATTGAGACACAATGTCCTCTATCTGAGTTGACATACCTGGCCAATAGAGAATGTCCCTTGCTCTTTCTTTACATTTCATTATCCCCAGGTGTGACTCATGAATTCTGTTGAGCATTTCCTGAGTTTTGCCACTTTGAACATTAGTCCTGATGCATAGCTAATTTCCTCTTTAAATGTCCAGTATTTCTGTATTTCTTTTGGAACATCTTTTCTTTCTGTTGGCCACCCATTCATTGTAATGTCTCTTAGCATTTGCATTTCAGGATCTTCTGCAGTCGCTTTCCTGAACATGTTCAGCTTCTCCTCAGAAATAGGTAGCTGAGGTGTAACCCAGTTGGCCTCCAGCTCTCTTCCTAGCAACTCTTCCTTTTGCTCTTTGAGGTAAGCACAGCTCAAAGCATCAGCGATGTGCAGTACTTTTCCTGGCTTATAGGTGACTGTGAGAGTGTACCTCTGTAGCCTGAGAAGCATCCTTTGCAGCCTCATAGGAGCTTGATGAAGTGGCTTTTTGAAGATGCTCTCAAGTGGTTTGTGATTACTCTCAACCTGGATTTCTTTGCCATATACATACTGGTGGAACTTCTCACACCCATAAACTATGGCAAGTAATTCCTTCTCGATTTGAGCATATTGGCGTTGACAGTCTGTAAGTGCTCATGGTCCATATGCCACAGGCCTCCCATCCTGCAGAATAACAGCTCCTATTCCTTCCGAACTGGCATCCACAGACATTGTCACTGGTTTGTTGACATCATAGAACTTGAGTGCTGGTGCATTGGTAACCAACTGCTTTAATGTGTCAAAACTTTTCTTTTGTTCATCTTCCCAATGCCATTCAGTGTTGCTCTCTAGTAGCTTTCGAAGTGGAGCGCTGACCTCCGATAAGTTGGGAATGAACTTGGCAAGATACTGTCTCATGCCCATGAACCTCAAAAGTCCTGCTTGTCTTCAGGTGATGGTAGCTGTACCACAGCCCTGACCTTTTCATTATCTGATTTTAGCCCATTAGCGCTGAGTAGGTGACCTATGTATTTGATCTCTGTAGTTCTGATCCTACATTTACTTTTGTTCAATTTTAGATTGTACTCATGTGCTCTCTCCAGAAGCTTCCTCAATCTCTGATCATGCTCCTCAATGGTGTCACCCCATATCAGCAAATCATCAATGATACTGACCACTCCATCCAGGCCTTCAATCATTTGTGCCACTGACCTCTGGAATACCTCTGATGCAGAAGAAATCCCAAAGGGTAGATGCAGGAAACGATATCTCCCTATGGGCGTGTTGAAAGTGCATAATTTGGAACTTTCTTCATCCAGCTTGATCTGCCAGAAACCTTGATTTGCATCCAATACTGAAAAGTATTTTGCATTAGGCATACGGGAGACAGCCTCTTCAACCGTGATCTGCGGATAGTACTCTCTTTTGATGGCTCGGTTGAGATCTTGTGGATCCTAGCAAATCCCAATCTTTTTCTCTGTGACCACTGTCACCATACTATTCACCCAGTCAGTCGGTTCTATTTCTCTCGTTATGACTCCCATCTGTTCCATTCTGTGTAGCTCCTCCACTACTCGATCCCTGAGAGCTACTGGAACCTTCCTCAGAGCATGCACGACTGGTGCAACAGTTGGATCAATCTGGATATGGTGTTTCCCTGGTAAACATCCTAGTCCAGAAAACAAGTCAGCAAAGTCTTTGAGAAAGTCATTTTCTTTCTCAACACCATAGATTCTCTTCACCAGGCTTAGCTCTATGCATGTTGCTCTGCCTAGAATTGCCGAAACATGCTGTTGCACAATCTCACACTCTATCTTGTGTTTTTGTCCTTTATACACACAGGTGAGTGTTTTCTTTCCCAATGATGCTGTCTTGTGGCCAAAATATCCAACAAGCTTGCAGGTGGATTTTCTAAGTTTTCCTCTGATGTCCAGTGAGTTGAATGTTTCTGCTGACATTACATTGCGCTTCACCCCAGTGTCAAGCTTAAATGTCACATTCCTCCTGTTTATTATCAGATCTTGAGTCCATTCATCTTCAACATCCATCTCTGCATTATCAATATTCTTGATGCATTCCTCCTGTTCCACTTCAATTGTTCCAATGAACATGTCACTGTTGCACCCACTCTGTTCCACAGCATGCATTTTCCTTGCTTGCTCCTGCGATTTGCACATCTTTGCAAAGTGATTTTTCTTTCTGCATAATTTGCATGTCTTACCAAAGGCTGGACATTTTCTGTATCCATGTTTATATGTTTATAACCACATCTGTTGCAGTGAACTTCCTTTTGATTATCCTGTGGAGCTGGCCTTGTCCTACTCTTGTCAGTTTTCACAGTTTTTATTTTGTATACTTCAGTCTCTTCATTAATCATTTTAACTTGACTCGACGTGATCTCGCTAGCACGGCACATATCAATCGCTTTTTCCAATGTAAGCTCTGCCTCTCACATGATCATCTCGTATGCCGCATACAATCCTGTCACATATTAAAGAATCATGCAGTTGTCCGAACTCACAGTTTTTTGCCTTGTTCTTCAAATCTGTTACGTAGGCGTCTATAGTCTCTGTCGGTCCTTGAGTCCTCGTAAAAAATGTGTCAAATGTACGGTAGGTTTTTTCTCGGCTCGTAGTAATCTTGAAACTTTTTCTTCAACACTTCAATTTTATCACTCTCACCCTCTTGGAAGACAAACGTGTTGCAAACCTTTATTGCCTCTGCTCCAGCCACATGCAGAAACGTAGCACATTGCACTTTCTCCGTCTTGTCATCTACGCCACGGGCGGTGCAAAACAGCTCAAACTGCTGGAGCCATACCTTCCAATTCTCAGCAATATTACCTCGTAGGCTTAAACTCGACGGTGGCTGTAACTGTGACTTTTTTTTACGTGTCTTCTCTTCCTTTCCTTTCCGCTTTCTTCTGACACCATGTAGCGTTAATGTGACTTGGACACCGCAGTATTAAACACACACGTTTATTCACCAGACTTCCATTTTACAAAACCCGCATTCTGACGTCATACGCACTCTGACCTACGAATACTCACATAATACATTACAGAAAGATACCCTAGCAGGGATGACAGTGGAACAGCAATGCAGGTATTTCTGGGAATAATACAGAAGGTGCAGGATCAGTTCACTCCAGAGAGGAAAAAAGATTCTAAGGGGAGACCGTGGCTGACAAGGGAAGTCAAGGACAGTATAAAAATAAAAGAGAAGTAGTATAACATAGGAAAGATAAGCGGGAAGCCAGAGGATTGGGAAACTTTTAAAGAGCAAAAGAAGGTAACTAAAAAGGCAATACAGGGAAAAAAGATGAGCTACGAAGGTAAGCTAGCCAAGAATATAAAGGAGGATAGTAAAAGCTTCTTTAGGTATGTGAAGAGGAAAAAATTAGTTAAGACCAAAGTTGGGCCCTTGAAGACAGAAACAGGTGAATTTATTATGGGGAACAAGGAAATGGCAGATGAGTTGAACAGGTACTTTGGATCTATCTTCACTAGGGAAGACACAAACAATCTCCCAGATGTAATAGTAGCCAGTGGACTTGCGGAAAAGGTATTACTCGGACACGAAGGAAGATTGCTTTTGAAAGTCTTTATTATATATCATGGAGAGCTTAACCTCTTAAAGCAGAGTTCTTGAGACTTTCCCCGAGTACACAGACTTTTTTCATTATATAGACATAGTGTATGGTATCAAAAGCTTCCAAGCATGTTTGTGAAATGCAGCATGCAAGCAGAGAATTTCTTTGCTCAATAATCATGTCTTAGCACAGTAAAAAAAAATTTAATCAGGTTGCTGTTTTCTTTATCTATTTGAAGCTACCTCTGCCTGAAACCTTGAAGCCAGAACAATTACACAGTTCAGCTATAGAAAAAAAACAGAACATCACGTGATTATGCTTTGATTACTCCTTCTCAAGCTAGTTAGCCCTTTACAGCGGTCCTGCAGGAGCAGTTTAAGGCTGATGTGAAAAAAAACTCTTTAACCCCTTAGTATCTAGCTAGTAACAAAATTTCTTCCACATGGTCCTAGGGTAATGGAGGATCTGAAGGAAATTCACACTAAGCAGAAAATAGTGTTGGGTAGACTGATGGGACTGAAGGCAGATAAATCCCCAGGGCCTGATGGTCTGCCTCCCACAGTACTTAAGGAGGTGGCTCTAGAAATTGTGGACACATTGGTAATCATTTTCTAATGTTCTATAGATTCAGGATCATTTCCTGAGGATTGGAGGGTAGCTAATGTTATCCCACTTTTTAAGAAAGGAGGGAGAGAGAAAACAGGGAATTATAGACCAGTTAGCCCGACATCAGTGGTGGGCAAGATGCTGGAGTCAATAAAAGATGAAATAACGGCACATTTGGATTGCAGTAACAGGATCGGTCCAAGTCAGCATGGATTTACAAAGGGGAAATCATGCTTGACTAATCTTATGGAATTTTTTGAGGATGTAACTATGAAAATGGACAAGGGAAAGCCAGTGGATGTAGTGTACCTGGACTTTCAGAAAGCCTTTGATAAGGTCCCACATAGGAGATTAGTGGGCAAAATTAGAGCACGTGGTATTGGGGGGTAGGGTACTGACATGGATAGAAAATTGGCTGGCAGACAGGAAACAAAGAGTAGGGATTAACAGGTCCCTTTCAGAATGGCAGGCAGTGACTAGTGGGGTACCGCAAGGCTCGGTGCTGGGCCCGCAGCTATTTACAATATACATTAATGATTTAGATGAAGGGATTAAAAGTAACATTAGCAAATTTGCAGATGACACAAAGCTGGGTGGCAGTGTGAAATATGAGGAGGATGTTAGGAGAATGCAGGGTGACTTGGACAGGCTGGATGAATGGGCAGATGCATGGCAGATGCAGTTTAATGTGGATAAATGTGAGGTTATCCACTTTGGTGGCAAGAACAGGAAGGCAGATTACTATCTGAATGGTGTCAAGTTAGGAAAAGGGGAAGTACGATGAGATCTAGGTGTCCTTGTTCATCAGTCATTGAAAGCAAACATGCAGGTACAACAGGCAGTGAGGAAAGCTAATGGCATGTTGGCCTTCATAACAAGGGGAGTTGAGTATAGGAGCAAAGAGGTCCTTCTGCAGTTATACAAGGCCCTGGTGAGACCACACCTAGAGTATTATGTGCAGTTTTGGTCTCCAAATTTGAGGAAGGACATTCTCGCTATTGAGGGAGTGCAGCATAGGTTCATGAGGTTAATTCCTGGGATGGTGGAACTGTCATATGTTGAAAGGTTGGAGTGACTGGGCTTGTATACACTTGAATTTAGAAGGATGAGAGGGGAGCTGATTGAAACATAAGATTATTAAGGGAATGGACATGCAAGAGGCAGGAAACATGTTCCCGATGTTTGGGGAGTCCAGAACCAGAGGCCGCAGTTTAAGAATAAGAGATAAGCCATTTAGAATGGAGTTGAGGAAAAACTTTTTCACCCAGAGTTGTGGATCTGTGGAATGCTCTGCCTCAGAAGGTAGTGGAGGCCAATTCTCTGGATGCTTTCAGGAAAGAGTTAGATAGAACTCTTAAATATAGCAGAGTCAAGGGATATGGAGAGAAGGCAGGAATGGGGTACTGATTGTGGATGATCAGCCATGATCACAGTGAATGGCAGTGCTGACTCGAAGGGCTGAATGACCTACTCCTGCACCTATTGTCTACTGAAGCAGTCTCCCAATCTATGTCAGATCTCACCGATATACAGGATGCCACACCAGGAGCACTGGATACAATAGATGACCCCAACAGACTCACAGGTGAAGTCAAAGGCAAAACGAGTGAATCTGCAGATGCTGGAAATCAAGCACGACACACAAAATGCTGGCAGAACTCAGCAGGCCAGACAGCACCTATGACCATCACATGTTACTTCACTCCTGATGAAGGGTTTCAGCCTGAAATGTCGTCACTACCTCCTCCCATAGATGCTGTCTGGCCTGCTGAGTTCTGCCAGCATTTTGTGTGACGTCACAGGTGAAGTGTTGCTTTACCTGGAAGGACTGTTTGGGACCTTGAATGTTGGCGAAGGAAGAAGTTTAGGGGCAAGTGTGGTCCCTTCCACTACCACTCTCCTCTACCTGGTGCAATTGGTCCTCACCGTCAACAATTTCTCCTTCGGCTCCTCCCGCTTTCTTCAAACCACAGGTGCAGGCATTGTCACTTGCATGGGTCCCAGCTATGCCTGTGTTTTTGTTTGGCTACATGGAACAGTCTATGTTCCACACCTACACCAGTATCACTCCCCAACTTTTCCCGATGTTGGGGGAGTCCAGACCAGAGGCCACAGTTTAAGAATAAGGGGTAGGCCATTTAGAACGGAGTTGAGGAAAAACTTTTTCACCCAGAGAGTTGTGGATCTATGGAATGCTCTGCCTCAGAAAGCAGCGGAGGCCAATTCTCTGGATGCTTTCAAGAAAGAGTTAGAGCTCTTAAAGATAGCAGAGTCAAGGGATATGGGGAGAAGGCAGGAATGGGATTGTGGATGATCAGCCATGATCACACTGAATGGCGGCGCTGGCTCAAAGGGCCGAATAGCCTACTCCTGCACCTATTGTCTATTGTCTATGCTACATTGATGACTGCATTAGTGCTGCTTCCTGCATCCATAATGAACTCATCGACTTCATCAACTTCACTTGCAACTTCTACCCTGCCCTCAAATTTACTTGGTCCATGTCCAACACCTCTCTCCCCTTTCTCAACCTTTCTGTGTCATGAGGGGGGAGCATTGGGAGTGGACCCAAAAGCAAGACACAGACACCAGGAACAGGACTAGGTGTGAGAAGGATGCAAGGAAAGTGGAGAAGAAAGGACACTGGACATGACACCGGCCTCCGACAAGACAAGGATGCTGGGCCTGGGCTAGGACTAGACGAAGATAGGGAACCAGGACATGGAACTGTGAACCTGGGCTTGGACTCCGTGCCAGAGACTGGACAAGGACCCAGAATCTGGGTCTTGACTCAGGCTCGAAGTCCAGAACCAGGCGAAGACGTGACAACATTACAGGACGAGGACGAGAGACTCCTGGACAGGACAAGGGAACCTCAGCACCGGGCTGGGCAAGGTACTCCTGTGTTGGGCGAGGCACATGGACATGACGAGGACACAGAGCCTACGGAGAGACAGGGACATGGAACACAGCCGGGACACCCTCCTTGGATACAGGACATAGGGCCGGGACTCATAACACAGAACACCAAACATGACAAGACAGTTCCCAGCACTAGGTAGCGGCAAAACGGCTGGACCTACCTAGCGAAGGTGAGGACATGGACAGACAGTTCAAAACAGGGCGAGGCTCCAGGCAGGAAGGTGAGGTGGGGCGAGGCTCCAGGCAGGAAGGTGAAGAGAAGGGATATAGACAAGGGGTAAAGACAGGAACAATCCAGCCACCCAAGGGGCGGTCTCTATCTCTCTCTCTCTCTCTCTCTCTCCCTCCCTCTCTCTCTCCCTCTCTCGTTTTACAGCGGTTGGCACCCAGCTTAGTGGTGCATTACTGCCACCTTCTGCTCCAGAGTGTGCGATAGACTCACATTCTAAATCCCTTCACCCAATCGCACACACACACATACCCTAACCTACACTTTATCCTCCCATCTTTGGCCATCCTATTACCCTATTCCTGTTTATCCATCATATCCTATAAAAAACCCCTGTACCCCTAAGCTAAAAATACCCTAACCTGTGTTCTCTCACCCATGCCCAACAACCCTTTTAATGTGAATTCCTGCACCCACAATTCCCTTAGATTAATTCTCATCATCTCCCTCTGTATCCCATACTTCCTGCAACTCAGAACTACAGGTTCTACTGACTGTTCTTCCTGACATTCCTCACACAGTCCTGTCTGGTGTTTCCCTATCATTTTCAATGTTTGGTTTAGTGCACAGTGCCCCAGCCTTAACCTAGTCCACACAATTTCCTCTCTTCTGTATCTACTACCTACCCTAGTACCTGCAACACTTTCACACACAAAATGTTGGTGGAACACAGCAGGCCAGGCAGCATCTATAAGGAGAAGCATTGTCGACGTTTCGGGCCAAGACCCTTCATCAGGACTAACTGAAAGTAAAGATAGTAAGAGATTTTAAAGTAAAGTGGGGGGGGGGAGGGGGAAATGCAAAATGATAGGAGAAGACCAGAGGGGGTGGGATGAAGCTAAGAGCTGGAAAGGTGATTGGTGAAAGTGATACCGAGCTGGAGAAGGGAAAGGATCATGGGACAGGAGGCCAAGGGAGAAAGAAAGAGGGGGAAAGCACCAGAGGGAGATGGAGAACAGGCAAACAACTAAATATGTCAGGGATGGGGTAAGAAGGGGAGGAGGGGCATTAACGGAAATTAGAGAAGTCAATGTTCATGCCATCAGGTTGGAGGTTACCCAGCTGGTATATAAGGTGTTGTTTCTCTGGCGGACCGAGCGTAGGTGTTCAGCGAAACGGTCTCCCAGTCTGCGTCGGGTCTCACCAATATATAAACGGCCACACCGGGAGCAACGGACACAATGTACCACACCAGCCGACTCACAGGTGAAGTGTCGCCTCAACTGGAAGGACTGTCTGGGGCCCTGAATGGTGGTGAGGGAGGAAGTGTAAGGGCAGGTGTAGCACTTGTTCCGCTTACAAGGATAAGTGCCAGGAGGGAGATCGGTGGGAAGGGATGAGGGGGACGAGTGGACAAGGGAGTTGCGTAGGGAGTGATCCCTGCGGAAAGCAGAAGGGGGGGGGGAGGGAAAGATGTGCTTGGTAGTGGGATCCCGTTGGAGGTGGCGGAAGTTACGGAGAATTATACGTTGGATCCGGAGGCTGGTGGGGTGGTAAGTGAGGACAAGGGGAACCCTATCCCGAGTGGGGTGGCGGGCGGATGGGGTGAGGGCAGATATGTGGGAAATGGGAGAGATGCATTTGAGAGCAGAGTTGATGGTGGAAGAAGGGAAGCCCCTTTGTTTAAAAAAAGAAAACATCTCCTTCGTCCTGGAATGAAAAGCCTCATCCTGAGATCAGATGCGGCGGAGACGGAGGAATTGTGAGAAGGGGATAGCATTTTTGCAAGAGACAGGGTGGGAAGAGGAATAGTCCAGGTAGCTGTGAGAGTCTGTAGGTTTAAAGTAGATATCAGTAGATAAGCTGTCTCCAGAGATGGAGACAGAAATATCAAGAAAGGGGAGGGAGGTGTCAGAAATGGACCAGGTAAATTTGAGGGCAGGGTGAAAGTTGGAGGCAAAGTTAATGAAGTCAACGAGCTCAGCATGCGTGCAGGAGGCAGCACCAATGCAGTCGTCGATGTAGCGAAGGAAAAGAGGGGGATGGATACCCGTATAGACTTGGAACATGGACTGTTCCACAAAGCCAACAAAAAGGCAGGCATAACTGGGACCCATACGGGTGCCCATGGCTACACCCTTAGTTTGGAGGAAGTGGGAGGAGGCAAAGGAGAAATTATTGAGAGTAAGAACTAAGAAATTATTGAGAGTAAGACAGAGGAGAGTGGTGGTAGAGGGGAATTGGTTAGGTCTGGAATCCAAAAAGAAGCAAAGAGCTTTGAGACCGTCCTGGTGGGGGATGGAGGTATATAGGGACTGGACATCCATGGTGAAAATAAGGCGATGGGGGCCAGGGAACTTAAAATCATTGAAAAAATTCAAAGCATGAGAAGTGTCACGAACATAGGTGGGAAGAGATTGAACAAGGGGGGATAAGACAGTGTCAAGGTATGCAGAAATGAGTTCAGTGGGGCAGGAGCAAGCTGAGACAATAGGTCTACCTGGACAGGCAGGTTTGTGGATCTTGGGTAGGAGGTAGAAACGGGAAGTACGGGGTGTGGGAACTATGAGGTTTGTGGCAGTGGATGGGAGATCCCCAGAGCTGATAAGGTTGGTGATGGTATTGGAGACAATGACCTGGTGCTTCTTAGTGAGATCATGATCAAGGGGTAAATAAGAGGAGGTATCAGAGAGTTGTTGCTGTGCCTCGGCCAGGTAGAGGTCAGTATGCCAGACAACAACAGCTCCCCCCTTATCAGCAGATTTTATAGTGAGGTTGGGATTGGAGCGTTCAGAAGGAGTTAGGTTGGAATTGGAACCGGGTGTAGTGAAGTCAAGATGGTTGATGTCCCGTCAGCAATTAGCAATAAAGAGATCCAGAGCAGGCAGAAGACCAGAGCGGGGTGTCCATGAAGAGGAGGAGGGTTGAAGACGGGAGAAGGGGTCATCGGTGGGGGTAGGAGAGTCCTTGTCAAAGAAGTAAGCTCGGAGACGGAGCCGGCAGAAGAAGAGTTGAGCGTCATGACATACGTGGAACTCGCTGAGGTGTGGGCGAAGGGGGACAAAGCTGAGGCCCTTAGTGAGGACAGAGTGCTCTGCCTCAGAGAGTTGAAGGTCAGAGAGAATGGTAAAGACCCGGGACGGATGAGAGATGGGATCAGAGGGGGGAAGGGAGGCTGGTAGTGTCAGTGGAGAGGGAAGGGTTGGGCTGAGAGGAAGATGGAGCCTCTGAGGGCCCAGGAGCTGACAATGGGATCTGAGGGAGAGGGGATTGCAGAGTGGTGGTGGGGGAGGGGGAGACGGGAGTCACAATCGCAGCATGTGAAGACCTGGCCTGGAGTTCAAGGCTGGAGTCGCAGTCGATGGTTGCACAATCACTTTGAAGCTGTCCAAGGTCGTTGGAACCCGCGGTGATGGTGCTGGAGTCCGGGTTTTCGATATGCCCTGGGTTGCTGGGGCAGCCAAGATCGACGGCCAGGGCTGGGGACACAATACAAAGTCCATGCTCTGGGGTCTGCAGATGGAAGATCTTGCGATTCTTGCAGGACGTGATAAAGTCAAAGAAACGGCGATTGCACGCATGGATCCGACGGAGGATGAAATAACGGACAGGTCGATTGCAAATGGAGAAAAAGGTGTCCCGCAGGCGTGGAACTGATTGTGATAGGGACGCCAGGTACCTTCTCATGGCGGAGAGTGTCGCCCTCAGAGCTTGACGGGAGAAACAACGGGAGGCAGAGTCAATTAAATGTGAGTACCTGGGATCCTCAGAAGGTCCAAATTGAGAAGCTTGAAAACGGATCCTGAAGCCAACTGGAGTCAATTGGCGGCAGAGACACGTTCCAATGAAGGATATATGGCTGTAATAGCGGGTCTGAGTCAAAATATGATCAAAATGTTGAAGGGCCGAAGGAATTATAGATGGGGAGCAGCAAGAGAGGGTTTCACTGAACTCCCGTCGAAGAGAAGATTTAAATTTCTTCAATGTAGGCATCACTGGCAGAGGCTTCGCAGTAGTGAATTTAAAGAGCAAACACAAGGAAAACTGCAGATGCTGGAAATTCAAACAACAACACACACAAAATGCTGGTGGAACACAGCAGGCCAGGCAGCATCTATAAGGAGAAGCACTGTCGACGTTTCGGGCCAAGACCCTTCGTCAGGACTAACCGAAAGGAAAGATAGTAAGAGATTTTAAAGTAAAGTGGGGGGAGGGGAAATGCAAAATGATAGGAGAAGACCGGAGGGGGTGGGATGAAGCTAAGAGCTGGAAAGGTGATTGGTGAAAGTGATACCGAGCTGGAGAAGGGAAAGGATCATGGGACGGGAGGCCACAGGAGAAAGAAAGGGGGAGAAGCACCAGAGGGAGATGGAGAACAGGCAAACAACTAAATTTGTCAGGGATGGGGTAAGAAGGGGAGGAGGGGCATTAACGGAAATTAGAGAAGTCAATGTTCATGCCATCAGGTTGGAGGCTACCCAGCCGGTATATAAGGTGTTGTTCCTCCAACCTGAGTTTGGATTCATTTTGACAGTAGAGGAGGCCATGGATAGACATATCAGAATGGGAATGGGACGTGGAATTAAAATGTGTGGCCACTGGGAGATCCTGCTAACCCTAACCTGCAACACTTTTTTGTATTTGATATAAATGCCTCCCTTTCCCCTCCCTGTCCCATCTTTCTTGCCACATTTGGCAGATTTTTCCCCAGATTATACACTTAACCTCTGTTTTACTGATACTGATGTGCATTTCTATATTTTCTTTCTTTAACACCCTCTTTGCCAACTCATCCACCCTTTCATTCCTCTTCACCCCGACATAAGCTGGAACCCATCCGGCTGTTTGAGTGAAAAGACCTTAAACTTGCTAGAACTGAGGATGAATCAGAGCATATCAACGCTTTGACTAGTCTAGCTTTCTCCACCCAACACAACGCAACCAACACTGCCAGCATCTCCACTGTATACACCGCTAACTTATCAGATGTTCTTCTGCTGATTGCAATTGCTTTTGTTGGTATAGCCACCTCAAACCCTGTCACTCTTGTCTCAGGTTCCTTAGCACCATCTGTATAGACCTGAGTATAATCACTATACTTTTCCATCACTTAACAGTTAAATGCACTTACCAAATCAGTTTTATACTTTCCTTTCCTTTTTACCTCTAACAAATGCCAGTCCATGTCAGGCCATACCAGCTTCCATGGAGCTACAACCGGATAAACTACTGAAGGACTTATCCTTAGATCAAACACTCCACATTCTTCAGCAATATCATTCCCTACCCAACTAAAGTTTTCCCTCTGAAACCTCCCATTTTCCCAGGACTCCTGCAACACTCCTTTAGCAGGGTGAGAATCATTGTGCCCCTGCAAATTAGCCCAGTAGTTTGCCATCAATTGCATCCTTCTTAATTCCAAAGGCATTACTCCCATTTCTACCTGCAGGGCTGATACTGGTGATGTTTTAAAAGCCCCACTGCACACTCTCAAAGCCTGAGACTGAATCACATCCAGTTTCCTTATAAGAGACCTAGCTGCTGATCCATATGCTACACTTCCATAATCCAACACAGATCTTACTAAAGTCACATGCATTCTCTTCAATGCTGAACAACTTGCTCCCCATTCCCTACCAGTCAAACATCTCATCACATTTATTACTCTTTTACATTTCTTCTCAACCTTTCTGATATGGTCTGCCCATGTTAATCATGAATAAATATAACGCTCAGAAATTTAAATGATCCAACCCTTTCTAATTCAATCCCATACATCCTTAACTTCTTCCCTACCTCAATTCTTTTCCTGGTGAAAGATACAGTTTGAGTTTTTTCTACTGAAAATCTACATCCACAATCACAACCCCACTCTACCACTTCATCAATTGCTTCTTGTAGTTTCCTGTTTATATGCTCCGTGTTCCTGCCTCTTTTCCACAACGCCCCATCATCCGCAAACAGTGACCTACCTATATCCACTGGTACCTTTGTGAAGACATCATTGATCATAATGATGAAAAGTAATGGGCTAATCACACTACCCTGAGGTGTGCCATTTCCCCCTGTGTACTGTTTTGATAACTTTGATCCAATCCAAACTTGAATTTTTCTACCAAACAAAAAATCTTTAATCTATTTAAAAGCTCTCCCCCCAACCCCCATCTTGTGCAGTTTAATTAATAATCCTTCCTTCCACATCAGATCATAGGCTTTTTCAATGTCAAAAAACACTGCAACTACTGATTCTATATTTGCCTGGGCCTTTCTTATTTCAGTCTCTAACCTTATCACTGAATCCATGGAATTCCTTCCCTTCCTAAAACCACTCTGATAACTTGCCAGCATTCCTCTCTTCTCAAGATCATATGATAACCTTTCAGTTATCATCCTTTCCATTACCTTACATATATTTGATGTTAGTGCTATTGGCCTGTAGCTAGTGGGTTTTGATGGATCCTTGCCAGGTTTCCTTATTGGAATTACTACTGCTTCTTTCCATGCATTTGGTAATCTTCCCTCCCCCCACACTCTGTTATAAAAATTAAGTAACTTCAAGAGCGCTCCTTCTCCTAGATATTTTAGCATAACATAGCATATTAGATCTTTCCCTGGGGAGGTTGGTCTCAATCTCTTTATTGCTCTCACCACTTCTGCCAAAGTAAATGGATCATCAATCTTATCATCTGTTTCTTCCCTCCTGTTTAACACACCTGGGTTTTGACTCATTGTTCTTTGCCTTCTCCTTCTCCCTTCTTCAGACAAATTTTCTGAACTATGTATCTTTCCAAATGACTGTGCCATGATCTCAGCCTTATCCCTGCTGGAGACTGCTGTTTCCTCCTCAGATATCATTACTGGATATCTCCAATCCCTTCTATCTCCCCCCATCCTCTTAATCATTCCCCTTTACCTCTTCCACAGGTGTTGTTCTTCCTAATTTGTTGCAAAAACTCCTCCAACTTGCCCTTTTAGCTTGACGTATAGTTCTTCTCGCCACTGCCTATGCCTTCTTATATTTAATCAAATGCTGCATATTATGGGTTCTTTTAACTAGCCTGAATGCTCTATTTCTGTTTTTTTACAGCCTGACAACATTCATCTGTCCACCATGGTACCAGCTTTCTATTCATCCTATTTTTACTCCTGGGTATAGATCCTTCTGCTGCCATAATAATTGCTGAAGTCACCTGACAGTTTAATTCAACTATATTTCCAGAAATGTTAATCTTTGTCAATGTTTCTTCACTTAACTTCTGGAACTTACTCCAATCTGCTTTTCCAAACACCCACTTTGGGATTCCACCACCTGGTCTTACTTCAACTCTTTCACCCACTGAACATAAAACTGGGTAGTGATCACAGCCTACAGTTGAATCAGTCCAAACTCCCCAGTTACTAATGCCAACCAAGATATTAGACACTAATGCAATATCTAATACTGACTCAGTTCCTGTTGTTATGTTTATCCTTGTTCCTCTACCATCATTCATACACACCAAATCCCTTTCTTCCATCAAATCTTCAACTACCTTTCCATTTGAATCTGTAATCAGATCCCCCCATATTGTGCTGTGAGCATTGAAATCTGCACACCACACTACTTTATGTCTGTTTTGTCCTTGTATCCTTAATAGGCTGTCCAAATACATGGATTGTAGTAGTTAATTATAACCACTCCCTCCCTCCCACATTTCCACCACTATGTATTCCTGATCATCTCCTTTTTCCAGTACCCTATATGGTATACCTTGCTTGATTGATATAGCACAACCCCCTCCTCCCCCTAGATTTCTATCTTTCCTTATCATTGTATACTCATATACCACAAAGTCTAAAGCTGGTTTCAACCAAGTTTCCAGAATACACACTACATCCGGTTTTACAACCATTTCCTTAATAAAGTGCTTGAATTCCTGGCCATTGGTCAGTAAGCTTCTTGCATTCCATTGCAAAAGAATCACCAGAATGAGTATTAACCAAACCATGACACTTCCTGGCTTGACTGATTAGTGAGGTTCTCCCTCACTTCTTCCCATGTTAGTCCTACTACCTTAAATGGTTTACTGCTGCTTTGACCACCATCTGAATTTTGTCACTTTTTGACTTTACCTCAGCTGTACTATTAATCACTCCTGCATTGTTACTAGAGCCTTTTTGTCTACATAAATCCTGTCATTTGTTCTTTGCTGCATCTCTTGCATCCCTATTGCTCCCTGTTCATTAGGAGCATTATTCTGTTCTCTTGACATTCTTACAGCTTCTGCATAAGTGATCTTTCTTTTCACTCTTATTTCTTGAATTTTATTCTCCCGTCTCATAACCTCACACCCACTATATGCCACATTATGAGCTCCTCCACAATTACAGCATTTTGGTTGCACTCCTGTTCCACACTTTCCATATTCATGATTATCCCCACATCTAGCACATCTCCTCTGCCTTTTACAGTTTTTAGCTATGTGTCCAAACCTTTGACAATTATAGCACCTCAATGGCTTTGGCACATACACCCTTATTGGGTAACTCATGAAACCCAGGAACACTTTCCTTGGCACTCTTTCTTCTTCAGATTCAATCAATACTGTTTCACTTTCCTTTTTCATTCCCTCCTTTGTTGTTTTCAGTCTTAGAACATCAATTACTTTCCCCCCTTTGATATTCCTCTTCAACTCCTCCATGTTTATACTCATTGGTACACCCGTGATCACTCCTTTACAACCACCATTTCGTGCTCCCACCCTCCCTGTATATTCCACCTTGCATTTTCCTATCTTTTTTAGCTTGAGTACTTTCTCAAGTTGTTCCTCATTCGCACATCTTACCAATAGGTTGCCATCATTAAGGACTTTTGC
This sequence comes from Hemitrygon akajei, assembly GCF_048418815.1. Lineage (NCBI taxonomy): Eukaryota > Metazoa > Chordata > Chondrichthyes > Myliobatiformes > Dasyatidae > Hemitrygon > Hemitrygon akajei. The sequence goes on from NC_133148.1 coordinate 44,052,103, forward strand.
AAATACTATTTCCCCTATCTTATTTGCCAGAGTTGTTGTTAGCACAAACAGGTTAATTTTCTTCATGTGTCCTTGAGTCTTCTCATTAAACCTTATTATGACAACACCTCCTCTCTGAACTTTTTCATCTTCCTCACTTTCAGAACTCTCTCCACTGTCATTTCTTATTCTTTTATTCCCTTTGTCTCGGTTTTCATTAATCCATCCCCTCACTATCTCCTCATTCCCTTTATTTCTCCCATCACAATAATCCATTTCTCCCCAGCTGCCTACCTCTGATTCCAAATCCCTATCTCGCTCCTTCTCCACTCTCTTTCCCTCAGCCCCTCCTCTCACCTTGTCCGCCATTACTAGACCCGGGCAACCCCTCCCAGCAATTCCCACTCCTTCCCCACTCTCTTTCCGTCAACAAGTTCCAAACCACTTTCACACATGAGCCAGCCACCATTCAATTGCGCCCTGCCCCTGCTCTACTCCGGCCCCTGTATTACTGAGTACTCTCGCCACCCGAGGCTGAATCCTGAAGCTATTTATGAAGCCAGCCCAAACAAGAATCAGGTGCCTCAACAGAAACTGGGGAAACCCGGAAAACCTGGAATAAGGAACTTGGACCGGTCCATGAACCAGAATGTGGATTTCACAGACCTGACTATGACACTGTCTCTATCTCTGGAGACAGTCTCTACTGATAGCTTTTACAAACCCACTGACTCTCACAGCTATCTGGACTATATCTCTTCCCATCCTGTCACTTGTAAAAATGCCATTCCATTATCTGAGTTCCTCCGTCTCCACCGCATCTTCTCTCAGGATGAGGCTTTACATTCCAGAACAACTAAGATGTCCTCCTTTTTCAAAGAGAGGGGCTTCCCTTCCTCCACTATCAACACTGCCCTCAACCGCATCTCTTCCATTTTGCACGCATCTGCCTTAACCCCTTACCCCATCCTCCACCACCACACTGAGGATAGGGTTGCTCTTGTCCTCAGCTACCATGCCACTAGCCTCTGCCTCCAGCACATAATTTTCTGTAACTTCTATCTCCAAAAGGATCCCATCACCAAATACATCTTTCCCTGCCCCCACCCACTTTCCACTTTCTACAGGGATTTCTCCCTACTCCCTTGTCCACTTGGCCCTCCCCACTGATCTCACTCCCCATATTTATCCTTATAAGTGTAACAAGTACCACACTTGCCCCTATACCTTTGCCCTCACTACTATTCAGGGCACCAAACAGTCCTTCCAGGTGAAGCGACACTTCAGTTGCGAATCTGTTGGGGTCATCCACAGTATCCAGAGCTCCCAGTGTAGCTTCATGTATATCTTTGACAAGATGTTATATATGAGGCTGCTTACTAAGTTAAGAGGCCATGGCTTTACGGGAAAGTTACTAACATGGTTAGAGCATTGGTTGATTGGTAGGAGGCAGTAAGTGGGAATAAAAGGATCCTTTTCTGGTTGTCGGCCAGTGACTAGTGGTGTGCCACAGGAGTTGGTGTTGGGATCACTTCTTTTTACACTGTATATAAATGATTTAGATGATGGAATAAGCCGCTTTGTTGCCAAATTTGCAGATGATACAAAGATTGGTGGAGGGGCAGTTAGTGTTGAGGAAACAGGTAGGAAGCAGAAGGGCTTAGACAGATTAGGAGAATGGATAAGAAAATGGCAAATGAAATACAATGTTGGAAAATGCATGGTCATGCACTTTGATAGTAGAAATAAATGTGTGAACTATTTTCTAAATGGGGAGAAAATCCAGAAATCTGAAATGCAAAAGTACTTGGGAATCTTTGTGCAGAACACCCTGAAGGTTAACTTGCAGGTCAAGTCGGTGGTGAGGAAGGCAAATGCCATGTTAACATTTAGTTCAAGAGGTCTAGAATACAAGAGCAAGGATGTGATCTGAGACTTTATAAGGCACTGGTGAGATCTCACCTTGAGTATTGTGAGTAGTTTTGGGCCCCTCATCTTAGAAAAGATATTCTGGCATTGGAGATGGTCCAGAGGAGGTTCACAATGATGATTCCAGAAATGAAAGGATTATCATACGAGGAACGTTTGATGGCTCTGGGTCTGTACTCGCTGGAATTCAGAAGGATGAGGGGGATCTCATTGAAACAATTTGAATGTTGAAAGTCCTAGACAGAGTAGAGATGGAAAGGATGTTTCCCATGGTGTAGGAGTCGAGGACAAGAGGGCACAGCCTCAGGATAGAGGGGCACCCCTTCAAAACAGAGATGCAGAGAAATTTCTTTAACCAAAGGGTGGTGAATTTGTGGAATTTATTGCCATGTGCAGCTGTGGAGGGCAGGTCATTGGGTGTATTTAAGGCAGAGATTGATAGGTTCTTGATTGGACATGGCATTGAAAGTTACTGGGAGAAGGTTGGGAACTGGGGTTGAGGAGGACAGAAAAAAAGGATCAGCCATGATTGAATGGTGGAGCAGACTCGATGAGCCAGATGGCCTAATTCTGCTCCTATGCTCTTATGGTCTTATGTTGTTGAGACCCATCATAAATTGGGAGACCACTTCGCCGAGCGCCATCACTCCATCACTACAAAAATCAGGATCTCCTGGTGGCCATCCATTTCAATTCTACTTTCCATTCCCATTCTGACATGTCAATCCATGGTCTCCTCTACTGACATGATGAGGCCACACTCTGGTTGGCAGAGCAACACCTTACATTTCATCCAGATAACCTCCAAACTGATGGCATAAACATCGATTTCATAAACATCCGGTAATTGCCACCCAATCTTTCACCATTCCCCATTCCTGTTTCCCTCTCTCATCTTATCACCTTACCTGCCCATCACCTCCCTACAGTGCTCCACCCCTTCCCTTTCTTCAATGGTCTTCTGTCCTCTCGCAGGAGATTGTCCTTTCTCCAGCCCTTTATCTCTTTCACCAATCAACTCTCCAGCTCTTTACTTTCAGCTCCTCCCCTTCTCAGTTTCATTTCCATTTTTAATTTTTTAATTAATTATCATTGAAGATTGACAAAAGAACAATACATTAAGACAATATGATATTATGTACAATAAGGAATTAAATTAGCAAATAACTGATTAATAAAGCTAAGCAATATATCAATAATAATAAGAAAAAATAAAGTGTTAAGAATATTTTTTGAAAGAAAAAGGAAAAAAAGGAACCCCTACTAACTAAAAAAAAACCCTACTAACTGAAAAACCCCTACTAACTGAAAAAAAAAAACCTTTAGGAGCACAACCCCAGAGCTATACATCATACAAGCTCCCATTAAAAAAAAACATCAATCCGCCAACTCAAATCCACTTAAAGAAAAATCGGAAGGAAACCCTATTAATGAACTCAAATCAGATGATAGTAGTGGGCAAATGAACCCCACCTTTTTTCAAAATTGAATCGAGGATCAAAAGTTCAACTTCTGATTTTCTCCAGCCTAAGACATAACATCACCTGAGAAAACCATTGTATCAAAGTAGGAGCTGGAGCATCTTTCCATTTCAACAAAATAACCTTTCTGGCCAATAATGTAATGAATGCAATTACGTGTTGGTCTGATGGAGAAATACCATGAATATATTGAGGGATTATACTGAATAAAACTGTCAATTTATTAGGTTGTAAATTAATTTTTAAAGCTTTAGAAATTGTAGAGAAAATAGACTTCCAAAAATGTTTCAATATAGAACATGACCAAAATATATGTGTCAATGTGTGGCTGTCTTGGTTTTACATCTGTCACACTGACTATCAACATTAGGAAACATTTCAGATTGTCTCTCCTTTGTCAGATAGTAACGATGTACAATTTTAAATTGAATTAAAGAGTGGTTGGCACAAATCGAAGAAGAATTGGCCAACTTCAATATCCACAATCAATCTTCTGTTATCAGGGTCATTTTAAGCTCCCTCTCCCGATCTTGCTTAACCTTAAATGAAGGGTAATTGTGCTGTTGTAACAATAAATTATAAATTTTCCCAATAAAACCCTTCACTAAAGTATTCATTTTTAAAATAATATCTAACAGGTCAGAATCTTGTATATATGGAAAATTACTTAAATATTTTTGTAAGAAGTGTCTGAACTGAAGATATTGCAGGAAATGTGAATATGAGAGAGTATTTAGTTACTAATTTCTCAAAAGACATCAGTCGGCCATCTTGGAACTAATCCGTGAAGGAATAAACTCCTTTATTCCTCCAAAGAAGAAAGGTAGGATCACTTAATGAAGGTTTAAATAAATAATTTCGATAAATTAAACTAAAACATTTAAATTTTTTAAGATTAAAAAAATTATGAAACTGGAACCAAATTCATAATAACTGCTTAATCACAGGATATAAATTTAAATTAGTAATTTTGTCCAGTTGTACAAGTAGAGAAGCTCCTAATAATGAGGTTAAGTGAAACTGTTTTGCAGCATTCAATTCCAAATCAGCCCAAGGTGGTCGTTCATCTCTATCAGCCCAATATAACCAAAAACACATGTAACATATATATACAGCCCAATAATACATTTATAATAAAAAGGCAATACGGGGAGAAAAAATGAGGTACGAATGCAAGCTAGCCAGGAATATAAAGGAGGACAGCAAAAGCTTTTTTAGGTATGTGAAGAGAAAGAAGATAGTTAAGAACAATATTGGGCCCTTGAAGAATGAATTGGGTGAAATTGTTACGGGAAACAGAGAAATGGCAGAAGAATTTAATGAGTACTTTAGATCTGTCTTCACTAGGGAAGACACAAGCAATCTCCCAGATGTATGGATGGGCCAAGGACATAGGGTAACAGAGGAAATGAAACAGATTGACATTAGGAAGGAAACGGTGATGAGTAGACTGATGGGACTGAAGGCTGACAAATCCCCAGGTCCAGATGGTCTGCATCCTAGGGTACTAAAGGAGGTGGCTCTGGAAATTGCGGATGCATTGGTAATCATTTTCCAATGTTCCTTAGATTCAGGATCAGTTCCTGAGGACTGGAGAATGGCTAATGTTATCCCACTTTTTAAGAAAGGAGGGAGGGAGAAAACAGAGAACTATCGTCCTGTCAGCCTAACGTCAGTAGTGGGGAAGATGCTAGAGTTCATTATTAAAGATGAAATAGTGGCATATCTAGATAGCAGTGATAGGATTGGGCCAAGCCAGCATGGATTTACGAAGGGCAAATCATGCTTGACTAATCTATTGGAGTTTTTCGAGGATGTAACCAGGAAGTTAGACAAGGGAGATCCAGTGGATGTAGTGTACCTCGATTTTCAGAAGGCATTTGATAAGGTCCCACATAGGAGATTGGTGGGTAAAATCAGAGCTCATGGCATTGGGGGAAGATATTGACATGGATAGAAAACTGATTGGCAGATAGAAAGCAAAGGGTAACGGTGAATGGGTGTTTCTCGGAATGGCAGGTGGTGACTAGTGGGGTATTGGGACCACAGCTGTTTACGATTTACATCAATGATTTAGATGAAGGCATTGAGAATAACATCAGCAAGTTTGCTGATGATACTAAGCTGGGTGGCAGTGTGACATGTGATGAGGATGTTAGGAGAATTCAGGGTGACTTGGATAGGCTGGGTGAGTGGGCAGATACTTGGCAGATGACGTTTAATGTGAATAAGTGTGAGGTTATCCACTTTGGGAGTAAGAACAGGAAGGCAGATTATTATCTGAATGGTGTAGAGTTAGGTAAGGGAGGAATACAAAGAGATCTAGGAGTCCTTGTTCATCAGTCACTGAAGGTGAATGAGCAAGTGCAGCAGGCCGTGAAGAAGGCTAATGGAATGTTGGTCTTTATTACAAAGGGAATTGAGTACAAGAGCAAGAAAATCCTTTTGCATTTGTACAGGGCCCTGGTGAGACCACACCTGGAGTATTGTGTACAGTTTTGGTCTCCAGGGTTAAGGAAGGACATCCTGGCTGTAGAGGAAGTGCAGCGTAGATTCACGAGGTTAATTCCTGGGATGTCCGGACTGTCTTACGCAGAGAGGTTAGAGAGACTGGGCTTGTACATGCTGGAATTAAGGAGATTGAGAGGGGATCTGATTGCAACATATAAGATTATTAAGGGATTGGACAAGATAGAGGCAGGAAATATGTTCCAGATGCTGGGAGAGTCCAGTACCAGAGGGCATGGTTTGAGAATAAGGGGTAGGTCATTTAGGACAGAGTTAAGGAAAACCTTCTTCTCCCAGAGAGTTGTGGGGGTCTGGAATGCACTGCCTCGGAAGGTAGTGGAGGCCAATTCTCTGGATGCTTTCAAGAAGGAGCTAGGTAGGTATCTTATGGATAGAGGAATCAAGGGATATGGGGACAAGGCAGGAACCGGGTATTGATAGTAGATGATCTCAGAATGGCGATGCAGGCTCGAAGGGCCGAATGGTCTACTTCTGCACCTATTGTCTATTGTCTATAATACATTCTTAAATTAGGCAAAGCAAGACATCCATCTTTTTTAAATTTTTGAAAATGATATTTAGCAATTCTTGGTCTTTTATTATTCCAAACAAAAGATGAAATAATAGAATCAACCTGATCAAAAAACTTCTTAGTTTAAAAAAATAGGGATATTTTGAAACACATATTGTTACATACCCGTGACACGTGACAGTGGTACCCTTGTCACGTGACTGGGGTTGAAGTTATACTGGACATGAGGTAATGGTCTTGTGATGGTGGAGTGACGTCATTTTCCCGCCAGTAGAGGTCATGTGACAGGTTTTTTTTACAGGGTATAAAAGGAAGACCCACCCTGTCAGGTGGGGCAGTTCGTGGCGGGATTTGCCAAGCTGACTTCATGTCCCTGCGTGATTTAAGGTGATGACGCAGTTTAGTTGAAAAATGAAGTTTTGTATAATGCCTAAAGTTTAAAAGGTCATTGCCAGCGGTTTCTTTGCTGTGGAGAGTGAAGATAAAAGTTTGGAAGATAAAACTCGAGGAGAATCGATTTTCGACGGTGGAAAGTTCGACCTTATTTAATCCTCATTCGGAAGGATTTCGTTGACTGTTCTCGTGTTAATCTCCACTGGGATAGCGGGAGATTGAGGACAGAGTGTGGAAGAAAGGTCAGTGTTTTTTTAAGCCGTTATATTTAATAAAATTCGAGGTGGGAAAGTTCGACGCCAGGGAATCGAAGGACAACGACGTGGAAGAGAATTTAAATCACTTTAAAAAGTCTCTCCTTTTAAATGGACTGTGAGCTTTTGAACTTTCGGCATACCGCTTTAAAGAACTGTTTTTTTCAATACCGCTTTAAGAACTGTTTGAACATGCAACGCTATTAAGAACTGTGAATCTGCCGCACAGCAGCTGAGTTCCGGTTACGTTTGAGTTTGTTTACTTTTGAGGGGGTTTGTTTTCAGTGTTTAATAAACGTGTTATTTGTTATAAAAACCCTTGCCTAACTCATCTATATTTATTGTTGCCTGAATACGTAACAATATAAAAATTTTGGTAAGATCATCATTTTAACTGCATGTCACCATCCTGCCCAGAGCTGTTGACCATTCTGTAGGGCTGATACCTCAGGCTGGAGTTTTCCATTCTACACCTGGGACCAGAGGTTGGCAAACTGTGTCTGTGAAATATCATGTTTTCTACCTGAAGGGGAAAGTAGTTGCTTTTCAACTTTTTATGGAAACAAACTATTTTTAAGTATTTTTTTTCCAATATCTGTGCTTCAGAGGTGGAGCCAGTATTAAAGGCCTCTCGGTAAATTTCCCTTGAAAAGGTGGTGGTGAGTCTTGTTCTTTAACCACTCTGGTTCTTCTGGAGAAGGTGCTCCCACAGTTCTTTTGGAAATGGTGTACCAGGATATAGGCCCAGCGATGATGAATGATCAGAGATGTATTTCCAACTCTGACGGGAAATCCACCTGGGTTGTGCCCCCCTGCATCTGCTGTCTGTATCCTTAATGGGGTGCAGAGAAGATGCTATTGGGGTGGCCTAGGCAATGACTGAGTGCATTTTGTAGACATTACACACTGTAACCACTGTGTGGCAGTGGTCGATGGGGTGCCAATCAAGCTGTCTGCTTGATCCAGAATGGCGTTGAGTGTTGTTGGATCCTCACGCATCCAGACAAGTGAAAAGTGTTCCATTACAGTCCTGACATAGAAACATAGAAACCCTACACTGCAAAACACTCCCTTCGGCCCACAAAGTTGTGCCGAACATGTCCCTACCTTAGAAATTACTAGGCTTACCCATAGTCCTCTATTTTTCTAAGCTCCATGTACCTATCCAAAAGTCTCTTAAAAGACCCTATTGTATCCACCTCCACCACTGTTGCCGGCAGCCCATTTCATGCACTCACCACTCTGCGTAAAAAACTTACCCCTAACATCTCCACTATACCTACTCCCCAGCACCTTAAACCTGTGTCCTCTTGTGGCAGCCATTTCAGCCCTGAGAAAAAGCCTCTGACTATCCACATGATCAATGCCTCTCATCATCTTATACACCTCTATCAGGTCACCTCTCATCTTCCGTCACTCCAAGGAGAGAAGGCCGAGTTCACTCAATCTGTTTTCATAAGGCATGTTCCCAATCCAGGCAACATCCTTGTAAATTACCTCTGCATCCTTCCTATAGTGAGGTGAACAGAACTGAACATGTTACTCCAAGTGGGGTCTGACCAGGGTCCTATATAGCTGCAACGTTACCTCTCGGCTCCTAAATACAATTCCACGATTGATGAAGGCCAATACACCATACGCCTTCTGAACCACAGAGTCAACCTGCGCAGCTGCTTTGAAAGTCCTGTGGACTTGGACCCCAAGATCCTGCTGATCCTCCACACTGCCAAGAGTCTTACCATGAATACTATATTCTCCCATCATATTTGACCTTCCAAAATGAACCACTTCACACTTATCTGGGTTGAACTCCACCTGCCACTTCTCAGCCCAGTTTTGTATCCTATCAATGTCCCGCTGTAACCTTTGACAGCCCTCCACACTATCGACAACACCTCCAACCTTTGTGTCAGCAACAGACTTACTAACCCATCCTTCACTTCCTCATCCAGGTCATTTATAAAAATCATGAAAAGTAAGGGTCCCAGAACAGATCCCTGAGGCACTCCACTGGTAACCGACCTCCATGCAGAATATGACCCATCTTCAACCACTCTTTGCCTTCTGTGGGTAAGCCAGTTCTGGATCCACAAAGCAATGTCCCCTTGGATACCTGCCTCCTTACTTTCTCCTTACTTGGTTATTGGGTGCAAGTTGAATACGGAGTTAACATTGGCATGTGGCAAAGGTAATGTCGCAGTAGTTATGGGGGATTTCAACATGCAGGTGAACTGGGAGAATCAGGTTGGTGCTGGACCACAGGATAGGGAGTTTGTAGAGTGCCTACGGGATGCATTCTTGGAACAGCTTGTACGAGAGCCAACCAGGGACAAGACTATTCTGGATTTAGTGTTATGTAATGAACAGGATTTGATAAGCGATCTCACAGTAAAGGAGCCATTAGGAGGTAGTGATCACAATATGATAAGCTTTTATCTGCAATTTGAGAAGGATAAGGGCAGCTCGGAGGTGTCAGTGTTGCAGATGAACAGGGGAAACTATGGAACCATGAGGGAGGAGCTGGCCAAAGTTGACTGGACGGATAGCCTAGCAGAAAAGACAGTGGAACAGCAATGGCAGGTATTCTTGGGAATAATACACAAGGTGCAAAATCAGTTCATCCCCCAGAGAAGGAAGGATTCAAAGGGGGTAAAGGGGCCACAGTGGTTGACAAAGGAAGTCAGAGACTGCATAGTATTAAAAAAAAGGAAATATGACAGAGCTAAGGTGAGTGGGAGGACAGATGATTGGGAAGTGTTTAAGGAACAACAGAACTTAACTAAAAAGACAATACGGGGAGAAAAAATGAGGTACAAATGCAAGCTAGCCAGGAATATAAAGGAAGATAGCAAAAGCTTTTTTAGGTACGTGAAGAGAAAGAAGATAGTTAAGAACAATGTTGGGCCCTTGAAGAATGAATTGGGTGAAATTGTTATGGGGAAACAGAGAAATGGCAGAAGAATTTAATGAGTACTTTAGATCTGTTTTCACTAAGGAAGACACAAGCAATCTCCCAGATGTATGGATGGGCCAAGGACATAGGGTAACAGAGGAAATGAAACAGATTGACATTAGGAAAGAAACGGTGATGAGAAGACTGATGGGACTGAAGGCTGACAAATCCCCAGGTCCAGATGGTCTGCACCCTAGGGTACTAAAGGAGGTGGCCCTGGAAATTGCGGATGCATTGGTAATCATTTTCCAATGTTCCTTAGATTCAGGATCAGTCCCTGAGGATTGGAGAATGGCTAATGTTATCCCACTTTTTAAGAAAGGAGGGAGGGAGAAAACAGAGAACTATCAACTAGAACTATCAACAGAGAACTGCCAACACAGATGCCTTGTGCAGGAAGGCACAGAGTCGACTGTACTTCCTTAGAAGGTTGGCGTCATTCAATGTCTGCAGTGAGATGCTGAAGATGTTCTATAGGTCAGTTGTTGAGAGCGCCCTCTTCTTTGTGGTGGCGTGTTGGGGAGGAAGCATTAAGAAGAAGGACGCCTCACGTCTTAATAAGCTGATAAGGAAGGCGGGCTCTGTCGTGGGCAAAGTACTGGAGAGTTTAACATCGGTAGCTGAGCGAAGGGCGCTGAGTAGGCTACGGTCAATTATGGAAAACCCTGAACATCCTCTACATAGCACCATCCAGAGACAGAGAAGCAGTTTCAGCGACAGGTTACTGTCGATGCAATGCTCCTCAGACAGGATGAAGAGGTCAATACTCCCCAATGCCATTAGGCTTTACAATTCAACTGCCAGGACTTAAGAACTTTTTTTTAAAGCTATTATTAATGCTTTTTGAGTTAGTGATTTAGATGCATATCATATTATTACTGAGTTAAGTATTGTATGTAATGAGTTTTTGCTACAACAAGTGTATGGGACATTGGAAAAAATGTTGAATTTCCCCATGGGGATGAATAAAGTATCTATCTATCTATCTATCTATCTATCTATCGACCTGTCAGCCTGACATCGGTGGTGGGAAAGATGCTAGAGTACATTATTAAGGATGAAATAGTGGCATATCTAGATAGCAGTGATAGGATTGGGCCGACCCAGCATGGATTTACCAAGGGTAAATCATGCTTGACTAATCTGTTGGAGTTTTTTGAGGATGTAACCAGGAAGTTAGATGGGGGAGATCCAGTGAATGTAGTGTACCTCGATTTTCAGAAGGCATTTGATAAGGTCCCACATAGAAGATTGGTGGGTAAAATCAAAGCTCAGGGCATCGGGGGGAAGGCATTGACAAGGACAGAAAACTGGTTGGCAGATAGAAAGCAAAGGGTAATGGTGAATGGGTGTTTCTCGGAATGGCAGGTGGTGACTAGTGGGGTGCCACAGGGCTCGGTATTGGGACCACAGCTGTTTACCATTTACGTTAACGATTTGGATGAAGGCATAGAAAATAACATCAGCAAATTTGCTGTTGATACTAAGCTGGGTGGCAGTGTGACATGTGATGAGGATGTTAGGAGAATTCAGGGTGACTTGGATAGGCTGGGTGAGTGGGCAGATACTTGGCAGATAACGTTTAATGTGAATAAGTGTGAGGTTATCCACTTTGGGAGTAAGAACAGGAAGGCAGATTATTATCTGAATGGTGTAGAGTTAGGTAAGGGAGAAATACAAAGAGATCTAGGAGTCCTTGTTCATCAGTCACTGAAGGTGAATGAGCAAGTGCAGCAGGCAGTGAAGAAGGCTAATGGAATGTTGGCCTTTATTACAAAGGGAATTGAGTACAAGAGCAAGGAAATCCTCTTGCATTTGTACAGAGCCCTGGTGAGACCACACCTGGAGTATTGTGTACAGTTTTGATCTCCAGGGTTAAGGAAGGACATCCTGGCTGTAGAGGAAGTGCAGCGTAGATTCACGAGGTTAATTCCTGGGATGTCTGGACTGTCTTACGCAGAGAGGTTAGAGAGACTGGGCTTGTACATGCTGGAATAAGGAGATTGAGAGGGGATCTGATTGAAACATATAAGATTATTAAGGGATTGAACAAGATAGAGGCAGGAAATATGTTCCAGATGCTGGGAGAGTCCAGTACCAGAGGGCATGGTTTGAGAATAAGGGGTAGGTCATTTAGGACAGAGTTAAGGAAAAACTACTTCTCCCAGAGAGTTGTGGGGGTCTGGAATGCACTGCCTCGGAAGGTAGTGGAGGCCAATTCTCTGGATGCTTTCAAGAAGGAGCTAGATAGGTATCTTATGGATAGGGGAATCAAGGGATATGGGGACAAGGCAGGAACTGGGTATTGATAGTAATTGATCAGCCATGATCTCAAAATGGCGGTGCAGGCTCGAAGGGTCGAATGGTCTACTTCTGCACCTATTGTCTATTGTCTATTGTCAATAAGCCTTGCATGGATCTTATACCTCATATAGTAGATTTTGGAAGACTTACTGTGTCAGCAAGTGTGTCACACACTGCTAGCTACCCAGACCCTGACCTGTTCTTGTAGCCACATTGGCTATGTGACTTCTCCAATGGAATACTTGGACACTGGTTTCTCTAGGGGATGCTGAAGTTGAACCCTAATGCGTAAGGCACAACCTGCCCTTGACAAAGCCATGTTGACTATTCCTAATCATATTATACCTCTCCAAATATTCATAAATCCTGCCCCTCAGGATCTTCTCTATCAACTTACCAACCACTGAAGTAAGACACACTGATCTATAATTTCCTGAGCTATCTCTGCTCCCTTTCTTGAATAAAGGAACAACATCTGCAATCATCCAATCCTCCGGAACCTCTCCCGTCCCCATTGATGATGCAAAGATCATTGCCAGAGGCTCAGCAATCTCCTCCCTTGCCTCCCACAGTAGCCTGGGGGTACATCTCATCCGGTCCTGGCGACTTATCCAACTTGATGCTTTCCAGAAACTCCAGCACATCCTCTTTCTTAATATCTACATGCACATGCTTTTCAGTCCACTGCAAGTCATCACTACAATCACTAAGATCCTTTTCCATAGTGAATATTGAAGTAAATTACTCATTAAGTTCCTCTGCTATTTCCTCCAGTTCCATACACACTTTCTCACTGTCACACTAGGTCCTATCCTTTCACGTCTTATCCCCTTGCTTTTCACATACTTGTAGAATGCCTTGGGGCTTTCCTTAATCCTGCCCGCCAAGGCCTTCACATGGCCCCTTTGGGCTCTCCTAATTTCCTTCTTAAGATCCTTCCTGTTAGCCTTATAATCTGCTAGATCTTTAACATTACCCAGCTCTCTGAACCTTTTGTAAGCTTTTCTTTTCTTCCTGACTAGATTTATTACAGCCTTTACTGCACCCTACCATAACTTCCCCGTCTTATTGGAACATTCCTATGTAGAACTCCTCATAAATATCCGCTGAATATTTTGCCACATTTCTTCCGTACTTTTCCCTGAGAACGTCTGTTCCCAATTTAAGCTTTTAATTTTCTGCCTGATAGCCTCATAATTCCCCTTACTCCAATTATACACTTTTCTAACTTGTCTGTTCCTATCTCTCTCCAAAGCTATTGTAAAGGAGATAGAATTATGATCACTATCTCCAAAATGCTCTCCCACTGAGAGATCTGACACCTGACCAGGTTCATTTCCCAATACCAAATCAAGTACAGTCTCTCCTCTTTCCAGAATCTGTCTCCCTATCTGCTCTTTGATGTCCCTGTTACTATTGGGTGGCCTATAAAAAGCACACAGTAAAGTTTTTGATCCCTTCCTGTTCCTAAACTCCACCCACAGAATTTCCGTAGACAATCCCTCCATGATGTCCACTTTTTCTGCAGCCGTGACAATATCTCTGATCAACGGTTCCATGCCCCACCTCTTTTGCATCCCTTCCTGTCCTTCCTGAAACATCTAAAACCCAGCACTTGAAGTAACCATTCCTGTCCCTGAACCATCCAAGTATCTGGAATGGCCACGACATCATGGCCCCAGATTGTTCAGTATAATAACAATGGCTACGCAAGCACCCACCAAAAAAATCCCTGTCTGGTATCCAGAATTTCCATTCTTACATGGATATGTGTCCAAACAGTGTAACCTGTGGCTTTGCTGGAATTTCGTGCTTCAACTTAGACTTGGCTCAGAAATTTCACTTCCGTCTATCTGAAGTACAGAAACTATTGTGAGGGACAAATCTAACTGTTTGATAACTGTCATCACTACCTCCTCCCATAGATGCTGTCTGGCCTGCTGAGTTCTGCCAGCATTTTGTGTTTTTGTTGGATAACTTTAAATAGTTTCTTTAGATAGTTCCAATTCTTTCATGTTTTGGAAAAGAAGTTTAGTGAATGATTTGTTAAATTAAGTTTATGCTAATTTATGTTTGTGATGTTAAGAGATGTGGAACATCTCGTCAAGAGGAAGAAAGAAGTTTACTTAAGGTTTAGGAAGCAATGATCAGATAGGAGTCTAGAGAGTTACAAGCTAGCCATGAAGAAGCTGAAGAATGGATTTAGCTGAAGAATGGATTAGAAGGGGGCTTGAGAAGAACCTTACAAGCAGGATTAAGGAAAACTCCAAGACATTTAACTCTTTTTAAATGTCAGAAAATATAGAATTATTTTAAGAAAACTTTGATTGTTTTCCTTTCAGAATCAAATCAACAGAATTTAGACAAAGGATGTGGATTAGACAAATATTTAAACACATTAGTATTTCTGATGTTATTACATGTGGTCTTATCCTCATGAAGCCAGTCATTTACTGTCATTGTATCAGTATTGACTGGGTCATTTCAGCAATAATTGAACATTCACTATAGACACCAAGAAAATTGAGTGTGTAATGTGGGACATCCTGACCTCTATGTTAAGTTGGTCGATGATGGTGTTGCTTCCGTTGATTGTGACCTTCAGCTGATTGGTGAGCGTCACTAGCTCTTGGATCTCCAGCTTAAGCAGCTCAAAGTCGAGTTGAGTGTAGGAGCCTCCTGCCTCGATGTTCTCTACTCTGTGGGTCAGATTCCACAGCTTCACCATGTGGACTGAGATAATCTGTGCGTATTGTTGTACCTGGACAGAGGAAACACAGCAAAGGCATTTGGTTTACTGTCCTGTCCAGACACAAAGGAACCATTCATATCTCAGAAAAAGCCTGCATTTTGAGACACTAGAACGACTGCAGACGCTGTTAAGCTAGAACATTACAAAATGGACAAGGAATTCAATCGGCCACACAGTACTGTTGAAGGATATCAGACCGAAACATCAGCAATCCACTTCCCTCAATTGATGCTACCAGGCCTATTCAGTTCCTCCAGTATTTTCTATATCAGCCTGCATTATGAGTTTTACTTTCCTTTTGATTTTGATAATGTGCAAGTATTGTTGGAACAAGTAACCATTGTTGTAATGGCTTGACAAGATGTCACACATAAGGCTGCTAAACATGGTAAGAACACATGATATTAAAGATATTGGCATGGAGAGGAGATTAACTGACTGGCAGAAGGCCAACAGCAGGAATAAAGGTGGCCTTTTCTGGCTGGCTACTTTTGACTGGAGATATTCTGCAGGGGCTGGTGTTAGGCCCATTACTTTTCATGTTCTATGTTAATGATCTGGATGATGGAATTGATGCCTTTGTAGCCAAGTCTGCAGACAGGTAGTGTTCATAAAACTGTCAGCAGAACTTGGATAGGTTAGGAGAATGGGCAATGAAGTTGCAGATGAAATGCAGTGTAGGGAAATGTATGGTCATGCACTTTGGCAGGAGGAATAAAAGCATTTACTATTTTCTAAACAAGGAGCAAATTCAGACAACAGAGGAGCAAAGAAACTTGGGAGTCTTAGTACAGGATTCCCAACATGTTAACTTGCAGGTTGTGTAGGTGGTAAGGAAGGTAAATTCAATGTTTGCATTCATCTCAAGGACTAGAATATGAAGCAATATAAAGGAAAGATGCAATGCTTAGACCTTATAAAGTTATTGGTGTTATGATCCAGCAACAATGAATATATAATCGAGACAGGTTTTTATAACAAATAAAACATTTATTAAATACCGCTAAAAAACCCCCAAAAGTAAACAAACGACTAACTTAACCGGAAGTTGGCTGCTATACGGCAGCTCAAACAGTTCTTAAAGCGATAATGTAAAAACAGTTCTTAGAAGTAGTAATGCGAAGAGTCCAAATGATTTACACAGTTGCTTAGGAGAGACTTTCTCTTTCCTGGTGTTACTGCTGATCCCAGCCGAAGTATGTTTTGCCGAGGGATTTACGATGAAGGAAATAAAACAGCTTAAAGGCACTGACCTTTTCCTTGGTGAAACCCTGCATCCAACTCTTACTGCCCTTTTAGCAAAGCAGGAGTTATCATGGAACTGCAGGTTACTAATTTCTTGTATGAAAATTAAATAAAGGTCAAACTTGCTTTACAGCTGACAACAACTTTCCTCGATTCTTCCAACTTCCCGAACTTCGATAAATCTTCACTCTCCGACTGTACTTTAACTGGCAGTGATTTTCAGAATTGCCGGCACAACAATTCTTTCAGTAGAAATTAAAACTCCACTTTTCAAATGAAACTGCGTCATAAAATCAGATACGCAGAAAAACAGAGTCACTGATGAATTCAACCACGAACTGCCCTGCGTCACAGGGAGGGCAGTTATACCCTGTTGAAAAAAACTATCACATGACCTCTCACTGGCGGGAAAATGATGTCACTCCACCATCACAAGACCATTACATCATGCCCAGCAAAGCCTCATTACATCATGGTCATGTGACAGGCACAAGATACCCACAGGTATGTAACATTGATCAGACCACATACGGAATATTGTAATCAGTTTTAGGCCTCATATCTAAGAAAGAATGTGCTGCCATTGAGGGGGCCCATAGAACATTTATAAGACTGATTCTGGGAAAGAAATGATTGATGTATGAGGAATGTTGGCTGGCTCTGGGCCTGTACTTGCTGGAGTTTAGAAGAATAACCATATAAGCATATAACAATTACAGCACAGAAACAGGCCATCTCAGCCCTTCTAGTCCGTGCCAAATGCTTACTCTCACCTAGTCCCACCGACCTGCACTCAGCCCATAACCCTCCATTCCTTTCCTGTCCATATACCTATCCAATTTTTTTTTTAAATGACAATATCAAACCTGCCTCTACCACTTCTACTGGAAGCTCATTCCACACAGCTACCACTCTCTGAGTAAAGAAGTTCCCCCTCGTGTTACCCCTAAACTTTTGCCCCCTAACTCTCAACTTATGTCCTCTTGTTTGAATCTCACCTATTCTCAATGGAAAAAGCCTATCCATATCAACTCTATGTATCCCCCTCATAATTTTAAATACCTCTATCAAGCCCCCCTCAACCTTCTATGCTCCACAAAGAATAAAGACCTAACTTGTTCAACCTTTCTCTGTAACTTAGGTGCTGAATCCCAGATAACATTCTAGTAAATCTCCTCTGTATTCTTTCTATTTTGTTGACATCTTTCCTATAATTTGGTGACCAGAACTGTACACAGTATTGCAAGTTTGGTCTCACCAATGCCCTGTACCATTTTAACATTACATTCCAACTCTTATACTCAATGCTCTGATTTATAAAGGCCAACATACCAAAATCTTTCTTCACCACCCTATCTACATGAGATTCCACCTTCAGGGAACCACGCACCATTATTCCTAGATCACTCTGTTCTACTGCATTCCTCAATGCCCTTACCATTTACCATGTATGTCCTATTTTGATTATTCCTACAAAAATGTGGCACCTCACACTTATCAGCATTAAACTCCATCTGTCATCTTTCAGCCCACTCTTCTAACTGGCCTAAATCTCTCTGCCAGCTTTGAAAGCCTACTTCACTATCCATGACACCACCTGTCTTAGTATCAGCTGCAAACTTACTACTGCAATTTACCACCCCATTATCCAGATCATTAATGTATATGACAAACAACACTGGACCCAATACAGATCCCTGAGGCACACCACTAGTCACCGGCCTCCAACCTGACAAACAGTTATCCACCACTACCCTCTGGCATCTCCCATCCAGCCACTGTTGAATCCATTTTACTACTTCAATATTAATACCTAACAATTGAACCTTCCTAACTAACCTTCCATGCAGAACCTTGTCAATGGTCTTACTGAAGTCCATATAGACAACATCCACTGCTTTGCCCTCATCAACTTTCTTAGTAACCTCTTCAAAAAATTCAATAAGGTTTGCCAAATATGACCTCAATGCACAAATCCATGTTGGCTGCTCCTAATCAGACCCTGTCTATCCAGATAATTACTTATACCATCTCTAAGAATACTTTCCATTAATTTACCCACCACTGACGTCAAACTTACAGGCTGATAATTGCTCTTAGAACCCTTTTTAAACAATGGAACAACATGAGCAATACGCCAATCCTCTGACACCGTCCCCGTTTTTAATGACATTTGAAATATTTCTGTCAGCACCCCCGCTATTTCTACACTAACAAGGTCCTAGGGAATATCCTGTCAGGATCTGGAGACTTATCCACTTTTATATTCTTTAAAAGCTCTAGTATTTCCTCTTCTTTAATCATCATTGTTTCCATAACTACTCTACTTGTTTCCCTTACCTTACACAATTCAATATCCTTCTCCTTAGTGAATACCAATGAAAAGAAATTGTTCAAAATCTCCCCCATCTCTTTTGGCTCCCATACATAGCTGTCCACTCTGATTCTCTAAGGGACCAATCTTTTTCCTCACTATCCTTTTGCTATTAATATAACTGTAGAAACCCTTTGGATTTATTTTCACCTTACTTGCCAAAGCAACCTCATATCTTCTTTTAGCTTTTCTAATTTCTTTCTTAAGATTCTTTTTACATTCTTTATATTCCTCGAGCTCCTCATTAACTCCATGCTGCCTATATTTATTGTAGATCTCTCTCTTTTTCTGAACCAAGTTTCCAATATCCCTTGAAAACCATGGCTCTCTCAAACTTCTAACCTTTCCTTTCAACCTAACAGGAACATAAAGATTCTGTACCCTCAAAATTTCACCTTTAAATTACCTCTATTTCTCTATTACATCCTTCCCATAAAACAAATTGTCCCAATCCATTTCTTCTAAATCCTTTTACATCTCCTCAAAGTTAGCCTTTCTCTAATCAAAAATCTCAACCCTGGGTCCAGTCCTATCCTTCTCCATAATTATGTTGAAACTAATGGCATTGTGATCACTGGACCCGAAGTGCTCCCCAACACATACCTCCATCACCTGACCTACCTCATTCCCTAACAGGAGATCCAACACTTCCCTTTCTCTAGTTGGTACCTCTATGTATTGTTACAAAAAACTATCCAGTGCACATTTTACAAACTCCAAACCATCCAGCCCTTTTACAGAATGGGCTTCCCAGTCTATGTGTGGAAAATTAAAATCTCCCACAATCACAACCCTGTGCTTACTACAAATATCTGCTATCTCCTTAACAATTTTGCTCCTCTAATTCTCGCTCCCCATTAAGTGGTCTATAATACACCCCTATGTGTTACTACACCTTTCCCATTCCTCAATTCCACCCAAATAGCCTCCCTAGACGAGCCCTGTAATCTATCCTGCCGAAGCACTGCTGTAATATTTTCTCTGACAAGCAATGCAACACCTCCCCCTCTTGCCCCTCCGATCCTATCACACCTGAAGCAATGAAATCCAATCACACCCCTCCTGGAATCATGTTTCACTAATAGCTACAACATCATATTTCCAGGTGTCAATCTATGCTCTAAGCTCATCCACTTTTCTTACAATGCCTCTAGCATTAAAATAGATGCATTTAAGAAACTCTCTACCTCTTCCTCTCTGTTTATCCCTAAAGGTGCAAACAACTTTATTATCTTTTTCTTCCTTCTTCCCTACATCTTCGGTCTGAGCGCTCCCCTTCTCTATCACATGCCTATCCTCCCTCACACACTGTCTATTAGCTTTCTCTATTTGTGAACTAACCTCCTCTTCCCTAGTCTCTTCAAATTGATTCCAACCCCCCAACCATTCTGGTTTAAAGTCTCCCCAGTAGCCTTAGCAAATCTCCCTGCCAGGATATTGGTCCCCTAGGATTCAAGTGTAACCCATCCCTTTTGTACAAGGTCCCACCTGCCCCAAAAGAGGTCCCAATGATCCAGAAACATGAATCCCTGCCTCTGCTCCAATCCCTCAGCCACACATTTATCCTTCACCTCATTCCATTCTTACTCTCATTGTCGCGTGGCACAGGCAGTAATTCCAAGATTACTACCTTTGCAGTCCTTCTTCTCAACTCCCTTCCTAACTCCCTATATTCTCCTTTCAGGACCTCTTCCCTTTTCCTACCTATGTCATTGGTACCTCTATGTACCACGACCTCTGGCTCCTCACCCTCCCTGTGTTGCCTTTAAGGCATTTGTTTAGTTTATTATATTTTCGCTTTAGTAATTCGTTTGTTATTGTTTTCTAGTTAAAGTTAAGGTTGTTTAAAGTAAATTCATTGTCTGTGATATATCGCGGCATGCGATGATGTCACACCCGGTTACGCCGTGTCTTGTGGGAAAATACCGGTTTGGAGAAACGGGAAGGAGGGGGCTTATGTGTGTTCAGGATCAACGCAAGAAAAGTTTTCTTTCTACGCACTAGAAACATCAGTGAAGCAATGCCGTAAGTTCATGAGATAATCGATATGTTGAATTAAAAATATTAACGCTGATTCTGTTAAAAGTACTGATGATTGATAAAGTTTATGTTTTTTGTTATTTAAAGAGTTGCGGATAGTTTGTGTTGAAGTGTATTTAAACATTTAAACATGGCGTAGGTAGATTCTGACTGTATGTTGCACTTTAATGTAATATAGTTGTTGTAGTTTTACTTTTGCAAGTATTTATGATGTAAATGTGATAACAAGAAGGAAACAAATACTGTATATATTTTGTATTGTTTTATCAACAGTTTTCACCATACGTTAATGTGGAAGAGTGAACAGTAAATGGTTAATCTTACTGGGACCGCCTCATTGACTGGTTTATGCTTGGTGTTTAGTTCAGAGTTCTTTTACACCTGTGCGAGAACACTACAGTGAAAAGGCGGCATTACCAGGTGTTTCAAGTGCTACAATGTCATCACGATCCAGCATCAAGTCGTTGCCATCCAGCGTCAGGGGCAGTAGGGCATCAACAAGTAAGGCTGCCCGTGCAAGAGCTAAGGCAGAAGCCGCCAAGGTGCGAGCATTGTACGCCGAACAAGAAGCAAAATTGAAAAAGGAAGCGGCTGCCAGAGAAGCCGAAAACCAAATGGAAAAAGCTGCCAGAGAAGCCAAAAACCAGTTGGAAAAGGTAAGGATAGAGTCAGAGTTAGAAGTGCTGATGCTACACCAAGAAGCAGAAGCTGCCAAGGTGGAAGCAGAGATAATAGAAAGTGCTGAAGAAATGCATGTTCTGGATGATGTAAAATCTACTTCAGTAAGGACCAGATTGGAACACACAAGCGACTATGTCCGATCTCAAATGGACTTGAAGATTCGTTCTTCCTCTCCATACTTATATGATAAAATCCCACCTCATGAGGAGTCTCAGAGAGGCCCAATTGCATCACATCCATCCGAGGAAGACAATTTACCCTTGCAACTCCACGACGAATTTAAGAATGAAAGGGCTGATGACAAATACTTCTCGACACCAAACTTACCAGATTTGGCGAGAGGAGAGGCAAAGGCTGAATTCAGAACAGCAAATTCCATATCAAATGTACACCCTCAGTCATATACACGCCGACATACTCCCCCAGCCAGCATGCCACTTGCAGTTGAACCCATGGAACAGTATTTAGCACGACGAGATCTCATCACTTCAGGACTATATCAGTTTGACGATAAACCTGAAAATTACCGTGCATGGTACTCCTCATTCGCCAATGCTATCCACGGAGTCCAGCTTGGAGCAACCCAAGAGTTGGATCTTATGACAAAATGGCTGGGAAAAGAATCATGCGAACAGATGAGACGCATACGTTCAGTGTACATTAACAACCCCAAGCTAGCCTTACGCAAAGCATGGGAGAGACTTTGGGAGTGCTATGCGGCCCCTGAAATTATTGAAATGGCATTATTTCGACGTCTGGAAAATTTTCCTAAGGTGTCAGCCAAGGACCACACTAAGTTAAGAGAGCTCAGAGATCTACTCATGGAGATTCAAGGCGCCAAAGAAGATGGCTATTTAACTGGTCTATCATACCTAGATACTTCATACGGGATTAGACCTATCATGGACAAACTTCCATTTGGGCTGCAGGAGAGGTGGGTGTCTGTTGGCTCAGAGTACAAGGAAGAGAACGATGGTCAATTTCCTCCCTTTGAGTATTTCACTAGGTTTGTGTGCAAGGAGGCGAAGAAGCGAAACGACCCTAGCTTCATGAGTCCAGGTAGCAGTACAATTTACACCAAGCCAGTTAAATCCACTTCAAATAATTTCAACATCAATAAATCTGTCTCAGTGCATAAAACTGAAGTCTTTACAATTGACAATGACCCTAGCAAGAATTGTCCATTGATAGATAGATAGATAGATAGATAGATAGATAGATAGATAGATAGATAGATAGATAGATAGATAGATAGATACTTTATTCATCCCCATGGGGAAATTCAACTTTTTTTCCAATGTCCCATACACTTGTTGTAGCAAAACTAATTACATACAATACTTAACTCAGTAAAAAAATATGATATGCATCTAAATCACTATCTCAAAAAGCATTAATAATAGCTTTTAAAAAGTTCTTAAGTCCTGGCGGTAGAATTGTAAAGCCTAATGGCATTGGGGAGTATTGACCTCTTCATCCTGTCTGAGGAGCATTGCATCGATAGTAACCTGTCGCTGAAACTGCTTCTCTGTCTCTGGATGGTGCTATGTAGAGGATGTTCAGAGTTTGCATAACAAACCCCACCCCCTCAAAAAATGCAGAACGTTTAGGAAAAAACCCCTTGAAGAGAGAATGGCCCTTCTCAAGAAGAAAAAAATGTTTCAAATGCTGTTCCTCTACCTCTCACCTTGCTAGGGAGTGTACGATCTCCGTGAAGTGCCCGGAATGTAATAGCACTAATCACAATGGGGCCATGCATCCCGGCCCATTACCGCAAACTGACAAAGCTCCTTCACCCTCCCAACAGGACGGCGGGAAGGGAGAGGTTCACTCCAGGACAACAGTTGTCAGCTCGAGCTGCACAGAAGTTTGCAGTCAAGCTCAGTCAAGCCATTCTTGTTCAAAGATCTGCCTCACTAAGGTGTACCCTAAGGGAGCCAAAGACAAGGCCATCAAAGCCTATGTAATTCTGGACGATCAGAGCAATTGCTCACTAGTCAGATCAGAGTTCTTTGACTTGTTCAACATTGAGAGTAATCAGTTCCCATACTACCTTAGAACTTGCTCAGGCAGCGTGGAAACATATGGAAGGAAGGCAGAAGGCTTCCAGCTCGAGTCCCTGGATGGTAAAGTTGTCATCTGTCTCCCTCCACTCTTAGAGTGCAATGAAATTTTGAATAACCACACTGAGATCACGACGCCAAGTGCAGTGCTACACCAGCCACATCTCCACCACATTGCCAAGCACATCCCAGAACTGGATCCAAAAGCAGAAATACTCCTGCTATTAGGAAGAGATGTTCTCCAGGTGCACAAGGTTAGGCAGCTGGTCAATGGACCACACAACACCCCCTTTGCCCAACGCTTGGATCTGGGCTGGGTGGTGATAGGAGAGGTGTGCCTTGGCAATGTACACAAACCGACAGTTAACACACTCAAGACCAATGTGCTAGAGAGTGGCCGCCATTCAATTTTTCAACCCTGCACAAGTTTCATGTGTATCAAGGAAGCACGACAAGGCTTTAACAAATGTAAAGTAACCGACAAGACGCTGGGTCAGTCAGTCTTTGCTCAAACTGAACATGATAATAAACTTGCTCCATCAGCTCAAGACGCAATTTTCTTAAAAATAATGGACACCAAGGTCTTCAGAGACGAAGCAAATAATTGGGTTGCCCCACTACCTTTCAGAAAACCACGCCAGCGCTTGCCAAACAACAAAGAGCAGGCAGTCAAGCGGTTCACGTCCTTGCAAAAAACCCTGAAAAAGAAACCTGAGATGCAACAATACGTAGCGTTTATGGAGAAGATCTTTGCTAATGGACGTGCTGAAGTAGCACCGCCACTGAGGGAAGGCAAGGAGTGCTGGTACCTCCCAACGTTTGGGGTTTACCACCCACAAAAGCCTAATCAGATCAGGGTGGTCTTTGACTCCAGTGCTCAGTGCGCTGGTATCTCCCTTAATGACGTGCTCCTTACAGGCCCTGACCTTAACAATACCGTTCCCGGGGTCCTACTGCGCTTCCGGAAGGAGAAGGTCGCAATCTTAGCGGACATCCAGCAGATGTCCCATTGCTTCTTAGTACAGGAGGACCATCGCAATTTCCTCCGTTTCTTATGGCACAAGGACAATGACATTAACAAGGAAGTCATTGAGTACCGGATGAAAGTTCACGTTTTCGGCAATAGTCCATCACCTGCCGTGGCCATCTATGGGCTGAGAAGAGCCATCAGAGAGGGCGCACAGGAGCACGGCGACCGTTAAATTTGTAGAAAGGCACTTCTATGTCGATGACGGCTTGATATCACTACAGAAAGAAGATGAAGCAATCGATCTGCTCCAACGTACACAAGCCTCACTCGCTGAGTCAAACCTCCGCTTGCACAAGTTCGCATCAAACTGTCAGGCAGTAATGGAGGCCTTTCCACATGATGACTGTGCTCCGGCAATCAAAGACCTAGATCTAGATGGAGAAACCATACCCACACAAAGGAGCTTGGGTCTCCTTTGGGAGATTACAGCTGACACATTCACGTTCTCCGTGCCGACCGTGATCAAGCCATTTACCCGCCGTGAAGTTCTCTCCACTGTCAACAGTGTTTTCAATCCCTTGGGTCTACTGGCGCCAGTTACGATCCAGGGAAGAGTCCTTCTCAGAGAACTTAACTCTGAGCTCTCCGACTGGGATACTCCCCTACCAGAAGACAAGCTAAGCAAGTGGGAGGCTTGGAGAGATTCACTTCAAGATCTAAAACAGCATCATATCCAATGTAGGTACACTGCGACCTCACCCACCGAGGCAGCGCACACAGAATTGTGTGTTTTTTCGGATGCGTCTACCAAGACCATCGGTGCTGTGGCTTACTTGAAAGTAGTCGGGAAGGATGGTCAAGTTGAAGTAGGATTTGTAACTGGTAAGGCGAAGCTCACTCCTCAGTCCGAGCCGACAATTCCAAGGCTTGAACTGTGCACAGCTGTCCTGGCTGTGGAAATGGCAGATCTTATCCAGGACAAGCTAGACCTAGAGTTGGACGATATCAAGTTCTACACAGATAGCAAAATAGTGCTTGGTTATATTTATAATGAATCAAAATGCTTCTACGTGTACGTTCATAATAGAGTTCAACGTATCCGCCTGTCATCAAAGCCCGAACAATTGCATTATGTACGTACCGAGGATAACCCTGCAGACCATGCATCGAGATCCTTACCTGCATCCCGCCTGGTTCAGACATCCTGGTTCACCGGACCCCCCTTTCTGTAACAGCCACCAACAGGAAAAACTCAAATGAGCGAGACATTTGAGCTGATCAAACCCGAAAGAGACTCGGAAATTCGGCCACAAATACAAACAGGAGTCACCTACCTCGAAGAATCGATATGTACTAATGAACACTTTCAGCGGTTCTCCACTTTGAATTCTTTAGTGAGTGGACTTGCGTTCCTCATTCACATGGCCAGATCACACAAACACTCATCCCGAAATAGTAAATGTAAGGGATGGCACAAATGTAACTTAACTCGCACTGCGGACAAATTGGCCCAGGCAAAGGACGTCACCTTTAAAGCAACTCAAAGAGCGGCTTTTGCAGGGGAGTTTTTGGCCCTCCAAGCTAACAAACCAATACCAAAGGACAGCCCTTTGAGGAAATTCAACCCGATCCTGAAGAACGATATCACTTGCATTGGAGGCTGGTTAATACACTCCCAACTTCCAGCTGCAGAAAAGAGTCCAGTAATCCTGCCCAAAGACAGCCATGTGTCCTTACTGCTTACTCGCCATCACCATGAACAGGTAAGGCATCAGGGCCGTCACCTGATGGAAGGAGCAATAAGGGCAGCGGGACTGTGGATCTTGGGAGGTAAAACACTGATCAATTCAGTACTTCACAAATGTGTAACCTGCAGGAAACTGCGAAGGAAGCTGGAAGCTCAACATATGGCGGACCTCCCACCAGAACGCCTCGAAGCCTGCCCTCCTTTTACATATGTGGGGCTCGATGTATTTGGTCCCTGGACTATCACTACGAGACGCACCAGAGGAGGACAAGCAGAGAGCAAGCGGTGGGCCATCATGTTTAGCTGCATGAGTTCAAGAGCGGTACACATTGAGGTCATCGAATCTTTGGATACATCCAGCTGCATTAATGCTCTCAGGCGCTTCTTTGCGCTAAGAGGCCCTGCAAAACAGTTAAGGTCTGATTGCGGCACGAACTTTGTTAGAGCATCGAAGGAGCTGGGGATGGACAAAACGGTGCAAAGGTACCTCAGTCAGCAGGGATGCAACTGGGAGTTTAACACACCACACGCCTCTCACATGGGAGGCGCATGGGAGCGGATGATTGGTATTGCCAGAAGAATTCTTGATTCAATGTTTCTGCAGCAACGCACCCGACTGACCCACGAGGTACTGTGCACACTAATGGCAGAGGTCACAGCCATTATAAATGCACGACCACTCCTACCTGTGTCTTCTGACCCGGAAAACTCCTTCATACTCTCGCCATCAATGCTCCTTACACAGAAGGCAGGAGCTCCCCCTCCACCTGGGGACTTCGCTGATAAGGATTTGTACACAAAGCAATGGAGACAGGTTCAGGCTCTGGCAAATCGGTTCTGGTCTCATTGGAGACATGAATATCTACCTTTGTTGCAACACAGACAAAAGTGGACAGAACCCCGAAGGAATCTTCAAGTTGGAGATTTAGCCCTGCTCAGGGACAAGCAAATCGCCCGCAACTGCTGGCCAATGGCCAGAATCACTGCCACATTCCCTAGTCGGGATGGACATGTCAGGAAGGTTGAGTTGAAAACTTCTGACCAAGGTGATGTGAAAATTTACCAAAGGCCAGTTGCAGAAGTCATTCTACTTCTCCCTAAGGACTGATTTAGTGACTGAAGTTTTGTATTATGTTTATTGTGACCTTACGAAGGTCGGGCGGGGAGTGTGTTGCCTTTAAGGCATTTGTTTAGTTTATTATATTTTCGCTTTAGTAATTCGTTTGTTATTGTTTTCTAGTTAAAGTTAAGGTTGTTTAAAGTAAATTCATTGTCTGTGATATATCGCGGCATGCAATGACGTCACACCCGGTTACGCCGCGTCTTGTGGGAAAATACCGGTTTGGAGAAACGGGAAGGAGGGGGCTTATGTGTGTGCAGGATCAGCGTGAGAAAAGTTTTCTTTCTACGCACTAGAAACATCAGTGAAGCAATGCCGTAAGTTCATGAGATAATCGATATGTTGAATTAAAAATGTTAACGCTGATTCTGTTAAAAGTACTGATGATTGATAAAGTTTATGTTTTTTGTTATTTAAAGAGTTGCGGATAGTTTGTGTTGAAGTGTATTTAAAGCCAGTCGATGGCGTAGGTAGATTCTGACTGTATGTTGCACTTTAATGTAATATAGTTGTTGTAGTTTTACTTTTGCAAGTATTTATGATGTAAATGTGATATCAAGAAGGAAACAAATACTGTATATATTTTGTATTGTTTTATTAACAGTTTTCACCATACGTTAATGTGGAAGAGTGAACAGTAAATGGTTAATCTTACTGGGACTGCCTCATTGACTGGTTTATGCTTGGTGTTTAGTTCAGAGTTCTTTTACACCTGTGCAAGAACACTACACTCCCACTTCAGGATATCTTTGGCACGATCAGAAACATCCCGGACCCTGGCACCAGGGAGGCAAACTACCATCTGGGTAATCGCCTATATGACCCCCTAACTATCGAGTCCCCTATTACTACTGCCTTCCTCTTCCTTTCCCTACCCTTCTGAGCCACAGGGCCAGACTCTGTGCCAGAGGCACAGCCACTGTTCCTTCCCCCCAACAGTACTCAAACAGGAGTACTTATTGTCAAGGGGTACAGCCACTGGGGTACTCTCTAGTACTGTACCTGACTCTTCCCCTTCCCCCTTCTAACTGTGACCCATTTCTCTGTCCCCCGTGGCTTTTTCCCAGGACTGAAATGACTAACACAAGGGGGCATAGTTTTAAGGTGCTTGGAAATAGGTACCAAAGGGATGTCAGGGGTAAGTTTTTTACACAGAGAGTGGTGGGTGCGTGGAATGCACTGCTGTCTGCGGTGGTGGAAGTGGATACAAGAGGGTCTTTTAAGAGCCTCTTACATAGGTGCATGGAGCTTAGAAAAATAGAAGGCTATTTGCTAGGGAAATTGTAGACAGTTTCTAGAGTAGGTTACATGGTTGACACAACATTGTAGACCGAAGGGCTTTTAGATCTATGATATTATCTGAATGGACAGCTTGCAAAGCAAAACTTTTCACTGCAACACATAAAATGCTGGAAGAACTCAGCAGACTAGGCAGCATCTATGGAGGAAACAGTCTCCTGGTCAGCATTTTGGGCCATGAACTAATGAAGGTTCTCCAGTATCTTGTGTGTTCCTCTGGATTTCCAGCATCCACAGAATCTCTTGTGTTTAAGGTTTTTCATTGGTTACCAATGCATATAACAATAATAAGCAAATTTACAAACATGAAAAAATCTGCAAATACTGGAAATCCAAAGCAACACACACAAAATGCTAGCAAAACTCAGCAGATTAGACAACATTTATGGAAAAGAGTAAACAGTCAACATTTTGGGCCCAGACCCTTCTTTAGGACTGAGAAGAAATGGGGAAGATGACAGAATAAAAAGGTGGAAGGAGGGGGAACAGGCTAGCTGGAAAGTGATAGGTGAAGCCAGATTAAGTGATAAGTGAAAGGTCAAGGACTGGAGAAGGAATAATCTGATAGGAAAGGAATGTGGACAATAAGAGAAAGAAGGGAAGGAGGAGGAGTCTGAAGGGTAGGTAAAAGGCAGGTGAGAAGAAGTGAAAGGTCACAGCGAAGAATAGAGGAAGGGGGAGGAATTTGGTTCACCAAAAGCAGAAATTGATATTCATGCCATTGGGTTGGAGGGTACCCAGATGGAATATAAGGTGTTGCTCCTCCACCCTGAGGGTGGCCTCATCTTGGCAAAAGAGGAGGCCATTGATCGACATGTCAGAACAGGAATGGGAATTGGAATTAAAATGCTTGGTCACCGGGAAGTCACAATTGTAGCAGATGGTGCAGAGGCGCTCGATGAAGCAATCCCTCATTTTACTATGTGTCTCACCAATAGAGAGGAGGCTGCATTCGGAGCACTGGACTCCAGCAAATTTGCATATGAAGTGTTAGAAGTACTGTTTGTGGCCCTGAATAGAGGTGAAGGAAGAGGTGTATGGGCAAATGTATCACATCAGTCTCTACATCTTTACGTGCAACTCTAGAGACACTTAGAAAACTTCCTTCAGCTTGTCCAAGTTTCTAAGGATATGTAAGGTAGCATAATTGACAAACTGAGTGCTGGTCATTCAGAAAATGGATCGAACAATATTTAGTGGGAAAGAAGGAGATGTGAAAGAACTAAACAGCTAACTTGTATTAGATACCAACATAACAGAAAAAAATTGTGGGAAGTTAGAGGATTGGAAAGCTTTTAAAAACCAAAAGTGACTAAGAAGGTAAAGATGGAATACGAAAGTAAGATAGACAATAATATTAACGAGGATGCCAGAAGTTTCTTCAGATACATAAAGTGTAAAAGAGAGGCAAGAATGGAGATCAAACTGCTGTAAAATGATGCTGCAGAGGTAGCAATGAGGTACAATAAAATGGTGGATGAATTGGATAAGGGTAGAAGACACTAGCAGTATGGTGGAAGTTCCAGGTATCGGGGGCATGAAGTGTGTGAAGTTACCATAACTAAAGAGAAGGTTCTTGAGAAACTGAAAGGTCTGAAGCTGGGTAAGTCGCCTGGACCAGATGGTGTACACCCAGGGTTCTGAAAGAGGTGGCTGAAGTGATTGTGGAGGCATTAGTAATAATCTTTCAAAAATCACTAGATCCATGGAATGATTCCAGAAGACTGGAAAATTGCAAATGTCACTCCACTCTTCAAGAAGGAGAGAGGGAGAAGAAAGGAAACTACAGGTCAGCTAATCTGACCTCAGTCATTGGAAAGACATTGAAGTTGATTATTAAGGATGAGGTCTCAGGGTACTTGGAGGCACATGATAAAATAGGCCATAGTCAGCATGATTTCCTCAATGAAAAATGTTGTCTGACAAATCAGTTGGAATTCTTTGAAGAAATAACAAGCAGGATAGACAAAGGAGAATCAATTGATGTGTATTTGGATTTTCAGAAGGTCTTTGACAAGACACCATACATGAGACTGCTTAACAAGCTATGAGCCTATGGTATTACAGGAAAGATTCTAGCATGGATAAAACAGTAGGTGATAGGCAAGAGACAAACAGTGGGAATAAAGAGGGGCTTTTCTGGTTGGTTGCCGTTAACTAGTGGTATTCCATAGGGGTCTGGGTTGGGACCAATTCTGTTTACATTATATGTCAATGATTTGGATGATGGAATTGATGGCTTTGTGGCAAATTTTGCAGTTGATATGTAGATAGGTGGTGGGGGAGGTAGTTTTGAGGAAACTACAGAAGAGGCCACAGAAAGAATTAGACAGATGAGGAGTATGGGCAAAGAAATAGCAGATAGAATACAGTGTTGGGAAGTGTATGATCATACTCTTGTACACTTTGGTAAGAAATGAAAAGGTTCACCATTTTCTAAATGGAGAGAAAATACAAAAATATGAGGTGCAAAGCAACTTGGGTGTCCTTGTGCAGGATTCCCTAAAGGTTAATTTGCAGGTTGAATCAGTGGTGAGAAATGCTAATGCAATGTTAGCGTTCCTTTCAAGAGGACTAGAATATAAAAGCAAGCATGTAATGTTGAAACTTTATAAAGCACTGGTGCGACCTCACTTCAAGTATTGTGGGCAGGCTTCAGCCCTTTATCTTAGATAGGATGTGCTAAAACTGGAGACGATTCAAAGGAGGTCATGAAAATGATTCTAGGATTGAATGGCTTGTTGTATGAAGAGCATTTGATGGCTTTGGGCCTGTATTCTCTAGAATTCAGAAGGATGAGGAGTAATCTCATTGAAATGGTGAAAGTCCTTGATAGAGTGGATGCAAAGAAGGTATTTCCTGTGGTGGGAGAGTCTAAGACCAAAGGACACAGCCTCAGAATAGAGGAGTGTCCTTTTAGAATGGAGATGAGGAGGAATTTCTTTAGCCAGAGAGTGGTGCATCTGTGGAATTCTTTGACATAGGCAGCTGTAAAGACCAAGCCCTTATGTATATTTAGGTCATTGGAACCATGATTGGTCAGGACATGTTGGGATATGGGGAGAAGGCAGGAGAATAGGGCTGAGAGGAAAATTGGATCAGCCATGATGAAATGGCAAAGGAGACTCGATGGAGCAAATAGCTTAATTCTGTTCCTATATCTTATGGTCTTATGGGCAGAAGTGGTCACCCCATTACATGAAACATGTGTAAACTTTGAAAAGAATGTCTGGATTACAGAGTACGAGCTAAGAAGAAAGGTCAGACTAAATACGTGGCTAAGGTGTTGGTGAAGGAGGGAGGGCTTCATGTTTCTGGACAATTGGGCCTTGTTCCAGGGAAGGTGGGACCAGTTCAGACGGGACGGGTTGCACCTGAACTGGAGGGAGCTAACATCCTAGCAAGAAGGTTTGCTAGTGCTGCTCCAAGGGACTTAAACTAGATTTGCAGAGGGAGGGGAACCAGAGTGTTAGAGCAGATTGTGAGGTGGAGAAGGATAAAGGTCATGCAAGATCTACAAGTATAGTGCAATGAAGGGTCTCAGCCCGAAACATCGACAGTGCTTTTTCCTATAGATGCTGCCTGGCCTGCTGCATTCCACCAGCATTCTGTGTGTTTTGCTTGAACTTCCAGCATCTGCAGATTTCCTCATGCATGGAATAAAGCCAGATCTAACATATAAAGAGGCCTTGAGGAAAGAAAAACAGAATAAAGGTGTAAAGACAGTAAGGCAGAAGGGCTAAAGTGCGTGTACTTCAATGCAAGAAGCATTAGCAAATAAAGGTGATGAACTGAGAGTTGATACATACATGGAATTATGATGTAGTGGCCATTACAGAGACTTGGCTGGCACCAGGGCAGGAATGGATTCTCAACATTCCTGGATTTCTGTGCTTTAAAAGGGATGGGGGGGGGGGGAACGGGAGGAGGGGTGGCATTACTGGTCAGGGATACTATTACAGCTACAGAAAGGGTGGGTAATGTAGCAGGATCCTCTTTTGAGTCAGTATGGGTAGAAGTCAGGAACAGGAAGGGAGCAGTTACTCTATGGGGAGTATTCTATAGGCCCCCTGGTAGCAGCAGATATACCAAAGAGCAGATTGAGAGGCAGATTTTGGAAAGGTGCAAAAAATAACAGGGTTGTTATCATGGGTGACTTTAACTTCCCTAATATTGATTGGCACCTGATTAGTTCCAATGGTTTAGACAGGGAAGAGTTTGTTAAATGCATCCAGGATGGGTTCCTGTCACAGTATGTTGACAGGCCGACTAAGGGGAATGCCATACTAGATCTAGTATTAGGTAACAAACCGGGTCAGGCCACAGATCTATCACTGGGTGAGCATCTGGGAAACAGTGATCACTTCTCCCTGGCCTTTAACATTATCATGGAAAAGGATAGAATCAGAGAGGACAGGAAAATTTTTAATTGGGGAAGGGCAAATTATGAGGCTATAAGGCTAGAACTTGTGAGTGTGAATTGGGATGATGTTTTTGCAGGGAAATGTACTATGGACATGTGGTTGATGTTTAAGGATCTCTTGCAGGATGTTAGGGATAAATTTGTCCCGGTGAGGAAGATAAAGAATAGTAGGGTGAAAGAACCATGGGTGACAAGTGAGGTGGAGAATCTAGTCAGATGGAAGAAGGCAGCAAACATGAGGTTTAGGAAGCAAGGATCAGATGGATCTATTGAGGAATATAGGGTAGCAAGAAATGAGCTTATGAAGGAGCTGAGGACAGCAAGAAGGGGGCATGAGAAGGCCTTGGTGAGTAGGCTAAAGGAAAACCCCAAGGCAATCTTCAATTATGTGAACAAAAGGTTGACAGGAGTGAAGATAGGACCAATTAGCGATAAGTCAAGTCAAGTCATTTTTATTGTCATTTCGACCATAACTGCTGGTACAGTACACAGTAAAAATGAGACAACATTTTTCAGGACCATGGTGTTACATGACACAGTACAAAACCTAGACTGAACTACGTAAAATAAAACACAGAGAAAGCTACACTAGACTGCAGACCTACACAGGACTGCGTAAAGTGCACAAAAACAGTGCAGACATTACAATAAATAATAAACAGGACAATAAGGCAAGGTGTCAGTCCAGGCTGTGGGTATTTGAGGAGTCTGATAGCTTGGGGGAAGAAACTGTTACATAATCTGGTCGTGAGAGCCCAAATGCTTCGGAGCCTTTTCCCAGACAGCAGGAGGGAGAAGAGATTGTATGAAGGGTGCATGGGGTCCTTCATAATGCTGTTTCCTTTGCAGATGCAGCATGTAGTGTAAATGTCCGTGATGGTGGGAAGAGAGACCCCGATGATCTTCTCAGCTGACCTCACTATTCGCTGCAGGGTCTTGCGATATGAGATGGTGCAATTTCCGAACCAGGCAGTGATGCAGCTGCTCAGGATGCTCTCAATACAACCCCTGTAGAATATGATGAGGATGGGGGGTGGGAGATGGACTTTCCTCAGCCTTCACAGAAAGTAAAGACTCTGCTGAGCTTTCTTTGCTATGAAGCTGGTGTTGAGGGACCAGGTGAGATTCTCCGCCAGGTGAACACCAAGAAATTTGCTGCTCTTAACAATCTCTACCGAGGAGCCGTCGATGTTCAGCGGGGTGTGCCCTCCTGAAGTCAACAACCATCTCTTTTGTTTTGTTCACATTAAGAGTCAGATTATTGGCTCTGCACCAGTCCATTAGCTGCTGCACCTCCTTTCTGTAAGCTGACTCGTTGTTCTTGGTGATGAGACCCACCATGGTTGTGTCATCGGCGAACTTGATGATGTGGTTTGAATTGTGTGTTGCAGCACAGTCGTGGGTCAGCAGAGTGAACAGCAGTGGACCGAGCACACAGCCCTGGGGGGCCCCGATGCTCAGTGTGATAGTGTTGGAGATGCTGCTCCCGATCCGGACTGACTGAGGTCTCACAGTCTGGAAGTCTAGGATCCAGCTGCAGCGATAAAGGTGGGAAGATGTACCTGGAGGCTGTGGAAGTGAGCAAGGTCCTCAATGAATACTCTTCGGTATTCATTAATGAGAGGGAACTTGATGACGGTGAGGAAATTATGAGTGAAGTTGATGTTCTGGAGCATGTTGATAATAAAGGAGAAGAGGTGTTGGTGTTGTTATAATACATTAGGACGGATAAGTCCCTGGGGCCTGACAGAATAGTCCCCAGGTTACTCCACGAGGTGAAGGAAGAGATTGCTGAGCCTCTGGCTAGGATCTTTAAGTCCTCATTGTCCATGGGAATGGTACCGGAGGATTGGAGGGAGGCGAATGTTGTCCCCTTGTTCAAAAAAGGTAGTAGGGATAGTCCGGGTAATTATAGACCAGTGAGCCTTACATCTGTGGTGGGAAAGCTGTTGGAAAAGATTCTTAGAGATAGGATCTATGGGCATTTAGAAAATCATGGTCTGATCAGGGACAGTCAGCATGGCTTTGTGAAGGGCAGATTGTGTCTAAAAAGCCTGATAGAGTTCTTTGAGGAGGTGACCAGGCATATAGATGAGGGTAGTGCAGTGGATGTGATCTACATGGATTTTAGTAGGGCATTTGACAAGGTTCCACACGGTAGGGTTACTCAGAAAGTCAGAAGGCATGGGATCCAGGGAAGTTTGGCCAGGTTGATTCAGAATTGGCTTGCCTGCAGAAAACAGAGGGTCGTGGTGGAGAGAGTACATTCGGATTGGAGGGTTGTGACTAGTGGTGTCCCACAAGGATCGGTTCTGGGACCCCTACTATTCGTAATTTTTATTAACGACCTGGATGTGGGGGTAGAAGGGTAGGTTGGCAAGTTTGCAGACAACACAAAGGTTGGTGTTGTGGATAGTGTTGACAAATGACGAAGATTGCAGAGAGACATTGATAGGATGTAGAAGTGGGCTGAGAAGTGGCAGATGGAGTTCAACCCAGAGAAGTGCAAGGTGGTACACTTTGGAAGGACAATCTCCAAGGCAGAGTACAAATTAAATGGCAGGATACTTGGTAGTGTGGAGGAGCAGAGGGATCTGGGGTTACATGTCCACAGATCCCTTAAAGTTGCCTCACAGGTAAGGTAGGCTGGAATATTATTCATAAGTCGAGGGATAGAGTTTAAGAGTCGCAGGGTAATGATACAGCTCTATAAAACTCTGTTTAGGCCACACTTGAACTATGTCCATTTCTGGTACCTCACTATAAGAAGGATGTGGAAGCATTGGAAAGGGTACAGAGGAGATTTACCAGGATGCTGCCTGGTTTAGAGAGTATGTATTATAATCAGAGATTAAGGGAGCTAGGGCCTTACTCTCTAGATAGAAGGAGGATGAGAGGAGACATGATAGAGGTATACAAGATATTAAGAGGAATAGATAGAGTAGACAGCCAACGCCTCTTCCCCAGGGCACCACTGCTCAATACAAGAGGACATGGCTTTAAGGTAAGGGGTGGAAAGTTCAAAGGGGATATTATAGGAAGGTTTTTCACTCAGAGAGTGGTTGGTGCATGGAATGCACTGCCTGAGTCAGTGGTGGAGGCAGATACACAAGTGAAATTTAAAAGACTACTAGCTAGGTATATGGAGGAATTTAAGGTGGAGGGTTATTTGGGAGGCAGGGTTTAAGGGTTGGCACAACATTGTGGGCCGAAGGTCCTGTTCTGTTCTGTATTGTTCTATGTTCTAAAATGGGTTCTATTTTCTGAAGTTTATAAGATTATGAGAGACATTGATAAGGTAGGGAGTCAGAATCTTTTTTCCCAGGATAGAAATTTTTAGTACGAGCTGTCATACAGTGAAGGTGAGAGGAGGAAAGTTTAAAGGAGACATGTGGGCTGGTTTTTTTCTAGGGGTCTATAATTCCATTTAGCACCATTTCGACTTTCAAGTTCCTGGGCAGTATTTTTTCACAGGACCTAATATGGGAAAGCCTTATCTCCTTCATTAACAAAACAGCTCAGCAGAGCGTGCACTTCTTGAGGCAGTTGGAAAAATTCCATCTTCTCCAGAACAAACTGGTGGAATTCTACACTGCATTGCTAGAGACCATCCTAACATCTGCCATCTTCTTTCCTTTCGGTTAGTCCTGACGAAGGGTCTCGGCCCGAAACATCGACAGCGCTTCTCCCTATCAATGCTGCCTGGCCTGCTGTGTTCCACCAGCATTTTGTGTGTGTTGTTATCTGCCATTACCGTCCGGTTTGATGCAGCATCCTCTTACAGTATGCAAAAACTACATCTAACACTCAGGTCAACAGAAAATGTCATTGACTGCAGGACTTGTATTTGTCCAAAACAAGGTAGTGGGCAGGGAAAATCATTACAGACACTAGCAACTCTGCAAACTCCCTTTTCTGAAAGCTCCCATCTAGAAGGTGCTATAGTGCTATTAAAACAAAAGCTTCACACCATCTTAAAAGTTTCTTCCCCCAGACAGTTCATCTGATCAACCATTCCAGTTAGCCTGTCACTGCACTATAAGGTAGACACTTCAAAACATCTTTTACAATGCTGTTTGCATTGTAATTACATGCTGGACAATCCTCTTGAATATATTTATGCTATATGTCAATCTTCTAAAATATATTTCATTATTTGTTAATTTGTTTGTGGTATTATTACTTCATGTGTTGTGAGTGAGTTATATATTGTGTTGTGCACCTTAGTCTGGAGTTGTTACCAGAGGGGACCCATGGCTATAAGCAGCAATGGAGCCCCACAGGGGACTGTATTGGCTCCCTTCCTATTTATCCTGTGTACCTTGGACTTTAGATACAACACTGTCAAGTCATCTGCAGAAATTGTCTGATAACTCAGCAATAGTTAGGTGTATAAAGAGAGGGCAGGAGGATGAATACAAGGCCCTGGTGGAGGACTTTGTCAAATGATGCAAGCTGAATCATCTGCAGCTCCACACCAGTAAGACAAAGGAGATGGTGATGGACTTTAGGAAGACTAAGCCTGCACTGCTCTCTGTTACTATTGATAGTGAAGATGGATGGATGAGGAGAGGGTCTACAAGTGCCTGGGGGTGCATCTGGATGACAGACTTGAGCGGAGTATCAACACAGGCTGTGTACAAGAAGGACCAAAGATGCCTCTACTTCCCAAAGAAGTGGGCCATGGATCATTTGACATACTGCTTTTAATTCTCCAATATTTCCAAGATTAGAGGAAATTTCTACCAGAATGGAAAAAGACCATAAGACATTGGAGTAGAATTAGGATATTTGGTCCATTGAGTGTGCTCCACCATTCATATCATGACTGATTTATTATCCCTATCACCCTCATTATCTTGCCATCTCATTGTAACCTTGGATAGCCTTACTAATCAAGAACATATCAACCTCCATTTTAAATATAAAAAAGCAAATAACAGGACACTTAGAAAGGAAAAGATAATTAGTATAGTTTTTGAAAAGACAATTGTGTTTGACCAATTTATTGGAGTAATTGGAAGAACAACATATGATGCGAATAAAATGATAGCAATGGACACAGTGTCTTTAGATTTCCAGAAGGCATGTTGTAAAGTGCTGGCACAAGGTTTATTGGAGAATAAATCCTCATATCTAAGAAGTAATGTAGATAGAAGATTGGCAAGATACCAGAAACCAGATGGTGGGTGTAAGTGAATTGGCAAAATGTACTAAGTGCTGTGTCATGAGGGTTGTGCGCAACATTTTCCAAGTTTTATTTATCACTTCAATGAAGACTCCCACGTCTTGGTCGCTGACATTTCTGATGACACAGATAGATGAACATAAGTTGAGAAAAGAACAAAAGGTCTGGAAGTTCTGAGGGATATGGGAAGGTTTTCAGTTGCTGATGAACAGAGATAAGAATGGAATGTGCAAACATTATAGAGGTGAAAATGTAGGGAATATTTCCTCCATTCAACAAAAAGCTGCAGGAACTCAGTGGGTCAGGCAGCATCTGTGAACAGTAAAACTTTTCAGCCAAGATTCAACATTTGAACCAGATGAAATCTTGACTTAAAACACCAACTTCCCATAGATGTTGCCTGATGTATTGAGTTCCTGCAGCTTTTTCTTCTGTTACACCAGATTCTATGCCTGCAGTTCCCTCTGGAAATGCTAGAAGTTCTTTCTGTTTCCATCAGCCTGCAGAGGAGTTTGCAGGTAATGTATTGCCAGCTGACTACTTCAGGTAATCAGATATAAAATTGATCCAAGTATTTATTAAATTTGCTGAATTCACTTACTTCCAACTAATTTATTGGAGTTCCAAAGGAGGGTAGGTTGGGAAGAAACAGTTTTAGGAGGCATTGAGATCATTGCAACAGCCCCACTAAGTGTTACCTCAGCTGGTGCATGAGGCCAAAGTGTGGTAAAAATTGAAAGGGGAAATATACAAATGTTTGAATAAGAATAAATGTCTGAAAATAAAACGCAGAATAAAATCATGCAACAGACTTGTAGATTTTGCTTTTATTAATTAATTTGTGGGTTTGGAATATAATTTCTCCATAAGGACATTACATTACATCTGATAATTAGTGATAGTAACAGATTCAGAAATAAGTTAATATCTCCACCATGCCTGAGTTTCCAACCATCACAACCACCCACCCCCAGTCAAGCTGGGATTGTTTGTTCATTAGTATGACATGATTATTAGTATTAAGACAACCATCTTCATGTTGACTTTACCACTTGCCCAGTAAACCTTATGGAATATAAAAGGAGTGGAATTGTATCACTAGACGCAGTGTAACATTGATTGTACAGTCATCCAAACCCATAGGCTGCAACCTAGGATCAGTAACCTTACTCTTGCAGGCAAATAGTCCCAGCACTAATTAGGATGAACAAAACATCGTCACAATCAGAATACAGGATGTTTATAAATAGGATTCATCCGAACTTGCAATTGAGTGATTTGTTTTCAGCAGCATGGTTTTGCTGTTTTAACTTTAACATTAACTTGGAGGTGAAATATAAATTGATATTCAGCTACAGAAATTCAAATCCAGACCCTGATTTCCCAATGATTTCCAGTCTCTGCTGATCACTTTGCACATGGTTACAGGTGATTGAATGTTATTCTGCTTCAACTGATAATTATTGATCAGGTTTGAATATCACATCATAAATCACTTGGTAGCCATCATTGTAGACATACAGCTTGTGATCAGAGGGGTTGTAGCTGATGCTCTGTAATGTCTCCATCACTTTATCCATCTTTAAAGCAAGCGTACCTTCCTCACCAGTTCTGGTATCAAATGTATAGAAAATTTCCTCCACCCGTGTGCTCACTGGTCTAATCGCATACAACACCCCACAGATCATAAAGGCATTGGTCACACCAGGTTTGAATTGTCTAGTGACCCACGTCCTCTCCACAGTGAAAGATGTAGTGTTAATTTTACTGATAACAATATTCCCAGCATTTTGTTCAGTGGAGTAAATGACCCACAGGCCAGTTTCATCCACAGAGAAGTCCATGTCCTGGTAATTAACACCCTGATAAGAGAATCGGTTATTGTAGGCTGCATTTGTCAATGTTGATTTCTCCACCACCTGTGTGTCTACATTACACCTGCACATTTGCCTACTGTTGTAACAGTTGTAATACACTGAATTATTGTATAAAACCATCCCACTTCCCTGCGCTCTGTTGTAATTGTCATAATATCCAAGTCTTTTGTCAATTCCATTTTTGTAGATCAATAAATCATCGTATGAAGTATGTAGTCGGAAGTTATCAAATTGGTTTTCGCTATTGCCTGGAACCACAAAGTACAGTTCTTTTTTAGTGGGTAGGGGAGAAGGATCTTTGCCCCATGTTCCATATTTGTAACCTGATCCCCAATAGTTCAGCTGTGTCACAAAAGGCTTGGTTATATTGAGGAGTCCACCATGTTTGCAGCTCCCTGTCAATACAAAAAATATATTATTATGAAGTAATCACTTCTATTTTACATACATTATTTCTGGAGATAGTCACAGAATGTATTTCCCTTGTTTGGTTTTCTGGAGTGGATTGAATTGAACTGAATTAGTTTATCATTAACATAATAAAGCTAATGGCATGTTGGCTTTCATAACAAAGGGAGTTGAGTATAGGAGCAAAGAGGTCCTTCTGCATTTGTACAGGGCCCTGTGAGACCATACCTGGAGTATTGTGTTCAGTTTTGGTCTCCAAATTTGAAGAAGGACATTCTTACTATTGAGGGAGTGAGCGTAGGTTCACGAGGTTAATTCCCGGGATGGCGGGACTGTCATATGTTGAAGGATTGGAGCGACTGGGCTCGTATACACTGGAATTTAGAAGGATGAGAGGGGATCTGATTGAAACATATAAGATTATTAAGGGATTGGACACACTAGGGCAGAAACATGTTCCTGATGTTGGGGGAGTCCAGAACCAGAGGCCATAGTTTAGAATAAGGGGTAGGCCATTTAGAACAGAGTTCAGGAAAAACTTTTTTACCCAGAGAGTTGTGGATCTATGGAATGCTCTGCCTCAGAAGGCAATGGAGGCTAATTCTCTGGATGCTTTCAAGAAAGAGTTAGATAGAGCCCTTAAAGATAGTGGAGTCAAGGGATATGGGGAGAAGACAGGAACGGGGTACTGATTGTGGATGATCAGCCATGATCACATTGAATGGCGGTGCTGGCTTGAAGGGCCAAATGGCCTACTGCTGCACCTATTGTCTATTGTCCATTAATATACCTGCAGAGTCATTGAGTCATAGAGCGTGCAAATAGGCCCACTGACCCAATTGAATAAGATGTCTGTCCAATCTGATCCCAATCTGGCCCATATTCTTTCCTATCCACGTACCTGTTCAATTGTATTTTGAAAGTCATCACTGAACCTGCTTCGAGTATCTTCTCTGGCAGCTCATTCCATATTCTTATCTGAGTAAATACACTGTCTCACAAGTCCCCATCACATCCCTCCCTTCTCACCATAAATCTACACCACCTTAAATCAAAATTATCTCTTTGCTGTGCATTGTTCCCATTCTGGAAACCAGGTCATTTTTTTTAGATACTTTTCTAAACTTCTCCCCTCATGACGTGGAAAAGATGGTTGAAACATAGCAGGAGAAACTAAGGGGTTAATGAGGAGGGAGAGAGACAGAAAGAAAGGGATGGTGTAGCAACAGAAAAAGGGAGGGAGAGAGAGATAGAGAGAAAGTGAGATAGGAAAACAGACTAGGTGGAGAGAGAAGAAATGAAGAAACAGAGATATTGAATAGAGAGAGTGGGAGAAAGAAAAATAGAGAGAAGACTTTGAGGGAGAAAAAGAGGGGAAAAGGGAGAAAAAGTGAAGGGGAAGGAGAAACAAAGAGAATGAGGAAGAGAGAGGCAGAAAGAGAAAAGAGGAGAGTGTCAAGAGAAAGAAGAATGGAAAGAGATGGGCAGAAGGAGTGAGAGAAACTGAGAGAGAGAAATGGAGTAAATACAGTACAGAGAGAGAAACAGATCTTGGTGTGGAGGGTGAGAGCAAGAGGTAGAGACATACAGAGGGAGGATTAGAAAGAGAAAGAGAAAGAGAGATGGTAGAGATACTAGATGATAGAGATGGAAGAGAGAGGGCGATGGAGAAAACAGAGTGGACAGATAGAGAAACAAATAAGAGAACTTGGTGTGACAGAGATAGAAAAATCAAAAGAGAAAGAAAAAGTTAAAAATGAGAATTGGCAAAAGAGAAGACAGGAGGAATAGAATGAGGAGAGAAAGAGATAGGGATAGAGAGAGAGTGTGAGAAAGAGAAAGACCTTGGAGTGGATATCATGAGGAGAATGAGCAGAAATATGTACCCTGAGAGGTACATAAAGAGAAAGGAGTCAGCAGACATTAATAAAACAACACACAGAATGAGAGATTGATGTAAAGGAATGACAGATTCCCTGAGAAGCACTCAGAAGTTAATCAATGAGGACATTGGCACCAACTTCCAAGCCAGCTCCTTCAAGATCCTGGTGTAACAGAGAGAATGAAAGAGGATGATTTGTTTTCTTTTTTGTCCATTGTTTTACCATCACCCTCTCTTTCTCTCCCTCTGCCCTCTCTTTATCTCTGTCCCTCTCTCTCCCCTTTCCTTCTCTCCACAAGATCTATTTCTTTGTTTCTCACTATACTGTTTTCTCTATTTCTTTTCCTTACTTTCTCTCATTCTCTCTCCTGACTATTTCTTTGTTTCTTTTTCTCCCTCATTCTCCTTCTCATTCCCTTTATCTCTCCTCCCTCCCCTTCACTGTTTCTCTCTCCCCCTCCATCTTTGTTCCCCCTCTCCCTCTTTCTATTTCCCCTTCCCACTCCCTCTCTCATTCCAGGAGATAAAAAATATTTTCAGTCCACATTGCAGCGGACTCTTAAACCTTGCAATAACTAATATGGCCA
This sequence comes from Hemitrygon akajei, assembly GCF_048418815.1. Classification (NCBI taxonomy): domain Eukaryota; kingdom Metazoa; phylum Chordata; class Chondrichthyes; order Myliobatiformes; family Dasyatidae; genus Hemitrygon; species Hemitrygon akajei. The sequence goes on from NC_133148.1 coordinate 44,095,092, forward strand.
TCAACGATGGCTCAATGATTCAGTTAAGTACTCCTATCATGCCTTCCTCTCTGATCATCGGTTAGGGTTCATCAGTAACTGACCGTAATCAATTGGTGGAGGGGTTGTTTGAACCTGGTTCTTCTCGCACTCTGCCAGTCGCTCCTTCAGTGCTGTAATCTCCTTGCGGATCTGCAGGACGTTGTTCTTGTCATATGATTCCAGTTGGTGCACGATGATTGATATGTTCTGAATCTGAAGCAAAGGAAACATTAAAGGGAGGACCAGTTAGGAGCCAAGTAAAAATTATCTCATTCATAACAACTGGTACAGGTTAACTTATGTCTTGTACCAAAATGGAACTGAATCTTGATGTCAACTGTCATCCTTCTACAGGGAAAAGCAGAGAGGAAAACTACTGTTGGGGCAGTTGTCACCACCCTGCCCAGAGCTGTTGACCATTCTGTAGGGCTGATACCTCAGGCTGGAGTTCTCCATTCTACACCTGGGACCAGAGGTTGGCAAACTGTGTCCATGAAAAATCATTTCTTCTCCCTGAAGGAGAAAGTGGTTGCTTTTCAATATTTTAAGGAAGCAAACTATTTTTTAAAGTGTTTATTTTCCAATATCTGTGCTTCACAGGTGGAGCCAGGATTAAAAGCCCCTCACTAAATTTCTCTTAAGAAGATGGTGGTGAATCTTGTTCTTTAACCACTCTGATCCTTCTGGTGAAGATAGTTCTGCTGTTCTGTTGGGGTGGTGTACCAGGATATAGACACAGCAATGACAGAAGATCAGAGTTGTATGAGGGGATGGGAAATCCACCAGGTTGTGTCCCTTGCTGCATCTGCTGCCTGCATCCTTCATGGAATGTGGAGAAGATGCTGTGGAGATGGCCTAGGCAGTGACTGAGTGCATTTTGTAGATGGTACACACTGCAGCTACTCTGGGCAGAGGTAGATGGGGAGTTAACCAAGCTGTCTGTTTGATCCCGGATGATGTTGAGAGTTGTTGAAGCTTCACTCATTCAGCAAGTGAAAAGCGTTCCATTGCACTCCTGATTTATACTTTGTACTATAGATGATGGAAAGACTTGCTGTGTCAGCAAGTGAGTCACACACTGTTGGCTACCCAGACCCTGACCTGTTCTTGTAGCCACAATGAGCTGGTTGTGGATTACAGGAGGAATGGAGACTGGCTAACCCCTATTTACATCAATGGATCTGGGGCTCAGAGGGTAAATGACTTTAAGTTCCTCAGCATTCACATCACCAAGGATCTCACATGGTCTGTACACACCAGCTGTATGGTCAAAAAGGCATGACAATGCTTCTTTCACCTCAGACAGTTGAGGAAATTTGGTGTGGACCCTCAAATCCTAAGAACTTTCTACAGAGGCACAATTGAGATCATCCTGACTGGCTGCATCACTGCCTAGTATGGGAACTGTACTTCCCTTAATCACAGGATTCCACAGAGTGGTGCAGACAGCCCAGCACATCTGTAGTTATGAACTTCCCTTGATTCAGGACATTTACAAAGACAGGTGTGAAAAAAAGGGCCCGAAGGATCATTGGGGACCCAAGTTACCCCAACCACAAACTGTTCCAGCTGCTACCATCCAAGAAATGGTACCGCAGCATAAAAGCCAGGACCAACAGGCTCCAGGACAGCTTCTTCCACCAGGCCATCAGACTGACTACACTGATTTTGAGTGTATTTCTATGTTACATTGACTGTTCTATTTAATATAAATTTCTATGATTGCACATTGCACGTTTAGAGAGACGTAACGTAAAGATTTTTACTCTTCGTGTACATGAAGGATTGTAAGAAATAAAGTCAATTCAATTCAATGTATATGTGACTTGTTCAATTGAATATTCAAGCAATGGTTTGTTTAGGGGATGTTGAAGTGACTGAATCCATTGAAGATTTAAACAGAAACTTGATAGGCTACCGTTAGATATTAAGAATGAGGAGGAGAGCCAACATCTTGAATGGTTGTAGTCCCTCTGGTGTAGGCTTGGACATTCCAGAGTACAGACCTAGCAATCATGTTGTAAGTGGAACTCACCTACACAGTGACCTTGACTGTAGTAGTTGGCTCCAAGGTACTGATGCAGGTTGTTCAGTATAATACCAAAGGCTACTCAAGGACCCACCAAAAAATCCCTGTCTGGTGTCAAGAATTCCCATTCTTACATGGATATATGTCCAACCAGTATAAGCTAAGGCTAGGCTGGAATTTAATGCTTCAACTTAGACTTGGCTCAGAAATCTCACTTCTGTCCATCGGAAGGACAGAAACTATTGAGAGGGACAAAGTTAAATGTTGGATAACTTTAAATAGTTTCTTCAGATAGTTCCAATTCTTCCATGTTTTGAAGTATTCCATTTTGGAAAAAGAAGTTTAGGCATTAATTTGTTAAATTAAGTTTATGTTAATTTATGTTTGTTTTGTTAGAGATGTGGAACTTCCAGTCAAGAGGAACAAAGAAGTTTACTTAAGGTTTAGGAAGCAATGATCAGACAAGGGCCTAGAGAGTTACAAGGTAACCATGGAGGAGATGAAGAATAGACAGGAGATCTAGAAGGGGACTTGAGAAATAATTTACGAGTAGGTTTAAGAAAAAAAAAACAAGGCATTTAACTCTTTTTAAATGTCAGAAAATATAGAATTATTTTAAAAAGACATTGATTGCTTTCCTTTCAGAATCAACGGAACTTAGACAGAGGATGAAGATTAGGCAAGTATTTAAACACATTATCTTTTCTGATGTTATTACATGTAGTCTTATCCTCATGAAGCCAATCATTTACTGTCATTGTATCAGTATTGACTAGGTCATTTTATCGATAATTAAATATTCACTATAAACACAGGGAGAATTGAGTGTGTAAAGTGTGACATCCTGACCTCTATGTAAAGCTGGTTGATGATGGTGTTGCTTCCGTTGAATGTGACCTTCAGCTGATTGGTGAGTGACACCAGCTCTTGGATCTCCAGTTTAAGCAGCTCAAAGTCGAGTTGAGTGTAGGAGCCTCCTGCCTCGATGCTCTCTACTCGCTGGGTAAGATTCCGCAGCTTCACCATGTGGACTGAGATAATCTGTGCGTATTGTTGTACCTGGACAGAGGAAACACAGCAAAGGCATTTGGTTTACTGTCCCCTCCAGACACAAAGGAACCATTCATATCTCAGAAAAAGCCTGCATTTTGAGACACTAGAACGACTGCAGACGCTGTTAAGCTAGAACATTACAAAATGGACAAGGAATTCAATCAGCCACACAGTACTGTTGAAGGATATCAGACCGAAACATCAGCAATCCACTTCCCTCAATTGATGCTACCAGGCCTATTCAGTTCCTCTAGTATTTTCTATATCAGCCTGCATTATGAGTTTTACTTTCCCTTTAATTTTGATAATGTGCAAGTATTGTTGGAACAAATAACTACAGTTATAATGGCTTGGCAAGATGTTGCACGTAAGGCTGCTCAACATGATAAGACCAGATGATATTAAAGATATTGGCATGGAGAGAAGGTTAATTGAGTAGCAGAAGGCCAACAGTAAGGATAAAGGTGGTCCTTTCTGGTTCGCTCTTGGTGACTAGAGGTGTTCTGCAGGGGCTGGTGTTAGCCCCATTACTTTTTGTGTTGTATGTTAATGATCTGTATGATGGAATTGATGCCTTTGTAGCCAAGTCTGCAGTATTGATGAAACAGGGAGTCAGCAGAAGGACTTGGATAGATTAGGAAAATGGGCAATGAAGTTGCAGATGGAATACAGTGTAGGGAAATGTATGGTCATGCACCTTGGTAATAGGAATGAAGGGGTGAACTATTTTCTAAATAAGGAGAAAATTCATAAATTAGAGAAGCAAAGGGACTTGGGAGTCCTAGTGCAGAATTCCCTAAAGGTTAGCTTGTAAGTTGAGGTGGTGATAAGAAAGGCAAATGCAATGTTAACATTCATTTTGCGAGGACTAGAATATAATGCAATATAAAGGAAGGATGTAATGCTTTGAACCTATAAGGCATCGGTTTTGGATCCCTAATCCAGGAAAGAATGTGTTGCCATTGAGAGGGTACAGAGGACGTTTATAAGAATGATCCTAGTAAAGAAAGGATTAATGTACGAGGAATGATGGCTGGCTCTGGACCTGTACTTGCTGAAGTTTAGAAATAAAGGAGGAATCTCATGAAATGTACTGAATATTGAAAGGGTTAGATGGAGTTGACATGGAGAGGATGCTTCCACTAATAGGAGAGTCTAAGACCAGAGGGCACAGCTTCAGAATACAAGGAGGTCCCTATAGAATGGAAAGAAGGAGGAACTTCTTTAGCCAAAATGGTGGTAAATCTGTAGACTTAGAAACATACAAAACCTACAGCACAATACAGGCCTTTCAACCCACAATCCTGTGCCGAACATGTACTTACTTTAGAAATTACCTAGGATTACCCATAGCCCTCTATTTTTCTAAACTGCATGTACCTATCCAGGAGCCTCTTAAAAGACCCTATCGTATCCGCCTCCACCACCGTCACTGGCAGCACATTCTACAAACTCAACACTCTGAGTAAAAAACTTACCACTGACAACTCCTCTATACCTACATCCAAGCACTTTCAAACTGTGCCCTCTCATGTTAGCCATTTCAGCCCTGGGAAAAAGCCTCTGACTATCCACATGATCAATGCCTCTTATTATCTTGAACACCTCTATCAGGTCACCTCTCATCCTCTGCCACTCCAAGGAAAAAAGGCCAAGTTCACTCAATCTATTTTCATAAGGCATGCTCCCCAAACCAGGCAACATCCTTGTAAATCTCCTCTGCACCCTTTCTATAGTTTCCACATCCCTCCTACAGTGAGGTGACCAAAACTGAGCACAGTACTCCAAGTGGGGTCTGACCAGAGTTCTATATGGCTGTAACATTACTTCTCATCCCTTAAGCTAAATCCCACAGTTGATGAAGGCCAATGCACCATATGCCTTCTTAACCACAGAGTCAACTTGCACAGCAGCTTTGAGTGTCCTATGGACTCGGACCCCAAGATCCATCTGATCCTCCACACTGCCAAGAGCCTTACCATTAATACTATATTCTGCCATCATAGTTGGCCTACCAAAATGAACCACCTCACACTTATCCAAGTTGAACTCCATCTGCCACTTCTCAGCCCAGTTTTGCATTCTATTGATGTCCCACTGTAACCTCTGACAGCCCGCCACACTATCCACAACACCCCCAAACCTTTGCATCATCAGCAAATTTACTAACTCATCCCTCCACTTCCTCATCCACGTCATTTATAAAAATAACAAAGAGAAGGGGTTCCAGAACAGATCCCTGAGGCACACCACTGGTCACCAACCTCCATGAAGAACATGACGTCTACAACCATTCTTTGCCTTCTGTGGGCAAGCCAATTCTGGATCCACAAAGCAAGGTCCCCTTGGTTCCCATGCCTCCATACTTTCTCAATAAACCTTGCATGGGTACCTTGTCAAATGTCTTGCTGAAATCCATATACACCACATCTACTGCTCTTCCTTCATCAATGTGTTTAGTCACATCCTCAAAAAAAAAATCAATCAGGCTCGTAAGGCATGACCTGCCTTTGACAAAGCCATGTTGACTTTTCCTAATCATACTATGCTTATCCAAATGTTCATAATTCCAAACTCTCAGGGTCTTTTCCATCAACTTACCAACCACTGAAGTAAGACTCACTGGTCTATAATCTCCTGGGCTATCTCTACTCCCTTTCTTGAATGAGCGAACAACATCTGCAACCCTCCAATCCTCCAGAACCTCTCCCATCTCCATTGATGATGCAAAGATCATTGTCAGAGGCTCAGCAATCTCCTCCCTCTCCTCCCATAGTAGCCTGGGGTACATCTCGTCAGGTCACTACCAGAATTGTGATCACTACCTCCAAAATGCTCTCCCACTGAGAGATCTGATACTTGACCAGGTTCATTTCCCAATACCTGATCAAATACAGCCTCTCCTCTTGTAGGCTTATCTACATACTGTGTCTGGAAACCTTCCTGAACACACCTAGCAACATGCCAATCAGTATTTGGGAAATTAAGATCCCCGATCATGACAACCCTGTTATTATTACACCTTTCCATATCTGTCTCCCTATCTGCTCCTCGATGTCACTGTTACTATTGTTATGATCCAGCAACAATGAATAAAGAATTGAGACAGGGTTTTTATAAACAAAGAGACATTTATTAGAACACAGCTCAACAAAAAAAAAGTAAACAAACGACTAACTTAACCAGAAGTTATCTGCTATACGGCAACTCGAACAAGTAGTAAATGCGAGCACAGTTCTTAAAGTGATAAATGCAAAAGTCCAAGTGATTTATACAGTCAATTAGGAGAGACTTTCCTGAAGTAACGAATTCCTCGACGACGTGACATTACTGCTGATCCCAGCCAAAATATGCCTTGCCCAAAGGATTTCCAACAAAGGAAATAAAAATGGCTTAAAGGAACTGACCTTTTTCTTTGGCGAATAACACATTGCACCAGCTCTTTCTGCTTTCACAATGCAGGAGCTATCTCGGGTGCAGGTTACTACTTCCTGAATGAAGATTCAGTAAGGTCGATCCTGTATTACCGCCGACAACATCAACTTTACTCAATCCTTTGGCTTCCCCGTACTTTGGTAAAAGCTTCACTCTCCAATACTTAGACTTTAAAATTAACTCAAAGATAAATCAACATAACTGGCAGCAATTTTCAAAACTGCCAGCGCAATGATTCTTACAGTAGAAATTAAAACTCCACTTTAAAACGAAACTGCGTCATGAAATCAAATACGCAGCATAACGGAGTCACTAACAAATTAAACAACGAACTGACCTGCATCACAGCAAGGCTTTCCCCTTTTACACCTGTTGAAACAGGTGATCACATGACCTCAAACTGGCAGGAAATTACATCACCCCACCATCACAAGACCATTACATCATGCTCACCAGATACTCAATTACATCATGGTCATAAGACAATCACAAGATACCCACGGGGTATGTAACACTATTGGGTGGTCTATAAAAAATACCCAGTAGAGTTATTGACCCCCTTCCTGTTTCTAACTTCCACACACAGAGACTCAGAAGCCAATCCCTCCATGTCGTCCTCCTTTTCTGCAGCCGTGACACTATCTCTGATCAGCAGTGCCACACCCCCACCTCTTTTGTCTCCCTCTCTGTCTTTTCTGAAACATCTAAAGCCTGGCACTCTAAGTAACCATTCCTGCCCCTGAACTATCCAAGTCTCTGTAATGGCTGCAACATCATACTGTAGCTCCAAGTACTGATCCACGCTCTAAGCTCATCCACTTTGTTCATGAGGCTTCTTGCGTTAAAATAGACACATCTCAATCCAACAGTCTGAGCGTATCCCTTCTCTATCGCCTGCCTATCTTTCCTCTCGCACTGTCTCCAAGCTTTCTCTATTTGTGAGCCAATCACCCTTCCTACGTCTCTTCAGTTTGGTTCCCACTCCCCAGCAATTCTAGTTTAAACGCTCCCCAATAGCCTTAACAGACCTCCCTGCCAGGATATTGGTCCCCCTGGGATTCAAGTGCAACCCATCATTTTTGTACAGGTCACACCTGCGCCAAAAGAGGTCCCAACGATCCAGAAATCTGAATCCTTGCCCCCCTGCTCCAATCCCTCAGCCACACATTTATCCTCCACCTCACCCTTTTCCTATACTCACTGTCGCATGGCACAGGCAGAATTCCCAAGGTTACTACCTTTGAGGTCCTGCTTCTGAACTTCCTTACGAACTCCCTGTAATCTGTTTTTAGGACCTCCCCCCTTTTCCTACCTATGTTGTTGGTACCAATATGTACCACGACATCTGGCTGTTCTCCTTCCCACTTCAGGATATTGTGGATGTGTTTAGAAACATCTCAGACCCTGGTACCTGGGAGGCAAACTACAATCCACATTTCTTTCCTGCATCCACAGAATCACCTGTCTGACCCCCTAGCTATAGAGTCCCCTATCACTGCTGCCTTCTTCCTTTCCATACTCTTCCAAGCTATAGGGCCAGACTCTGTGCCAGAAGCAAAGATTGGCAAACATGGCTGTGAAGGTCAAGTCATTGGATAAACTTAAAATAGAGGTTGACAGTTTTTTGATTTGAAAGGTGTGGAAGTTTATGGGGAGAAGGCAGGAGAATGGGATTGAGATGATGGAATGGCAGAGCAGATTCAATGGGCTAATTAGCCTAATATATTGCTCCTATGTTTTCTGGTCTTCTGGTCTTCTGGTTTACAAGGTGTAGCTGTTGTGTGTATACATACAGCATATTTAAGTGGTAGATGGAATACAGCGTAGGGATTTGTATGGTCATGCACTTTGGTAGAAGAAATAAAATGGTAGACTATTTTCTAACTGAAGAGACAATATTAAAAGAAAACTGAGACACAATGGGACTTGTGAGTTCTTGTGCAGTATTCCCTAAAGGTAAATTTGCAAATTGAGTCACTGGTGAGGAAGGTAAAAGCGATGTTAGCATTCATTTTGAGTGGACTAGATTATAAAAGCAACAATGTAATGTTCAGGCTTTATAAAGCACTGGCGAGGTCTCACTTGGAGAATTGTGAGTGGTTTTGAGCCCCTTATCTTAGAAAGGATGTGCTGAAACTGGGGACACTTCAAAGGAGGTTCACAAAAATGATTCCAGGATTGAACATCTTGTCATATAAAGAGCGTTTGATGGCTCTGGGCCCGTATTCACTGGAATTCAGAAGAATGAGGGGTGACCTAATTGAAACCTATCAAATGTTGAAAGGCCTTGATAGAGTGGAAGTGGAGAGGATTTTTCCTGTGGTGGGAGAGTCTAGGATCAGAGGACACAGCCTCAGAACAGAGGGGTATCCTTTTAGAATGGAGATGAAGAATTATTTTAGCCAGAGAGTGGTGAATCTGTAGAATTAATTGAAACAGGTGGCAATAGACAATAGGTGAAGGAGTAGACCATTCAGCCCTTCCAGCCAGCACTGCCATTCAATGTGATCATGTCTGATCATCCACAGTCAGTACCCCGTTCCTGCCTTCTCCCCATATCCCTTGGCTCCGCTATCTTTAAGAGCTCTATCTAATTCATTCTTGAAAGCATCCAGAGAATTGGCCTCCACTGCCTTCTGAGGCAGAGCATTCCACAGATCCACAACTCTCTGAGTGAAAAAGTTTTTCCTCAACTCTGTTCTAAATGGCCTACCCCTTATTCTTAAACTGTGGCCTCTGGTTCTGGACTCCCCCAACATCGGGAACATGTTTCCTGCCTCTAGCGTGTCCAATCCCTTAATAATCCCATATGTTTCAATCAGATTCCCTCTCATCTTTCTAAATTCCAGTGTATACAAGCCCAATCGCTCCAATCTTTCAACATATGACAGTCCCACTATCCCGGGAATTAACCTCGTGAACCTACGCTGCACTCCCTCAATAGCAAGAATGTCCTTCCTCAAATTTGGAGACCAAAATTGAACACAATACTCCAGGTGTGGTCTCACCAGGGCCCTGTACAACTGCAGAAGGACCTCTTTGCACCTATACTCAACTCCCCTTGTTATGTAGGCCAACATGCCATTAACTTCCTTCACTGCCTGCTGTACCTGCATGCTTGCTTTCAGTGACTGATGTACAAAAACACCTAGATCTCGTTGTACTTCCCCTTTTCCTAACTTGACACCATTCAGATAGTAATCTGCCTTCCTGTTCTTGCCACCAAAGTGGATAACCTCACATTTATCCACATTAAACTGCATCTGCCATGCATCTGCCCACTCACCCAACCTGTCCAAGTCACCCTGCATTCTCCTAACATCCTCCTCATATTTCACACTGCCACCCAGCTTTGTGTCATCTGCAAATTTGCTAATTTTAATCCCTTCATCTAAATCATTAATGTATATTGTAAATAGCTGCAGTCCCAGCACCAAGCCTTGCAGTACCCCACTAGTCACTGCCTGCCATTCTGAAAAGGACCCGTTAATCCCTACTCTTTGTTTCCTGTCTGCCAACCAATTTTCTATTCATTTTAGTACCCTACCCCCAATACCATGTGCTCTAATTTTGCCCATTAATCTCCTATGTGAGACTTTATCAAAGGCTTTCTGAAAGTCCAGGTACACTACATCCACTGGCTCCCCCTTGTCCATTTTCATAGTTACATCCTCAAAAAATTCCAGAAGATTAGTCAAGCATGCTGACTTGGACCGATCCATTTACTGCTATCCAAATATGCTGTTATTTCATCTTTTATAATTTACTCCAGCATCTTCCCCACCACTGATGTCAGGCTAACTGGTCTATAATTCCCTGTTTTCTCTCTCCTTCCTTTCTTAAAAAGTGGGATAACATTAGCTACCCTCCAATCATCAGGAACTGATCCTGAATCTATAGAACATTGGAAAATGATTACCAATGCATCCACGACTTAAGTACCCTGGGATGCAGACCATCAGGCCCTGGGGATTTATCAGCCTTCAGTCCCATCAGTCTACCCAACACCATTTTCTACCTAATGTGAATTTCCTTCAGTTCCTCCGTTACCCTAGGTCCTCTGGCCACTATTACATCTGGGAGATTGTCTGTGTCTTCCCTAGTGAAGACAGATCCAAAGTACCTGTTCAACTCATCTGCCATTTCCTTGTTCCCCATAATAAATTCACCCATTTCTGCCTTCAAGGGCCCAACTTTGGTCTTAACAAATGTTTTTCCTCTTCACATACCTAAAGAAGCTTTTACTATCCTCCTTTATATTTTTGGCTAGCTTACCTTTGTACCCCATCTTTTCTCCCTGTATTGCCTTTTAGTTATCTTCTGTTGCTCTTTAAAAGCTTCCCAATCCTCTGGCTTCCCACTCATCTTTGCTATGTTATACTTCTTCTCTTTTATTTTTATACTGTCCTTGACTTCTCTTGTCAGCCATGATCGCCCCCTACTTCCCTTAGAATCTTTCTTCCTCTTTGGAATGAACTGATCCTGCAGCTTCTGTATTATTCCCAGAAATACCTCCCATTGTTGTTCCACTGTCATCCCTGCTAGGGTATCCTTCCAGTCAACTTTGGCCAGTTCCTCCCTCATGGCTCCATAGGTTCCTCTGTTCAACTGTAACACTGACTCTTCAGATTTTCCCTTCTTCCTCTCAAACTGTAGATTAAAACTTATCATATTATGGTCACTACCCCCTAATGGCTCCTTTACCTTGAGTTCCCTTATCAAATCCGGTTCATGACACAACACTAGATCCAGAATTTCTTTCTCCCTGGTAGGCTCCAGTACAAGCTGTTCTAAGAATCCATCTCGGAGGCACTCCACAAACTCCCTTTCTTGGGGTCCAATACCAACCTGATTTTCCCAGTCTGCCTGCATGTTGAAATCCCCCATTACAACTGTAGCATTACCTTTGCGACATGCTAATTTTAGCTCTTGATTCAACTTGCACCCTATATCCAGGCTACTATTTGGGGGCCTGTAAATAACTCCCATTAGGGTCTTTTTGCCCTTACAATTTCTCAGTTCTATCCATACTGATTCTACATCTCCTGATTCTATGTCACCCCTCGCAAGGGACTGAATTTCATTTCTCACCAGCAGAGCCACCCCACCCCCTCTGCCCACCTGTCTGTCCTTTCGATAGGACGTATACCCTTGAATATTCATTGCTGTGGCTGTGGAGACCAAGTCGTTACGTATATTTACAGCCCAGATTGATAGATTCTTGATTCATCGGGGCACGAAGGATAAGGGGAGAAGGCAGAGATTGGGGTTGAGAGGAAAATTAGATCAGCCTTCATGAAGTGGTGGAGCAGACCTAATTCTACTCCTATGTTATGTGCTGTTCTTGTAATATGAACCCATTCTTTTACTGCGCAACTATTGTAGTAATATGCAGAAGCTGTTTTAATGTCTAGCTGTTACAATATGTACCACTGCAATTCTGGCATTTTTGCATTGTGTAGCTTTTGTAATGTGGGAAGCTTGAATTCTGTTGTCAGATCCCTGGGGTGGGAATAACCTTAAAGGAATTTGTGTACTGAAATCACCAGCAGTCTGCAATCAACCTTCATTGGTGTTATAGTTGGCATTGTCCAAAAGTCCAATAGGATTGTACTGTAAATCAATTTTCATACCTTGCTGATTTCACTTTGGACACTGATACTCAGTTCTGTTGTTGTTGCTTCCAAATATTCCATTTTTTCCACTGGGAATGTGTTATCAGGCAATATCACTGTGCAGACACATAGTCCTTCACTGTTCACTGTTCCATTGACAGCCGTGGAAACCTGTAACCACATCAACATATTGTTAATAATAATGCAAATATCTGGCTGGTGCTCAGTTCACAAGTAATTCTTATTGAGTTACATTAACAATTCATCAGTGAGTGAAGTGTGAACACGAGCCTCAGTAACAACATAAAGGGTATATAGAGTGGCGACAGGTAGAAGCAAAGTTGGAGAGACATTGATAAACTATAATACTCCAGATGGGGCTTTTGGATTTGCCCCTGACAGGTTGTACATCAGATTTAGTGTAGCTCTATATAAAAATGTTTTAATCCATTACTACATAGGACAAAATTGTAAAATAAATCTAGATTTATTCCTACCTCTCCTACCTACAAGAAAGATGTCAATAAGATTGAAAGAGTCCAGAAGATACTTTATGAGAATGTTGACAGGACTTGTGGAACTGAGTTATACAGAACATTGGAACAGAATGTGATTTTATTCCATGGACCATAGGAGAGTGAGGGGAGATGAGATAAATGTATACAAAATTTTGCAAGATATAAATAGGGTAAATGCAAGCAGGCTTTTTCCACTGAGGTTGGGTAACAGGTGAAACCCTAAGGGGAATATGTAGAGGATTCTTCACTCAGGGGGTGGCAATAGTGTGGAACAAGCTGTCAGTGGCAGTGGTGAATGTGGTTCAATTTCAACATTTTAGAGAAATTTGGATTGGTTCAGGGATGGAAGGGATATGGAGAGCTATGGTCTGGGTGCAGGTCAATGAGACTAGGAACAATAATAGTTCAACACAGAGTAGAGAGGCCAAAGCGTTTGTTTCTGTGCTGTAATGTTCTATGACTCTATTGTAAACAGAACACAGCTTATCACCTCGACCAGAACATTACTGATCGTCAGGAAGAAAACTTCAGATAATAGTCAGTCCTTTCGAAAGTACCCTGACTGATAACATCATGATCTGCTATATAAGAAACATAAGTAGTTACAGGGTACAGGTGAGCTCTATCCAATAAATGAGGCAATCTTCCGCACCGTTTGCATTCCCTCCCCAACTCAACACACGATGGCAAACCCTCCCCACCACTGACAATCCCTCCCCAACCAAATCCATGAGGCGCTGCCTCAAGAAGGCAACATTTGTCATCAAAGATTCCCATCAGCCAGAACATACCATCTTCTTGCAAGTACCATCAGGCAGGAAGTACAGAAGCCTGAAATCTCACACCACAGGTTCGAGGACAGCTACTCCTCTGTTGCTTCCCCTCAGTCATTTGGTTCTGAAACCAGCCAGCACAACCCTAATCCTACACCATGACTAGCTTCTCCACTTCACATCACAATGAGCTTCGGGATTTTTTTGTTAGAATTGTGTATAAATTTACAGTTATATAATGTTTTTTCTTGTGAATGCAGCCGATTTGATGCTATGATGCTGCTGTAAGTTTTTCATTGCAAATCTACGTACTTGTGCATATGACAATAAACTCAACTTTGATTTTACAATAAGATGAATATTTGTATAGAAATTTACAGGAAATAGTGTTCAATCATTTCTCATTGACTGTAGTGAGAACTCTGCTTCCTGACATTCTGCACATGGTTAGAGCACAAATGGAGATACACTCTGGAAGGAGTTGACTGCTCTGTTCACTGTTCAGTCACACTGATCTACTCAATTACAGTAAAAACTGAGAGGAGGAACAATGTTAGATCAAGTAAATGAAAATTAGAAACAAACTCACAGTCATCTGTGCAGAGGGCTGCAGAAGAGCTATAATCATTAGCAGGAACAATGTTGCCATTATTCCTTCAACCACACCTAAAAAAGAATGAATTTAGGAATGTTAGATATCAGTCACATAGAAAACCATAAAAATGAGACCATTTAGCCAATTTTGGCTCCTCCAATGCCATACTTACCAACAATCAAAGCATTCTTTTGACGCAATCATTTTTAAATATTTTGAGAACAGATCAGAGAATCAGTGAGAGATAAAATAGCTCCTTACATTACCCATCTAAGCCCAGAGGCTGAGGTGTAAAGTGAGAGAGGAAAGATTTAAAGGGATTTAAATATTTTTACACTGAGGGGCTCATGAGTATATGGAACGTGCTGCTACAGGAGGGTACAATATTTCAATGGCATTTCAGCAGGTACATAAAGAGACAGGAACATTTTGAGGTATATGGGACAAAAGCAGGCAAATGAGATTAGATCAGGTAGATACTTTGGTCAGATAGGCCATTTGAGGCAAGCAACCCATTTCCATGCTCTGTAACTCAATGATTCTGAGATCTACCAACCTGTCAGCAGGTAAAGAGCAAATGCCAAGTCTCTTAGATCGTTGACACCCAGAGCAGTGAGTGGCTCATCAGAGGCCTTCCTGGGTTATATAGGCATGAGACTATGTGTATATCAGCATCATTATCTCCCTTTGTTGATACCGGTGCCATTTGTTATCTGGACAGGTAAACACAAACGGTGAGATCAAACACCAAGTTTACTGATAAAACATCAATGAGTCACAGCTGCTCTCTCTGAACTTGATAAAAATTAACCTTTTAAAATGTAATTAATTAACTTCTAATCCTCACCATGAATTAGGGTTAGGGAGTTTCTGGAATTTCAGGAGAAAACTAGCAAGCTTTGGCCTTAATCATTATAGGTATGGCTACCCCTGGCCTCCCATTATTTGTGCTTCCTGTGCAACCTTAGATTCAGTGGAAGCTAATGTTCTGATTAGTCCAGAATCTTAGAGCTGCCCATTCTTTGCCTTACTGCTGCAAACTTGGGTGCCCACCCTCTCTAGCTCAAACACTCAACTATCTACTACTCTTCCAACAAAAAAATCATTAAGAAAGTAAAGACGGAATATGAAAGTAAGCTAGCCAAAAGTTTACCAAAAGGATGCTAAAAGATGCTTCTGAAACATAAAGTGTGAAAGAGAGATGAGAGTGGTTATCAGAGCAGTGGAAAACGGTGCTGCAGAGATATTAATGGGGCCAACAAAATGGCTGATTAACTGAATAAGTATTTTTCAACAGTCTTCGCAGTGGAAGACAGTAGCAGTATGGTGGAAGTCCTAGGTTTCAGGGGTCAAGAAGTGTGTGAAGTTACCATAATTAGAGAGAAGGCTTTCCAGAAACTAAAAGGTCTGAAGGTAGATAAGTCACCTGGACATAGGAGCAACATCAGGCCAATCAGCCCATAGAGTCTGCTTCACCATTTCATCATGGCTGATATGGGGTCCCGTTCAATCACATACAGCTGCCCGCTCACCATATCCTTTGATCCCCCAGCTATTCAGGAATCTATCAACTTCCAATTTGATATATCCACAACTTGGCCTCCACCACAGACTGTGGCAGAGCTTCCCCCAGATTCACTACTATTTGGCTAAAATTTCCTCCTTACTTCTGTTCTAGAAGGACGCCCTTCAGTTTTGAGGCTGTGACCTCTAGTTCTGGATATCCCCACCAAAGGAAGCGTCCTCTCCACATCTACCTTATCTAGTCCTTTCAATGTTCGGAAGGTTTTGGTGAGATCCCCACTCATTCTTCTAAGTTTCAGTGAGTACAGACCCAAAGCTGCCAAACATTCTTCCTATGTTAACCACTTCATTCCCAGAATCATCCTTGTGAACTTCTTGAGGACTCTCTCTAAAAACAATACATCCTTTCTGAGATAAGGGGGCCAAAAAGACAATACTCCAAGTGTGGCCTGACTGGTGTCTTAAAAACATTCAGTATTATCTCCTTGATTTCATATTCTATTTCCCTTGAAATAAATGCCAAAATTGCATTTGCCTTCTTTACCACAGACTCAACCTGTGAATTAACCTTCTGGAAGTCTTACACAAGGTCTTCCAAGTCCTTTTGCACCTCTGATGTTTGAATATTTTCCCCATTTAGGTAATACTCTGCACTATTGTTCCTGTTACCAAATACATTATCATACTTAAGGCACTTAATGAATACTTTGCTTCAGTATTCACTATGGAAAAGGATCTTGATGATAGTAGTGATGACTTGCAGCAGACTGAAAAGTTTGAGCATGTAGATATTAAGAAAGATGATGTGCCAGAGCTTTTGGAAAGCATCAAGTTGGATAGGTCACTGGGACCAGATGAGATGTATCCCAGGCTACTGTGGGGGGCAAGGGAGGAGATTGCTGAGCCTCTGGCGATGATCTTTGAATCATCAATGGGGACGGGAGAGGTTCTGGAGGATTGGATGGTTGCTAATGTTGTTCCTTTATTCAAGAAAGGGAGTAGGGATAGCCCATGAAATTATAGACCAGTGAGTCTTATCTCAGCGGTTGGTAAGTTGATGGAGAAGATCCTGAGAAGCAGGATTTATGAACATTTGGAGAGGTATAATATGATTAGGAATAATCAGCATGGTTTTGTCAAAGGCAGATCGTGCCTAACGAGCCTGATCGAATTTTTTGAGGATGTGACTAAACACATTGATGAAGGAAGAGCTGTTGATGTAGTGTATATGGATATCAGCAAGGCATTTGATAAGGTACCCTATGCAAGTCTTATTGAGAAAGTAAGAAGGCATGGGATCCAAGAGGACATTGCTTTGTGGATCCAGAAACAGAAGGCAAAGAGTGGTTGTAGAAGGGTCATATTTTGCATGGAGGTTGGTCACCAGTGGTGTGCCTCAGAGATCTGTTCTGGGACCCTTACTTTTTGTGATTTTCATAAATGACCTGGATGAGGAAGTGGAGGGATGGGTTAGTAAGTTTGCTGATAACACAAAGGTGGGAGGTGCTGTGTACAATGTGGAGAACTGTCAGAGGTTACAGTGGGATATTGATAGGATGCAAAACTGGTGTCATGGTCCGGTCCGTAAAATCTGTGTTCTGGCTCACAGTCCGGTCCATGGACACCAGACTCCAGGTCTTCTGGTGTTCCCTTGTCTCATTTGGGGCTTAATTGTTGGCACCTGATTCTTGTCTTGGGGCCCGGAATATAAGTGGCCCTGGGTTCAAGTGTAGGTGCTGGTTTGTCTTGTTGGTATCCTGTCCTTGCCTCTGTGTAGGTTAGTCCTGTTGGTATCCTGTCCTTGCCTCTGTGTAGGTTAGTCCTGTTGGTATCCTGTCCTTGCCTCTGTTGGGTAAGTCAGGCTGTCATTGATGTTATCCTGAGTCTGGACTGTTCTCTTCCTTCCCTCTGGAGCCCTGCTCTGCAACATGTGCCTGGGGCCTTGCCTTGCCTGGAACTGTCTGTCCATGTCCATACCTTTACTAGGTAGGTCTGGCTGTTTTGCTGCTACCTAGTGTTGGGAACTGTCTCATTGTGTTCTGTGTAATGAGTCCTGGCTCTGTCCTGTACCCAAGGAGGGGTCCTGGCTCAGTGTTCCATGTTCCTGTTTCTACCTTGGCTCTGTGTTCTGCATTCCTGTTCTTCCTTGATCTAGGCTCTGTGTTCCTGTCTCTTCCACGACCAAGTCAAGGCTTCGGGGTCTTGTCCAGTCCCAGTCAAGTCCAAGGTCCTTGCCCTGTCCAAGATGTGGCATTGTGTTCTTGTCTTGTCATGTGCCTTTCCCAGCCTGGTGCTGGGGTTCCCTTGTCCTGTCCATGAGTCTCACGTCCTGTCCTGTTGCCTCTCCTTATCCTGTAGCCATGTCTTGTCCTCGCCTGGTTCTGGAGTCCGAGCCTGAGTCAAGACCCAGGTTCTGGGTCCTTGTCCAGTCTCTGGCTTGGAGTCTAAGCCTAGGCTCCTGGTTGCCAGTTCCATGTCCTGGTTCTGCTATCCTAGTCAAGCCCTAGCCTAGGCCTGGAATCCTTGTCTTGTCTGGGGCCTGTGTCATGTCCGGTGTCCTTTCCTTGCTTCCTCCTTGTGCCTAGTCCTGTTCCTGGCTTGCTTTTGGGTCCACTCCCAATGCTCCTCATGACAACTAGGCTGAGAAGTGGCAGATGGAGTTCAACCCAGTTAAGTGTAAAGTGGTTCATTTTGGAAGGCCAAATATGAAGATAGAATAAAGTATTAATGGTAAGACTCTTGGCAGTGTGGAGGATCAGAGGGATCTTGGTGTCTGAGTCCATAGGATGCTCAAAGCAGCTGCACAGGTTGACTCTGATTCAGAAGGCTTATGGTGTATTGGCCTTCATCAATTGTGGAATTGAACTTAGGAGGTGAGAGGTAATTTTGCAGCTATATAAGACCCTGGTCAGACCCCACTTGGAGAACTGTCATTTCTGGTCGCCTCAGTACAGAAAGGATGTGGAAGCCATAGAAAGGGTGCAGAGGAGATTTACAAGGATGTTGCCTGGATTGGGGAGCATGCCTTATGAGAATAGGTTGAATGAACTTGGCCTTTTCTCTTTGGAGCAGAGGAGGATGAGAGGTGACCTGATAGAGGTGTACAAGTTGATGAGAGGCATTGATCGTGTGGATAGTCAGTGGCTTTTTGCCAGGGCTGAAATGGTTGCCACAAGAGGACACAGGTTTAAGGTGCTGGGGAGTAGGTACAGAGGAGATGTCAGGGGTAAGTTTTTTATACAGAGTGGTGAGTATGTGGAATGGGCTGCCAGCAACAGTGGAGGAAGCGGATGTGATAGGGTCTTTTAAGAAACTTTTGGATAGGTACATGGAGCTTAGAAAAATAGAGGGCTATGGGTAAGTCTAGTAATTTCCAAGGTTGGGACATGTTTGGCACAACTTTGTGGGCCGAAGGTCCTGTATCGTGCTGTGGGTTTTCTATGTTCTATACATTTCCCAGCACTGTATTCCATCTGCCACGTTTTGCCCATTGTTCCAAAACGTCCTGCTGCAATTGCATTACTTTCTCAGCACTACTTACCCCACCACCTATTTTTTTATCACCTGCAAACTTTGCCACAAAATCTTCAATTCCACTATCCAAATCATTGACAAACAATGTGAAAAGTAGCAGTCTCAATTCTCTCCCTTATGGAGAACCACCAGTCACTGACAGCAAATCAGAAAAGGCCCCTTTTACTCCCACTTGCTGTTGTCAGCCTGTCAGCCATTCCTCTATCCATGCCAGTATCTTGCCTGTAACACCATAGGATTTTATCTTGTTAAGCAGCCTCATGTGAGGCACATTATTAAATTCCTTTTGAAAATATAAGTAAATGACACCTGTCCTTTGTCCACCCTGCTTGTTACTTCCTCAAAGAAATTTAACAGATTTGTCAGGCAAAATTTCCCTTCACAGAAACTATGCTGACTTTGACTTATTTTATCATCAGTCTGCAAGTATCCCAAAGCCCTGTCCTTAACGATGGACTCCAAAACTTACCCAAGCAATGAAATTGGCTGACTGGCCTATAATTATCTTTCTTTTGCTATCCTCCCTTCTTAAAGACTGGAGTGACACTTGCAATTTTCCTAGCCCTCCAGAACCATGCCAGAATCAAGTGATTCTTGAAAGATCATGACCAATGTATCTGTTATCTCTTCAGCAGCTTCTTTCGGGACTCTGAGATGTAGTCCATCTGGGACACCCCAGGGTTCTGAAATAGGTGGCTGAAGAAATCATGGGGGCATTAGTAATGAAATTTGAGGTATCACTACAGTCTGAAATGGTTCCAGAAGACTGCAAAATTGCAAATGTCACTTCTCAAGGGTGAGAGGCAGTTAGTCTGATCTCAGTGGTTGGGAAGATGTTGGAGTCAACTATTAAGGATGAGTTGCTAGAGTTTGGAGACACATGATAAAATAGGCCATAATCAGCATAGTTTCCTAAAGGGAAATTCTTGCCTGATAAAGCTGTTGGAATTTTTTTAAGAAACAACAAGTAGATTAGACAAAAGAGAATTGGTTGATGTTGTGTACTTGGATTTTCAGAAGGTCTTTGACAAGTTGCCACCCATGAGTCAGCTTAACAAGCTATGAGCCCATGGTATTACAGAAAAGATTCTAGCATAAATAAAGCAGTGGCTGATTGGCAAGAAGCAAAGAGTGGGAATAAAGGGAGCCTTTTCTGGTTGGCTATCAGTGACTAGAGTGGTGTTCCACAGGGGCATGTGTTGGGACTGACTCCTTTTACATTATATGTCAATGATTTGGATGATGGAATTGATGGCTTTGTTGCAAAGTTTGCAGATGATGCAAACGTGGAGGGACTATAGAAGGACTTGGATTAGGAGAATGGGCAGAAAAATGGCAGATGGAGTACAGTGTTGGGAAGTGTATGGTCATGCACATTTGTAGAAGAAACGAAAGGGTTGACTATTTCCTAAATGGAAAGAAAATACAAAAAAACTGAGGTGCAAAGGGACTTGGGAGTCCTTGTGCTGGATTTCCTAAAGGTTAATTTGCAGTTTGAGTCTGTGGTGAGGAAGACAGATGCAATGCTAGCATTTATTTCAGAGGACTAGAAGCAAGGATGTAATGCTGAAACTTTAAAGCCCTGGTAAACCCTCACTTGGAGTATTGTGAGTAGTTTTGGGCCTCTTATCTTAGAAAGGATGTGCTGAAACCGGAGAGGGTACAAAAGAGGTTCACGAAACTGATTCCAGGTTTGAATGGTTTGTCATATGAAGATCATTTGATGGCTTCGGCCCTGTATTCATAAAATTCAGAAGTATGAGGGGTGACCTTATTGAAACCTATTGAATGGAGAAAGGCCTTGCTGGAGTGGATGGGGAGAAGATGTTTCCTATGGTGGGAAAGTCTAAGACCAGAGGACAGAGCCTCAGAATAGAGCAACGTCCTTTTAGAATGAAGAGGAGGAAGAATTTCTTTAGCCAGAGAGTGGTAAATCCATGGAATTCTTTTGTGGAATTCATGCAATTGTCTGTGATCTCTCTACAAATTTGTTTCTCTATATCCCTAGGACTATTGGGTGGTATGTAATATAGCCCCATTAATGTGTCCATACCTTTCTTATTACATTGTTTCACCCATAATGCCTCGCCAGATAAGTTCTCCAGTCTTCCTGACTGAACACTGCTGTAACAATTTTCCTGACTAGCAATGCCATCCTTCTCCTTTAATTCCTCCTACATTGTCACATCTAAAGCAATGGAACCCTGAAATATTGAGCTGCCAGACCTGCTCCTCCTGTACAGTCTTATTAATAGCTACAATATCATAATTCCAGGTGTTGATCCATGCCCTGAGCTCATCTGCCTTTCCTACGATACTACTTGCATTGAAATATTCACAGCTCAGGACAATAGTTTCACCATGCTCAACCTTTTGATACCTGGTTTTGTCTGAGGTCTTTACAATATGTCTCCACAACCTCTCTAGTAACTGTTCTGGCACTCTGGTTCCCAACCCCCTGCAACTTGAGTTTAAAGCAAGCCTTCCCACTGGGATATTAGCCCCATCTAGTTCAAGTGCAAACCATCCCTTCTGTACAGGTCACATTGTCCCTGGAAAAGAGCCCAATGATCCAAAACTCTTATGCCCTCCAATCTACACCAACTATTTAGCCATGTGTTGGTCTGTATGATCTTCCTATTTCTGGCCTCACTGGCATGTGGCACTGGTAGCAATCCTGCAATCGATGACCTTTGCCTAGTCAGGGTGCAAAGGAAATTTACAAAGATGTTGCCTGGATTGGGGAGCATGCCTTGTGAGAATAGGTTGAGTGAACTCGGCCTTTTCTCTTTGGAGCGAAGGAGGATGAGAAGTGGCCTGACAGAGGTGTACAAGTTGATGAGAGGCATTGATCATGTGGATAGTCAGAGGCTTTTTGCCAGGGCAGAAGCAGTTGCCACAAGAGGACACAGGTTTAAGGTGCTGGGTAGTAAGTACAGGGAAGATGTCAGTGGTAAGTTTTTTACTCAGAAACTGGTGAGTGCGTGGAATGGGCTGCCAGCAATGGTGGTGGAGGTGGATACGATAGGGTATTTTAAGAGGCTTTTAGATAGGTACATGGAGCTTAGTAAAAGAGTGCTATAGGTAAGCCTAGTAATTTCTAAGGTAGGGACATGTTTGGCACAACTTTGTGGGCTGAAGGGCCTGTATTGTGCTGTAAGTTTTCTATGTTTCACAACCCTGGAGGTCCTGCCCTTTAACTAACTCCATGAACTCCCTTTGCAGAACCTTGTCACCCTTCCTACCTAGGATATTTGTACCTTCATATACCACAACCACTGACTGTTCACCCTCTCGCTTAAGAATGCTGAGGAGTCTATCCAAGATGTTATGGACCCTCGTACTCAGAGGACAACATACCATGTAGGAATCTCATTCTTGTCTGCAAGACCTCCTTTCTGTTCCTCTAACTAACAAATCCCCTATCACCACAGCTCACCTCTTTTCCTCCCTTCCTTTGAGTCACAAAGCAAGATTCAGTGCCAGAGACTTGACCACTGTGGCTTTACTGTTAGGTCAAACCACCCAACAGTATCGAAAATGGTGTTGTTGAGGGAGGTTGGACATAGGGATTCTCTGCACTGGCTGTTTAAACCCTTTCTCCTTCCTGATTGTCACCCAGTTTTGTGTCCTGCATCTTGGATGTAACTACCTCTTTATGTCCTATCTATCATCCCTTCAGCCTCCTGAATGATCCTGAATTCAAACAGTTCCAGCTCCAACTCCTTAACATGGACTGTTAGAAGTTACAGCTGGATGCACATCTCACAGGTGTAGTCATTAGGGATACTGAAGGAAAGAAATGGATCCATCAGGCAGATGCAGCATGGATTCAGCAAAGGCAGGTCCTGTTTGACAAGGATATAACAAGTGCAGTGGATAGAGGGGAACAGATGGACATTATTTACTTGGATTTCCAGAAGGTGTTTTATAAGGTGCCATATAAAAGACTTACCCATTAAGATAAGGATGCATGGAGTTGGGGTGATATATGAGCATGGATTGGTTAACTAATAGAAAGCAGAGAGTGGGGATACACAGGTGCTTCTCTGGTTGGCAATCAGTGGTGAGTGGTGTGCTGTAGGGGTTGGTGCTGGACCCGCCACTGTTCGTGATATACATTAATGATCTGGAAGAGGAGATCAAGTGTAATGTCTCTAAGTTTTCTGATGACACTAAATTGAGTGGAACAGCAAATTGTGCAGGTGATAGAGAGTTTGCAGAGGGGTATAGATAGGTTAAGTGAATGGGAAAGTGTCTGCCAGATGGAGTACAATGTTGGTAAATACAAGGTCATCCACTTTGGAAGGAAAAATGAAAGATCAAATTCTTATTTAAATGGTAAGAGATTGCAGCATGCTGCTGTGCAGAGGGACTTGGGAATGCTTATGCGTGTATCGCAAAAGGTTGGCTTGCAAGTGCAGCAGGCTATCAAGAAGGTAAAGGAATGTTGGCCTTTATTGCTAAAGGGATTGAATTTAAGAGCAGGGAGGTTGTGCTGCAATTGTACAGGGTACTGGTGAGGTCGCATCTGGAGTACTGAATGCAGTTTTGGTTTCCTTACTTGAGGAAGGATATACTGGCTATGGATGCAGTGCAGAGGAGGTTCATGAGGTTGATTCCAGAGCTGAGGGGGTTAGATTATGAGGAGAGATTGAGCAGCCTGGGACTGTATTCGCTGGGATTCAGAAGCATGAGAGGAGATCTTATAGAAACATTTAAAATTATGAAAGGGATAGATAAGATAGAGGCAGGGAAGTTGCTTCCTCTGGTAGGTGAGACTAGAACTAGGCGACATAGCTTCAAGATTCAGGGGAGTAAATTTAGGATGGAGATGGAGGAACGGCTTTTCCCAAAGAGTGGTGAATCTATGGAATTCTAGCTCACTAAGTATATTTAAGACAATTTTAGATAGATTTTTGCATTGTAGGGGATTTAAGGGTCATGGGGAAAAGGCAGGTAGGTAGAGATGAGCCCATGGCCAGATCAGCCATGATCATATTGAATGGTGGAGCAGGCTCGATGGGCCAGATGGCCTACTCCTGCTCCTTTTTTTTGTTCTTAAGTTCCCACATCCCACAAGAGGAGCATTCCACTATCCTGCCTGGTATTTCTCCTGTTCTAACAGAGCAATTATAAAGAAGGAAGAACAATAACTAGGGTGGGGAGAGGTGGTGGGGAGAGGTGGGGGGGGGGGGGGGAGAGACTAACTACAGCTTTTTTGCCTTCTCTGATTGAAGCCTCAAAGCTAAAGCCTCAGAATCCCCACTCTAACTCTGTCCACTCCAACATAGGCATAACGACAATGGCCACTCCACTTGCCCCTGCCTTACCTTAATTTGTTTTGACCAATCAATCCCAAATGGTGATTGCCTGTGTTCTGAGCTTCAAGCTGCTGTGAGTCGCTGCCTTTTCTACTCACTCAGCGACCTGAGTGAACCAAATCTTCTCAGACTTCTAGTCTCTCCAATTGAGTGCTGCTCAAAGCTTCAAACTGCCCCAAGTCATGACAGAAGTGGTCACCCCATCACATGAAAGATGTGGAAGGTTTGCAAAAGGAGCCTGGATTGCAGGGTACAAGCTAAAAGAAAAGCTTGGACAAACTGGTATTTTCTCTGGAGCAGTGGATACTTAATAGAAGTTTATATGATTATGAGAGACATTGATAGAGTAGAGAGTCAGAATGTTTATTCCCAAGATAGAAATGTTGATTATGAATAAAAAAAATTACAAAAAAAAATGTTGATTATGAATGTACATACATTAAAGGTGAGGGGGGTGAAAGGTTTTAAAGGAGATATGTGGGCCAGTTTTTTTTGCAGGGGTCTTTAATTCCAGTTAGCATCATTTCAACATTCAAATTCCTGGACATTAGTTTTTGCAGTACCTAATATGAGAGAGCCTCTCACTTGTATTAACAAAAAAACTCAGCAGAGTGTGCACTCCTTGAGGAGGTTGATAAAATTCCATCTTCTCCAGAACAAACTAGTGGAATTCTACACTGCATTCCTAGAGACCATCCCAACATTTGTCATTACTGTCTGGTTTGATGCAGCATCCTCTTACAATATGCAAAAACTACATCAGACATTCAGGTCAACAGAATAGGTCATTGGCTGCAAGACTTGTATGTGTGCAGAACAAAGAAGTGAGCAGGAAAAGTCATTACAGACATTATCTACTCTGCAATCTCCCTTTTCCAAAACCTCCCTTCTAGAACTGCTATAGGGCTATTAAAACAAAAGCTTCACGCCTTCTTAAAAGTTTCTTCACCCAGGCAGTTCATCTAATCAACCATTCCAGTTAGCCTGTTGCTGCACCGCAAGGCAAATACTTTAAACCATCCTTTACAATGCTGCTTGCTCCTTTGGCAGTAATTACAACCTTGAGTCAGTATGGATAGCTCTCAATCAATCTAGACACTGCAATTTTTCCTCACTCTTCCTTGCAAAACTGCTCAAGCTCTGTCAGATTGCATGGGGATCATGAGTGAATAGCCCTTTTCAAGTCCAGCCACAAATTCTCAATTGGATTGAGGACTGGACTCTGACTTGGCCACTCCAGAACATTAAATTTGTTGTTTTTAAGCCATTCTTGTGTAGCTTTGACTTTATGCTTGGGGGTCATTGTCTTGCTGGAAAGCAAATCTCCCAAGTCGCAGTTCTCTTGCAGACTGCATCAAGCTTTCCTCCAGGAATTCCCTGTATTTTGCTGCATTTATTTCACCCTCTACCTTCACAAGCCTCCCAGGGTCTGCTGCAGTGAAGCATCCCCACTGCAGGATGCAGCCACCACCATGCTTCATGGTAGGGATGGTGTGTTTTTTTAAATCACTAATTTTATTGCAACACCAACAAATTACATTCAATACAACCAGTTGCTGATTACATTTTGACTGTTTAACCCAGCCACCCTCATCCCCACCCCCTCCACCCCTCTCTCTGCCTCACCCCTCTCCCCTCCACCAACCAACTGAATAGTAGTGCATACACAGACAGAGCATTCCTATATTAACAGAAGATCTTTTAAGTTAGATATCAAACTTGTTCATATTAAGATTGTGTTTGGTCGTGCATCATTTACTCTTCCAGGTAAGAAATGTCCAAAAAGCTCCAAAGCCAGTGAGTACTTGAAATATCATGAGGAGGTTTGCAACGCTGGACTACAATCTTCTTAGCTGCAGTTAGGCCTGCCAGCCAGATTTTTCTTGTTTTTTCCATAAGGGAAAGGTGAGAGTCATCATTTAGAAGATGTACAGTGGGGTCCATTGGTAATTGTACCCCCATTAGTTCTGTAAGAACCTTCCCCCACAAACCAAAAACCCCTGGACATTCCCATACAACATGTATAAAAGAGTCAATGGTTCAGTGGGAGCAAAATGGGTCGGGAACCAGTCCCATTTGATGTCTAATTCTTGGAGTTAGATGTGCTCTATGACAAAATTTCAAGTGTATATACAAATGATTTGGGTTTTTCGAAGCACTGGCAGCATTATCCCAAATCGCATTCCAGTCTAAGTCTTGTCCCAATTCAGATATGTCCATATTCCAGGCTTTCATTCCTGATGTGGGCATATATTTCTGGGAGTATAATTTGTCATAGATATGTGACACTATCTGTCTTGGAGCACTCTGTATCCAACTTAAAATGGGATGGTCCTTTAAATCTGACCCCCCAGGGAACCCCATAGGCTTTACAAGCTCTTACTCTAAAGTAGAAGAAAATGTAACTTTTAAATTGTAGTTTTGTTACTTTTGACATTTGAAATTGATGTCCACATATAAGTAATACTATTACTGAAGTGTCATACATTTGTCATATTATCTGGCTGTACAGCAAATGAAAGAAATTGAATTATTTTACTATGCAAGTAAATAATTTATGTTTTAATACTTATGTGCATTTTTAAAATTTAGGGCCCCTTTATAACATATGCTACAGGCCCCACACAAGCTTAATCCAGCTCTGTGTGCCCCGTCCTGTCTCAAATAACTCTAAGAAACTTC
Source organism: Hemitrygon akajei (assembly GCF_048418815.1). Lineage (NCBI taxonomy): Eukaryota > Metazoa > Chordata > Chondrichthyes > Myliobatiformes > Dasyatidae > Hemitrygon > Hemitrygon akajei. Next base: position 44,122,195 of record NC_133148.1, read on the forward strand.
CTCCCACACATGCCTGGACTGAGGGATTAGCATACAGTCTTTGAATCAAGTTGATATATTTATCGCCTGTTACGTACCCCTGTCACGTGACTGGTGTTGAAGCTATACTGGACTTGAGGTAATGGTCTTGTGATGGTGGAGTGACATCATTTTCCCACCAGTAGAGGTCATGTGACAGGTGTTTTTACAGGGTATAAAAGGAGGACCCCTCCCTGTGAGGAGGGGCAGTTCGTGGCTGGATTTGCCATGTTGACTTCATGCCACTGTGTGATTTAATATTATGAAGCAGTTTTGTTGAAAGATGGAGTTTTATTTAATGCCTAAAGTTTAAAAGGTCATTGCCAGCAGTTTCTTTATAATACTGCTAGTTAAAAATCAGTGAAGAGTGAAGATCGGAGTTCAGGCGCTAAAAGATCGAGGAATGTCGATTTCGACGGTGAAACAGGTTCGACCTTGTTTGATCCTCATTCGGAAGGAATTTGTTGACTGTGTTCGTGTTAATCCCTGTGAAATAGCAGAAAGGATTGGGAACAGTTTTGTAAAGGAAAGGTCAGTGCCTTTAAGCCGTTTCATTTTCCATCTTCGTAAATTCTTCGTGGGAAAAGTAGTTTGACTGGGAACTGCAGCAACACGATGTGAAAGAGAATTTAAATTGTCTTAAAAAGTCTCTCCCTTAAATGGACTGTAAGCATTTTGAACTTTTGCAATACTACTTTGAAGAACTGTTTTTACAACATCGCTTTAAGAACTGTTTAAGCTTCATTGCTTTAAGAACTGTTTAAGCTGCCGCACAGCAGCTGACTTCCGGTTACGTTAGTGGTTTGTTTACTTTTGGGGATTTGTTTTTCAGTGTTTAATAAACGTTTTATTTGTTATAAAAACCCCTGTCTCACTCATATATTTATTGTTGCTGAATCCGTAACATAAATATGGGGGCTGCATCCGGGATGAATCATTTTAGTTTAAATGCTTGTTAAATTTTGAATCGGTGTTTTGGAAAAGGGGAATACTCGATTTTTTTGTTTGTTTGGCTTGTGAGTGGTATTCGGCAACAATGAATATTGATGAGTTTCTGGCTTTGCCAGATGCAGAGTTGTTAGCGAAGGCGAAAAAAACTGAGGTGTCTGAGATAGCTAGTAGATTGCAACTTAAAGGTATTTTGAAGTCTACATCAAAGGCTCTAATACAGAGAAAAATTGCGTCACCCTATGTGGATTCGGGTGATTTTGATGAATCGATTTTAGAGTCATTTCCAATAAGTAATATAGAGATGCAGTTGCAAATCGAACAAACGAAGTTGGAACAAAGTAAAGCAGAATTGGAGCATTGTAGGTTAGAAGCTGATAATAAAAAAAGGGAATTTGAATATGCAATGACGGAATTAAGGTCTGGGAATCAGTCTTCTGGTTCTAGAAAACCATTTGTTGCTAGCCAAGAAATTAAATTGGTCCCTCCATTTAGTGAAACAGAAGTGGAAAGATATTTCCAACATTTTGAAACGTTTGCTCAGATTTCAGAGTGGCCGAAAGATAAATGGTCAGTGTTGTTACAGAGTGTAATTAAAGGCAAAGCACAACAAGTTTATACAGCTTTAACTGCTGCACAAGCACTTGATTATGATATTGTGAAAAAGCATATTTTGAAAGCATACGAATTGGTCCCAGAAGCATATAGAGAAAGATTCAGAAGTTTGAAGAAGTCTGTGGAAAAAACTTATGTGGAATTTGCCTATGATAAAGCTGTGTGTTTTGAGAGATGGGTTTCTTCTAAAAATGTAAATGGGGACTATAATACATTGAAAGAGCTGATTTTAATGGATTTAAAAGAAGCATCCCTGTTGAAGTAAGGACCTACTTAAATGAGAGGGATACTGATACATTGCAGGACTGTGCTAGATTAGCTGATGAGTATGTTTTAATCCATAAGAATAAATTTCCTCAGGGCAGAATTTTTAAGAGGAAAAATAACACAGAGACTCAAGGTAAATCAGAAATTAAATCAGAAGTTAATGAGAAAGGTAAGGAGGAAGGAAAATCTGTGAAGGAAAGACAGTTTGGTCTTATTTGTAACTATTGTAAGAAACCTGGCCATGTAATAGCTAACTGTTTTAGATTGCAAAAGAAAGAGAAGGAAGCAGTTCCAGATGCTTGTGTGCAACATACTGAAGCACCTGTAAAATTACAGGGTTCGATAAACACAAATGTGGTTTTGTTAGAGTCTGACCAAGTTAAAAAGGGATATGATCATTTTATAACTGAAGGGTTTGTATCCTTGAAAGAAGGATCTACTCTGGTGCCAATAAAAATCCTTAGGGATACTGGAGCTTCTCAATCACTGATGTTAGACAGTGTATTGAAGTTTAATGAAGAGTCTGATACTGGTGAGGTAAATTATATAAGAGGTGTTGGGAGTGATTTTATGCCTGTACATTTGCATAAAGTAAATTTAAAGTCAGGGTTAGTTACAGGATTTGTTAAAGTAGGATTACAGTGTAGCTTACCTGTGAAGGGTATTTCTTTATTGTTAGGTAATGACTTGGCAGATGGACAAGTTTTTCCTGAAGTGCATTTGACAATGGAGTCAGAGGAACCAGAGATGTTCCAGAGATGTTCGTTGTTTGAACAAGATTCTGGGAGTAAGTCTGACTATGAAGATTTATCTCTGTCTTGGAAGGAGATGATAGCAGAGCAGAATAGAGACCCTGAGATTATAAAATTAAGAGAACAAGCTCTACTAGATAGTGAAATTGAGAAGGTGCCAGTAGGATATTACTTGGAAAAAGGAGTGTTGATGAGGAAGTGGAGATCACCTACAATTCCTGCAAGTGAGGAATAGAATATTGTTTACCAGGTAGTTGTCCCTAAAGTTTATCGAAATGAGATTTTGACTTTAGCTCATAGTGTGCCTTTAGGTGGACATCAAGGGGTAAGGAAAACTGTGGACAAGATTTTAAAACATTTTTACTGGCCTGGTCTAAGAAAAGATGTGGCGATGTTTTGTAAAATGTGCCATACTTGTCAAATTGTGGGTAAACCAAATCAAGTTACACCAGTGGCTCCATTACAACCTATTCCAGCATTTGGTGGGCCATTTTCTAAAGTTATTGTAGATTGTGTTGGTCCATTACCAAAGACAAAAACTGGTTATCAGTACTTGTTGACTATTATGTGTACTTCGTCTAGGTTTCCAGAGGCAGTACCACTTAGGAATATAACAGCTAAAACTGTGACAAAGGCCCTTATAAAATTCTTTACTTATTTTGGATTACCTAGGGAAATACAAACTGATCAAGGCAGTAATTTTATGTCTGGATTGTTTCAACAGATAGTTTATAAATTGGGAGCTAAACAAATCACTTCATCTGCATACCATCCAAATTCGCAAGGTGCCTTGGAGAGGTTTCATTCTACCGTCAAGAATATGATTAGGACATATTGTGTGGAAAATGAAAGTGATTGGGATGAGGGTATAAACTTACTTTTATTTGCACTAAGGGAATCGGTACAAGAATCTTTAGGTTTCAGTCCATTTGAACTTGTATTTGGGCATAGAGTTAGAGGACCTTTAGCTTTATTAAAAGAACAGTGGATTAGTAAGGTAATACACACTAATTTGTTGGACTATGTTTTGAAATTTAAGGACAGGTTACATAAAGCTTGTAGCTTAGCCAAGAAAAATTTAAAATTGGCTCAGGAGAAAATGAAAATTTGGTATGATAAAGAAGCTAGGATGAGGATGTTTAAGCCTGGAGATAAGGTGTTGGTTCTTTTCCCCGTGCAAATGAATCCTTTACAAGCTAGATTTCATGGTCCTTATGAAATTGTGTCTAAAATCAATGATGTGGATTATGTGGTTAAAAACTCCAGATGGTAGAAGGCCAACACAACTTTGCCATATAAATATGATAAAACCATATTTTGAGAAACAATCTGATACTGTGACTGTTGTGGTTACTGATAATGAGTTTGATTTAACTAGGAACATGATAGATGATTCATCTGAATTTCATTCTAAATCCAACATTGTTTCTGTTAGGTTACCAAATTCAACCATTCTGGAAAATATTGATGAGAAACTAGCACATTTATAGCTAGAGCAGAAACAGCAGATGAAGAAATTAATTTTTAAATATAAGGATTTGTTTCCAGATGTTCCGAGAAGGACTACTATAGCTTCACATGATGTAGATGTTGGAGATGCCAAACCTATTAAACAACACCCATATAGGATGAACATAGAAAAATGTGAACTTGCTGAGAAAGAAATTAAATATATGTTAGAGAATAATATTATTAGACCTTCTAACTCGAATTGGAGTTCACCCTGTGTTATAGTGCCAAAACCAGATGATAGTATTAGGTTTTGTACGGACTATAGGAAGGTGAATGCTGTAACGAAAACAGATGCATATCCAATTCCTAGAGTAGATGATTGTGTAGATAAAGTTGGAAAAGCAAAGTTCCTTACAAAGATCGATTTATTGAAAGGGTATTGGTGTGTTCCATTGACGGACAGAGGTAGAGAGATTTCTGCATTTGTAACTCCATCTGGGCTATATGAGTATAACGTTCTTCCATTTGGGATGAAGAATGCCTCAGGTACTTTCCAGAGGATGATTAACTCTGTGATTCAAGGATTGAAAGATACTGATGCTTATATTGATGATTTAATGACAGGAAATGATACTTGGGAAGCACACATTATTGCGGTGGAGAAATTGTTTGAAAGGCTTTCAAAAGCTAACTTAACTATTAACTTAGCTAAGAGTGAATTTGGACATGCCACTGTGACTTACCTTGGTTATGTTGTGGGTCAAGGTAAGGTAGCTCCTGTTCAGGCAAAAGTTCGGGCAATTTTAGAGATTCCCACTCCAACAGGGAAAAAAACTCTCAGAAGATTCTTGGGAATGGTAGGATATTATTGAAAATTTTGTAAGAATTTTGCTAATGTTGCCCTTCCGTTAACTAACCTTCTGCAGAAGAATGTGAAGTTTGTGTGGACAGTGCCTTGTCAAGAAGCATTTGAAAAATTGAAAACAATGATATGTCAACAACCTGTGCTCAAGGCACCTGACTTTGAAAAACCTTTTTCATTAGCTGTAGATGCTAGTGATGAGGCTGCAGGAACAGTATTAATGCAAAGGAATGGGGGTGATGAGGTTGATCATCCAGTAGCTTACTTTTCTAAGAAATTTAATAAGCATTAAAGAAACTATTTGACAATAGAGAAGGAATTGTTATCTCTTGTTTTAGCTGTAGAATATTTTGAGGTATATGTTGGTACAACTCAAAAACCACTTATTGTTTACAGTGATCATAATCCGTTAGTGTTTCTGAGTAAGATGAAAAACAAAAACAGAAGATTATTAAATTGGAGTTTGATGTTACAAGAGTACAATATTGTGATAACTCATATTAAAGGTAAAGATAATGTGGTTGCTGATAGTCTATCTCGATGTTGAATGTACAATGTAATTTTTTTAATGGAGTGGTTTTTTTACAATTGTAATACTCCTACTGTATTGTGAGTTGTAAGATGTTATATGATACTGTATTATATATTGTGCATGTTATAAAATTTATACATTTGGGTTTTTTTCCTTGTAAATAATTGTTAAAATTTTGTTCTTGACAGACCAAATTTTTTTTTGGAGGGAGGTGTTACGTACCCCTGTCACATGACTGGTGTTGAAGCTATACTGGACTTGAGGTAATGGTCTTGTGATGGTGGAGTGATGTCATTTTCCCGCCAGTAGAGGCCATGTGACAGGTTTTTTTTACAGGGTATAAAAGGAGGACCCCTCCCTGTGAGGAGGGGCAGTTCGTGGCTGGATTTGCCATGTTGACTTCATGCCACTGTGATTTAATATTATGACACAGTTTTGTTGAAAGATGGAGTTTTATTTAATGCCTAAAGTTTAAAAGGTCATTGCCAGCAGTTTCTTTATAATACTGTTAGTTAAAAATCAGTGGAGAGTGAAGATCGGAGTTCGGGAGCTAAAAGATCGAGGAAAGTCGATTTCGACGGTGAAACAGGTTCGACCTTGTTTGATCCTCATTCGGAAGGAATTCGTTGACTGTGCTCGTGTTAATCCCTGTGAAATAGCAGAAAGGATTGGGAACAGTTTTGTATAGGAAAGGTCAGTGCCTTTAAGCCATTTCATTTTCCATCTTCGTAAATTCTTTGTGGGAAAAGTAGTTCGACTGGGACCTACAGCAACACGATGTGAAAGAGAATTTAAATTGTCTTAAAAAGTCTCTCCCTTAAATGGACTGTAAACATTTTGAACTTTTGCAATACTACTTTGAAGAACTGTTTTTGCAACATCGCTTTAAGAACTGTTTAAGCTTCATTGCTTTAAGAACTGTTTAAGCTGCCGCACAGCAGCTGACTTCTGGTTACGTGAGTGGTTTGTTTACTTTTGGGGGTTTGTTTTTCAGTGTTTAATAAATGTTTTATTTGTTATAAAAACCCGCCTCACTCATATATTTATTGTTGCTGAATCTGTAACACGCCAAACTTAAATTCTTTTAGAACTCTCCAAAGATATGGTAATTCAAGGCAATCGAATGCTTTTTCAGCATATAGAAATAGCAGGCCACAGGCAGGCGGGGTTTTATTTGTTGCACTCAGTATGTGTAAGAGCCGGCAAGTATTATCAGATGTGAGACATCCCCTGATAAAGCCTGTTTGATCTGGGCTAATTATTTTCCCAACTACTGTCTCAAGTCTACTGGCTAAGACTATGGAAAATATCTTGAGGTCGACACTTATCAAAGAGATTGGATGGTGATTGGCACACTCCAAGGGGTCCTTACTGGGTTTAGGTATAACTGTGTTCAGGGCTGTGTTTAGGTCTCTATGGAAAGCGCCATTTCCAGTAGCATAATTTAATGTTTCTAACCATACTGGTCCAAGAATATCCCAAAGTGCTAGGTAAAGTTCCACAGGTATGCCATCTATATATAGAACATAGAATAGTACAGCACATTACAGGCCCTTCGGCCCACAATGTTGTGCTGACCCTCAAACCCTGCCTCCCATATAACCCCCCCCACCTTAAATTCCTCCATATACCTGTCTAGTAGTCTCTTAAACTTCACTAGTGTGTCTGCCTCCACCACCGACTCAGGCAGTGCATTCTGCGCACCAACCACTCTCTAAGTGAAAAACTTTCCTCTAATATCCCCCTTGAACTTCCCTTAACTTAAAACCGTGTCCTCTTGTACTAAACAGTGGTGACCTGGGGAAGAGGCGCTGGCTGTCCACTCTGTCTATTCCTCTTAATATCTTGTACACCTCTATCATGTCTCCTCTCATCCTCCTGTACCTATACCTGGTGTATGACCCTTATTTGTAGCTTTGACTGCTTTGAGTAGCTCATCCAGTGTAATAGGAGAGTCTAGAGTTTTGGTGTCCTCTAATGACAACGTAGGGAGGTCTAATCCACTTAAGAAAAAATCGATAAAGTCATTCTCAGAATGAACTGAACCACTTGTATACAGTTCTTTAAAGTATTTCTTTTAAGTTTCGTTTATTTCCTCTGTTGAAGATACTACTCCACGTTTAGCTCATCTAATCACTGGTATAGAGCTTTCAGCTTCCTTTTGTTTGCGCATTAGTGCCAAAAGATGGCTCGGTCTGCTGCCTTCTGCATAATACATATGTTTGGTTATATGGATCATATATTCTGCTCTGCTTCTTAATAAATCATTTAATTCTGCTTGTCTTGTTTTGAGCTCTTTCTTTTGTTATGGTGCATCTCTTTTTGAGATCGTTTTCCAAAACCTTACATTGTTCTTCTAGGGTGGAAATCTTTTGAAGCCAACTTTTATGTATGTGGGAACTGAACCATATGACATTATTTCGTAAAAAACCCTTGATGGAGGCCCAAACCACTGTCACATCCAAGACACTTTTTATTTAAATTTATAAATTTCGTCAGTTTTGTTCTCAGTTGTGTTAGAAATTTGTTGTTTTTTAGAAGGGTGGAGTTAAACCTCCACCTAGTAGCCTTATTTTTGATTTTGCCATAATTAAAAGTAGATATAATTGGGTTGTGATCAGATAAATGCCTGGGTAAAAATTCTACTGAGTATACCAAAGGCAGCAAACCAGAGGATATAAGAATGTAATCCATCCAGGAGAAAGTTTTATGTCTTGTGAAGAAGAAGGTATAATTTTTAGCAGATGGATTATGCACCCTCCACATATCAGTTAAATTTAAATCCGTTAGAAAGAGGTTAAGTGCTTTGGAAGCAGATTCTTAAGAGCTTGATATAGTTGAAGAAGATTTATTGAGGTTATTGTTTACCAAAGCATTCATGTCCAAACCAACATATAGTTGGTAGTCATTGAACTTCCATAATTGTGAGATAATTGAGGGAAAAAATTCAGCCTCGAATATAGTTGGGGCATATAGGCTAATGAATGCAACTTTTTTACCCTGAATGGATGTACAGCAAAAAGCTAGACGTCCTTCATTGTCAGAGCCAGTCCTTTCAATTGATACATTAATACTACATCTCATTAATATCATAATTCCTTTCATATAGGTATCATCAGCTGATGCCACAACAGGTTTATAAAAGCAGTTTTGAAACCTGGGAATGTCATTAGGTTTAAGATGTGTTTCCAGTAAAAGTGCGATAGATAATTTTCTTTCTTTGTAAGAAATCTAAAACCTTTGAACACCTGTAGGGAGCGTTTAATCCTCTTACATTAAATGTTACAATATTAAGATTTTCTAATTTATCTCTGTTGCTCATCTTCTCCTGGATCTGTTGTTGTAAGTTGGTGGTGGAGCCCTGAGTTACCCCCTTCCCGCCACACTCCCATAAAACCCTTTACTTTGTAACATCTGTGAGTGTCACTTAGCAATGTCAGACACTGAACATTAACCGCCCCTTCTAGCACCAACACATTAGAAAGGCAAACACAAAGTACACCGCAGATGCTGTGGTTAAAGCAAAACGTACAACAAGCTGGAGGAACTCAGCAGGTCAGGCAGCATCTGTGGAAATGAACAGTCAATGTTTCAGGCCGAGAAGGGTCAAAGGGTCCTGACGAAGGGTCTCAATTAGAAAGGCAAAGCAGTTCTCATAGACAATCCTATCAAAGAGACAAGAAAAAATAATCTGGTCAAACCTGTTAACCTTTATAATTAAAACCATTCCCGTCTCAAATATAATGCCCAGAGTCGTCTTCCATATCTCCTAGCACCAATGATTTCAGGGCTTCTTTCGCTTCCTCTGCCAAATTAAGAGACATCTTTGTGCCCTTGATATTCACTCTCAAAATTGCCGGGTACATGAGGAACGAGTCGTTACCCTTCTGTCGAAGCTTAGCACGGATTTCCTTGTATCCCTGCCATACCTGCATTGTGCCGGGGCTGTAGTCGGTGAAGAACTGCAGCCGGGTGCCATCAGGGAGAGTAGGTTTGGTCTTCCTCGTGCCCTCCAGGATAGCCTGCCAGTCGATGTACTGTAGAAGCCTAAAGACCATGGTCTGCGGTCTTGAGGTGTTTTTGGGAAAAGATCCTATGTACTCTGTCGATCACCAGTGGAGTGATGTGGGAGTTCTTGAGCGCTAGAATCCAATTAGGCAGCATCTCCTGGAGATAGCCTCACTGATCGTCGCCCTCAGCGCCTGTCAGTAAGTTGGATCTATCCTCCAAGTTGTTTAACTTCTTCCGTATCTTAATCACCTCTGTGAGACAAGAGCTAGTATCTTTCTCATTCTTGTGTAAGCTAACCTGAATGTTGTCTATTTTGTGGAAGACTGCTAAATTTTTTAGCATGAATGTTCGCTTGCTCCTTTAACGACCGGAGAATGTTGCAATTCTCTGCCATATGCTTCTGTATGGGGTCGAGAGCCTTTTCCAGCAACTTCTTTAGCAAGTGGGCTACCGTTTCTTGCAGCGATTCCATCTCTGTTGCCATTGTTTACTTAATTAGCATAGCTATTCCCTTGGATGAACCGCTAGCTTGGTGTCGTCTGCTGGTATCTTGCTTCTTGGTTGAATTTGGATCTTTTTTTGAGGTCATGTCTTTAGTTAGATTTTTCTCCAACTCAAACTTGTAGTAAGACTGTCTATGAGCCCTAAAGAACGTGAAAAAGGAGGGTTATATGTCAGCACTCAGTGCTGTGTTGCCATCTTGCCACATTCCTCACCAGAAGTCGGGATGGTGTGTTTTTGATGATGTGCTAGTGTTTGGCTTGTGCCAAACATAGCGTTCAGGCTGATGGCCAAAAAACCCCCACAATTTTCCTTTCATTAAAGCATAGAACCTTCTTCCAGCTGACTTCAGAGTCTCCCACATACCTTCTGGCAAACTCTAGCCAAGAGTTCATGTGACTTTTTTTTAACCAATAGTGGCTTTCTCTTTGCCACTCTCCCATAAAGCTGCAACTCAGGTAACAGTTGCTGTATGTGCAGTCTTTCCCTCCTCAGCCACTGAAACTTGTAACTCCTCCAGAGTTGTCATAGGTCTCTCAGTGGCCTCCCACCCTAATCCTATTCTTGCATAGTATCTCAGTTTTTAAGGACAACATGTTCAAGGTAGATTTACAGTTGTGCTATATTCTTTCCATTTCTTGATGATTATAGTGTCTTGGAAATTTTCTTGTATCCATCTCCTGACTTGTGCTTTTCAATAACCTTTTTGCAGAGTTGCTTGGAGTGTTCTTTTGTCTTTATGGTGTAGTTTTTGCCAGGATACTGACTCACCAGCAGTTGGACCTTCCAGATACTGGTGTATTTTTACTGCAGTTCATTGAAACACCTTGACTGCACACAGGCGACCTCCATTTAACTAATTATATGACTTCTAAAACCAATTGGCTGCACTAGTGATTATTTTGTGTATCATATTAAAGGGGCTGAATATTTATACAACAAATTATTTTATGTTTTATGTTTGTAATTAATTTGGATCATTTTGTAGAGATTTCACTTTGACATGAAAGAGCCTTTTTTCTGTTGATCAGTGTCAAATCTTGTAAAACAATTGATTCAATCTTGTAAAACAATTAAACATGAAAATTTCCAAGGGGGAGGGGGTTAAATACATTTTATCGGCACTGTACATTTTAGTCATTCTTTTTGATTATATTTATGTTGACTAAAAATCTTCAGGAATATATTTTATTATTTGTTCATTTATTGTGCTAATATTACTTTATGTGTACAAGTTATATGTACTGTGTTGTACACCTTGGAGCAATGTTGTCTCATTTGGCAGTGGACATGTATGTGGTTAAATGACAATAAACTTGAACTTGTTATTTATCTATTTTTGCACATTTTATCCCATATCTATCCTTTAAACTCTAACTTTATTTTTGTTTAGTTCTTTAATCTGTATAATTGTTGAATGTTGTATGTCACACACTGACCAACACACCACAACAAATTCCTAATCCATGTAATAGTATATGCCAAAATTTCATCCTTGATAAGTTGCTGCCCGGGTTGTGATGGAAGCAGAAACAATAATGCTGTTTAAGACACTGTTACTAAGCAAGTTGTTGGAGTTGCAGGCTGAGATCTCTGGGCCCTGGAGAACTTCACCCTCGGGGTCTTAAAAGGTGCCATTGAGGTCTTCGAAATATTGATTGAATTTGCTGACATTCATAGGATAAGGATAAGGGAAAGTTCCATTCGATTTGGAAAAAGCAAAAGTAATGCTTTGATTCAGGATGGAAGGGAGACAGAAAGCAGAAAACTACAGCCAGTTATCTTAATATCTGTCACAGGGAAAATGTTACAAACTGTTAGGAGAAAGATTATAATAGGGCACTTAGAAAAGTTTAAGGTGATTAGGCATAGCTTTGTAAAAAGGCAATTGTGTTTGACCAATTGGACTAATTTAAACAACATATGATGTGGATAAAATGATAGCAATGGACAGAGTAACCTTTAGATGGCATATAGTAAGGTGCTGTCACATTGTTTATTGTAGAATAAAACTTCATATCTAAGGCAATGTACTATTGTGGATAGAAGATTGGCAAGATTACAGAAAACAGAAGGTGGGTGTAAATGGGCTGGCAAAAAGTCAAAGAGTACAGAAAAAGTTACAAAGATATTACCAGAACTTGAGAACCTGAGTTACAGCGAAATGTTGAATAGGTTATTCCTTGGAGTGTAGAAGGATGAGAGGTAATTTGAGTGAAATATATAAAATTATGGGGGAATAGATATGGTAAGATGCAAGCTATCTTTTTTCACTGAGGTTGTGTGACATCTACAACTACAGGTCATGGGTTAAGAGTGAAGTATGAAATGTATAAGGGGTATATGAAGCCATAAGACCATAGGACATAGGAGCAGAATTAGGCCATTTGGCCCATCGAGACTGCTCTGCCATTTCATCATGGCTAATCTATTTTTCCTCTCACCCCAATCTCCTGCCTTCTCTCTGTATCCCTTCAAGCCCTGACCAATCAAGAAACTATTAACCTCTGCCTTAAACATACATAAACACTTGGCCTCCACAGCCACCTGTGGCAAAAAATCCCACAGATTCACCATGCTCTGGCTAAAGAAATTCCTCCACATCTCCATTCTAAAAGGATGGCCCTCTAGTCTGAGGCTGCGCCCTCTGGTCTTAGATTCTCCTGTCATGGGAAACATCCTCTCCACATCCACTCTATCAGGAACTCTCAATATTCAATATGAATAATGAGGTCACACTTTATTCTTTTGAATTCCAGAAAATACAGGCCCAGAACCATCAAATACTCTTCATATTCAATCCTGGAATTATTTTCATGAACCTCCTTTGAACCCTCTCCAATGTCAGCAGATCCGTTCTTAGATAAGGGGCCCAAAACTGCTCACAATACTCCAAGTGAGGCTTCACCAGTGCTTTATAAAGTCTCACCATTATATCCTTGCTTTTATATTCTAGTTCTGTTGAAATGAATTCTAACATTGCATTTATCTTCCTCACCACAGACTCAAACAGCAAATTAATCTTGAGGGAATCCTACACTAGCACTTCCAAATCTCATTGCACCTCAGTAATTTTGTATTTTCTCTCTATTTAGAAAATAGTCAGTCATTTCATTTCTTCGAGCAGTCCATGGCCATATACTTCCTGACACTCTATTACATCTGCCATTTCTTTGACCATTCTCCTAAACTGTCTAAGTTCTTCTTTAGCCTCTCTACTTCCTCAAAATTACTTGCCCCACCACCTATCTTCATATCATCTGCTAACTTTGCAGCATAGCCATCAATTCCATCATCCAAATCATTAACATATAACATAAAAGGAATCAGTCACAAAACAGATCCCTGTAGAACACCACTAGGCACTGGCAGCCAGTCAGAAAAGGCTCACTTTATCCCACTCTTTGCCTGCTGACAATCAGCCACTGCTTTATCCATGCTAGAATCTTTCCTGTAATATCATGGGCTCATAGCTTGTTATGGATCCTCAGGTGTGACACCTGTCAAAGGCCTTCTGAAAATCCAAGTACACAACATCAACCGATTCTCTTTTGTCTATCCTGCTTGTTATTTCTCAAAGAATTCTAACAGATTTGTCAGGCAAGATTTTCACTTCAGGAAACCATGCTGATTATGGCCAAATACCCTGAGACCTCATCCTTAATAATTGACATCAACATCTTCCCAACCACTGAGATCAGACTAATTAACCTATAATTTCCTTTTTTCTGCTTCTCTCCCTTCTTGAAGAGTGGAGTGACATTTGCAATTTTCCAGTCTTCCAGAACCATTCCAGAATCCATTGATTCTTGAAATATCACTCCGCAATCTCTTCGGCCACCTCCTTCAGAACCCTGGGGTGTACATCATCTGGTCCAGGTGACTTATCTACCTTCTGACCTTCCATTTCCCAAGAACTTTCTCTCTAGTTATGGTCAATTCACACACGCATGCCTCCTGACACCTGGATCTTCCACCATACTGCCAGTGTCTCGTGCAGTGAAGACTGATGCAAAATACTTAGTTCGTTTGCCATTTCACTGTCCCCCATTGTTACCTCTCCAGCATCATTTTCCAACAGTCTGATATCCACTCTCACCTCTCTTTTATACTTTATGTATCTGAAGAAACCTTTGTTATCCTCATGGTGGAAGGTGGGAAATTGACTATTTTGGACTGTAACATGTAAACAAAAAATATTGTCTAAACGTTGCAGGGCCACCAAATAATTTGTGCGTCCTAGAGCATGAATCACAAAAGTCTAGCGTGAAGTGACAAGAATTAATTAAGTAATCTAATTGAATACTAAAGTTCAAAAGAACATTTATTATCAAAGTATGTATACACTATACAACCGTGAGATTTGTCTTCTTGCAGGCAGCCACAAAACAAAGAGACACAACAGAATCCACATAGATTCCACATCCAATCAGAATGGGCAATCCGGCTTCCACTGGGCAATCCGGCTTCTTCTGGCAAACCGAGCGTAGCTGCTTGACGAAGCTGTCTCCCAATCTACGTCGGATCTCACTGATATACAGGAGACCTCACTGGGAGCACTGGACATAGTATATAACCCCCAACAGACTCACAGGTGAAGTGACACCTTACCTGGAAGGTAGTGAGGGAGGAAGTGTAGGGGCAGGTGTAGCATTTGTTCTGCTCCCATTCCGATATGTCAGTATATGGCCTCTTCTGCTGCCACGATGAGGCCACACTCAGGTTGGAGGAATAACATATATTCTGTCTGGGTAGCCTCTAACTTGATGGCCTGAACATCAATTTCTTGAACTTCTGGTAATGCCCCCCCGCCCCCAGCCCTCTCCTTCACCAGCCCTCTTCCACTTCTCCCTCTCTCACCTTATCTCCTTCACTGTCCATTGCCTCCCTCTGGAGCTTCTCACCCCTTTTCTTTCTCTCATGGCCTTCTGTTTTCTCCTATTAGATTCCCTCTTCCCCAGCCCTGTATCTCTTTCACCAATCAATTTCCCATCTCTTTACTTCATCCCATCCCCTCCCAGTTTTACCTATCACCTTGAGGTCATGGGTTAAGAGTGGCCAGTCTTCCATCTCTCTCCACTCTCCCACCTTTTAAATCTACTCCTCATCTTTTTTTCTCCAGTGCTGCCTAAGTGTCTCAGCCCAAAACATCAACTGTACTTTCTTCCATAGATGCTGCCTGACCTGCTGAGTTCCTCCAGCATTTTGTGTGTGTTGCTTGGATTTCCAGCATCTGCAGATTTTCTCTGTTTTTATTGATAGAGCACTGGTTGATTGGCAGGAGGAAGGTCTGTGAATAAAGGGAGCCTTTTCTAGTTGACTGCTGGTGACTAGTGGTGTTCCACAGGGACCACTTCTTTTTACATTATATGTCAATGATTTGGACAAAGGAATTGAAGGCTTTTTTGCCAAGTTTGTGAGTGATATGAAGATAGGTGGAGGTGCAGGGAGTGCTGAGGAAGCAGAGTCTGCAGGAGGACTTAGATTAGGGGAATGGGCAAAGAAGTGGCAGATGAAAAACAGTGTCAGGAAGTGTATAGACATGCAATTTGGTAGAAGATATAAAAGCATAGACTATTTTCCAACTGAAGAGAAAGTTCAAAAATCTGAAGTACAATGGGACTTGGGAGTCTTCGAACAAGATTCCCTAAAACAAACAAGAGAAAATCTGCAGATGCTGGAAATCCAAGCAACGCACACAAAACATTGGAGGAACGTCAGGCAGCATCTATGGAAAAAAGTACAGTAAACGTCTTGGGCCAAGACCCTTCATCAGGACACCCTAAAGGTTAATTTGCAGGTTGACTTGATGGCAAGGAAGGCAAATGCATTCCTTTCAGGAGAACAATAATTTAAAAGTAACAATGTCATGTTGAGGCATTGATGCACCCTCATTTGGAATATTGTGAGCAGTTTTGGCCCCATATCTAAGAACAGATGTGTTGACATTGGAAAGGATTCAAAGGAGGTTCACAAGATCAATTTCAGGATTGAATCAAATATCATATCAGGATCGATTGATGGCTCTGGACCTGTACACACTGGAATTCAGAAAAATGAGGGGAGAGCTCATTGAAACCTATCGAGTATTAAAAGGCCTCAAAAGAGGAAAAAGTAGACAAGATGTTTTGAATGGTGGGGGAGTTTACGACCAGAGGACACAACCTGAAAATAGAGGGATGTCCAGTTAGAACAGAGATGAGGGGGAATTTCTTTAATCAAAGGGTAGTGAATATATGGAACCAATTGCCACAGGCTGCTGTGGAGACCAAGTCATTGTGTATATTTAAGGCAGAGGTTGATAGATACTTGATTAGTCAGGGCACGAAGAGATTGGGCTGAGAGGCAAATGGGTCAGCCATGTTGAAATGGCGTCAGTGACAGTCAAGGCAAGTTACTGCATTACATGAAGGACATGGAGGCTTTGGGAAGGATGCAGAAGTGGTTTACCAGGATACTGCCTGCATTACAGTGTATAAACTAAAAGCAGATGTTGGACAAACTGTTGGGACCACTTCTTTTTATGTTATATATCAATGACTTGGATGAAGAAATTGATGGCTTTTTTGCCAAGTATATAGACAATACTGAGACAGGTAAAGGGGCAGAGAGTGTTGAGGAAGCAGAGAGGGAGACTGAAGGGAGACTTCAATATAAGTTTATATGATTATGAGATGCATCAGCAAGCTAGACTGCCAGAATAATTTCCCTAGAATCGAAGTATCAAGTATGAGAGGTCATGTGTTTAAGATGAGTGGTAAAACTTCAACGGAAATGTGTGGAAGAAGCTTTTTACAGAGAGAGTGATGGGTGTGCCTGCAATGTCTCCCAGGGGTAATAGAACGTTACCCCTGGCTGTGTATTACAGGTACATTACAGGTACATATAAAGAAACATTACGGGAGCAGATTCATTCCACCTCAGCCTGGTTGGGGATTACAGGAGGAATGGAGAAGGGCTAACCCCTATTGACATCAATGGATGTGGGGTTGAGAGGGTAAACAGCTTCATCAGTATCCACATCACTGAGGACCTCGTGTGGTCTGTACACACCAGCTGTGTGGTGAAAAGGGCACAACAGTGCCTCTTTCACCTCAGACAGTTTAGGAAATTTGGTATGGGCCCCCAAATCCTAAAAACCAGGGGTACTATTCAGAGCATCCTGTCTGGCTGCATCACTGCCTGGTATGGGAACTGTACCTCCCTTAATTGCAAGATTCTGCAGAGAGTGGTGTGGACAGCCCAGCACATCTGTAGTTGTGAACTTCCCATGATTCAGGACATTTACAAATGTGCCTGAAGGATCATTGGGGACCTGAGTCACCCCAACCACAATCTATTTCAGCTGCTACCTTCCAGGAAACGGTACTGCAGCATAAAAGCCAGGACCAACAGGCTCCGGGACAGTTTCTTCCACCCGGATATCAGAGTGATTAACTCATGCTGATCTATATTACATTGATTGTTCTATTTATTATAAATTATTATAACTTACGTACTATAATTGCACATTGCACATTTAGACAGATGGAACATAAAGATTTTTACTCCTCATGTATGTGAAGGATGTAAGAAATAAAGTCAACACTTGTAACAATAATAAACCAACTTACATAGAAACATAGAAACATAGAAAATAGGTGCAGGAGTAGGCCCTTCAAGCCTGCACCACCATTCAGTATGATCATGGCTGATCATCCAACTCGGAACCCTGTACCTGCTTTCTCTCCATACCCCCTGATCCCTTTAGTCACAAGGGACATATCTAATTTCCTCTTAAATATAGCCAATGAACCGGCCTCAACTTTTCCTGTGGTAGAGAATTCCACAGATTCACCACTCTCTATGTGAAGAAGTTTTTCCTCATCTCGGTCCTAAAAGGCTTCCCCTTTATCCTTAAACTGTGACCCCTCATTCTGGACTTCCCCAACATCGGAAACAATCTTCCTACATCTAGCCTGTCCAATCCCTTTAGAATTTTATACATTTCAATAAGATTCCCCCCTCAATCTTCTAAATTCCAGTGAGTATAAGCCTAGTTGATCCAGTCTTTTTTCATATGAAAGTCCTGCCATCCCAGGAATCAATCTGGTGAACCTTCTTTGTACTCCCTCTATGGCAAGAATGTCTTTCCTCAGATTAGGGGACCAAAACTGCACACAATACTCTAGGTGTGGTCTCACCAAGGCCTTGTACAACTGCAGTAGAACCTCCCTGCTCCTGTACTCAAATCCTTTTGCTATGAATGCCAACATACCATTTGCCTTTTTCAGCGCCTGCTGTACCTGCATGCCCACCTCCAACCTCCCCTTTTCCTAATCGGCCATTGTTCAGATAATAATCTGTTTTCCTGTTCTTGCAACCAAAGTGGATAACCTCACACTTATCCACATTAAATTGCATCTGCTATGAATTTGCCCACTCACCTAACCTATCCAAGTCACCCTGCATCCTCTTAGCATCCTCCTCACAGCTAACACCGCCGCCCAGCTTCGTGTCATCCGTAAACTTGGAGATGTTGCATTCTTATTCCCCTATTACAATTACAAAATTTAATTTTGAAGTTTGAAAAATTTGAAATTTTGACATCTAGTAACCTGGCCTTAACAGCCGTTTGAGAGAACAATTTCCACAGTTCCACAGTTTCTTCTAAATTCCATTGAGTACAAGCTTAGAGTCATCAAATAGATCTAGTAAATCTGCCCATTAGACCTAAAGGCCCTGCAATGGGCTATGCATTGGAAGATATCACAGATACTGTAATGCTGTAATTAGATAAGAAAACAAAAGATTTTAATTGATGTGTGTAAAACTATAATAGATATTAGCTTATTTTTAGCAAACAAAAGAATATTGTAAAAAGATCTGTAAACATTCATTGATTGTGCTACATTCTTTATTCACTGGGTTTATTCAGCACAACAGCTAATTAAACATCCTGAAAGATATCATCATCCTTAGCAACAGGAGAGGTGCCAGAGGATTGGAGGATAGCCAAAAATGACAGATGGAATTTAATGAGTTTCAACATAAAAGGCAGACAAAATGGTAAAAAGGTGAACAGATTGAAGGAGATATCTTTGAATGTGTACAGTATATGTGTAACCCCTGGGTCGCCTCAGGCATCGCTCAAACTCGTTCTAGTCTAGGGGGAGCAGCCTTCGGCCCCGCCAAACTGGGTAATCAGCTGGTGTGGATGCTGTGTGATGTCCCCGCCTCGCTCAAAAAACAGACAGTACACCTTATGCGATTAAATGAGTACAATTTATAAAGATTACTATAACTAAGCGATTACTAACGATACAGTATATATGAATAAGAGAAAAAAACAGGCGCCAAACTTATCAAAGTCCAAACCACTTCGTGCACAACCGTTGGAGCTCAATTACTGAAGTCTTCTGGTATTCGATCCCCTCCGAATTTCTCGACCCGCCTCCTGGGACCCCCACGGTGGTCGACCAGTCGCTCCACACTCCTCTGTCTCCGTCTCCTCTCATCACCGAAAACCTTGGGCCGGGGACCCCCGCTCGGGGTCCGTACCGTCGCCCAGCTTCCAGCACCCCGTCCTCTCTCTCTCACTCCATCGCGCCGACTCCCCAAAACCCCCACCAACAATCAGTTTATAGTCCCAAACAAGCTTCCAGCACTTATCATAACAAAGACGCTAGCATTCCTACTATTAACACAGGCGCCAGCATTCCTACTTTTAACAAAACAAAGACGCCATTTTGATTACATACACAGTAACAAAGAAAAAGGAAAAAAACCCCGTTACATATGGAATGAGGTAGATGACAACCCACAGATCAGACCTATCTTTTTCCATATTTACTGTGAAACTAATGGCATTGTAATCACTAGATGCAAAGTGTTTCCCTACACAGACTTCAGTCTCCTGCCCTGTCACATTCCCTAATAGTAGATCAAGTATCTCACACTCCCTCAATGGGACTCCTATGTACTGATTTATGAAACTTCCCTGAACTCATTTGACAAACTCTTTCCCATCTAGTCCTTACACAGTATGGGTGACCAAGTCAAATGTGGAAAGTTTAACTCACCTCCTGGAACTACCTTATGTTTCTTGCAACTGGCTGCAATGCCTCTACAAATTCGTTCCTCTAAATCCCTTGGACTGTTCACGGTCTATAATATAGCCCCATTAAAGTGGCAATACCTTTCTTTATGACTCAGTTCCAGCCATAATGCCTCACTAGATGAGTTCTCCTGTCTGTTCTGGCTGAGCACTGCCATAACATTTCCCTTGATTAGTAAATCTACCCCTCCTCCTTTAATCGATCCCATTCGGTCACACCTAAAACAATGGAACCCCGGAATATTGAGCTGCCAGTTCTGCCCCTCTTGCCACCAGGTCTCACTAGTGGCTACAATATCATAATTCCAGGTGTTGATCCATGCCCTGAGCTCATCTGCCTTTCCTGCGATACCATTTGCATTGAAATATTCACAACTCAGAACACTAGTCGCACCATACTCAACCTTGTGATTCCTGACTTTGTCTGAGGTCTTACCAACATCTGTCTCCACAACCTCTCCACTACCTGTTCTGGCACTCTGCGTCTCATCCCCCTGCAATTCTAATTTAAATCCTTCCAGTACTGCACTAGCAAATCTTCCCATGAGGATAGCAGTCCCCTTCCAGTTCAGGTGCAAACCATCCCTTCTGTACAAGTCCCACCTTCCCTGGAACAGAGCACAATAATCCAAAAATGTTGTGCCCTCCCTTCTATACCAACTCCTTAGCCACTTATTAAACTGTATAATCTTCCTAGTACCGGCCTCACTAACACATAGCACAAAGGGTAGCAACCCTGAGATCACAACCCCGAGGTGCTGCTCTTTAACTTAGCGTCTAACTCCCGGAACTCCCTATGCAGAACTTTGTCACTCATCCTACCCATGTCATTGCTACTTACATGGACCACAACCTCTGGCTGTTCGCCTCTGACTTAAGATTGCTGAGGGCTCGAGCGGAGATGTCCCGGACCCTGGCACCCAGAATCTCCTTCTCACCCACAGAACCTCTTTTCTGTTCCCCTAACGAATTCCCTATCACCACAGCTTGCCTCATCTCCCCTCTTCCCTTCAGAGTCACAGAGCAAGACTTAGTGCAAGCAACCTGACTGCTGGGACTTTCTTCTGTTAGGTCATCTCCCCCCCCTTACTCCCCCCCCACCCACAACAGTATCCAAAATGTTGTTGAGGGGGATGGCCACACAGATACTCTGCACTGGCTGTTTAACCCCTTATCCCTTCCTGACTGTCACCCATTACCCTTTGTCCTGCACATTGGGTGTAAGTACCTCTCTATATCTCTGATCTATCACCCCTTCAGACTCCCAAATCATCCAGGGTTCACCTAATTCCAGCTCCAGCTCCTTAATGCAGATTATTAGAAGCTGCAGCTGAATGTACTTCTTGCTGGTGTACTTTTTTGTATGTTTCTCAGTTCTCATCTAGTGAGTCCCGACTAGCCAACGACACTACATTGATTGGCTAATTTCAAACACTAACGAGGTGTCCTACAGGGAGGAAGTCATCTCTCTGGCATAGCGGTGTCAAGTAAACAACCTCTCCCTCAATGTCGCAAAAACAGAGGATTACAGGATTGTGGATTACAGGAAGAATGGAGACAGGCTAGCCCTTCTTCACAACAATGGATCTGGGGTTGAGAGGTTAAACAGCCTTAAGTTCCTCAGCACCCAGATCACCGAGGACCTCACGTGGTCTGTACACACTAGCTGTGTGGTGATAAAGGAACAGCACCTCCTTCACCTCAGACGGTTGAGGAAGTTTGGTATGGGCCTCAAAATCCTAAGAACTTTCTACATGGGCACAACTGTTGACAAGCTATATCACTGCCTACTGTGGGAACTGTACTTCCCTCAATTGCAGGACTCTGCAAAGAGTGGGGTGGACAGCTTCTTCCAACAGGCCATCTGACTGATTAACTCACGCTGATTTGAGTGTATTTCTATGTAACATTGATTGTTCTATTTATTATAAATTACTATAATTGCACATTCCACACTTAGAGGGACACGTAATGTAAAGATTTTTACTCTTCATGTATCTGAAGGCTGTAAGAAATAAAGTCAATTCAATTGAAATCAATTCTCAGAACTCGTCTAGTGAGTCCCAACTACTGTTTCTCAGCACTTGTTTAGTGAGTCCCTACTAATGTTTCTCAGAACTTGTCTAGTGAGTCCCAACTAGTGTTTCTCAGAACTTGTCTAGTGAGTCCCTACTAGTGTTTCTCAGAACATGTTTAGTCAGTCCTTACTAGTGTTTCCAAACATTGGTCTAGTGAGTCCCTACTAGTGTTTCTCAGAACTTGTCTATTGATTCCCTACTAGTGTTTCTCAGTTCTTGTCTAGTGAGTCCCTACTAGTGTTTGCCAGAACTTGACTCATGAGTCCCTGCTAGTGTTTCTCAGTAATTGTCTAGTGAGATACAAGTCAATTCATTACATGAAGGATATGGAAGCTTTGGGAAGGAAGCAGAAGTGGTTTACCAGGATGCTACTTGCATTACAGCGTATAAACTAAAAGCAGAATTTGGCCAAACTGTTGGGACCACTTATTTTTACATTATATGTCAATAATTTGGATGAAAGAATTGGTGGTTCTTTGTCCAAGTTTGTGGATGATACTAAAATAGGGAGAGGGGCAAGGAATGTTAAGGAAGCAGAGAGGGAGACTGCAGGGAGACTTTTCTAGAAGTTTATATGATTATGCTATGCATCGGCAGGCTATACTGCCGGAATAATTTTCCTAGAATAGAAGTGGAGGTCATTTTTTTAAGGTGAGTGGTAAAAGTACAAAGGAAATGTGTGGGACAATTTTTTTTACAAAGAGAGGGATGGGTATGCCTGCAATGTTCTCCCAGAGGTACCCCTGGCCTTGTATTACAGGCACATTACGGGTACACATAAAGAATCATTACAGGAGCAGATTCATTCTATCTCAGCACTTGTAACAATAATAAACCAACTTACCATCACTCATGTATTTCCACATGTTGAACCCAATGCTGGGGTTGATCAGTTGGCAGTGAATGTGTTCCCAATAATGGAAGGTATGCCTTATTACTCAGCTTATATCTGGTAAATTATATGGAACAGCTAGCAGTATGCAGGGTGCATACATTCTGCACCCACTTCTGGGTGATCTGGTTTCTTCCCACATTCCAATGGTGTACAAGTTGTGGATGGTCAGTTGTGGGCATGCTATCTTTGTGCCAGAAGCATGGCGACATTTGCAGGATCTCCCAGCACATCCTGTACTGTGATACATTGTGATACATTGCTACACCTAATGTTTCAATTCTTCAATGTACATATAACAAATAATGCTCCCCTTTCATTTTAGAGGAGGTTCACAACAATGATACCAGTATGTAGAGAGTTACTTCCAATAAGATGGCAGTGCATTTGATAGCAGCAACCTCTTGAGGGGCAAACAAAGAGGCACTTTTCTCTTTAAAATGTGATTTTTATGATCATAGGACTATACTGGACTCCAGCAGTTTGTTTATCACATCAGTGATCTGTTCTTTGTTCAGAGCCTCCAGCCAGGGATTAAAGGAGTCGAAGAAGGAGAAGCTGGTGCTCAGCTGGGAGTAGGAGATACTGGTGGTCAGGCCAGGAGAAGGAGAAGCTGAAAAGCAGCCAGGAGATGGAGAAGCCAGCGGACAGGCACATTTGAGTTCGGAGGAGCTGACCTGGGTGCAGACCATGTTGCTACCTGCTACTCAAAGACAACAGATTTGGTGCATGAAAGCAGCGTGTAACCGTGAGTAACTGTCTTGGACATTACTCTTGCAATCGCAAGACTTGTTAGACACTGATAATATGAGATGCCACAGGCCTATTTCCCTTTTTTGGTGGTGAGACAGGTGACGAGTCAGCAGCGTGGATGGTTGTAACAAGGACAAGGCCTCAACTGGGCTTGATAAAATATTTTATGTATTGCACTGAACAGCTGCCACAAACCAACAAATTTCATGTCCTATGTCAGTAATAATAAACCTGATTCTGATTCTAATGAATGATTTGAAGATATTTCCTGTTGATATGATGCCAGCTGCCCTGTGGTTTCCTCTCTCTCCTTCCTTAAACCTCTACTTCTATTATGAGAAGGTACCTGGGGTCCCCATGCCAGTCACTTCCACAATTCTGGGGCCATGAGAAGAAACATGCGGTCCCTCTCCCGGCCACTTACACAAATCTTGGATTCTATCTCTGCCGCTTGCAATGGATCTATTCATTACTTAATCCTTTGCTGGATTCATGCTTTCAATCACTGGTTCTTCAACCTTCTCACATCCTGATAGAACCAGAAGATTGCCCAACTACAGCTACAGACTGCTGTCTCCAACGTCGGCAGGTATTGATGTCTCCAAACCAGCTGCCGACTCAGTGGTTCTGGTGATCCCCAGCAGATTCAGAACCCGGACTCCACCACCATGAATGTGGGTTCCAATAACGTAGGGCACCTTCAAAGTGCCGATTACGCAACCTCCAACTTTGATTTCAGGCTTGACCGACAATGACCACTGGATCTCCTGTCTCCGCTTCCTCCACCACTGCCCTGCAATCACGTGTCTCTTCAGATCCCACTGCCAGCTCTTGGGTCCTCGGAACTCCATCTTCCTCTCACCCCACCTTCCCTGAACAACCTAACCCTCCCCCCATCTCTGACACCCCCAACACCCCTCCCCCCTCTGATCGCAGCTCTTATCCATGCTGTGTCTTCACCATTCCTTCTCTGAGACAGAACATTCTGTCCTCAGTAAAGTCCTCACCTTTATCCCACTGCGCCCACACCTCAGTGAGTTATGCGCCCACCATGACACTGAGCTCTTCTTCACTGCCTCCATCTCCATGCCTATTTCTTTGGCAAAGGCTCTCCAACCCGAACCAATGACCCTTCTCCCGTCTTCAACCCTCCCCCTCTTCCAAGTCACCCACTCTGTTCTTCTACCTGCTCTGGACCTTTTCATTGCCAAATGCCAACAGGATATCAACCATCTTGACTTCACTCCTCTCTCCATTTCCAACCTCATCCCTTCAAAATGCACTGTGCTCTACTCTCTCCACACTCATTCTAACTTCACCATCAAACCCACAGATAAGGAGGGTGCTGAAATAGTCTGGCAGACTGACCTCTACCTTGCTGATGGCTGGCGACAACTGTCAGCCACCACTTCTTACTTATCCTTGAAAAGGACCCCACTAAGAAGAACCAGGCCATTGTCTCCCATGCCATCTCTGACCATATTAACTCGAGGGATCCTCTATTCACTGCCATTCACCTCAGAGTTCCCTCACCCCACACCACCCATTTAGAACATAGAACATAGAATAGTACAGCACATTACAGGCCCTTCGGCCCACAATGTTGTGCTGACACTCAAACCCTGCCTCACATATAACCCCCCCCCCACCTTAAATTCCTCCATATGCCTGTCTAGTAGTCTCTTAAACTTCACTAGTGTGTCTGCCTGCACCACTGACTCAGGCAGTGCATTCCATGCACCAACCACTCTCTGAGTGAAAAACCTTCCTCTAATATCCCCCTTGAACTTCCTTCCCCTTACCTTAAAGCATTGTCCTCTTGTACTGAGCAGTGGTGCCCTGGGGAAGAAGCGCTGGCTGTCCACTCTGTCTATTCCTCTTAATATCTTGTACACCTCTATCATGTCTCCTCTCATCCTCCTTCTCTCCAAAGAGTAAAGCCCTAGCTACTTCCTACCTCCTACCCAAGATCCACAAACTTGCCTGCCCAGGTAGACCCATTGTTTCTACTTGTTCTTATATCTGCATACCTCAACTCAGTTTTATCTCCCCAGTTCAGTCCCTTGCTACCTACATCCATGACACTTCATGCATTCTTAATCTTTTCAATGATTTCTAGTTCCCTAGCCATGGTCTTCTTATTCTCACTATGGTTGTCCAGTCCCTATACACTTCCATCCCCCACCAAGAAGGCCTCAAAGCTCTTTATTTTTTTCTGGATACCAGACCCAACGTGTTACCCTCCACCATCACTCTCTTCTATCCGGCAGAACTCATCCTCATTCACAATAATTTCTCCTTCAGCTTGTCCCACTTCCTTCAAGCAAAAGGTGTAGCCATGGGCGCACTCACATTGGTCCCTGCTATGCCTGGCTTTCTGTTGGCTAAGTGGAACA
Source organism: Hemitrygon akajei (assembly GCF_048418815.1). NCBI lineage: Eukaryota > Metazoa > Chordata > Chondrichthyes > Myliobatiformes > Dasyatidae > Hemitrygon > Hemitrygon akajei. Next base: position 44,148,368 of record NC_133148.1, read on the forward strand.
GTTTATGTTTCAAGCCTACAATGGTATCACTCCCCAACGTTTCCTATGCTACATCAATGACTACATTGGTGCTGCTTCCTGCACCCATGCAGCGCTCGTCGACTTCATCAACTTTGCCTCCAACTTCCACCCAGCGCTTAGATTTACCTGGTCCATCCCCGACATTGTCCTTCCCTTACCCGATCTCTTTTTCTCTATCTCCAATCACAGCTTATCTACTGATGTCTATTATAAACCCAATGACTCTCACAGCTACCTGGACTACACCTCTTCCACCCTGTTTCTTGTAAAAATCCATTCCTTCCCTCAATTCCTACATCTCCATCTCATCTGCTCTCAGGATGAGGCTTTACATTCCAGAATGAAGGAGATGTCCTCCTTCTTCAAAGAAAGGGTCTTCTCTTCCTCCACCATCAATGCTGCCCTCAACCACATTTCTTCCATTTCACGCATATCTGCTCCATCTTCCCACCAGCCACTGTGTCCAGCACATAATTCTCCATAATTCTGCTATTTCCAACAGGATCCCACCACTAAGCACATCTTCCCTTCCCCCCAGCCACACTTTCTGCTTTCGCAGGGACCACTCCCTATGTGACTCTCTTGTTCATTCATCCCTCTCACTGAACTCCCTCCTGGCACTTATCCTTGTAGAGCAGAACAAGTGATACACCTGTCCCAACACCTCCTTCTTCACTACCATTCAGGCCCTCAAACAGAAGTTCCAAGTGAGGCAACACTTCACCTGTGAGTCTGTTGGGGTCATATACTGTCTCCGGTGCTCCCAGTGTGGACTCCCGATTATCGGTGAGATCCAAAGTAGATTGGGAAACCACTTCATCAACCACTTCGTCAACCACTTATATTCCATCAGCCAGAAATAAGTGGGATTCCCAATAGCCACCCATTTTAATTCCACTTCCCATTTTCATTCAAAAATGTCAGTTCGTGGCCTCCTCTACTATCGCAATGAGGCCACACTCAGGTTAGAGGAGCAACACCTTATATTCTATCTGGATAGCCTCTGACCTGATGGCATAATTTCTCAAACTTCTACTAATTCCCCTCCTCCTCCTTCACTATTCCCCATTCCCTTTTCCCTATCTCACCTTATCTCTTTACCTGCCCATCACCTCCCTCTGGTGCTCTTTCCCTTTCCTTTCTTCCATGGCCTTCTGTCCTCTCCTATCAGATTCCCCCTTCTCCAGCCCTGTATCTCTTTCACAAATCAACATCCCAGCTCTTTACTTCACTGCTCCCCTGCCACCCACCTCCTGGTTTCACCTATCACCTTGTGTTTCTTAATTCCTCATCCCACCTTACTCTGACTCCTCATCATTTTTTCTCCAGTCCTGATGAAGTGTCTCAGCCCAAAACGTCGACTATACCCTTTTCCATAGATGCTGCCTAGCCTGCAGAGTTTTGTGTGTGTTGATTGGATTTCCAGTATCTACAGGTTTTCTTTTGTTTGTGAGTGGACTTCTATTGTGTTGGTTGTCCGTCCTGTGTGAGAGAGTTTGTAAAGTTGAAAAGACGTTGCAAAGGGACAGTTCTGCTCTCTTGAGCTCAGACATCCAAGTCAGTGGTACAAGTAGTCATCACTAGCTTGGACCTTCCTTGGTTGAAGGGGATGACCATGATTTCATCTGTCTCTTGTTATACCCTTTATTCTCCATGAAGCAATACAGAACCACCTTGCTGGCTGTTCGATCTCACTGTTAATCTCATCTGCTCAGTCTGCCAGAGCTGATTTAACATGTTAAGACAGGGAAGTTTCTATCTCACTTGGGTATGAGGTCTGCTGTCTACCCTCACCTGGTTTAACCCACCAGTCGAAACAGTGTACCAGGGTGTGGCTGCTGTCACATTCAAATAGCTACTTGGAGCCACAGCTGAGCGAGCTGCCCCAGGATGGACATGATGAGCACTGTCATTGGATGGGCTACCCCTCACTGAACACTCCATATACCACATCTTGTATTTTGCCATAAGACTGTAGGAGCAGAATTAGGCCATTCAGCCTATTGAGTCTGCTCTACCATTGAATCATGGCTGATCTCTTTTGCTCTCAACTGCAATCTCCTGCCTTCTCCCCATAACGTTTCACGCACTGACTTATTATAGAAACATAGAAAGCCTACAGCACAATACAAGCCGTTCAGCTCACAAAGCTGTGCTGAACATGTCCTTACTATAGAAATTACCTAGGATTACCCATAGCCCTCTATTTTTCTAAGCTCCATGTACCTAATCAGTAGTCTCTTGAAAGACCCTATCGTATCTGCCTCCACCACCATTGCCGACAGCCCATTCCACATACTCACCACTCTCTGCGTAAACAGCTAACCCGTGAAATCTCCTCTGTACCTACTTCCAAGCACCTTAAAACTGTGCCCTCTCTTGTTAGCCATTTCAGCCCTGGGAACAAGCCTCTGACTATTCACACAGTCAATGGCTCTCATCATCTTACACACCTCTGTCAGGTCACCTCTCATCCTCTGTTGCTCCCACGAGAAAAGGCCAAGTTCAGTCAACCTGTTCTCATAAGGCATGCTGCCCAATCCAGGCAACATCCTTGTAAATCTCCTCTGCACCCTTTCTATGGTTTCCACATCCTTCATGTAGTGAGGCTACCAGAACTGAGCATAGTACTCCAAGTGCAGTCTGATGAGAGTCCTGTATAGCTTCAACATTACCTCTCCTCTCCTAAACCCAATCCCCCAATTGATGAAGGCCAATGCACTGTATGCCTTGTTAACCACAGTCAATCTGCATAGCAGCTTTGAGTATCCTGTGGACTCAGACCTCAAGATCCTCTGATCCTCCACACTGCCAACAGTCTCACCATTCATGCTATATTCTGCCATCATATTTGACCTACCAAAATTAACCACCTCACACTTATCTGTGTTGAACTCCATCTGCCATTTCTCAGCCCAGTTTTGCATCCTATCGATGTGCTGCTGTAATCTCTGACAACCCTTTATCCACAACACCCCCAACCTTTGTGTCATCAGCAAATTTAGTAACCCATCTCTACACTTCCTCATCCAGGTCATTTATAAAAATCACAAAGATTAAGGGTCTCAGAACAGATCAATGAGGCACACCACTGGTCACTGACCTCCATGCAGAATATGACCCATCTACAACCACTCTTTGCCTTCTGTGGGCAAGCCAATTCTGCATCCATAAAGCAATGTCCCCTTGGATCTCATGCCACCTTACTTTCTCAATAAGCCTTCTACGGGGTGCCTCATCAAATGCTCAAATCCATATACACTACAACTACTACTCTACCCTCATCGATGTGTTTACTTATATCCTCAAAAAATTAAATCAGGCTCGTAAGGCACAACCTGCCTTTGACAAAGCCATACTGACTATTTCTAATCATATTATGCTTCTCCAAATGTTCATAAATCCTGCCTCTCAGGATCTTCTCCATCAACTTACCAACCACTGAGGTAAGACTCTCTGGTCTATAATTTCCTGGGCTATCTCTACTCCCTTTCTTGAATAATGGAACAACATCCACAACCCTCCAATCCTCCAGAATCTCTCCCATCCCCATTCATGATGCAAAAATAATCGCCAGAGGCTCAGCAATCTCCTCTCTCACCTCCCACAGTAGCCTGGGGTACATCTTGTCCAGTCCTGGTGACTTATGCAATTTGATGCTTTCCAAAAGCTCCAGCACATCCTTTTTCTTAATATCTACATGGTCAAGCTTTTCAGTCCACTGTAATTCATCCCTACAATCACCAAGATCCTTTTCCATAGTGAGTACTGAAGTAAAGTACTCAAGTACCAATGCTATCTCCTCCAGTTCCAAACACACTTTTCCACTGTCACACTTGATTCGTCCTATTTTCTCACGTCTTATCCTCTTGCTCTTAACATACTTGTAGAATACCTTGGGATTTTCCTTAATCCTGTCCGCCAAGGCCTTATCATGGCCCCTTATGGCTCTCCTAATTTCATTCTTAAGCTCCCTGCTGCTAGGCTTATAATCTTCAAGATCTCTATCACTGGCTTCACACACATACCTCCTGTCTGTATTCTACACAGGCAACCTACCTGGCCTCAACCCGTTGAGCCAAAGCCCTTCTACTCTGTCTCCCTCTACTCTGTTGCCCACTCTTCTCACACCCACTTTATAAAGCTGTCTCCTTTAAATTCTTCTCGCTGTTCTGCCTGGCTGACATCCACGCATTTGTGTAGTCATGCCTCAGTCAAACCACTGAAGACATAACCGTCTCCTTTTAAAACCTTCTCGCTTTTCTAACCGGCTGACATCCACACGCTTGCGCAGTTGTGCCTCGATCGAAAATATATCAAGAATATATTAAACTCTGCCTCATATATACACCTAAGAACCTGGCCTCATAGCCACCTGTGGCAACAATTTCCACAGCTTCACCAACCACTGGCTAAAGAAATTCATCCGCACATCTATTCTACATGAATGTCCATCTATTTTGGGGATATGCGTTCTGGTCCTCGACCCAACTATAGGAAACATCCATTCCACATCACATCCACTCTATCTAGTCCTGTCAATAACCATTAGGTTTCAATGAGATCCCATCTCTTTCTTCTAAATTCGACTGAGTACAGACCCAGAGCAATCAAACAGATCTAGCAAATCTTCCAATTAGAGATAAAGGTCCTGAAATGGGGTACGCATTGGAAGATATCACAGGTAACACTGATATTAGGTAAGAGAACAAAAGATTTTAATTGCTGTGTGTAAAACTGTAATAGATGTTTGCCTATGTTTAGAGAACAAAAGGATATTGTAAAAAATTCTGTAAGCATTCATTGATTGTACTACATCCTTTATTCACTGGGTTTATTCAGCACAACAGCTAATTAAACATCCTGAAAGATATCATCATCCTTAGCAACAGGAGAGGTGCCAGAGGATTGGAGGATAGCCAATGTTGTTCTGCTGTTTTAAAAAGGCTCTAAATATAAACTAGGAAATTATAGGCCATTGATTCTGACATCAGTTGTGGGAAAGTTATTGGAAGGTATTCAAAGAGACCAGATACTTAAGTATTTGGTTACACATGGACAGATAGTCAGCAGGGCTTTGTGCATGGTAGTTCATGTCTAACCAATCTTATAGGTTTTTACAAGGAAGTTATCAGGAAAATGGATGAAGGCAAGGCAGTGGATGTTGTCTACATGGATTTTAGCTATTCATTTAACAAGGTACTGCATAAGCAGTTGGTCAAGAAGGTTCAGTCACTCAACATTCAAGATGAGGTAGTAAAGAGGATTAATAATTGGCTTTGTCAGAGAAGCCAAGATGTGGTAGTAGATGGTTGCCTCTCTGGCTGGAGGCCTGTGACTAGTGGTGTTCCGTAAAGGTTGGTGCTGGGTCCATTGTTGTTTGTCATCTTTATCAATGATCTGGATAATAATTAATGATCAGCAAATTTGTGGATGACACCAAGATTGGTGGTGTAGTGGACCACAAGGAAGGCTATCATGGCTTGCAGAGGGATCTGCACCATCCAAAAAATGACAGATGGAGTTTAATGAGTTTCAAAGTAAAAGGCAGACAAAATGGAAAAGGGTGAACAGACTGAAGGAGATATCTTTAAATGCACACAGTATATGGAATGAGGTAGATGAACTACCAGCACAGCTGCAGATTGGCTATTACAAGGAGGCGTTGGGAGCGGACCCAAGTGCAGGACACAGACACAGAGGTAGTATAGACAGAACAGTGTTCATGATAGTCACTAGGAAGGCCAGGGAGTGAAGACAAAAATGTCAACATGGATGTAAACACTGGATAACAAAGCAGTAAGCCCTGGACTAGGACTTGGACTCGGACCTTGGGTCTTGTCTTGGAATCGTACCTTGGATCTTGACATGAACTAGGAACTTCGATCTTGACTTGGACTCAGAGCTTGACCAGGACTCAGAGCCTGGACTTGGAACTTGACTTGGAGCCTAGAACTGGAACACGGAGCCTGGAACTGGAACATGGAGCCTGGACTTGGACACAACTTGAAGCCTGGACTTGGACAACCAGGAGACAGGATACCCAACTCAGAGTAGCAGCAAGTGGCTGGAATACTCAGCTGGAAGGACTTGGACAACGAAGAAACAGAATACCCAACTCGGAGTAGTGGCAAACAGCTGGAACTACTTAGCTGGAAGGACTACGGCAGCAGGCTCTCGACTCGACCCAGGAACTGCAGACAACAGGCTCTCAACTCGACCTAAAAACTGAGAACGGCAGGCTCCTAACTTGACTCAGTCTCAGCCAACCATGAAAATGACAGAATTCATATCTTACTTGAAGTAACGGCAAAATGGCCGGCAACCTAGCTGGATATGAAAACGACTGAATTCACTAAGTAGCCACAGCATTGAAGCAACTGGAGTCCATGATTCTCGGTGGCCCTGAGACGAGCAGAGACGTCGTGCTGAGATGGCTGGGTTCTGGTGACTGGTTATCAGTGACGAGCTTCTGATGACGGTCCAGCACTATGTAGCTGTAACCTGGAGCCTTTTATGCTGCCGGTTCGAAATGAAGATCAGGTGCCTTAATCAAGGTGCCCAATAGAACACAAGGAAAAGGAAATAACTGGAATGAGGAGTCCACAGACAGGACCGTGACATTGGCAAGTATGATGCTGAAGGCACCACTGAATCATGGCTGAAAAAAGATCATAGCTAGGTGCTTAATGTCCAAGGATGCATATTGTATCAAGGCAGGAAGTCAAAGGGGGCGTTGTTGCTCTGTTGGTAAAAAATGAAATCAAATCATTAAAAAGAGGTGGCATAGGGTCTGAAGTTGTTGAAGGAGCAGGGAGAGCTGAGGATGCAAAGAGGCTGCAGAAGGACTTAGATTAGAGAATGGGCAAAGAAGTGGCAGATGGAATACAGTGTCAGGAAGTGTATAGTCATGCACTTTAGTAGAAGATATAAAAGCTTAGACTATTTCTAACTGAAGAGTAAGTGCAAAAATCAGAAGTGCAAAGGGATTTGGGAGTCCTCGAACAGGATTCCCTAGAGTAAACAAGAGAAAATATGCTGGAAACCCAAGCAAAGCACACAAAATGTTGGAGGATCTCAGCAGGCCAGGAACAATCTATGGAAAAAAGTAGTCGACATTTCGAGCCGAGAATCTTCGGCAGAACTCCCCAAAGTTTAATTTGCAGGGGTTAATATTCAGAGGGTGGTGAATATGTGGAATCCATTGCCATAGACTGCAATGGAGACCAAGCCATCGTGGATATTTAAGGCAGAAGTTGATAGATACTTGATTAGTCAGGACATGAAGTGATTGGCACTGAGAGGGAAGTGGATCAGCCATGTTGAAATGGAAAATTACAACGAGAATTAGACAATGCATGCCATGGGGGATTTCAATATGCAGGTAGAATTCCAGAATGGATTCCTGGAGCCAGGTTTCTAGAGGGCCTACGAGATAACTTTTTAGCACAACTTGTGGTTGAGCCTGCTAAGGGGTCAGCTATTCTGAATTGGGTGTTGTGCAGCGAACTGGAATTGATTAAAGAGCTTAAGCTAAAAGAATCTTTAGGGGTAAGTGATCACAATATGATCAAATTCACCCTGAACTTTCAGAAGGAGAAGCTAAAGTCAAAGTAAAGGGAATCACAGAGACATGAGGCAGGAGTTGGCCAGAATTGATTGGAAAAGAACACTGGCAGGGATAATGGCAGCACAGCAATGGCTGGAATTTCTGGAAGCAATTTGTAAGGCACAGGATACATACATCCCAAAGAGGAAGAGATATCTAAAGGAAAGATGACATAACCATGGCTAACAAGAGAAGTCAAAGCCAACATAAAAGCCAAAGAGAGGGCATATAATAGAGCAAAAATGAGTGGGAAGTTAGAAGACCGGAAAGCTTTAAAATAGCAACAGAAGGCAACTAAAAAGTCATTGAGAAGGTAAAAGAGGACTACAAAAGTTAACCAGCCAGTAATATTAAACAGAATACCAAAAGTTTCTTCAGATATATAAAGTGTAAAAGAGAGGTGAGAGTGGATATCAGATCACTGGAAAATGATGCTAGAGTGGTAGTAACAGGGGACAATGAAATGGTGGACAAACTGATTAAGTATTTTGCATCCCTCCTCACTGTGGAAGGCACTAACAGCATGGTGGAAGTTCCAGATGTAAGGGAGCATGGAGTGTGTGAAGTTACCATTACTAGAAAGAAGGTTCTTGGGAAATGGAAAGGTCTGAAGATAGATAAGTCACCTGGACCAAAAGGTGTACACCCCAGGCTTCTGAAAGAGGTGGTTGAAGTGACTGTGGAGACAATAGACAGTAGACAATAGGTGCAGAAGTAGACCATTCGGCCCTTCGAGCCTGCACCGCCATTCTGAGATCATGGCTGATCATCTACTATCAATACCCGGTTCCTGCCTTGTCCCCATATCCCTTGATACCCCTATCCATAAGATACCTATCTAGCTCCTTCTTGAAAGCATCCAGAGAATTGGCCTCCACTGCCTTCTGAGGCAGTGCATTCCAGACCCCCACAACTCTCTGGGAGAAAAAGTTTTTCCTTATCTCTGTCCTAAATGACCTACCCCTTATTCTCAAACCATGCCCTCTGGTACTGGACTCTCTCAGCATCTGGAACATATTTCCCGCCTCTGTCTTGTCCAATCCTTTAATAATCTTATATGTTTCAATCAGATCCCCTCTCAATCTCCTTAATTCCAGCGTGTACAAGCCCAGTCTCTCTAACCTCTCTGTGTAAGACAGTCCTGACATCCCTGGAATTAACCTCGTGAATCTACGCTGCACTTCCTCTACAGCCAGAATGTCCTACCTTAACCCTGAAGACCAAAACTGTACACAAAACTCCAGGTGTGGTCTCACCAGGGCCCTGTACAAATGCAAAAGGATTTCCTTGCTCTTGTACTCAATTCCCTTTGTAATAAAGGCCAACATTCCATTAGCCTTCTTCACTGCCTGCTGCACTTGCTCATTCACCTTCAGTGACTGATGAACAAGGACTCCTAGATCTCTTTGTATTTCTCCCTTACCTAACTCTACACCATTCAGATAATAATCTGCCTTCCTGTTCTTACTCCCAAAGTGGATAACCTCACATTTATTCACATTAAACGTCATCTGCCAAGTATCTGCCCACTCACTCAGCCTATCCAAGTCACCCTGAATTCTCCTAACATCCTCATCACGTCACACTGCCACCCAGCTTAGTATCATCAGCAAACTTGCTGATGTTATTCTCAATGCCTTTATCAAAATTGTTAATGTAAATCGTAAACAGCTGTGGTCCCAATACCGAGCCCTGTGGCACCCCACTAGTTACCACCTGCCATTCCAAGAAACACCCATTCACCATTACCCTTTGCTTTCTATCTGCCAACCAGTTTTCTATCCATGTCAATATCTTCCCCCCCCCAATGCCATGAGCTCTGATTTTACCCACCAATCTCCTATGTGGGACCTTATCAATTGCCTTCTGAAAATCGAGGTACACTGCATCCACTGGATCTCCCTTGTCTAACTTCCTGGTTACATCCTTGAAAAACTCCAATAGATTAGTCAAGCATGATTTGCCCTTGGTAAATCCATGCTGGCTCGGCCCAATCCTATCACTGCTATCTAGATATGCCACTATTTCATCTTTAATAATGGACTCTAGCATCTTCCCCACTACGGATGTTAGGCTGACAGGACGATAGTTCTCTGTTTTCTCCCTCCCTCCTTTCTTAAAAAGTGGGATAACATTAGCCATTCTCCAATCCTCAGGAACTGATCCTGAATCTAAGGAACACTGGAAAATGATTACCAATGCATCCGCAATTTCCAGGGCCACCTCCTTTAGTACCCTAGGATGCAGACCATCTGGACCTGGGGATTTGTCAGCCTTCAATCCCATCAGTCTACTCATCACTGTTTCCTTCCTAATGTCAATCTGTTTCATTTCCTCTGTTACCCTATGTCCTTGGCCCATCCATACATCTGGGAGATTGCTTGTGTCTTCCTTAGTGAAGACAGATCTAAAGTACTTATTAAATTCTTCTGCCATTTCTCTGTTTCCCCATAACAATTTCACCCAATTCATTCTTCAAGGGCCCAACATTGTTCTTAACTATCTTCTTTCTCTTCACATACCTAAGAAAGCTTATGCTATCCTCCTTTATATTCCTGGCTAGCTTGCGTTCGTACCTCATTTTTTCTCCCCTAATTGCCTTTTTAGTTAAGTTCTGTTGTTCCTTAAAAATTTCCCAATCATCTGTCTTCCCACTCACCTTAGCGCTGTCACACTTCCCTTTTTTTTTAATGCTATGCAATCTCTGACTTCCTTTGTCAACCACTGTGGCCCCTTCCCCCCTTTGAATCCTTCCTTCTCCGGGGGATGAACTGATTTTGCACCTTGTGCATTATCCCCAAGAATACCTGCCATTGCTGTTCCACTGTCTTTTCTGCTAGGATATCCGTCCAGTTAACTTTGGCCAGCTCCTCCCTCATGGCTCCATAGTCTCCTTTGTTCATCTGCAACACTGACACCTCCGATCCTCCGATCTCCCCTTATCCTTCTCAAATTGCAGATAAAAACTTATCATATTATAGTCACTACCTCCTAATGGCTCCTTTACTTCAAGATCGCTTATCAAATCCTGTTCATTACACAACACTAAATCCAGAATAGCCTTGTCCCTGGTCGGCTCTCGTACAAGCTGTTCCAAGAATGCATCCTGCAGGCACTCTACAAACTCCCTATCCTGGGGTCCAGCACCAATCTGATTCTCCCAGTTCACCTGCATGTTGAAATCCCCCATAACTACTGCTACATTACCTTTGTCACATGCCAATGTTAACTCCCTATTCAACTTGCACCCAATATCCATGCTACTGTTTGGGGGCCTGTAGACAACACCCATTACTGTTTTTGCCCTTACTGTTCCTCAGTTCTATCCACACAGACTCTACTTCTCCTGATTCTATGTCCCCCCCCCCCTTGCAAAGGACTGAATCTCATTCATCACCAACAGGGCCACCCCACCCCCTCTGCCCACATTTCTGTCCCTACGATAGCATGTATACTCTTGTACATTCATTTCCCAGGTCTGATCTCCCTGCAGCCATGTCTCCGTTATCCCAACATCATAGTTACCCATTCGCACCTGAGCTTCAAGTTCATCCGCCTTATTTCTGACACCGTGCATTCAGATATAGAATTTTTAGCCCATTTCTCCTCTCTCTGTTTAAGTCGCTGCCTATTGTGCTTAACCCAGCTCCCCGAACTCCCATCGGGCTATACGCCCCTTGAATTTTGTTGTCCTTCCTAAATTTACTTATTCTTTCTGCACATTTAACTCCATGTTCCATCAGACCATCCCTCTGTACATGTGTCCTCCTTATCACTTGTTCCGCCTCACCTTTCTCTACTGCACACTTAATATTCCAGAACCGTGTAGTCCCCACCTGTCCTTTATTCTTCATCTCGCTATCCCCTCTCGCATTCTGGATCCCTGCCCCCTGCAAATTTAGTTTAAACCCTGCAAATTTAGACATTAGTAATAATCTTTCAAGAAACATTAGATTCTGGAATGGTTCCGGAAGACTGGAAAATTGCAAATGTCAATCCTTTCTTCAAGAAGGGAGAGAGACAGCAGAAAGGAAATTATAGACCAATCAGTCTGACCTTGTTGGAGTTGTTGGAGTCAATTATTAAGGATGAGGTCTCAAGATACTTGGTGGCACATGATAAAATAGGTATAGTCAGCATGGTTTCCTCAAGGGAAAATCTTGACTGACAAACCTGTTGAAATTGTTCGAAAAAATAATAACCAGGAAGGACAAAGGAAAATTGGTTGATGTTGTATACATGGATTTTTACAAGGCCTTTGACAATGTGCCACACATGCTACAACTCTATGGTATTACAGGAAAGATTCTATCATGGATAAAGCTGTTCCAGAATTGTTGAGTGTGTGTCAACAGGCTTCTGTACCTCCTTCCTGATGGTAACAATGAGAAAAGGGCAAATCCTGGGTGGTGTGGGTCCTTAATGACGGACACTGCCTTCCTGAGGCATCACTCCTTCAAGATATCTTGGATACTACAGAGGCTAGAATCTATGATGTGTTATTGTGTACAGTTCTGGTCACCGAATTATAGGAAAGATGTCAACAAAATAGAGAGAGTACAGAGAAGATTTACTAGAATGTTGCCTGGGTTTCAGCACCTAAGTTACAGGGAAAGATTGAACAAGTTAGGTCTTTATTTTTTGGAGCGTAGAAGGTTGAGGGGGGACTTGATAGTGGTATTTAAAATTATGATGGGAATAAATAGAGTTGACGTGGATAGACTTTTCCCATTGAGAGTGGGGGAGATTCAAACAAGAGGACATGCGTTGAGAGTTAAGGGGCAAAAGTTTAGGGGTAACACGAGGGGGAATTTCTTTACTCAGAGAGTGGTAGCTGTGTGCAACGAGCTTCCAGTTTAAGTGATAGAGGCAGGTTCAGTATTGTCATTTAAAGTAAAATTGGATAGGTATATGGACAGAAAAGCAATGGATGGTTATGGGCTGAGTGCGGGTCAGTGGGACTAGGTGAGAGTAAGCGTTTGGCACAGACTAGAAAGGCTGAGATGGCCTGTTTCCGTTGTTATGAGTTATGAACAGACCTGATGGACAATGGTGTGCAGAGTTAACCATTTCCCCCCCTCCTGAGAACTACGAACTATTGCTGTTGTTATGCTGCTCATGAGAGAGAGATGAAAGGAGAAGGAGGGAAGGAGGGAAGATATAAAAAGGAGCGAAAGAGTGAGGTAGTTCTCTTTTGGAAGAGGACAGCGAGGCTTTGAGAGGAAGTGCGGCGGCGGCCATTTTCAAATTGCTTCTCAGATCAGAGTTCTGAGAGGCGGGACTGCGCAGGCGCGTGAAGGAGGCCTGGGAAGGAGGGAAGATATAAAAAGAACGCAGCCTTAAGCAGCGGGCAGCTTCGTTTGCGGGCAGCGGAGTGAGCCGGGAGCAGAGTGTAGGGCTTGGGCTCAGAGGGCTTAGGCGGAAGAGGGCACAGTAGGCTTATCTTTTAGTTCTTGTTATTTTCAGTTATTCGGGAAGTATGAGTGTGAGGGCAGCTTGTTGTTCTCGGTGTCGGATGTGGGAGATCCTGGAGTCTCCGAGCCTCCCGGACGTCCACATCTGTGCCAGGTGCGCCAAACTGCAGCTCCTAAGGGACCGAGTTAGGGAACTGGAGCTGCAGCTCGATGACCTTCGCCTGGTCAGGGAGAGTGAGGAGGTGATAGAGAGGAGTTACAGGCAGGTGGTCACTCCAGGGCCATGGGAGGCAGATAGGTGGGTCATGGTCAGGAAGGGGAAGGGGCAGGTACTAGAGAGTACCCCAGTGACTGTACCCCTTGACAATAAGTACTCATGTTTGAGTACTGTTGGGGGGGAACAGCCTACCTGGAGGAAGTGACAGTGGCTGGGCCTCCGGCACAGAGGGCGGCCCTGTAGCTCAGAAGGGTAGGGATAGAAGAAAGAGGACCATAGTAATAGGGGACTCGATAGTCAGGGGTTCAGACAGGTGGTTCTGTGGAGGTGATCGGGAGTCCTGGATGGTAGTTTGCCTCCCTGGTGCCAGGGTCCGGGATGTTTCTGATCACATCCAAGATATCCTGAAGTGGGAGGGTGAGGAGCCAGAGGTCGTGGTACATGTAGGTACCAATGACATAGGTAGGAAAGGGGAAGAGGTCCTGAAACGAGAGTATAGGGAGTTAGGAAGGCAGTTAAGAAGAAGGACCGCAAAGGTAGTAATCTCGGGATTACTGCCTGTGCCACGCGACAGTGAGAGTAGGAATGGAATTAGGTGGAGGATGAATGCGTGGCTGAGGGATTGGAGCAGGGGGCAGGGATTCAAGTTTCTGGATCATTGGGACCTCTTCTGGGGCAGGCGTGACCTGTTCAAGAAGGACGGGTTACACTTGAATCCTGGTGGGACCAATATCCTAGCGGGGAGGTTTGCTAGGGCTACAGGGCAGACTTTAAACTAGTGAGATGGGGGGGGGGGGCAGAAATCAATTTGAGGAAACTATGGGAGAGGAGGTTAGTTCACCAGTAGAGCAAGTAAGTAGAAAGTGTGTGAGGGAGGAAAGGCAGGTGATGGAGAAGGGATGCGCTCAGCCCGAAGATGTAGGGGAGAAAAAAGAAAAGGATAATAAATTTGAATGCATTGTTAGGGATGAAAAGAGAGGAGGAGGTGGAGAGTATCTTAAATGTATCTATTTTAATGCTAGGAGCATTGTAAGAAAGGTGGATGAGCTTAAAGCGTGGATTGATACCTGGAATTATGATGTTGTAGCTATTAGTGAAACATGGTTGCAGGAAGGGTGTGATTGGCAACTAAATATTCCTGGATTTAGTTGCTTCAGGTGTGAAAGAGTAGGAGGGGCCAGAGGAGGAGGTGTTGCATTGCTTGTCCGAGAAAATCTTATGGCGGTGCTTTGGAAGGATGGATTAGAGAGCTCCTCTAGGGAGGCTATTTGGGTGGAATTGAGGAATAGGAAAGGTGTAGTAACACTGATAGGAGTGTATTATAGGCCACCTAATGGGGAGCGTGAGTTGGAAGAGCAAATGTGTAAGGAGATAGCAGATATTTGTAGTAAACACAAGGTGGTGATTGTGGGAGATTTTAATTTTCCACATATAGATTGGGAAGCTCATTCTGTAAAAGGGCTGGATGGTTTAGAGTTTGTGAAATGTGTGCAGGATAGTTTTTTGCAACGATACATAGAAGTACCGACTAGAGATGAGGCAGTGTTGGATCTCCTGTTAGGGAATGCGATAGGTCAGCTGACAGATGTATGTGTTGGGGAGCACTTCGGGTCCAGTGATCACAATAGCATTAGCTTCAATATAATTATGGAGAAGGACAGGACTGGACCTAGAGTTGAGATTTTTGATTGGAGAAAGGCTAACTTTGAGGAGATGCGCAGGGATTTAGAGAGAGTGGATTGGGTCAAGTTGTTTTATGGGAAGGATGTAATAGAGAAATGGAGGTCATTTAAGGGTGAAATTATGAGGGTACAGAATCTTTATGTTCCTGTTAGGTTGAAAGGAAAGGTTAAAGGTTTGAAAGCGCCATGGTTTTCAAGGGATATTAGAAACTTGGTTTGGAAAAAGAGGGATGTCTACAATAGATATAGGCAGCATGGAGTAAAGGAATTGCTCGAGGAATATAAAGAATGTAAAAGGAATCTTAAGAAAGAGATTAGAAAAGCTAAAAGAAGTTACGAGTTTGGTTTGGCAAATAAGGTGGAAGTAAATCCGAAAGGTTTCTACAGTTATATTAAAAGCAAGAAGATAGTGAGGGATAAAATTGGTCCCTTAGAGAATCAGGGTGGTCAGCTATGTGTGGAGTCGAGGGAGATGGGAGAGATTTTGAACGATTTCTTCTCTTCGGTATTCACTAAGGGGAAGGATATTGAATGGTGTAAGGTGTGGGAAACAAGTAAGGAAGTTATGGAACCTATGACAATTAAAGAGGTGGAAGTACTGGCACTTTCAAGAAATTTAAAAGTGGATAAATCTCCGGGTCCTGACAGGATATTCCCCAGGACCTTGAGGAAAGTTTGTGTAGAGATAGCAGGAGCTCTGACGGAGATCTTTCAGATGTCATTAGAAACAGGGATTGTGCCGGAGGATTGGCGTATTGCTCATGTGGTTCCATTGTTTAAAAAGGGTTCTAGAAGTAAACCTGGCAATTATAGACCTGTCAGTTTGACATCAGTGCTGGGTAAATTAATGGAAAGTATTCTTAGAGATAGTATTTATAATTATCTGGATAGACAGGATCTGATTAGGAGTAGCCAGCATGGATTTGTGCGTGGAAGGTCATGTTTGACAAACCTTATTGAATTTTTTGAAGAAGTTACGAGGAATGTTGACGAGGGTAAGGCAGTGGATGTAGTCTATATGGACTTCAGCAAGGCCTTTGACAAAGTTCCACATGGAAGGTTCGTTAAGAAGGTTCAGTCGTTAGGTATTAATGCTGGAGTAATAAAATGGATTCGACAGTGGCTAGATGGGAGATGCCAGAGAGTAGTGGTGGATAATTGTTTATCGGGATGGAGGCCGGTGACTAGCGGGGTGCCTCAGGGATCTGTTTTGGGCCCAATGTTGTTTGTAATATACTTAAATGATCTGGATGATGGGGTTAGTAAATTGGATTAGTAAGTATGTCGATGATACTAAGGTAGGAGGTGTTGTGGATAATGAGGTGGGTTTTCAAAGCTTGCAGGGAGATTTATGCCAGTTAGAAGAATGGGCTGAACGTTGGCAGATGGAGTTTAATGCTGAGAAGTGTGAGGTTCTACATTTTGGCAGGAATAATCCAAATAGAACATACAGGGTAAATGGTAGGGCATTGAGGAATGCAGTGGAACAGAGAGATCTAGGAATAACAGTGCATAGTTCCCTGAAGGTGGAGTCTCATGTAGATAGGGTGGTGAAGAAGGCTTTTGGAATGCTGGCCTTTATAAATCAGAGCATTGAGTACAGAAGTTGGGATGTAATGTTAAAATTGTACAAGGCATTGGTAAGGCCAAATTTGGAATATTGTGTACAGTTCTGGTCACCGAATTATAGGAAAGATATCAATAAATTAGAGAGAGTGCAGAGACGATTTACTAGGATGTTACCTGGGTTTCAGCACTTAAGTTACAGAGAAAGGTTGAACAAGTTAGGTCTCTATTCATTGGAGCGTAGAAGGTTGAGGGGGGATTTGATTGAGGTATTTAAAATTTTGAGAGGGATAGATAGAGTTGACGTGAATAGGCTGTTTCCATTGAGAGTCGGGGAGATTCAAATGAGAGGACATGATTTGAGAGTTAGGGGGCAAAAGTTTAAGGGAAACACGAGGGGGTATTTCTTTACTCAGAGAGTGATAGCTGTGTGGAATGAGCTTCCTGTAGAAGTAGTAGAGGCCAGTTCAGTTGTGTCATTTAAGGTAAAATTGGATAGGTATATGGACAGGAAAGGAGTGGAGGGTTATGGGCTGAGTGCGGGTAGGTGGGATTAGGTGAGATTAAGAGTTTGGCACGGACTAGGAGGGCCGGAATGGCCTGTTTCCGTGCTGTGATTGTTATATGGTTATATGGTTATAAAGCCCAGGCAAGAACATCTGCTACAGATAAGAGGGGGAGAGAGACTGTTGATTTACTGTATTATGACTCTTCCTGGATTATTTACTTTCCACTACAAGGACTTTGCTTTGCTCGTTAACATTCCTCAGGAGATAGCAGGAGTGGCATTTGACGGACACAGTCATTCAGAGCTGATGGATAGCTGAGACCCCGTGAGTGGGTATAAAAGACAGGTCTGGAGAGACAACCTTCAGACACACCAGTGGACACTGACTGAGTGTTGGGAACCCACAGAAAGGTGGAGGGGGGGGGGCTTCGGAGACCGAACCAGGAGATCGGTCAGTAAAGCTCACAGTGTTACAGCAGGGCTGGTGGGGACTTGTGCGTGTGTCCACTCATGCCAGAGTGACGAGTCCACCACAGAAGAACGGTCTAGCTGAAGAACAGAGGGGTCATAACTGAATGGCCACGATACGACGGATTAAGAAAACGGTTTGCCTGCCACAGCTGTTGCTGTTACATCTCGCTCGCTCTCTCTCTCCAACGATTTCAATACAACAACCATAACTACTTCAGCACTTATGAACTGAACTCTATACTTTCCCATGACAATTCATTTACCCCTAGACATCGATAGAGCTTGTTTATTATTGATTATTAATATTCCTACACTTTTAGGTTTATTACTGCTAACTTGTTTTGTATGTATATTTGCATTTTTGATATTGTATTGTGTAGTTTACTAATAAACACCTTTAGTTTGGTACCACCAGACTCCAATGGATTCTTCTTTTTCTGCTGGTCGGACACCCAGTTACGGGGTACGTAACACCGTGCTGTAATTGTTATATGGTTATATGCTTATGGTACAGCAACAATGAATATAGAATTGAGACAGGTTTTTATAAACAAAAAATATTTATTCAAGCTCAGCTCAACAACAAATGAAAAGTAAACAAACGACTAACTTAACCCGGAAGTTAACTGCTATACAGCAACTCGAACAGTTCTTAAAGTGATAAATGCGAACACAGTTCTTAAAACGATAAATGTAAAAGTCCAAGTGGTTTAGAGAGTCAATTAGGAGAGACTTTCCTGAAGTAACAAATTCCTCGACGACGTGACGTTACTGCTGATCCCAGCCAAAATATGCCTTACCCAAAGATTTATAATGAAGGAAGGCTTAAAGGAACTGACCTTTTCCTTGGCGAATAACACTGCCCCCAGCCCTTTCTGCTTTCACAATGCAGGGGCTATCTTGGAATGCAGGTTACTACCTTCTGAATGAGGATTCAATAAGGTCAATCCTGTATTAACGCCGACAACACCAATTTTACTCGATCCTTCGGGTTCCCCCACTTCAATAAATTCTTCACTCTCCGACTGGACTAAAACTGACAGCATTTGGCAAAACTGCCGGCAATAACCTTTGAAACTTAAGATGGAAAGTAAAACTCCACTTTAAAACAAAACTGCGTCATGAGACAAATACGCAGCATAACGAAGTAACTGATGAATTAAACAACGAACTAACCTGCATCACAGCAAGGCTTTCCCGTTTTATACCTGTTGGAATAGGCCATCACATAACCCCTCACTGGTGGGAAAATTACATCATGTGACCTTACACTGGTGGGAAATTATATCACCCCATCATCACAAGACCATTACATCATGCTCACCAGATACTCAATTACATCATGGTCATAAGACAGTCACAAGATACCCACGGGGTATATAACAATATAACCATATAACAATTACATGGAAACAGGACATCTTGGCCCTTCTAGTCCATGCTGAACACTTACTCTCACCTAGTCCCACCTACCTGCACTCAGCCCATAACCCTCTATTCCTTTCCTGTCCATATACCTATCCAATTCTTTTTTTAATGACAATATTGAACCTGCCTCTACCACTTCTACTCGAAGCTCATTCCACACAGCTACCACTCTGAGTAAAGAAGTTCCCCCTCGTGTTACCCCTAAACTTTTGCCCCTTAACTCTCAACTCATGTCCTCTTGTTTGAATCTCCACTACTCTCAATGGAAAAAGCCTATCCACGTCAACTCTATCTATCCCCCTCATAATTTTAAATACTATCAAGTCCCCCTCAACCTTCTACATGCCAAAGAATAAAGACCTAAATTGTTCAACCTTTCTCTGTAATTTAGGTGCTGAAACCCAGGTAACATTCTAGTAAATCTCCTCTGTACTCTCTCTATTTTGTTGACATCTTTCCTATAATTTGGTGACCAGAACTGTACACAATACTCCAAATTTGGCCTCACCAATGCCTTGTACAATGTTAACATTACATCCCAACTCCTATACTCAATGCTCTGACTTATAAAGGCCAGCATACCAAAAGCTTTCTTCACCACCCTATCCACTGAGATTCCACCTTCAGGGAACTATGCACCATTATTCCCAGATCACTCTGTTCTACTGCATTCCTCAATACCCTACCATTTACCATGCATGTCCTATTTTGATTAGTCCTACCAAAATGTAGCACCTCACATTTATCAACAACTCCCTCCAAAAAAAAATCTTGGTCTGTCATGAGCAAAATTTTAACAATTAACTATTTACAAAAAATATATAAATGTATAAAATTTACAACATACACAATATACATAGTATTATCATACAGCACCTTACAAATTACTATACAGTAGGAGTGTTCCAAATGTTAAAATATCACTCCATAAAAATATTACATTGTACATTCAACATCTAGATAGACAATCAGCAATCACATTATCTTTGCCTTTAATATGAGTTATCAAAATATTGTACTCCTTCAACATCAGACTTTTGTTGCTAAACTGGAGCCCGATATATTTCCTTAACCAAGTCCAGACCTACAACATAACCAAGGTAAGTCACAGTGGCATGACCAAATTCACTTTTAGCTAAGTTAATAGTTAAGTTAGCTTTTGAAAGCCTTTCAAATAGTTTCTTCACTGCAGTAATATGTGCTTCCCAAGTATCATTTCCTGTAACTAAATCATCAATATAGGCATCTGTATCTTTTAAACCATGAATCACAAAGATAATCATCCACTGGAAAGTACCTGGGGCATTCTTCATCCCAAATAGAAGAACATTTCCACTGGAAAGCGGCCAGTGAGTGAGTGGCCAGTGAAGGAGTGGAGATTTGAGGCTTTGACTCGAGAGGCTTCAATGAGAAGAGGTGGTGGACGAGCTTGTTCCCAGTTAGTCTTTACAATGCCTCCTGAGATGGTGATGTGCCTCTTCTGTGAGATGTGGCAGTCTTGGGGGAGCTCCCCTCTCCCGCAGAGTCACATCTGCCAGAAGTGCTTGCGGCTGGGCGATCTGGAAGACCGTGTGAGGAATCTGGAGCAGCAGCTGGATGACCTTTGACTCATAAGGGAGAATGAGGCAGTCATAGATGAGAGCTACAGGGATGCAGTCACACCTAGGCTGCCAGAAGCAGGTTGTTTGGTGACAGTCCGAGGGGGAAAAGTGAAGGAGAGTAGGCAGGTAGTGCAGAGCACCCCTGTAGCCATTCCCCTGAATAATAAGTTTATCGTCCTGGATGCTGATGGCGAGGATGACCGACCAGGTGTGAGCCATGGTGGCAGGGCCTCTGGCACTGAGTCTGACCCTATGGTGCAGAAGGATGGGACGGAGAAGAGGAGAGCTGTCGTCATTGGAGACTCAATAGTCAGGGGAGCAGACAGGAGATTCTGTGGACGTGAGAAGGAAACCCGCATGGTTTGTTGCCTCCCAGGTGCCAGGGTCTGGGATCTCTCTGACTGGGTGCATGACATCCTGGTACGAGAGGGAAAGCAACCAGAAGTCATGATACATGTTGGGACCAACGACATAGGCAGGAAGAGGGATGAGGTCCTGAAGTGTGAGTTTCGGGAACTAGGCAGAAGGCTGAAGAACAGGACCTCAAGGGTGGCATTCTCAGGATTGCTGCCAGTACTACGTGATAGTGATGGTAAGAATTGGAGAAGATGGCAGTTGAATGCGTGGCTGAGGAGTTGGTGCAGGGGTCACGGTTTTAGATTTTTGGACCATTGGGATCTCTTCTGGGGAAGGTGGGACCTGTACAGATTGGATGGGTTGCACCTGAACTCGAGGGGGAGCAATATCCTTGCTGGTAGGTTTGCTAGCATGGTTCGGGAGGGTTTAAAGTAATTTGCAAGGGGGACGGGACCCGGAGCAATAGAGCAGTGAAAGAAGTGCATGGGGTAAAGCCAGATCTAACATATGGAGAGGCTTTGAGGAAAGAGCAGCAGAATAAAGGGTGTAAAGGTAGTAAGGTAGAAGGGCTAAAGTGTGTATACTTCAATGCAAGAAGCATCAGGAACAAAGGTGATGAACTGAGAGCTTGGATACATACATGGAATTATGATGTAGTGGCCATTACAGAGACTTGGCTGGCACCAGGGCAGGAATGGATTCTCAATATTCCTGGATTTCAGTGCTTTAAAAGGGATAGGTGGGGGGGAAGGGGAGGAGGGGTGGCATTACTAGTCAGGGATACTATTACAGTTACAGAAAGGGTGGGTAATGTAGCAGGATCCTCTTTTGAGTCAGTATGGGTGGGAGTCAGGAACAGGAAGGGAGCAGTTACTCTACTGGGGGTATTCAATAGGCCCCCTGGTAGCAGCAGAGATACCGAGGAGCAGATTGGGAGGCAGATTTTGGAAAGGTGCAAAAATAACAAGGTTGTTATCATGGGTGACTTTAACTTCCCTAATATTGATTGGCACTTGATTAGTTCCAAGGGTTTAGATGGGGCAGAGTTTGTTAAGTGTCTCCAGAATGGATTCCTGTCACAGTATGTTGACAGGCTGACTAGGGGGAATGCCATCTCTCAGTGGGTGAGCATCTGGGGGACAGTGATCACCGCTCCCTGACCTTTAGCATTATCATGGAAAAGGATAGAATCAGAGAGGAAAGGAAAATTTTTAATTGGGGAAGGGAAAATTATGAGGCTATAAGGCTAGAACTTGTGGGTGTGAATTGGGATGATGTTTTTACAGGGAAATTTACTATGGACATGTGATTGATGTTTAGGGATATCTTGCAGGATGTTAGGGATAAATTTGTCCTGGTGAGGAAGATAAACAATGGTAGGGTGAAGGAACCATGGGTGACAAGTGAAGTGGAAAATCTAGTCAGGTGGAAGAAGGCAGCATACATGAGGTTTAGGAAGCAAGAATCAGATGGGTCTATTGAGGAATATAGGGTAGCAAGAAAGGAGCTTAAGAAGGGGCTGAGAAGAGCAAGAAGGGGTCATGAGAAGGCCTTGGCGAGTAGGGTAAAGGAAAACCCCAAGGCATTCTTCAATTATGTGAAGAACAAAAGGATGACAGGATTGAAGGTAGGACCGATTAGAGATAAAAGTGGGAAGATGTGCCTGGAGGCTGTGGAAGTGAGCGAGGTCCTCAATAAATACTTCTCATTGGTATTCACCAATGAGGGGGAACTTGATGACAGTGAGGACAATGTGAGTGAGGTTGATATTCTGGAGCATGTTGATATTAAGGGAGAGGAGGTGTTGGAGTTGTTAAAATACATTAGGACAGATAAGTCCCTGGGGCCTGACAGAATATTCCCCAGGCTGCTCCACGAGGCAAGGGAAGAGATTGCTGAGCCTCTGGCTAGGATCTTTATGTCCTCGTTGTCCTCTGGAATGGTACCGGAGGATTGGAGGGAGGTGAATGTTTTCCCCTTGTTCAAAAAAGATAGTAGGGATAGTCTGGCTAATTATAGACCAGTGAGCCTTACGACTGTGGTGGGAAAGCTGTTGGAAAAGATTCTTAGAGATAGGATATATGGGCATTTAGAGAATCATGGTCTGATCAGGGACAGTCAGCATGGTTTTGTGAAGGGCAGATCGTGTCTAACAAGCTTGATAGAGTTCTTTGAGAAGGTGACCAGGCATATAGATAAGGGTAGTGCAGTGGATGTGATCTACATGGATTTTAGTAAGGCATTTGACTAGGTTCCACATGGTGGGCTTAATCAGAAAGTCAGAAGGCATGGGATCCAGGGAAGTTTGACCAGGTGGATTCAGAATTGGCTTGCCTGCAGAAGGCAGAGGGTTGTGATGGAGGGAGTACATTCAGATTGGAGGGTTGTGACTAATGGCGTCCCACAAGGATCTGTTCTGGGACCTCTACTTTTCGTGATTTTTATTAATGACCTGGATGTGGGGGTAGAAGGGTGGGTTCGCAAGTTTGCAGATGACACAAAGGTTGGTGGTGTTGTAGATAGTGTAGAGGATTGTTGAAGATTGCAGAGAGACATTGATAGGATGCAGAAGTGGGCTGAGAAGTGGCAGATGGAGTTCAACCCGGAGAAGTGTGAGGCGGTACACTTTGGAAGGACAAACTCCAAAGCAGAGTACAAAGTAAATGGCAGGATACTTGGTAGTGTGGAGGAACAGAGGGGTCTGGGGGTACATGTCCACAGCTCCCTGAAAGTTGCCTCACAGGTAGATAGGGTAGTTAAGAAATCTTATGGGGTGTTAGCTTTCATATGTCAAGGGATAGAGTTTAAGAGACGCAATGTAATGATGCAGCTCTATAAAACTCTAGTTAGGCCACACTTGGAGTACTGTGTCCAGTTCTGGTCATCTCACTATAAGAAGGATGTGGAAGCATTGGAAAGGGTACAGAGGAGATTTACCAGGATGCTGCCTGGTTTAGAGAGTATGGATTATGATCAGAGATTAAGGGAGCTAGGGCTTTACTCTTTGGAGAAAAGGAGGATGAGAGGAGACATGATAGAGGTGTACAAGATATTAAGAGGAATAGAGAGAGTTGACAGCCAGCACCTTTTCCCCAGGGCACCACTGCTCAGTACAAGAGAACATGGCTTTAAGTTAAGGGGAGGGAAGTTCAAGGGGGATATTAGAGGAAGGTTTTTCACTCAGAGAGTGATTGGTGCGTGGAATGCACTGCCTGAGTTAATGGTGGAGGCGGACACACTAGTGAAGTTTAAGAGACTACTAGACAAGTATATGGAGGAATTTAAAGTGGGGGGTTATATGTGAGGCAGGGTTTGAGGGTCAGCACAACATTGTTATTCATATAACCCATATGGGGTTACAAATGCAGAAATCTCTCTACCTCTATCCGTCAATGGAACACACCAATACCCTTTTAATAAATCAATCTTTGTAAGGAACTTTGCCTTTCCAACTTTACACATCATCCACTCTAGGGATTGGATACGCATCTGTTTTCATTACAGCATTCACCTTCCTGTAGGCAGAACAAAACCGAATACTACCATCTGTCTTAGGCACCATGACACAAGGTGAACTCCAATGCAAATTAGAAAGTTTAATAATATTATTTTCTAACATATTCTTAATTTCTTTCTCAGCAAGTTCACATTTTTCTATGTTCATCCTATGTGGATGTTGCTTTATGGGTTTGGCAACTCCAGCATCTACATCATGTGAAGCTACTGTGGTTCTTCTAGGAACATCTGGAAATAAATCCCTATATTTAAAAATTAATCACTTCATCTGTTGCTTCTGCTCTGGCTGTAAGTGAGTTAATTTCTCATCAATATTTTCCAGAATTGTTGAGTTTGGTAATCTGGCAGAAACAATTTTGGGTTTAGAATGAGTTTCAGATGAATCATCCATTATCTCCCCAGTGAGATCAGATTCATTATTATTGACCACAACAGTCATAGTAGTAGACTGTTTCTCATAGCATGGTTTTATCATATTTATATGGCAAAGTTGTGTTAGCCTTCTATGATCTGGAGTTTTTAAATCACATAATCCACATCATTAACTTTAGACATAATTTCATAAAGACCATGAAATTAGCTTGTAAAGGATTCGTTTGCTCCAGGAAAAGAACCAACACTTTATCTCCAGGCTTAAATTACCTCATCCTAGCTTCTCTATCATACCAGGTTTTCATTTTCTCCTGAGTTGATTTTAAGTTTTCCCTGGCTAAACTACAAGCTTTATGTAATCTGTCCTTAAATTTTAAAACATAATCCAGCAAATTAGTGTGTACCTCTTTATTAATCCATTATTCTTTTAATAAAGCCAAAGGTCCTCTAACTCTATGCCCAAATACAAGTTCAAATAGACTAAAACCTAATGTGTCCTGTACCAACTCCTGTACTGCAAATAGAAGTAAGAATATGCCCTCATCCCAATCATTTTCATTTTCCACACAATACATCCTAATCATGGTCTTGAGGGTAAAATGAAACATCTCCAAGGCTCCTTGCAATTCTGGATGGTATGCAGACGAGGTAATCTGCTTAGCTCCCAGTTTATAAACTATCTGTTGAAACAATCCAGACATAAAATTACTACATTGATCAGATTGTATTTCCTTAGGCAACCCAAAATAAGTAAAGAATTTTATAAGAGCCTTTATTACAGTTTTAGTCATTATATTCCTAAGTGGTACTGCCTCTGGGAACCTAGACGCAGTGCACATGATGGTCAGCAAGTATTGATGGTCAGTTTTTGTTTTTGGTAATGGACCGACACAATCTATAATAATTTTGGAAAACGGTTCACCAAATGCGGGAATAGGTTGCAGTGAGGCCACTGGAGTAACTTGATTAGGTTTACCCACAATTTGGCAAGTATGACACGTTCTGCAAAACATCGCCACATCTTTACTCAAACCAGGCCAGTAAAAATGTTTAAAAACCTTGTTCACAGTTTTCTTCACCCCTTGATGTCCACCCAAGGGCACACTATGGGCTAAGTTAAAAACTCATTTCAATAAACTTTAGGAACAACTACCTGGTGAACAAACTTCCATTCATCACTTGCAGGAATTGTAGGTGATCTCCACTCCCTCATCAACACTCCTTTCTCAAAATAATATTCTACTGGCACCTTATCAATTTCACTATCCAGAAGAGCTTGTTCCTTTAATTCAATAATATCAGGGTCTCTACTCTGCTCTGCTATCATCTCCTTCTGAGACAGAGACAAATCTTCAGGGTCAGACTTACTTCAATAATCTTATTCAAACAATGAAGATAAGAAAGTTTCTGACACATCTTCAAAATTCGAATCCCAAGTTGAACAGTCATTGGTAACAACCTTATTCTGCACATCAAGCTTTTTAGACATAGCTCGAGTTACAACACAGGAGGAATCACAGCACAATAATTCAAAAATGTTGTGCCCCCCTTCTATACCAACTCCTTAGCCACATATTAAACTGTATAATCTTCCTAGTACCGGCCTCACTAACACATAGCACAAAGGGTAGCAACCCTGAGATCACAACCCCGAGGTTCTGCCCTTTAACTTAGTGTCTAACTCCATGAATTCGTTATGCAGAACTTTATCACTCATCCTACCCATGTCATTGCTACTTATATGGACCACAACCTCTGGCTGTCTGCCTCTGACTTAAGAATGCTGAGGACTCGAGCCAAGATGTTCGGGACACTGGCACCCGGAATCTCCTTCTCACCCACAGAACCTCTTTTCTGTTCCCCTAACGAATTCCCTATCACCACAGCTTGCCTCATCTCCCCTCTTCCCTTCAGAGTCACAGAGCAAGACTTAGTGCAAGCGACCTGACTGCTGGGACTTTCTTCTGTTAGGTCATCTCCCCCCCCTTACTCTCCCCCCACCCACAACAGTATCCAAAATGTTGTTGAGGGGGATGGCCACACAGATGCTCTGCACTGGCTGTTTAACCCCTTTCCCCCTTCATGACTGTCACCCATTTCATTGTGTTCTGCACCATGACTGTAACTAACTATATGTCTGATCTATCACCCCTTCAGACTTCCAAATCATCTGGAGTTCATCCAGTTCCAGCTCCAACTACTTAATGCAGATTGTTATAAGCAGCAGCTGGATGCACTTCCTGCTGGTGTAGTCTTTCGAATGTTTCTCAGAACTCGTCTAGAGTCCCTGCAGTGTTTCTAAGCACCTTGTCTAGTGAGTCCCAACTAGTGTTTCTCAGCACTCGTCTAGTGAGTCCCTACCAGTGTTTCTCAGAACTTGTCCAGTGAGTCCCTGCTAGTCTTTCTCAGCACTGATGTAAAACTGTCAGAAATTAATTCTTTTAAGCAGGTGGTTAGTTAAGACAATAAAAAAGAGAATCAGTATTAGGCCATTCAGCCCATTGAGTCTGTTCCACCATTCAATCATGGCTGATCCGGAATTCCATTTAACCCCATATACCTGCCTCTTCGCCAGATCCTTTGATGATGCCCTGACCAATCAGGAAATGATCAACTTCCACCTTAAATATACCCACAGACTTGGCCTCCACTGCACTAGTAGCAGAGATTTACTACTCACTGGCTAAAAAAAAAATCCTCCTTACCTCTGTACTGAAAGGTTGCCCCTCAATTTTGAAGCTGTTCTGGATAGCCCTACCATAGGAAACATCCT
Source organism: Hemitrygon akajei (assembly GCF_048418815.1). Classification (NCBI taxonomy): domain Eukaryota; kingdom Metazoa; phylum Chordata; class Chondrichthyes; order Myliobatiformes; family Dasyatidae; genus Hemitrygon; species Hemitrygon akajei. The sequence goes on from NC_133148.1 coordinate 44,175,903, forward strand.
CACCACATCCACCTTATCTTGTCCTTTCAACATTCGGTAGGTTTCAATGAGATTCTCCCGCATTCTTCTAAATTCCAGTGAGTACAGTCCCAAAGTTGCCAAACACTCCCCACAACCCCATCATTCTTGGAATCATCCTCATGAACCTCTTCTGGACTCTCTCCAATGGCAATACATCCTTTCTGAGATAAGTGGTCCAAAACTGTTGATAATACTCCAAGTGCAGCCTAACTAGTCCTCAGCATTATCTCCTTGTTTTTATATTCTATTCCCCTGAAATAAATGTAAACATTGCTTTTGCCTTCTTTACCACAGAATCAACCAGTAAATTAACCTTCTGGGAGTCTTGCTAGAGGACTCCAAAGTACCACTGCACTTATGATGTTTGAATTTTCTTCCTATTTAGATAATAGTCTGCATTATTGCTCCTTTTACCAAAATGTGTTATCATAAATTTCCCAACACTGTATTCTATCTGCCACTTTTTTTGCCCAATCTTCCAATTTGTCTAAGTTCTGTTGTGATCGCATTGCGCCCTCAGCACTACCTACCCCTCCACCCATCTTTGTATCATCCGCAAACTTTGCTACAAAGCCATCAATTCAGTTATCCAAATCAGTGACAAACAATATGAAAAGTAGTGATCCCAGTACTGATCCCTGAGGAAAACCACTTGTCACTGGCAGCCAACTAGAAAAGCCCTGTTTATTCCCACTCACTACCTCCTGCCTGTCAGCCATTCCTCTAACCATGCCAGTATCCTTCCTGTAACGCCATAGGATTTTATCTTGTTAAGCAGCCTCATACGTAGTACCTTATCAAATGCCTTCTGAAAATCCAAGTAAATGATATCCACTACTTCCCCTTTGCCCACCCTGCTTATTACTTCCTCAAATAGCAATGAGTGAGCAATAGCAATGGCACTCACTCCTGCTCTCTGACACTCACAGCCCTCTGGCACATTGTTGTGTTTTCCACAGTGAAGACTGATGCAAAGTGCTCATTAAGTTCATCTGCCATTTCTGTGATCCCCATTACTATCCACCAGCATCATTTTCCAGTGGTTTAATATCAACTCTCACGTCCCTTTTACTCATTATATGACTGAAAAAACTTTCAGTATCCTCCTTTTTATTATTGGCAAGTCTGCCCTCATATTTCATCTTTTCCCTTCTTACTGCTTTTTTAGTTGCCTTTTGATGGATTTTGAAAGTTTTCCAATCATCCGACTTCCCACTCACTTTTGCTACCTTATATGTCCTTTCCTTGGCTTTTATGTAGTCCCTAACTCTCTTTGTTAGCTACATTTGCCTACCGCTGCCATTTGAAAACAACTTCTTCTGTGAGACATATCTATCCTATGCCTTGTGAACTATTCCCAGAAACATCATCCATCTCTGCTCTGCTGTCATCCCCGCCAGTATCCCCGTCCAGTCCATCTGGGCAAGCCCTTCTCTCATGCCTCTGTAATTCCCTTTATTCCTTTGCAATACTGATGCATTTGATTTATGCATCTCCCTCTCAAATTGCAGTATGAATTCCATCATATTATGATCACTGCTTTCTAGGGTTCCCTTACGTTAAGCTCCCTAATAAGATCTGGGTTATTACACGACACCTAATCTAAGATAGCCTTTTCCCCGAGTAGGCTCAAGCACAAGCTGCTCTAAAAAGCCATCTTGTAGGCATTCAGCAAATCTGACAGGAACCTGATTTTTCCAATCCCCTTGAATATTGAAGTCCCCTATTACAATAATATCCTTTGATGTTAAGCTCCCAAATGTGGCCTTTTTTCAGCCACAACTCAGTGAAGCCCACAATATCATATCACTCTCTAATTGTGCCATGAGTCCGTCCATATTATTCTGAATGCTACACGCATTTAAACATAGCACCTTCTGTCCGGCTTACTTTGCCCTTTTGAATTTTGGCTCTGTGGTACAATATAACACTTTACTCTGTCTGCATTTGTAGTGAATCATTGACTTGTCCTTCCATACATTCATGTTACATCCATCATCTACTTGTAGATCTCTGGATCACCCTCATACTGGTTCCCATCACCCTGCCATATTAGTTTAAACCACTCCTAACAGCTCTAGTAAATCTGCCTGCGAGATTGGTCCTTCTTGGATTCAAATGCAACCTGTCCCTTTTGTACAGGTCACACTCACCCCAGAAGAGGTCCCATTTATCCAGAAATCTGAATCCCTGCCCCCTGCTCCAGTTCTTCAGCCACGCATTTATCTGTCACCTCATTCTATACTCACCGTCATGGGGCACAGGCAGTAATCTCGCGATTACTACCCTTGAGGTCCTGCTTCTCAGCTTCCTTCCTAACTCACTGTATTCTTTTTTTCAGGACCTCTCCCCTTTTCCGTCCTATGTCATTGGTACCAATATGTACTATAACTTCTGGCTGTTGTGTCCGTATGAGATTTTTAGTGTGTGTGTTTCTATGCGTGCGTGTGTATGTGTGTTTTGTGTGTGAGTACTCATGTGCAAATCTGTGTGTTTTTGTATGTCTGTGTGTGTGTGTGTGAGAGAGAGAGTTTGTATGTGCATGCATTTCTTTATCTGTGATTTTTTGAGTTTCTACGTCTGTTTGCATGTGGGTGTTTGTGAGTTGATCTGTATGTGTTTGTGTGTGATGGTGGATGTTTCTGTCCTTGTGTGTCTGCATGTAACTGTGGGTGTCTGGAGTTTGTGTGTATGTATGTCTGTGTCTGATAGCTGTGTCAATGTGTGTGTATATGTCTGTGTGCATATGAGTTCATGTGTTGTGTCAGTATCTGTGTGTGTATGCATATCTGTGTGAGTCTATGTCTATGTTCATGTGTCTGTAAGTGTCTGTGTATGTATGTCTCTGTGCGTGTGCGTGTGCACGTGTGCGTGCGCGTGTGTATATATATATGTCTATGTGTGAGGTGTGATTGATAAGTTTGTGGCCCAAGGTAGACGGAGTCAATTTTAGAAAACCTAGCACATTTATTTTTCAACATACTCCCCTCCTACATTAACCACTTAGTCCAGCAGTCATGGAGCATATGGATCTTGGACCTCCAGAAAGTGTTCACAGATGGGTGATTGATTAGTTTGTGGCCTAATATCGGGGTACACAGCCTTTAGGAAATGCATTGTTATGAACTCAATCCACAGTACTTTGTTGAAGAACAGAAGACTGATGGCTGAAGTCATTTATTTAACTGTAAATGAATCGTCTACCCAAAACTCACTCTAACAGTCATGAGAATATGGTGAGAATGCCGATTCTCAGGAACATACAAGATCAGATTAGACTGTAAGTTTCAACCTGTATTTCCCAATTGAATGAGTTACAATAAGCAACTAAACAAATAATTTTCAGAGCACTATTCCTAGTTGGTTGTTGAGTGCATGTGATCCACACGTGCTCATTGCCACAACAGTCACATAAATTTGTTATTGTTCACTAGTCTTTGTTGATAGCACTACTTAGCTTTTATAACATAAACTATTTATTTTTAAATGCATATTTCATTTTTTTTTCATTGCAGATAGCAATGAGCAATAGAGCCAGAGATATTGGATGTCATTATGCTTCTGGAAGTGCAAAACATAAAGCAAAGGAAGAAAAACAAAGAAGAGACCAACTTGTGATATCAAGAAGCTCAAGAAGAGATCATACAGTATGGCCAAGTGAAATAGGAATTGATATGAAAGGAGAGGGGAGTAACAAATTAAAAGTATTATATATGAATGCACGAAGTATAAGGAATAAAGTAGATGAGCTTGAGGCTCAGTTGGAAATTGGCAAGTACGATGTTGTGGGAATAACAGAGACATGGCTTCAAGCGGACAGGGCCTGGGAAATGAATATTCAAGGATATACATCTTATCGAAAGGACAGACTGACTGGCAGAGGGGGTGCGGTGGCTCTGTTGGAGAGGAATGATATTCAGTCCCTTGCGAGGGGGACATAGAATCAGGGGATGTAGAGTCAGTATGGATAGAACTGAGAAATTCTAAGGGTAGAAAGACCCTAATGGGAGTTATCTACAGGCCCCCAAACAGCAGTCTGGATGTAGGGTGTAAGTTGAATGAAGAGTTAAAACTGGCATGTCGCAAAGGTAATGATACAGTTGTCATGGGGGACCCCAAGAAAGAGAGATTGTGGAGTGCCTCTGAGATGCATTCTTAGAACAGCTTGTACTGGAGCCTACCAGGGAGAAGGCAATTCTAGATTTAGTGTTGTGCAATGAACCGGATTTGATCAGGGACCTCGAGGTAGGAACCATTAGGAGGTAGTGACCATAATATGATATGTTTTAACCTACAATTTGAGAAGGAGAAGGGAAAATCAGATGTGTCAGTATTACAGTTGAACAAAGGGAACTATGGAGCTATGAGGGAGGAGCTGGCCAAAGTTCAATGGAACAATACCCTAGCAGGGAAGACAGTGGAACAACAATGGCAGGTATTTCTGGGAATAATGCAGAAGGTGCAGGATCAGTTCATTCCAAAGAGGAAGAAAGATCCTAAGGGGAGTAAGGGGTGGCCGTGGCTGACAAGGGAAGTAAAGGGCAGTATAAAAATAAAAGAGAAGTATAGCATAGCAAAGATGAGCGGGAAACCGGAGGACTGGGAAGCTTTCAAAGAGCAACAGAAGATAACAAAAAAGGCAATACGCCAAGAACAAATGAGGTACGAAGGTAAACTAGCCAAGAATATAAAGGATAGTAAAAGTTTCTTTAGGTATGTGAATAGCAAAAAAATAGTTAAGGCCAAAATTGAGCCATTGAAGACAGAAATGGGTGAATTTATTATGGGGAACAAGGAAATGGCAGACGAGTTGAACAGGTACTTTGGATCTGTCTTCACTAGGGAAGACACAAACAATCTCTCAGGTGTAGCAGTGGCCAAAGGAACTAGGGTAAAGGATGAACTGAATGAAATTTATATTAGGCAAGAAACGGTGTTGGATAGACTGCTGAGTCTGAAGGCTGATAAGTCCCTGGGACCTGATGATCTCAATCACAGGGTACTTAAGGAGGTGGCTCTAGAAATCATGGATGCATTGGTAATCATTTTCCAATGTTCTATAGATTCAGGAACAGGTCCTGCTGATTGGAGGGTGGCTAATGTTGTCCCACTTTTCAAGAAAGGAGGGAGAGAGAAAACAGAATTATAGACCGGTTAGCCTAACGTCAGTGGTGGGAAAGGTGCTGGAGTCAATTATAAAAGATGAAATTACGACACATTTGGATAGCAGTAGAAGGATCAGTCCAAGTCAGCATGGATTTATGAAGGGAAAATCATGCTTGACTAATCTTCTCGAGTTTTTTGAGGATGTAACTATGAAAATGGACAAGGGAGAGCCAGTGGATGTAGTGTACCTGGACTTCCAGAAAGCTTTTGATGAAGTCCCACATAGGAGATTAGTGGGCAAAATTAGGGCACATGGTATCGGGGGCAGAGTACTGACGTGGATTGAAAATTAGCTGGCTGACAGGAATCAAAGAGTAGCGATTAACGGGTCCTTTCGGAATGGCAGGCTGTGACCAGTGGGGTACCGCAAGGTTCGGTGCTGGGACTGCAGCTGTTTACAATATACATTAATGATTTAGATGAAGGGATTAAAAGTAACATTAGCAAATTTGCTGATGACACAAAGCTGGGTGGCAGTGTGAAATGTCAGGAGGATGTTATGAGAATGCAGGGTGACTTGGACAGGTTGGGTGAGTGGCCAAATGTATGGCAGATGCAGTTTAATGTGGATAAATGTGAGGTTATCCACTTTGGTGGCAAGAACAGGAAGGCAGATTACTATCTAAATGGAGTCAAGTTAGGAAAAGGGGAAGTACAACGAGATCTAGGTGTTCTTGTACATCAGTCAATGAAAGCAAGAATGCAGGTACAACAGGCAGTGAAGAAAGCGAATGGCATGCTGGCCTTTATAACAAGAGGAATTGAGTATAGGAGTAAAGAGGTCCTTCTGCAGCTGTACAGGGCCCTGGTGAGACCCCACCTGGAGTATTGTGTTCAGTTTTGGTCTTCAAATTTGAGGAAGGACATTTTTGCTATTGAGGGAGTGCAGCAAGGTTAATTCCCGGAATGGCGGGACTGTCATATGTTGAAAGATTGGAGCGACTGGGCTTGTATACACTGGGATTTAGAAGGATGAGAGGGGATCTGATTGAAACATATAAGATTATTAAGGGATTGGACACGCTGGAGGCAGGAAGCATGTTCCCGCTGATGGGTGAGTCCAGAACTAGAGGCCACAGTTTAAGAATAAGGGGTAGGCCATTTAGAACAGAGATGCAGAAAAACTTTTTCACCCAGAGAGTGGTGGATATGTGGAATACTCTGCCCCAGAAAGCAGTGGAAGCCAAGTCGCTGGATGCTTTCAAGAGAGAGTTAGATAGAGCTCTTATAGATAGCAGGGTCAAGGGATATGGGGAGAGGGCAGGAACGGGGTACTGAATGTGTATGATCAGCCATCAGTGCTGGCTAGAAGGGCAGAATGGCCTACTCCTGCACCTACTGTCTATTGTCTATATTGTCTATAATATTCTAATGTTCATGGAAATGGTGATGGTGCTATAACAGATGAAGCTAGAAATATGGGAACAACTAGTACTAGTGCAGCAGAAGGCATGATACAGCAACAGCCAACATCCATTAAATGTGAACGAACAAGTACTCTAAAGATATTGGTGAATGGCCAAACAATTTATATGATTGTGATCATGAATATTGGATAGCCAAGGGAAGTTTACTTACTATCTTTCCTTTCGGTTAGTCCTAACGAAGGGTCTCAGCCTGAAACATCGACAGTGTTTCTCCTTATAGATGCTGCCTGGCCTGCTGTGTTCCAAATATAAGTATTATTCTGTTTCATTGGATTCTGCTCCAGATATATCTAATGTGGACCAGCAGACTTTGACTGTGCGCTATGTTTTGCCATCTGGACCAGTTGAAAGAGTTGTTAAGATTTTGGATATGGAAGGTCATAGTGCTGAACAGCTCGCTCAAAGTTTACTTGACTTTTTAAAGGAAAATGACATTGATATAAAAGACTGCCGTGGTCAAAGTTATGGCAATGCTAGCAACATGAGTGGCAAGTATAGTGGCTTACAAACATGAATTGAAGAGCTGAATGAGTTTGCGGATTACATTCCATGTTTTGCACATTCACTAAATTTGGTTAGAAAATGTGCTGCTGAATGTTGTCAAGAAGCATTAATTTTCTTTCAATTTGTAGAAAGCCTGTACACATTTTTTTCTGCTTCTACTTATTAGTGGGATCTCCTTTCTGCTGCATTATCTGATGGTGGTGCTCAGTTGCCCATTGTGAAAAGAATGTCAGATACCAGGTGGTCAGCTCATGCAGATGCAACAAAAACACTTTTACACAGCTTTTCTTCAATAAAACAAGTCTTGGATGACATTTCAAATAACAATGATCAGAAGGCAAAGTGTCGGCAACAGGCTCGTGGACTACTTTCAACCATGATGAAGTTGGAAACAGGAATAATGGTCATATTGTGAGATCAAGTATTACAGCGTTTTCAAATGACCAGTGTTTCTTTGCAATCTTCTGGCCAAGACTTGAACACAGCTTGTGTACTCTATGAATCCTTGCATAGATATATTCAAGCTATGTGGTCTACTTTTTCAGACATTGAGCAAAAAGCCAAGGATCTGACTAAGTGTGAAGATTATCAACAGCAAACTCGAAGAAAACACAAGCAAAATCGCACTTGTTTCAGTGGTTCCAGCACTCTTGATCTACTTGTGGAATCTCAAACGCCTTCTCAGAAGTTTAAAAGCCAAACATTTCTTGCCATTATTGACAGCTTGCTTTCTGCCTGTCAAAAAAGCAGAAAGCTTATCTAAAGGTGAATGGTGTTTTTCAATTCCTTCATCAGTTACAGTCATTTACACCTGAAGAGATCGTAAAGAGGTCATCAAATCTTGTTAAATCATATCCGGAAGATCTTGAAGAAAGTCTTAATGAAGAATTTGTGCAGTTTACTGAACTGTTGAAAACTGATCTTGCTTCTCATATTGGCGCCAAACAAGACCTTGTAGAGTTACAGTTGACACAAAGTACAATACAGATGCTGTGGTCAAATCAAGACGTACAAACAAGCTGGATGAAGCTGGTTCACACAAACTCGATTTCAACTTTTAAGAGAAGTTTGGATAGGTGCAAGGATGGTAGGGATATGGAGAGCTATGGTCCTGGTGCAGGTTGATGGGAATTTAAATTGTTCTGTAAGGACTAGGTGGGCTGAAGAGTCTGTCTCTGTGCAGTACGTTTCTGTGGCACTACAACAATCAATTGCATCCATTTTGGAGGACAGAAAAGGTGGTTTAGCATCTTATCTGAACTTAGACACTTTAATAATGAATACTATGACTATATACTGTAAATACTTTGACTATTTTGCTCAAAATACTTTTGCTTGTGTTCTTTCTTGTAAAATGTGTGAATAGTTTATGTTCATGTTCTTGTGAATGCTGCTTGCCCATGCATCTGTGATGTTGCTGAACTTGTGCACACATGGACGTGCAGATTCAAGATTCAAGATTGTTTAATGTCATTTCCTGTACACAAGTGTAAAGGAGAGCGAAACATTTGTACTGTGAATCTGATCCAACCAGGGCTGGATTAAGCTAGTGCGGGCCTGTAGCATATGTTATAAAGGGACCTTGAATTTAAAAAATGCACTTAAGAATTAAAACATAAATTTTCTTGCATAGTAAAGTAATTCAATTTTTTCATTTGCTATACAGCCAGATAATACAAAAAAAATGTCTGACACTTCAGTAATAGTATTACCTACATGTAGGTATCAATTTCAAATGTCAAAAGTAACAAAACTACAATTTAAAAGTTAGATTTTCTAGACTTAGCATGAGCAAATTTGTTGATGATACTGGAAATGTCTATTTCACGCAGAAGTTCATGTTCAATGCTCATTAGAGTGAGATTGTTCAATCTGTTTTGACCCATGGTGCTCCTTAGTTCATTTTTAATCCAGTTGGTAACCATGAGTGACAGATAGATGCGCAAGGCATTTTCTACATTTGGAAAACATGACCCCAAAGAATTGTCAGTCATCAAATGGTACAACTGTAACTCTGGACCTACAAACAAGCTGGATGAACTCAGTAGGTCGGGCAACATCCGTTGAAAGCAGCAATCAACATTTTGGACCAAGACGTTCCCCTCATATTCCCCTTAAATATTTCACCTTTCACCCTTAAGTCATAACCTCTGGTTGTTGTCCCACCCAACCTTAGTGGAAAAAACCTACTTTCACTTACCCCATTTTTACCCCTCAAAAATTTATAATATCAAACCTCCTCTCAATCTTCTACATTCCAAGCAATAAAGTCCTAACTTATTCAGTCTTTCCTTATAGCTCAGGTACTCCAGACCCGGCAACATCCTTGTAAATTTTTTCTGTACTCTTTAAGCTTTATTTACATATTTCCTACAGGAAGGTGATCAAAACAGCACACAACATTCTAAATTAGGCTTCACCAATGTCTTATACAACTTCAACATAACATCCATCTCCTGTAATCAATACTCTGATTTATGAAAACCATTGTGCCAACAGATTTTACAACGCTATCTAGGGACTCCATTTTCTATAAACATTGAACCTGTATTCCCAGATCCCTTTCTTCTACCACACTCCTCAGTGCCCTACCGTTCCCTGTGTAAGACCTACCCTGGTTGGCCCTACCAATCTGCAACACCTCGCACTTGTCTGCATTAAATTGCATCTGCCATTTGTCAGCCCATTTTTCTAGCTGGTCTGATCCTGCTGCAAGCAATGATAACCTTTCTCGCTGTCCACTATACCCTCAGTCTCAATGTTATCCGCAAATTTGCTGATCCAGTTAAAGACATTATCACTCAGATCATTGATATGTAAGAGAAACAACAAGGTACCCAGCACTGATCTCTACAGCCCTCGACTAGTCACAGGTATTGATTCAGAGAGGCAACCGTCTACTGCTACTCTCTGGCGTCTCCCACAAGCCATGGTCTAAACTAATTTAGTACCTCATCTTCAATGTCAAGAGAGTGAACATTGTTGATCAGCCTCCCACGTATGACCTTGTCAAATACCTTGCTAATGTCTATGTAGACAATATTTACTGCCTTGCCTTCATCAACTTCCTTGGCAACTTCCTCAAGAAACTCTATAAGATTGGTTAGACATGACCTACCACACACAAAGCCATGCTGACTATCCTTGATCAGTCTATGTATCTCCAAATACTTATAGATCTGACCATTTAGAATACTTTCTGATGTCATGATCACCGGCCTATAATTGCCTGGTTTAGAATGGTAGATGGAGAGCCAATGGTATTCTTTATCACAGGTGGCTGTAGAAACAGGTTATGAATGTACGTAAGGCAGAGGTTGAGAAAGGAGGGAGGGAGAAAACAGAGAACTATTGACCTGTCAGCCTGACATCGGTGGTGGGGAAGATGCTAGAGTCCATTATTAAGGATGAAATAGTGGCATATCTAGATAGCAGTGATAGGATTGGGCCGAGCCAGCATGGATTTACCAAGGGTAAATCATGCTTGACTAATCTGTTGGAGTTTTTCGAGGATGTAACCAGGAAGTTAGATGGGGGAGATCCAGTGAATGTACTGTACCTCGATTTTCAGAAGGCATTTGATAAGGTCCCACATAGGAGATTGGTGGGTAAAATCAATGCTCAGGGCATCGGGGGGAAGGCATTGACATGGATAGCAAACTGGTTGGCAGATAGAAAGCAAAGGGTAGCAGTGAATGGGTGTTTCTCGGAATGGCAGGTGGTGACTAGTGGGGTGCCACAAGGCTCGGTATTGGGACCACAGCTGTTTACAATTTACGTCAACGATTTGGATGAAGGCATTGAAAATAACATCAGCAAATTTGCTGATGATACTAAGCTGGGTGGCAGTGTGACATGTGACGAGGATGTTAGGAGAATTCAGGGTGACTTGGATAGGCTAGGTGAGTGGGCAGATACTTGGCAGATGATGTTTAATGTGAATAAGTGTGAGGTTATCCACTTTGGGAGTAAGAACAGGAAGGCAGATTATTATCTGAACGGTGTAGAGTTAGGTAAGGGAGAAATACAAAGAGATCTAAGAGTCCTTGTTCATCAGTCACTGAAGGTGAATGAGCAAGTGCAGCAGGCAGTGAAGAAGGCTAATGGAATGTTGGCCTTTATTACAAAGGGAATTGAGTACAAGAGCAAGGAAATCCTCTTGCATTTGTACAGAGCCCTGGTGAGACCACACCTGGAGTATTGTGTACAGTTTTGGTCTCCAGGGTTAAGGAAGGACATCCTGGCTGTTGAGGAAGTGCAGCGTAGATTCACGAGGTTAATTCCTGGGATGTCTGGACTGTCTTACGCAGAGAGGTTAGAGAGACTGGGCTTGTACACGCTGGAATTAAGGAGATTGAGAGGGGATCTGATTGAAACATATAAGATTATTAAGGGATTGGACAAGATAGTGGCAGGAAATATGTTCCAGATGCTGGGAGAGTCCAGTACCAGAGGGAATGGTTTGAGAATAAGGGGTAGGTCATTTAGGACAGAGTTAAGGAAAACCTTCTTCTCCCAGAGAGTTGTGGGGGTCTGGAATGCACTGCCTCGGAAGGTAGTGGAGGCCAATTCTCTGGATGCTTTCAAGAAGGAGCTAGATAGGTATCTTATGGATAGGGGAATCAAGGGATATTGGGACAAGGCAGGAACCGGGTATTGATAGTAGTTGATCAGACATGATCTCAAAATGGCGGTGCAGGCTCAAAGGGCCGAATGGTCTACTTCTGCACCTATTGTCTATTGATGGGTTCTTTATTAGTCAAGGCATGAAAAGTTACAGTAAGAGGGCAGGAGAATGGGATTGAGAGGGAGATGGATCAACCGATGTTCACTGAACTAGTGCTACACCACCATCAAGAATACCTACCATGTTATTCCACACCCTCACTTCAGGAAGTCTGATCACCTGGCTGTACTTCTACTCCCCGAGTATAGGCAGAGACTGAAGACTACAGCACCAAGTAAGGACCAAGAAAGGGAAGCACAGGAGCACCTACTGGACTGTTTTGAATCGGTGAACTGGAAGTATGCTACAGTTGTTACCAACTTCATTAAAACCTATGTGGATGATTGTGTGCCTACAAAGACTTGCTGTACATTCCCAAACCAAAAGCCAGGCAAGTATGTTGTCTACTGAAGGCTAGCTCTGTGGTATTCAAGTTTGGCAACCCAGGCCAGTACCAGAAAACTAGGTATGATTTGCATAGGGCTATTTCAAGGGCTAAGAGATAATTTTGAACGAGGTTGGAGGCGACATCTTATGCATAGCAACTCTGGCAAGGCCTGCAGGATATTACTTCCTTCAAAACAAAACCCAATAGCATGAATGCCAGCGGTGCTTCACTACCAGATGAACTCAATGCCTTCTATGTCAGCTTTGAAAGAGAGAACACAACTACAGCTGTGAAGATCCCTGCTGCACCTGATGACCCTGTGATCTCTGTCTCAGAGGCTGATGTTAGGCTGTCTTTAAAGAGGGTGAACCCTCGCAAGATGGAAGATCCTGATGGAGTACCTAGTAAGGCTCTGAAAACCAGTGCCAACCAATTAGTGGGAGTATTCAAGGACATTTTCAACCTCTCACTGCTACGGGCAGAAGATCCCACTTGCTTGAAAAAGGCAACGATTATACCAGTGCCTAAGAAGAATAATGTGGGCAGAAAAATGGCACACTCCCTCCTGCTCCCACCCAGGAGCAGAGGTGTCCTGCTGTAATGACACAACAGTGCACTGACAATTGACTTTTTGTGCCAAGGCCCTTCATCAAAACTGGGAAGGAAGAAATTTATTCAGTATAAGATAGTACACAGATATTATTGGACACCATCTAGACTCTACAAAATGGGGATTGTTGATAATCAATTATGCTGAAAATGTAAAAATGAGGTGGGCACATATTTTCATATGATTTGGGAGTGTTCCATGGTTCGTCCATTTTGGTGTAAAGTTCTTGATTTGTTGGGGAATTGGTCAGGTCCTACACTGCCCTTGTACCCAGGGCTTTGTCTCCTGGGTGATAGGACAATGATACCTAATGTAAATAATGACAAATTTACTATTTTAAAGGTGGGTCTCATCACAGCTGCAAGAATTATATTGCAAAACTGGAAAAAACCCAGATGTCCCACTGTGAGGGAATGGACTGAGGAAATGGTTAAGATTTCATCATATGAACACATGCTGGGAAGAATTAACAGTGAGGGAAAAGTGCAAGACACGTGGGATCAATTTTGGTTGTATGTTAATTTAAACTTAAATTAGAAGTTTTTTTCTGTTTCTTAGTTTTATATGTTTTCCTGTCATGGGATGGCTGTATAAATATGCTGTACTGTATCTGCTCTATGATATGCTGTGCTGCTTTGTAAAATAAGAATAAATAATAATAAAAATTTGAATTACAAAAAATCTGGGAAGGAAGAGGATAGAAGGTAGTATAAGAAGTTAGGGAGAGTGATAGGAGTTGGCAGGTGGTAGGAGATGAAACTGGGAGGTGAGATATGGAAAAGGTAAAGAGCTGCAGAAGAACGAATCAAATAGAACGAAAGTAAAACAAAGGAAGAAAGGAAGGATGACTGAAACCAAAGGGAGGTACTGAGCAGGTGAAAAGAGAAGGGATGAGAGGTAACGAGAATAGGAAATGGAAAAATAGAGGAGGGAGGGATGAGATGTTAATGGAAGTTGCAAAAATCAATGCTCATGCCACCAGATTAGAGACTGCCCAGATGGAATACGAGATGTTACTCCTCCAACCTGAGTTTGGCCATGTGAAATATTTATGTGTTTATTTCCACTGGGCACAGCGGAAACGCTTTTATTTCATACAGTCTGTACAGTATATTTCAGCATCAAGGTAGTACAAGAGAGGGAATTCCATAAAGGTTAATTTGCAGGTTGAGTCAATGGTGATGAAGGCAAATGCGATGCTAGTGGAATGAGATGCCAGATGAAGTGGTAAATGCGGGCTCACTTTTAACATCTAAGAAAAACTTGGACAGGTACATGGATGAGAGGTGTATGGAGGGATATGGTCCAGGTGCAGGTCAGTTGGACTAGGCCGAAAAATGGTTCGGCACAGCCAAGAAGGGCCAAAAGGCCTGTTTCTGTGCTGTAATGTTCTATGGTTCTATGGTTCTAGTACTCATTTTGAGAGGACTAGAATATAAGAAGCAAGGATGTAATGTTGAGGTTTAATAAAACACTGTTGAGGCCTTATTTGGAGCATTGTAAGCAGTTTTGGGCCCTTTATCCATGAAAGTATTGCCTTACAGTGGAGAGGGTTCAAAGGAGTTTCATGAAATTGATTCTGGGATTGAATGACTTGTCATTTGAGGAGCGTTTGATGGCTCTGGACCTCTACATACTGGAATTCAGAAGAATAAAGGGTGATCTCATTGAAAGCTATCAAATGTTGAAAGGCATCAATAGACTGGATGTGGAGAAGATGTTTCCTATGGTGGGGGGGAGTCTAAGACTAGAGGACACAGCCTCAGAATAGAGCAGCATCGTTTCAGAATGGAGATAGAGAGTGGTGAATCTGTGGAATTCATTTCCACAGGTTGCCTTGGAGCCCAAGTTATTGGGTATATTTGATGTAGAAGTTGATAGATTATTGATTAGTCTGACCATGTGTTCCCTTGGACATGACGGGAGGCAAGTGACAAAATTGCTGGGGCCCTAACAGTGACATTTAAGTCACTCTTGGTGATAGGAGAGGCACCAGAAGATTGGAGAACAGCCAATGTTGTTCTGCTGTTTAAAGAAGTCTCTAAACATAAGCCAGGAAGTTATAGGCCAGTGAGTCTGACATCAGTAGTGGGAAAGTTATTGGAAGGTATTCTAACAGACTGGATGTATAAATATTTGGATAGACATGGACTGATTGGGGAGTGTCAGCATGGCTTGTGTATTGTAAGTCATTTAACCAATCTTAGTGTTTTTTTGAGGAAAGTGGATGAAGGCAAGCAAATGAGAAAATCTGCAGAAGCTACAAATCGAAGTAACACACACAAAATATTGGAAGAACTTAGCAGGCAGGGACAGCATCCATGGAAATGAGTGAACTATCAATATTTTGGGCCGAAACCCTTCATCAGGGCTGGAAAAAAGAGATGAAGTCAGAGTAGGAAGGTGGTGGGAGGAGAGGAAGAAGAACAAGGAATAAGTATTAAGTGAAACAGGGAGAAGGGGAGGGGTGAAGTAAAGAGCTGGGTCATCAATTGCTGATAGAGAAGGAGAAGGGAGAATCTGATAGGAGATGACAGAAAGCCGTGGAAGAAAGGGAAGGGGGAGGAACACAAGAGGGAGGTGATGGACAGGTAAAGAGTTAAGGGGAGAGAGAGAAATGGAATGGGGAATGGTGAAGGAGAGAGTGGGGCAATTACCAGAAGTTCAAAAAATTGATATTCATGCCATCAGGTTGGAGGCTACCCAGATGGAATATAAAGTCACAACACACACAAAATGCTGGTGGAACACAGCAGGCCAGGCAGCATCAATAAGGAGAAGCACTGTCGACGTTTTGGGCTGAGACCCTTCGTCCTGACGCTGCCATTTACTTTGTACTCTGCCTTGGAGTTTGTCCTTCCAAAGTGTACCACCTCACACTTCTTGGGTTGAACTCCATCTGCCACTTCTCAGCCCACTTCTGCATCCTATCAATGTCTCTCTGCAATCTTCGACAATCCTCTACACTATCTACAACACCACCAACCTTTGTGTCATCTGCAAACTTGCCAACACACCCTTCTATCCCCACATCCTGATTGTTAATAAAAATCACAAAAAGTAGAGGTCCCAGAACAGATCCTTGTGGGACACCACTAGTCACAACCCTCCAATCTGAATGTACTCCCTCCACCATGACCCTCTGCCTTCTGCAGGCAAGCCAATTCTGAATCCACCTTGCCAAACTTCCCTGGATCCCATGCCTTCTGACTTTCTGAATAAGCCTACCGTGAGGAACCTTGTCAAATGCCTTACTAAAATCCATGTAGATCACATCCACTGCACTACCCTCATCTATATGCCTGGTCACCTCCTCAAAGAACTCTATCAGGCTTGTTAGGCACGATCTGCCCTTCACAAAGCCATGCTGACTGTCCCTGATCAGACCACGATTCTCTAAATGCCCATAGATCCTTTCTCTAAGAATCTTTTCCAACAGCTTTCCCACCACAGACGTAAGGCTCACTGGTCTATAATTACCTGGACTATCCCTACTACCTTTTTTGAACAAGGGGACAACATTCGCCTCCCCCCAATCCTCCGGTACCATTCCCGTGGACAACGAGGACATAAAGATCCTAGCCAGAGGCTCAGCAATCTCTTCCCTTGCCTCGTGGTGCAGCCTGGGGAATATTCCGTCAGGCCCCGGGGACTCATCCGTCCTAATTTATTTTAACAACTCCAACACCTCCTCTCCCTTAATATCAACATGCTCCAGAACAGCAACCTCACTCATATTGTCCTCACCGTCATCAAGTTCCCTCTCAGTGGTGGATACCAAAGTATTCATTGAGGACCTCACTCACTTCCACAGCCTCCCGGCACATCTTCCCACTTTTATCTCTAATCGGTCCTACCTTCACTCCTGTCATCCTTTTGTTCTTCACATAATTGAAGAATGCCTTGTTTTCCTTTACCCTACTCACCAAGGCCTTCTCATGCCCCCTTCTTGCTCTCTCAGCCCCTTCTTAAGCTCCTTTCTTGCTACCCTATATTCCTCAATAGACACATCTGATCCTTGCTTCCTAAACCTCATGTATGCTGCCTGCTTCCACCCGACTAGATTTTCCACTTCACTTGTCACCCATGGTTCCTTCACCCTACTATTGATTATCTTCCTCACCAGGACAAATTTATCCCTAACATCCTGCAAGAGATCCTTAAACATCGACCACATGTCCATAGCACATTTCCCTGCAAAAACATCATCCCAATTCACACCCGCAAGTTCTAGCCTTATAGCCTCATATGTTTCCCTTCCCCAATTAAAAATTGTCCTTTCCTCACTGATTCTATCCTTTTCCGTGATAATGCTAAAGGTCAGGGAGCGGTGATCACTGTCCCCCAGATGCTCACCTACTGACAGATCTGTGACCTGATTTTCACCTAATGCTTCTCCCTCCTCTTCCTTACTCCTTGTTTTTCTACCTTCTTCTTCCACAACCCTGTTTCTCTCCCCCCTTCCATCCAATCTTCTCACCCAGTTTACAACCATGAGTCATAGAGTCATGAGTCATACAACACAGACCCACCAAGTCCATGCTGAAACTTTTAAACTGCCTAGTTAAATTGTCCCACACCTGGGACATAGCCCACCATTCTCCTACCATCCATGTACCTATCCAAACTTCTCTTAAATGTTGAAAGCAAAATCACATCCATCACTTGTGCTATCAGGTCTGTCCACACTCTCACCACTCTCTAAGCGAAGATGTTTCACCCCATATTCCCCTTAAACTTTTCACCCTTCACACTTAACCTATGACTTCTAGTTCTAGTCTCATCCAACCTCAGTGGAAATAGCCTACTTGTCATCTCGGCCCTTCTAGTCCATACCGAACACTTATTCTCACCTAGTTCCACCTACCTGCACTCAACCCATAACCCTCCATTCCTTTCCTGTCCATATACCTATCCAATTTTTTTTAAATGACAAAATCGAACCTGCCTCTACCACTTCTACTGGAAGCTCATTACACACAGCTACCACTCTCCGAGTAAAGAAGTTCCCCCTCATGTTACCCCTAAATTTTTGCCACTTAACTCTCAACTCATGTCCTCTTGTTTGAATCTCCCCTACTCTCAATTGAAAAAGCCTATCCATGTCAACACTATCAATCCCCCTCATAATTTTAAATACCTCTATCAAGTCCCCCTCAACCTCCTACTCTCCAAAGAATAAAGACTTAACTTGTTCAACCTTTCTCTGTAACTTAGGTGCTGAAACCCAGGTAACATTCTAGTAAATCTCCTCTGTACTCTTTCTATTTTGTTGACATCTTTCCTATAATTCGGTGACCAGAACTGCACACAATACTCCAAATTTGGCCTTACCAATGCCTTGTACAATTTTAACATTACATCCTAACTCCTATACTCAATGCTCTGATTTATAAAGGCCAGCATACCAAAAGCTTTCTTCACCACCCTATCCACATGAGATTCCACATTCAGGGAACTATGCACCATCTTTACCCTATCTATACCCTTCACAATTTCGTACACCTCTATTAAATTTCCCCTCAACGTTCTGTGCATTAGGGAATAAAGTTCTAACCTATTCAATATTTCCCTATAACTCTTGCCTTACCTTCATCAACTTTCCTGATAACATCCTCAAAAGACTCTATAAAATTGGTTGGACAGACCTACCACGAACAAAGTCATGCTGACTATTGCTAATCAGTCCCTGTCTATTGAAATACTTATTGCAGTATCAAGTAAGGGAAAATCCTGCCTGACGAACCTGTTGGAATTCTTTGAGGAGATTACAAGTAGGATAGATAAAACAGATGTAGTGAATGTTGTATATTTGTACTTCCAGAAGGCCTTTGACAAGGTGCCACTCATGAGGCTGATTACCAAGTTAAGAGCCCATGGCATTACAGGAAAGCTACTAACATGGTTAGAGCATTGGCTGTTCGGTAGTAGGCAGCAAATGGGAATAAAAAGATTCTTTTCTGGTTGGCTGCCAGTGACTAGTGGTGATTTGCAGGGGTCGGTGTTGGGACCACTTCTTTTTAATGCTGTATGTAAACGATTAAGATGAAGGAATAGATGGCTTTGTTACCAAGTTTCCAGATGATACGAAGATTGATGGAGGGGCAGGTAGTGTTGAGGAAACAGGTAGGATGTAGAAGGACTTAAACAGATTAGGAGAATGGATAAGAAAGTGGCAAATGAAATACAGTGTTGGAAAATGCATGGTCATGCACTTCAGTTGTAGAAACGTGTGGACTATTTTCCAAATGGGGAGATAATCCTGGAATCTGAGATGCAGAGGGACTTGGGAGTCCTTGTGCAGAACACCCTGAAGGTTAACTTGAGTCGGTGGAGAGGAAGGCAAATGTCATGTTAGCATTCATTTCAAGAGGTCTAGAATACAAGAAGACAGATGTGCTGCTGAGGCTTTATAAGGCTCTGGTGAGGCCTCACCTTGAGTAATGTGAACAGTTTTGGGCCCCTCATCTTAGAAAAGATGTGCTGGTATTGCAGAGGGTCCAGAGGAAGTTTGCAAGGATAATTCTGGTAATGAAAAGGTCATCATATGAGGAATATTTGATGACTCTGGGTCGGTACTAGCTAGAATTCAGAAGGATGAGGAGGGATCTCATTGAAACTTTTCGAATATTGAAAAACCTAGACGGAGTAGATTTGGAAAGGATGTTTCCCATGGTGAGACAGTCTAGGACAAGAGGGCACAGACTCAGGATAGAGGGGTGCCCTTTCAAAACAGAGATGCAGAGAAATTTCTTTAGCCAAAGGGTAGTAATCTTGTG
Organism: Hemitrygon akajei; assembly: GCF_048418815.1. Classification (NCBI taxonomy): domain Eukaryota; kingdom Metazoa; phylum Chordata; class Chondrichthyes; order Myliobatiformes; family Dasyatidae; genus Hemitrygon; species Hemitrygon akajei. Next base: position 44,195,524 of record NC_133148.1, read on the forward strand.
GAATTTGTTGCCACATGGAGCTGTGGAGGGCAGGTCATTGAGTGTATTTAGGGCAGAGATTGATAGGTTCTTGATTGGACATAGCATCAAAGATTACAGGGAGAAGGCCGGGAACTGGGGTTGAGGAGGAAATAGAACAAAAAGATCAGCATGATTGAATGGCGGAGCAGACTCAATGGGCCAGATGGCCTAATTCTGCTCCTATCTCTTATGGTCTTATGGTCTAAATATCCAGTCCCTTAGAATACCTTCCATACTACTTTCCTGTCCATATACCTATCCAATTTTTTTTAAATGACAAAATTGAACCTGCCTCTACCACTTCTACTGGAAGCTCATTACACACAGCTACCACTCTCCGAGTAAAGAAGTTCCCCCTCATTTTAGTATTGCAAAAGTTCAAAATGCTGTGTCGTAACATTAAATCACGCAGTGGCATGAAGTCAACATGGCAAATCCAACCATGAACTGCCCCTTCTCACAGGGAGGGGTCCTCCTTTTATACCCTGTTAAAAAAAACCTGTCACATGACCTCTACTGGCGGGAAAATGACTTCACTCCACCATCACAAGACCATTACCTCAAGTCCAGTATAGCTTCAACACCTGTCACGTGACAAGTGCACCACTGTCACGTGTCACGGGTACATAACACCTCCCTCCAAAAAAACTTTTTCGGTCTGTCAAGAACAAAAATTTTAACAATTATTTACAAGAAAAACAAATGTATAAATTTTATAACATACACAATATACAATACAGTATCATCATATAACATCTTACAACTCAAAATACAGTAGGAGTGTTACAATTGTAAAAAAAAACCACTCCATAAAAAAAATTACATTGTACATTCAACATTGAGATAGACAATCAGCAACCACATTATCTTTACCTTTAATATGAGTTATCACAATATTGTACTCTTGTAACATCAAACTCCAATTTAATAATCTTCTGTTTTTGTTTTTCATCTTACTCAGAAACACTAACGGATTATGATCACTGTAAACAATAAGTGGTTTTTGAGTTGTACCAACATATACCTCAAAATATTCTACAGCTAAAACAAGAGATAACAATTCCTTCTCTATTGTCAAATAGTTTCTTTAATGCTTATTAAATTTCTTAGAAAAGTAAGCTACTGGATGATCAACCTCATCACCCCCATTCCTTTGCATTAATACTGTTCCTGCAGGGCCTTTGTCACAGTTTTAGCTTTTATATTCCTAAGTGGTACTGCCTCTGGAAACCTAGACAAAGTACACATGATAGTCAACAAATACTGATAACCAGTTTTTGTCTTTGGTAATGGACCAACACAATCTACAATAACTTTAGAAAACGGCTCACCAAATGCTGGAATAGGTTGTAATGGTGCCACTGGTGTAACTTGATTTGGTTTACCCACAATTTGACAAGTATGGCACGTTTTACAAAACATCGCCACATCTTTTCTTAAACCAGGCCAGTAAAAATGTTTTAAAATCTTGTCCACAGTTTTCCTTACCCCTTTATGTCCACCTAAAGGCACACTATGAGCTAAAGTCAAAATCTCATTTTGATAAACTTTAGGGACAACTACTTGGTAAACAATATTCCATTCCTCACTTGCAGGAATTGTAGGTGATCTCCACTTCCTCATCAACACTCCTTTTTCCAAGTAATATCCTACTAGCACCTTCTCAATTTCACTATCTAGTAGAGCTTGTTCTCTTAATTTTATAATCTCAGGGTCTCTATTCTGCTCTGCTATCATCTCCTTCCAAGACAGAGATAAATCTTCATAGTCAGACTTACTCCAAGAATCTTGTTCAAACAACGAAGGTAAGAAAGTCTCTGACACATCCTCAAAACTCGAATCCTGAGTTGAACCGTCATGATTAACAACCTCATTCGGCACATCAATCTTTTTAGCCACAGCTCTAGTCACAACACAGGAAGAATCTGTGTTAGAATTCATCTCTGGTTCCTCTGACTCCATTGTCAAATGCACTTCAGGAAAAACTTGTCCATCTGCCAAGTCATTACCTAACAATAAAGAAATACCCTTCACAGGTAAGCTATGCTGTAATCCTACTTTAACAAATCCTGTAACTAACCCTGACTTTAAATTTACTTTATGCAAATGTACAGGCATAAAATCACTCCCAACACCTCTTATATAATTTACCTCACCAGTATCAGACTCTTCATTAAACTTCAATACACTGTCTAACATCAGTGATTGAGAAGCTCCAGTATCCCTAAGGATTTTTATTGGCACCAGAGTAGATCCTTCTTTCAAGGATCTGGAACTGCTTCCTTCTCTTTCTCTTTCAACCTGAAACAGTTAGCTATTACATGGCCAGGTTTCTTACAATAGTTACAAATAAGACCAAACTGTCTTTCCTTCACAGATTTTCCTTCCTCCTTACCTTTCTCATTAACTTCTGATTTAATTTCTGATTTACCTTGAGTCTCCATGGTATTTTTCCTCTTAAAAATTCTGCCCTGAGGAAATTTATTCTTATGGATTAAAACATACTCATCAGCTAATCTAGCACAGTCCTGCAATGTATCAGTATCCCTCTCATTTAAGCAGGTCCTTACTTCAACAGGAATGCTTCTTTTAAATTCCTCCATTAAAATCAGCTCTTTCAATGTATCATAGTCCTCATTTACATTTTTAGAAGAAACCCATCTCTCAAATCACACAGCTTTATTATAGGCAAATTCCACATAAGTTTTTTCCACAGACTTCTTCAAACTTCTGAATCTTTCTCTATACACTTCTGGGACCAATTCATATGATTTTAAAATATGCATTTTCACAATATCATAATCTAATGCTTGCACAGCAGTTAAAGCTGTATAAACTTGTTGTGCTTTGCCTTTAATTACACTCTGTAACAACACTGACCATTTATCTTTCGGCCACTCTGAAATTTGAGCAATCATTTCAAAATGTTGGAAATATCTTTCCACTTCTGTTTCACTAAATGGTGGGACCAATTAAATTTCTTGACTAGCAACAAACGGTTTTCTAGAACCAGAAGACTGATTCCCAGACCTTAATTCCGTCATTGCATATTCAAAATCCCTTTTTTTCTGATCAGCTTCTAACCTACAATGCTCCAACTTCATTTGTTCGATTTGCAACTGCATCTCCAGATTACTTATTGGAAACGACTCTAAAATCGATTCATCAAAATCACCCGAATCCACAAAGTGTGACGCGATTTTTCTCTGCGTTACAGCCTTTGATGTAGTCATCAAAATACCTTCAAGTTGCAATCTACTAGCTATCTCAGACACCTCAGTTTTTTTCACCTTCGCTAACAACTCCGCGTCTGGCGAAGCCAGAAACTCATCAATATTCATTGTTGCCGAATACCACTCACAAGCCAATCAAACAAAAGAATCAAGTATTCCCCTTTTCCAAAACACCGATTCAAAATTTAACAAGCATTTAAACTCAAATGATCCAATCCGGACGCAGCTCCCATATTTATGTTACGGATTCAAGCAACAATAAATATATGAGTTAGGCAGGGGTTTATATAACAAATAACATGTTTATTAAACACTGAAAACAAACCCCCCCAAAAGTAAACAAATCACTAACGTAACCGGAAACCAGCTGCTGTGCGGCAACTTAAACAGTTCTTAAAGCGATGTTGCAAAAACAGTTCTTCAAAGTAGTATTGCAAAAGTTCAAAATGCTCACAGTCCATTTAAGGGAGAGACTTTTTAAGACGATTTAAATTCTCTTTCACATCGTTATGTCGCAATTCCCAGGCGAACTACTTTTCCCACGAAGATGGTAATGGAACGGCTTAAAGGCACTGACCTTTCCTTTACAAAACTGTTCCCAATCCTTTCTGCTATTTCACAGAGATTAACACAAGAACAGTCAACGAATTCCTTCCGAATGAGGATCAAACAAGGTCAAACCTGTTTCACCGTCGAAATCGACTTCCCTCGATCTTTTAACTCCTGAACTCCGATCTTCACTCTCCACTGATTCTCAACTAGCAGTAATATACAGAAACTGCTGGCAATGACCTTTTAAACTTTAGGCATTAGATAAAACTCCATTTTCCAACTAAACTGCGTCATAACATTAAATCACGCAGTGGCATGAAGTCAACATGACAAATCCAGCCACGAACTGCCCCTCCTCACAGGGAGGGGTCCTCCTTTTATACCCTGTAAAAAAAACCTGTCACATGACCTCTACTGGCGGGAAAATGACTTCACTCCACCATCACAAGACCATTACCTCAAGTCCAGTATAGCTTCAACACCTGTCACGTGACAAGTACACCACTGTCACGTGTCACAGGTACGTAACACAGCACAGACTAGAAGGGCCAAATGGCCAGTTTTCTGTGCTGTAGTGTTCTATGGTTCTATGGTGAACCTCCTCTGCACCGCCTGCAAAGCCAGTATACCCTTCCTCAAGTAACGAGACCAGAACTGCACGCAGTACTCCAAGTGCAGCCTCACCAGTACCCTGTACAGTTGCAGCATAACCTTCCTACTCTTAAATTCAATCCCTCTAGCAATGAAGGTCAATATTCCATTTGCCTTCTTGATCGCCTACTGCACCTGCAAACCAATCTTTTGTGACTCATGCACAATCCCTCTCAAGTCCCTCTGCACAGCAGCATGTTGCAATTTTTCACCATTTAAGTAATAATCTGTCCTTCCAATTTTCCTTCCAAAGTGGATAACCTTGCATTTACCAGCATTGTAGTCCATTTGCCAGACCTTTGCCACTCACTTAACCTATCTATATCTCTCTGCAGACTCTCCAAATCTTCTGCACAATTTGCTTTTCCATTCAGTTTAGTATCATCAACAAACTTAGATACACTACACTTGATTCCCTCTTTCAGATTGTTAATATATATCATGAATAGTTACTGGCCCAGCACCGACCTTTGTGGCACACCGCTCACCACTGATTGCTAACCAGAATAACACCCATGTATCCCAACTCTCTGCTTTCTATTAGTTAACCAATCCTCTATCCATGCTAATACATCATCCCCACCTCTATGCATCCTGATCTTATGGATAAGTCTTTTATGCGGCACCTTATCAAATGACTTCTGAAAACCCAAGTAAATAATGTTCATCTGTTCTCCTCTATCCACTGCGCTCATTATATCCTCAAAGAACTCCAGTAAGTTTGTCAAACAGAACCTGCCTTTGCTGAATCCATGCTGCATCTGCCTGATGGATCCATTTCTTTCCAGATGCCTCGCTATTTCTTCTTTAATGACAGCTTCAAGCATTTTCTCAACTACAGGTATTAAACTAACTGGCCTATCATTACCTGCCTTTTGCATAAATCTTTTTTTAAACAGTGGTGTGACATTTGCCATCTTCCATTCCGCTGGGACCTGCCCAGAGTCCAGAGAATTTTGGTAAATCATCATCAAAGCCTCTCCTACAACTTCTACCATTACTTTCAGCACCCTGGGATGCATTCCATCAGTACCAGGGGACTTGTCTGTCTTCAGGCCAACAGGTTTGCTCAGCACTGCCTCTTTAGACCATAAGACATAGGAGCAGAATTAGGCCATCTGGCCCATTGAGTCTGCTCTGCCATTCAATAATAGCTGATCCTTTTTTTTCTCTCCTCCTCAACCCCAGTTCCCGGCCTTCTCCCCATAACCTTTGATGCCATGTCCAATCAAGAACATATCAATCTCTGCCTTAAATATACCCAATAACCTGCTCTCCACAGCTGCATGTGGCAACAAATTCCACAAATTCACTACCCTTTTGTTAAAAGAAATTTCTCCACATCTGTCTTAAACGGGTGCCTCTCTATCTTGAGTCTATGACCTATTGTCCAAGACTCTCTCACCATGGGAAACATCCTTTCCAAATCTACTCTGTCCAGGCCTTTCAATGTTCAAAAGGTTTCAATGAGATCCCCCCTCATCATTCTGAATTCCAGCGAGTACAGACCCAGAGCCATCAAATGTTCCTCGTATGATAACCCTTTAATTTCCGGAATCATTCTTGCAAACCTCCTCTGGACCCTCAGCACATATTTTCTAAGATGAGGGGCCCATAATTGTTCACAATACTCAAGGTGAGGCCTCACCAGTGCCTTATGAAGCCTCAGCATTACATCCTTGTTCTTGTATTCTAGACCTCTTGAAATGAATGCTAACATGGTATTTGCCTTCCTCACCACAGAATCAAGTTAACCTTCACGGTGTTCTGCACAAGGACTCCCAAGTTTCTCTGCATCTCAGATTCTTGGATTAGCTCCTCGTTTAGAAAATGGTCCACACACTTATTTCTACTACCAAAGTGCATGACCATGCATTTTCCAACATTGTATTTCATTTGCCACTTTCTTACCCATTCTCCTAACCTGTCTTAAGTGCTTCTTCATCCTACCTGTTTTCTCAATACTACCTGCCCCTCCATCAATCTTCATATCACCTGCAAACTTGGCAACAAAGCTATCTATTCCATCTTCTTAATAATTTATATACAGCATAAAAAGCTGTCCCAACACCGACCCCTGCGGAAAATCACTAGTCACTGGCAACCAACCAGAAAAAGGATCCTTTTATTCCCACTTGCTGCCTCCTACCAATTAGCCAATGCTCTAACCATGTTAGTAACTTTCCTGTAATACCATGGGCTCTTAACCTGGTAAGCAGCCTCATGTGTGGCACCTTGTCAAAGGCCTTCTGAAAGTCCAAATATACAACATCCACTACATCTCCTTTATCTATCCTATTTGTAATCTCCTCAAAGAATTCCAGAAGGTGTGTCAGGCAAGATTTTCTCTGAAGGAAACCATGCTGACTTTGTACTATCTTGTCCTGTGTCAACAAGTAACCATCACCTTATCTTTAACTGAGGTCAGGCTAACTGGTCTATAATTTCCTTTCTGCTGCCTTCCTACTTTCTTAAAGAGTGGATAGTGATAGCTATTGTATTGAGATCCTCACCTCCCAGCACATCAATAAAATCTCTCTTTGCATGTTAGATGTTTCCTCCACCATGAAGACCAACACAAAATAGTCATTCAAAGCCACTGCCATTTCCTCATTACCCAATATCAATTCTCTCTTCTCATCCAAGGGATCTTTGTTCACCTTAGCCACCCTTTTCCGCTTTATATAATTATAAAAACTTTTTCTATCCCTTTCTAATATCTTGTGCTAGTTTATTTTCATATCTATCTTCCCTTTCTTTATTGTTTAGTGGTTCTTTGTTGCTTTTTAAAATATTCCCAATTTTCCAGTTTCTCACTACTCTTGGCAACTTTGTACACATGAGCTTCTAGTTTGATGCTTTCTTTTACTTCCTTAGTTATCTAAGGCTGGTTCTCACCACCCTTACTGCCCTTGCTTTTAACTGGAATATACTTTTGAGCACAATGAAAAATGTCTTTGAAAGTCTTCCACTGTTCCTCAACCATCACACCAAATAGCTTGGGTTTGCAGTGTACACTATAACCATATAATGATTACAGCATGGGAACAGGCCATCTCAGCCCTTCTAGTCCATTACGAACGCCTGCTCTCACCTAGTCCCACTGACTCGTACTCAGCCCATAACCCTCCATTCCTTTCCTGTCCATATACCTATCCAATTTTACTTTAAGTGACAATAACGAACCTGCCTCTACCACTTCTACTGGAAGCTCGTTCCACACAGCTACCACTCTCTGAGTAAAGAAATTCCCCCTCGTGTTACCCTTAACTTTTTGCCCCCTAACTCTCAACTCATGTCCTCTTGTTTGAATTTCCCCTACTCTCAATGGAAAAAGCCTATCCATGTCAATTCTATCTATCCCCCTCATAATTTTAAATACCGCTATCAAGTCCCCCCTCAACTTCTACGCTCCAAAGAATAAAGACCTAACTTGTTCAATCTTTCCCTGTAACTTAGGTGCTGAAACTCAGGTAACATTCTAGTAAATCTCCTCTGTACTCTCTCTATTTTGTTGACATCTTTCCTATAATTCAGTGACCAGAACTGTACACAATACTCCAAATTTGGCCTTACCAATGCCTTGTACAATTTTAATATTACATCCCAACTCCTAAACTCAATGCTCTGATTTATAAAGGCCAACATACCGAAAACTTTCTTCACCATCCTATCCACATGAGATTCCACCTTCAGGGAACTATGAAACATTATTCCTAGATCACTCTGATATACTGCATTCTTCAATGCCCTACCATTTACCATGTATGTCCTATTTGGATTATTCCTACCAAAATGTAGCACCTCACACTTATCAGCATTAAACTCCATCTGCCACCATTCAGCCCACTCTTCTAACTGGCCTAAATCTCTCTGCAAACTTTGAAAACCTACTTCATTATCCACAATGCCATCTACCTTTGTATCATCTGCATACTTACTAATCCAATTTACCACCCCATCATCCAGATCATTAATGTATATGAAAAACAACATTGGACCCAGTACAGATCCCTGAGGCACACCACTAGTCACCGGCCTGCTACCTGACAAACAGTCATCCACCACTACTCTCTGTTATGTCCCACTCAGCCACTGTTGAATCCATTTTACTACTCCAATATTAATACCTAACAATTGAACCTTCCTAACTAACCTTCCGTGAGGAACCTTGTCAAAGGCCTTACTGAAGTCCATATAGACAATATCCACTGCTTTACCCTCATCAACTTTCCTCGTAACCTCTTCAAAAAAATTCAAGAAGATTTGTCAATCATGACCTTCCACACACAAATCCATGTTGACTGTTCCTAATCAGACCCTGTCTATCCAGATAATTATATATACCATCTCTAAGAATACTTTCCAATAATTTACCCACCACTGATGTCAAACTGACAGGCCTAGATTTACTCTTTGACCCTTTTTAAACAATGGAACCACATGAGCAATACGCCAATCCTCCGGCACCATCCCCATTTCTAATGACATTTGAAATATTTCTGTCAGAACCTCTGCTATTTCTACACTAACCCCCCTCAACGTCCTAAGGAATAACCTGTCAGGACCCGGAGAGTTATCCAATTTTATATTCCTTAAAAGCACCAGTACTTCCTCCTCTTTAATCATCATAGTTTCCATGACTTCCCTACTTGTTTCTGTTACCTTACACAATTCAATATCCTTCTCCTTAGTGAATACCGAAGAAAAGCAATTTTTCAAAATTTCCCCCATCTCTTTCGGCTCCCCACATAGCTGTCCACTTTGATTCTCTAAGGAACCAATTTTATCCCTAATCAGATTGAGAGGGGATCTGATTGAAACATATAAGATTATTAAGGGATTGGACAAGATAGAGGCAGGAAATATGTTCCAGATGCTGGGAGAGTCCAGTACCAGAGGGCATGGTTTGAGAATAAGGGGTAGGTCATTTAGGACAGAGTTAAGGAAAAACTTCTTCTCCCAGAGAGTTGTGGGGGTCTGGAATGCACTGCCTCGGAAGGCAGTGGAGGCCAATTCTCTGGATGCTTTCAAGAAAGAGCTAGATAGGTATCTTATGGATAGGGGAATCAAGGGATATGGGGACAAGGGAGGAACCGGGTATTGATAGGAATTGATCAGCCATGATCTCAAAATGGCGGTGCAGGCTCGAAGGGCTGAATGGTCTACTTCTGCACCTATTGTCTATTGTCTATTGTCAATAATATCCTTTTGCTATTAATATAACTGTAGAAACCCTTTGGATTTATTTTCACCTTACTTGCCAAAGCAACCTTGTATCTTCTTTTAGCCTTTCTTATTTCTTTCTTAAGATTCTTCTTACATTCTTTATATTCCTCGAGCACCTCATTTACTACATGCTGCCTATATTTATTGTGGATATCTCTCTTTTTCCTAGCCAAGTTTCCAATATCCCTTGAAAACCATGGTTCTCTCAAACTTCTAACCTTTCTTTTCAACCTAACAGGAACATAAAGATTCTGTACCCTCAAAATTTCACCTTTAAATGACCGCCATTTCTCTATTACATCCTTCCCATAAAACAAATTGTCCAAATCCACTCCTTCTAAATCCTTTTGCATTTCCACAAAGTTAGCCTTTCTCCAATCAAAAATCACAATCCTACGTCCAGTCCTATCCTTCTCCATAATTATATTGATATTAATGGCATTGTGATCACTGGACCCAATGTGCTCCCCAACACAAACCTCCGTCACGTGACCTATTTCATTCCCTAACAGAAGATCCAACACTGCCCCTTCTCTAGTTGGTACCTCTATGTATTGCTGCAAAAACCTATCCTGCACACAGTTTACAAACTTCAAACCATCCATCCCTTTTACAGTATGGGCTTCCCAGTCTATGTGTGGAAAATTAAAATCTCCCACAATCACAACCCTGTGCTTACTACAAATATCTGCTATCTCCTTGCAAATTTGCTCCTCCAATTCTCGCTCCCCATTACGTGGTCTATAATACACCCCTATAAGTGTTACTACACCTTTCCCATTCCTCAATTCCACCCAAACAGTCTCACTAGATGAGCCCTCTAATCTATCCTGCCAGAGCACTGCTGTAATATTTTCTCTGACAAGCAACGCAACACCTCCCCCTCTTGTCCCTCCGATTCTATCACACCTGAAGCAACAAAATCCAGGAATATTTAGTTACCAATCACACCCCTCCTGCAACCATGTTTCACTAATAGCTACAACATCATATTTCCATGTATCAATCCATGCTCTATGGTTATCCACCTTTCTTACAATGCTCCTCGCATTAAAATAAATGCATTTAAGAAATTCTCCACCTCTTCCTCTGTTTTTCTCTAACAGTACAAAGAACTTTACTGTCTTATTTTTCTTCCTTTTCCCATACATCTGTTCCTACACTCTGGTTCCCCTCCCCCTCATATCTAGTTTAAATCTACTGGGGCCTCTCTAGCAAACCTACCTGCACGAATATTTGTCACCCTCCAGTTCAGATGTAAACCGTCCTGCCGGAACAGGTCCCTCCTTCCCTGTAAAACTGCCCAATTATCTATAAATCTGAAGCCCTCCCTCCTGCACCATGTCTTCAGCCACGTGTTGATCTGCACTATCTTACTATTTCTAAACCCACCTGCACATGGCAGTGGTAGCAACCCTGAGATTGCTATCCTGGAGGTCCTGTCCTTTAACTTGGCACCTAGCTCCCTAAACTCACCTTTCAGGACCTCCTCACTCTTCCTACCCACGTCATTGGTCCCAACATGGACCATGACATCCAGCTGCTCACCCTCCCTTTGAGAATATTGAGAACTCGATCTGAGATATCACGGACCCTGGCACCAGGGAGGCAACAGACCATCCAGAACTCTTCCATAGAACCTCCTATCTGTCCCCCTAACTATCGAATACCCTATCACTACTCTCCTCTTTTCCGTCCTTCCCTTCTGAGCTGAGGGTCCCATCTCGGTGCCAGAGATGCAACCACTGCAACTTGTCCTTGGTAGGTCACCCCCACCAACAGTATCCAAAACGGTATACTTATTGTTGATGGGAACGACCACAGGGGTGCTCTGCTCTTCCTGTCTATTCCCCTTCCCTCTCCTGACAGTCACCCAACTACCTGTCTCCTGACTCCTAGGGGTGACTATCTCCCTGAAACTCCTGTCTATTTCTGCCTCTGCCTCCCGACTGATCCGAAGTTCATCCAGCTCCAGCTCCAGTTCCCTAACACGGTTTGTCAGGAGCTGCAGCTGGATGCACCTTTTGCAGGTGTAGTCATCAGGGACAGCTGTGCTCGCCCTGACTTCCCACATACTGCAAATGGAACACTCAACTGCCCTAGCTGCTGCCTCCATTACCTACTCCTAATCTAATTAGATTAATTAAAGGAGCTTACCTGGCTTTACCTCACCTGGAGTGAAGCTCGTACTCAGCCTCTGCTCGCTATCTAAATTCTTCCTCTGCCTCACGGGCTGACTTTCACACCTTACGCAGTTGTGCCCTGTTTAAACCTTGCCTCTGCCTGTTCTCACTGAAGCCTGATTGAGCCAAAGCTGACCCACTCTGCCTCAGTCCACTCTGATGATGGCCGCTACGACGGGAACAAGGAAATGGCAGACGAGTTGTACAGGTACTTTGGATCTGTCTTCACTAGGGAAGACACAGACAATCTCCCAGATGTAATAGTGGCCAGAGGACCTAGGGTAACAGAGGAACTGAAGGAAATTCACATTAGGCAGAAAATGGTGTTGGGTAGACTGATGGGACTGAAGGCTGATAAATCCCCAGGGCCTGATGGTCTGCATCCCAGGGTACTTAAGGAGGGGGCCTCTAGTAATCATGGACACATTGGTAATCATTTTCCAATGTTCTATAGATTCAGGATCAGTTCCTGTGGATTGGAGGGTAGCTAATGTTATCCCACTTTTTAAGAAAGGAGGGAGAGAGAAAACAGGGAATTATAGACCAGTTAGCCTGACATCAGTGGTGGGGAAGATGCTGAAGTGAATTATAAAAGATGAAGTAGCGGCACATTTGGATAGCAGTAACAGGATCGGTCTGACTCAGCATGGATTTACAAAGGGGAAATCATGCTTGACTAATCTTTTGGAATTTTTTGAGGATGTAACTATGAAAGTGGACAAGGGAGAGCCAATGGATGTATTGTACCTGGACTTTCAGAAAGCCTTTGATAAGGTCCCACATAGGAGATTAGTGGGCAAAATTAGAGCACATGGTATTGGGGGTAGGGTACTGACATGGACAGTAAATTGGTTGGCAGACAGGAAACAAACAGTAGGGATTAACAGGTCCTTTTCGGAATGGCAAGTGGGATACCGCAAGGCTCGGTGCTGGGACTGCAGCTATTTACAATATACATTAATGATTTATATAAAGGGATTAAAAGTAACATTAGCAAATTTGCAGATGACACAAAGCTGGATGGCAGTGTGAAATGTGAGGAGGATGTTATGAGAATGTAGGGTGACTTGGACAGGTTGGGTGAGTGGTCAGATGCATGGCAGATGCAGTTCAATATCGATAAATGTGAGATTATCCACTTTGGTGGCGAGAACAGGAAGGCAGATTACTATCTGAATGGTGTCAAGTTAGGAAAAGGGGAAGTACAACGAGATCTAGGTGTCCTTGTTCAACAGTCACTGAAAGTAAGCATGCAGGTACAGCGGGCAGTGGAGAAAGCTAATGGCATATTGGCCTTCATAATAAGGGGAGCTGAGTATAGGAGCAAAGAGGTCCTTCTGCAGTTGTACAGGGCCCTGGTGAGACCACACCTGGAGTATTGTGTTCAGTTTTGGTCTCCAAATTTGAGGAAAGACATTCTTGCTATTGAGGGAGTGCAGCGTAGGTTCACGAGGTTAATTCCCAGGATGACGGGACTGTCATATGTTGAAAGATTGGAGCAACTGGGCTTGTATACACTGGGATTTAGAAGGATGAGCGGGGATCTGATTGAAACATAAGATTATTAAGGGATTGGACACACTAGAGACAGGAAACATGTTCACGGTGTTGGGGGAGTCCAGAACCAAAGGCCACAGTTTAAGAATAAGGGGTAAGCCATTTAGAACAGAATTGAGGAAAAACATTTTCACCTGTGGATCTGTGGAATGCTCTGCCTCAGAAGGCAGTGGAAGCCAATTCTCTGGATGCTTTCAAGAAAGATTTAGAAAGAGCTCTTAAAGATAGTGGAGTCAAGGGATATGGAGAGAAGGCAGGAACAGGGTACTGATTGTGGATGATCAGCCATGATCACAGTGAATGGCTGTGCTGGCTCAAAGGGCTGAATGGCCTACTCCTGCACTTATTGTCTATTGAAGCAGTCTCCCAATCTACATCGGATCTCACTGATATACAGGAGGCCACACCAGGATCACCGGATACAATAGATGACCCCAACAGACTCGCAGGTGAAGTGTTGCCTCACCTGGAAGGACTGTTTGGGACCCTGAATGATGGCAAAGGAAGAAGTGTAGGGGCAAGCGTGGTCCCTTCCACTATCACTCTCCTCCATCTGGTGCAACTGGTCCTCACCATCAACAATTTCTCCTTCGGCTCCTCCCGCTTTCTTCAAACCAAAGGTGCAGGCATTGTCACTTGCATGGGTCCCAGTTATGCCCGCCTTTTTGTTTGGCTACATGGAACAGTCTATGTTCCAAACCTACACCGGTATCACTCCCCAACTTTTCCTATGCTACATTGATGACTGCATTAGTGCTGCTTCCTGCATCCACAATGAACTCATCAACTTCATCAACTTTGCTTGCAACTTCTACCCTGCCCTCAAATTTATTTGGTCCATGTCCAACACCTCTCTCCTGTTTCTCAACCTCTGTCTCTATCTCTGGAGACAGTCTCTATTGATAGCTTTTACAAACCCACTGACTCTCACAGCTATCTGGACTATACCTCTTCCCATCCTGTCACTTATAGAAATGTCATTCCGTTCTCTGAGTTCCTCCGTCTCCACCGCATCTTCTCCCAGGATGAGGCTTTACATTCCAGAACAACTATGGTGTCCTCCTTTTTCAAAGATAGGGGCATCCCTTCCTCCACCATTAACACTGCCCTCAACCACATCTCTTCCATTTTGCACACATCTGCCTTTACCCCTTACCCCATCCTTCCACCGCCACACTGAGGATAGGGTTCCTCTTGTCATCACCTACCATGCCACTAGCCTCCTCGTCCAGCACATAATTTTCTGTAACTTCTGCTATCTCCAATAGGATCGCATCACCAAACACATCTTTCCCTCCCCCCCCCGACTTTCCACTTTCCACAGGGATTGCTCCCTACTCCCTTGTCCACTTGTCCCTCCCCACTGATCTCACTCCCCATATTTATCCTTATAAGTGTAACAAGTACCACACCTGCCCCTATACCTTTGCCCTCACTACCATTCAGGGCACCAAACAGTCCTCCCAGGTGAAGCGACACTTCAGTTGCGAGTCTGTTGGGGTCATCCACAGTATCCAGAGCTCCCAGTGTAGCTTCATGTATATCTTTGACAAGATGTCATATATGAGGCTGCTTACTAAGTTAAGAGCCCATGGCATTACGGGAAAGTTACTAACATGGTTAGAACATTGGTTGATTGGTAGGAGGCAGTGAGCGGGAATAAAATGACCCTTGTCTGATTGGCGGCCAGTGACTAGTGGTGTTCCGCAGGGGTCGGTGTTGGGACCACTTCTTTTTACACTGTATATAAATGATTTAGATGATGGAATAAGTGGCTTTGTTGCCAAGTTTGCAGATGATACAAAGATTGGTGGAGGGGCAGTTAGTGTTGAGGAAACAGGTAGGAAGCAAAAGGACTTAGACAGATTAGGTGAATGGACAAGAAAATGGCGAATGAAATAACAATGTTGGAAAATGCATGGTCATGTACTTTGGAAGTAGAAATAAATGTGCAAACTATTTTCTAAATGGGGAGGAAATTCAGAAATCTGAGATGCAAAGGGACTTGGGAATCCTTGTGCAGAACACCCTGAAGGTTAACTTGCAGGTTGAGTCGGTGATGAGGAAGGCAAATGCCATGTTAACATTCAGTTCAAGAGGTCTAGAATACAAGAGCAAGGATGTGATCTGAGACTTCATAAGACACTGGTGAGACCTCAGCTTGAGTATTGTGAGCAGTTTTGGGCCCCTCATCTTAGAAAAGATATTCTGGTATTGGAGATGGTCCAGAGGAGGTTCACAATGATGATTCCAGAAATGAAAGGATTATCATACGAGGAACGTTAGATGGCTCTGGGTCTGTACTCGCTGGAATTCAGAAGGATGAGGGGGATCTCATTGAAACAATTTGAATGTTGAAAGGCCTAGACAGAGTAGAGGTGGAAAGGATGTTTCCCATGATGTAGGAGTCAAGGACAAGAGGGCACAGCCTCAGGATAGAGGGGCACCCCTTCAAAACAGTGATGCAGAGAAATTTCTTTAGCCAAAGGGTGGTGAATTTGTAGAATTTATTGCCATGTGCAGCTGTGGAGGGTAGGTCGTTGGGTGTATTTAAGGCAGAGATTGATAGGTTCTTGATTGGACATGACATTGAAGGTTACGGGGAGAAGGTTGGGAACTGGGGTTGAGGAGGACAAAATGAAAGGATCAGCCATGATTGAATGGTGGAGCAGACCCGATGGGCCAGATGGCTTAATTCTGCTCCTATGCTCTTATGGTCTTATAGTGGTGAAACCAGTCATAAATTGGGAGACCACTTCACCAAGCACCATCACTCCATTGCTACAAAAAACAGGATCTCCTGGTGGCCACCCATTTCAATTCTACTTTCCATTCCCATTCTGACATGTCAATCCATGGTCTCCTCTACTGACATGATGAGGCCACACTCTGATTGGCAGAGCAACACCTTACATTTCATCCAGATAACCTCCAAACTGATGGCATAAACATTGATTTCATAAACATCCGGTAATTGCCACCCAATCTTTCACCATTCCCTATTCCTGTTTCCCTCTCTCACCTTATCTCCTTACCTGCCCATCACCTCCCTACAGTGTTCCTCCCCCTCCCCTTTCTTCAATGGTCTTCTGTCCTTTCCCATCAGACTACCTTTTCTCCAGTCCTTTATCTCTTTCATCAATCTCCAGCTCTTTACTTTCAGCTCCTCCCCTTCTCTCAGTTTCACCTATCATCTGCCACCTTGTACTTTTTCCTCCCCTCCCTCCCCACCCCCAGCTTCTTATTCTGACTTCTCCCCTTCCTTTCCAGCCTGATGAAGGATCTCAGCCCGAAACATCGACTGTTTATTCTTTTCCATAGATGGTTCCTGGTCTGCTGAGTTCCTCCAGCATTTTGTGTGCGTATTCCTTTATTCCCACTCTTTGTCTCCTGCTAATCAGCCAATGTTCTATCCATGCTAGTATCTTTCCTGTAATACCATGGGTTCTTAGCTTGTTAAGCAGCCTCATGTGAGGCAACTTGACAAAGACCTTCTGAAAATTCAAGTACACAACATTCATCAATTCTCCTTTGTTTATCTTGCTTGAGATTTCTTCAAAGAATTCTAACAGATTTGTCAGGCAAGATTTTTCATAAAGAATCCATGCTGACTACGAACTATTTTATCATGTGCTTCTAAGCACCTTGGGACCTCATCCTTTGCAATTGACACAGACATCTTCCTAACCATTGTGGTCAGACCAGCTGGTCTATAATTTCCTTTCTTCTTTCTTGTCCATTTTGCTTTCTCTTTCTCTTGCTCTCCTTCCATCTATCTCTACCCTTTCTTTATCTCTCTGTCCCTCTTTCCTTCTCACTCTCTCTCCACAGTAAGATATTTTATTTCTTTGTTCCTCGCTCTATACAGTTTTCTCCATTTCTCTTGCTTACTTTCTCTCACTCTCTCTCTCTCTGCTCCTTCTGCCTGTCTTTCTGGTTCTCTTGCCTTTTTTCTTCCCACATTTCTTTCTCTTTTTCTTTATTTCTCCATCCCTCCCACTCACTCCATTTCTCTCTCCCTCCACCTTTGCTCTCTCTCTCTCTCCTTTTCTATCTATATCCCTTTCCCACTCCCCCTCTTCCTCCAGGGGATAAAATATTTTCAGTCCACAGTACAGATGACTCTTACACCTTGTAATAACAAATATGGCTATCAACAATATCTCTATCATGCCTTCCTGTCTGATCATCGGTTAGGGTTGATCAGTAACTGACCGTAATCAATTGATGGGGGGGTTGTTGAAACCGGATTCTTCTCGCACTCTGCCAGTCGCTCCTTCAGTGCTGTAATCTCCTTGCAGATCTGCAGGACATTGTTCTTGTCATATGATTCCAGTTGGTGCACGATGATTGATATGTTCTGAATCTGAAGCAAAGGAAACATTAAAGGGAGGACCAGTTAGGAGCCAAGTA
This sequence comes from Hemitrygon akajei, assembly GCF_048418815.1. Taxonomy (NCBI): domain Eukaryota; kingdom Metazoa; phylum Chordata; class Chondrichthyes; order Myliobatiformes; family Dasyatidae; genus Hemitrygon; species Hemitrygon akajei. Next base: position 44,213,363 of record NC_133148.1, read on the forward strand.
AAAATTATCTCATTCATAACAACTGGTACAGGTTAGCTTGTGTCTTGTACCAAACTGGAACTGAATCTTGACGCCAAGGGTAGTCCATCTACAGGGAAAAGCAGAAAGGAAAACTACTGTTGGGGCAGTTGTCACCATCCTGCCCAGAGCTGTTGACCATTCTGTAGGGCTGATACCTCGGGCTGGAGTTCTCCATTCTATACCTGGGACCAGAGGGGGGCAAACTGCATCCATGAAAAATCATTTCTTCTCCCTGAAGGAGAAAGTGGTTGCTTTTCAATATTTTAAGGAAGCAAGCTATTTTTTAGTGTTTATTTTCCAATATCTGTGCTTCACAGGTGGAGCCAGTACTAAAAGCCCCTCACTAAATTTCTCTTAAGAAGGTGGTGGTAAATCTTGTTCTTTAACCACTCTGATCCTTCTGGTGAAGATAGTTCTGCTGTTCTGTTGGGGTGGTGTACCAGGATATAGACACAGCAATGACAGAAGATCAGAGTTGTATGAGGGGATGGGAAATCCACCAGGTTGTGTCCCTTGCTGCATCTGCTGCCTGCATCCTTCATGGAATGTGGAGAAGATGCTGTGGAGATGGCCTAGGCAGTGACTGAGTGCATTTTGTAGATGGTACACACTGCAGCTACTCTGGGCAGAGGTAGATAGGGAGTTAACCAAGCTCTCTGTTTGATCCAGGATGATGCTGAGAGTTGTTGAAGCTTCACACATTCAGCAAGTGAAAAGTGTTCCATTACACTCCTGATTTATACCTTGTACTATAGATGAAGGAAAGACTTGTAGTGTCAGCAAGTGAGTCACACACAGTTGGCTACCCAGACCTTGACCTGTTCTTGTAGCCTGTTCTTCTGGTTGTGGATTACAGGAGGAATGGAGACTGACTAACCCCTATTTACATCAATGGATCTGGGGTTGAGAGGGTAAACGGCTTTAAGTTCCTCAGCATTCACATCACCAAGGATCTCACATGGTCTGTACACACCAGCTTTGTTGTTAAAAAGGCACAATAACGCCTCTTTCACCTGAGATGGTTGAGGAAGTTTGGTGTGGACCCCCAAATCCTAAGAACTTTCTACAGGGGCACAATTGAGATCATCCTGATTGGCTGCATCACTGCTTGGTATGGGAACTATCCCTCCCTTAATCGCAGGATTCCGCAGAGAGTGGTGCAGACAGCCCAGCACATCTGTAATTGTGAACTTCCCTTGATTCAGGACATTTAAAAAGACAGGTGTGAAAAAAAATTTCTTTAGATAGTTCCAATTCTTTCATGTTTTTAAGTATTCTATTTTGGAAAAAGACATTTAGGCATTAATTTGGTAAATTAAGTTTATGTTACTTTATCTTTGTTTTGTTAGTGATATGGAACATCCAATCAAGAGGAAGAAAGAAGTTTACTTAAGATTTAGGAAGCAATGCTTAGACAGGGGTCTAGAGAGTTACAAGAATTGTTTGAAGATGTAACTAGTAGAATGGATGGGGAGAACCAGTGGATATGGTATATTTGGATTTTCAAAAGGCTTTTTTGACATTGTTCTTGTCATATGATTCCAGTTGGTGCACGATGACTGATATGTTCTGAATCTGAAACAAAGGAAACATTAAAGGGAGGACCACTTAGAAGTTAAATACAAATTGTGTAATTCACAACGACTGGTACAGATTAAGTTATGCCTTGTACCAAACTGAAACTGAATCTTGATGCCAAGGGTAGTCCACCTACAGGGAAAACTACTGATGAGGCAGATGTCACCACCTTGCCCAGAGCTATTGACCGTTCTGTAGAGCTGATATCTTTTCTACACCTGGGACCAGAGGCTGGAAAACTGTATCTGTGAAATAACATGTTTTCTACCTGAAGGGGAAAGTAGTTGCTTTTCAACTTTTTATGGAAACAAACTATTTTAAGTATTTATTTTCCAATATCTATGCTTCACAGGTGGAGCCAGTATTAAAGGCCTCTCAGTAAATTTCCCTCAAAAAGGTGGTGGTGAGTCTTGTTCTTTAACCACTCTGGTTCTTCTGGAGAAGGTGCTCCCACTGTTCTTTTGGGAATGGTGTACCAGGATATAGGCCCAGCGATGATGAATGATCAGAGATGTATTTCCAACTCTGACGGGAAATCCACCTGGGTTGTGCCCCCCTGCATCTGCTGCCTGTATCCTTCATGGGGTGCAGAGTAGATGCTATTGGGGTGGCCTAGGCAACGGCTGAGTGCATTTTGTAGACGTTACACACTGCAGCCACTGTGTGCCATTGGTGGATGGGGTGCCAATCAAGCTGTCTGCTTGAACCAGGATAATGTTGAGTGTTGTTGGATCCTCACGCATCCAGGCAAGTGAAAAGTGTTCCATTACAGTCCTGACATAGAAACATAGAAACCCTACACTGCAAAACACACCCTTCGGCCCACAAAGTTGTGCCAAACATGTCCCAACCTTAGAAATTACTAGGCTTACCCATAGCCCTCTATTTTTCTAAGCTCCATGTACCTATCCAAAAGTCTCTTAAAAGACCCTATTGTATCCACCTCCACCACTGTTGCCGGCAGCCCATTCCATGCAGTCACCACTCTCTGCATAAAAAACTTACTCCTGACATCTCCTCTGTATCTCCAGCACCTTAAACCTGTGTCCTCTTGTAACAGCCATTTCAGCCCTGGGAAAAAACCTTTGACTATCCACATGATCAATGCCTCTCATCATCTTGTACACCTCTATGAGGTCACCTCTCATCTTCCATCACTCCAAGGAGAAAAGACTGAGTGCACTCAATCTGTTTTCATAAGGCATGCTCCCAATCCAGGCAACATCCTTGTAAATCTCCTCTGCACCCTTTCTATGGTTTCTACATCCTTCCTGTAGTGAGGCGAAAAGAACTGAGCACAGTACTCCAAGTGGGATCTGACCAGAGTCCTATATAGCTGCAACATTACCTCTCTGCTCCTAAATTCAATTCCGCGATTGATGAAGGCCAATACACCGTACACCTTCTGAACCACAGAATCAACCTTTGCAGCTGCTTTGAGCGTCCTGTGGACTTGGACCCCAAGATCCCTCTGATCCTCCACACTGCCAAAGGTCTTACCATTAATACTATATTCTATTATCATATTTGACCTACCAAAATAAACCACTTCACACTTATCTGGGTTGAATTCTATCTGCCACTTCTCAGCCCAGTTTTGCATCCTATCAATGTCCTACTGTAACCTCTGACAGCCCTCCACACTATCCACAACACCTCCAACCTTTGTGTCATCAGCAAACTTACTAACCCATCCCTCCATTTCCTCATCTAGGTCATTTTGAAAGATCACGAACAGCAAGGGTCCTAGCACAGATCCCTGAGGCACTCCACTGGTAACCGACCTCCATGCAGAATATGACCCACCTACAATCTCTCTTTGGCTTCTGTGGGCAAGCCAGTTCTGGATCCATAAAGCAATGTCCCCTTGGATCCCATGCCTCCTTACTTTCTCAATAAGCCTTTCATGGATCTTTAACCTCGTACGGTAGATGTTGGAAGACTTACTGTGTCAGCAAGTGTGTCACACACTGCTGGCTACCCAGACCCTGATCTGTTCTTGTAGCCATATTGTCTATGTGACTTGTCCAATGGAATACTTGGACAATGGTTTGATGTTGAAGTTGAACCCTAATGCGTAAGGCACGACCTGCCCTTGACAAAGCTATGCTGACTGTTCCTAAACATATTATACCTTTCCAAATGTTCATAAATCCTGCCCCTCAGGATCTTCTCCATCAACATACCAACCACTGAAGTAAGACACACTGGTCTATAATTTCCTGAGCTATCTCTACTCCCTTTCTTGAATAAAGGAACAACATCCGCAATCATCCAATCCTCCGGAACCTCTCCCATCACCATTGATGATTTAAAGATCATCGCCAGAGGCTCAGCAGTCTCTTCCCTCGCCTCCCACAGTAGCCTGGGGTACATCTCATCTGGGCCTGGTGACTTATCCCACTTGATGCTTTCCAAAACCTCCAGCACATCCTCTTTCTTAATATCTACATGTTCAAACTATTCAATCTGCTGCAAGTCATCACTACAATCACTAAGATCCTTTTCCATAGTGAATATTGAAGTAAATTACTCATTAAGTGCCTCTGCTATTTCCTCATTCCATTCACACTTTCCCACTGTCACACTTGACAGGTCCTATCCTTTCATGTCTTATTCTCTTGCTCTTCACATACTTGTAGAATGCCTTGGGGTTTTTCTTAATCCTGCCCGCCAAGGCCTTCTTATGGCCCCTTCTGGCTCTCCTAATTTCCTTCTTAAGCTCCTTTCTGTTAGCCTTATAATCTTCTAGATCTCCAGTATTACCTAGCTCTCTGAACCTTTTGTAAGCTTTTCTTTTCTTCTTGACTAGATTTATTGCAGCCTTTGTACACCACAGTTCCTGCACCCTACCATAACTCCCCTTCTCATTGGAAAGTACCTATACAGAACTCCACACAAATATCCCCTGAACATTTGCCACATTTCTTACGTACCTTTCCCTGAGAACACCTGTTCCTAATTTAAGCTTCCAATTTCCTGCCTGATAGCCTTATAGCTCCCCTAACTCCAACTAAATGCTTTTCTAACTTGTCTGTTCTGATATCTCTCCAAAGCTATTGTAAAGGAGATAGAATTATGATCATTGTCTCCAAAATGCTCTCCCACTGAGAGATCTGACACCTGACCAGGTTCATTTCCAAATACCAAATCAAGTACAGTCTCTCCTCTTTCCAGAATCTGTCTCTCTCTCTGCTCTTTGATGTCCCTGTTAATATTGGGCGGCCTATAAAAAGCACCCAGTAAAGTTATTGATCCCTTCCTGTCCCTAACCTCCACCCACAGAGACTCCGTAGACAATCCCTCCATGACATCCATCTTTTCTGCAGCCATGACACTATCTCTGATCAACAGTTCCATGCCCCACCTCTTTTGCCTCCCTCCCTGTCCTGTCTGAAACATATAAAAACCCTGCACTTGAAGTAACCATTCCTGTCCCTGAACCATCCAAGTCTCTGTAATGGCCACGACATCATGGCTCCAGATTGTTCAGCATAATAACAATGGCCACACAAGCACCCACCAAAAAAATCCCTGTCTGGTATCCAGAATTTCCATTCTTACATGGATATGCGTCCAAACAATGTAACCTATGGCTTTGCTGGAATTTCATGATTCACCTTAGACTTGGCTCAGAAATTTCACTTCTGTCTATCTGAAGGACAGAAACTATTGTGAGGGACAAAGCTAACTGTTGGATAACTTTAAATGGTTTACTTTACTTTATTATCACAAAACAATTGATACTAGAGCGTACAATCATCACAGCGATATTTGATTCTGCACTTTGCGCTCCCTGAAGTATAAATCAAAGTAAATATGGTAAAAATTTAAATTATAACTCATAATTAGAAAATAGAAAAGGGAAAGTAAGGTAGTGCAAGTCAGGTCTGGATATTTGGAAGGTATGGCCCAGATCTGGGTCAGGATCTGTTCAGCAGTCTTATCACAGTTGGAAAGAAGCTGTTCCCAAATCTGGCCGTTTCTTTAGATAGTTCCAATTCTTTCATGTTTTGAAAAAGAAATTTAGTGAATGATTTGTTAAATTAAATTTATGTTAATTTATGTTTATGATGTTAAGAGATGTGGAACATCTAGTCAAGAGGAAGAAAGAAGTTTACTTAAGGTTTAGGAAGCAATGATCAGACAGGGATCTAGAGTTACAAGTTAGCCATGAAGAAACTGAAGAATAAACTTAGCTGAAGAATGGATTAGAAGGGGGCTTGAGAAGAACCTTACAAGCAGGATTAAGAAAAACTCCAAGACATTTAGCTCTTTTTAAATGTCAGAAAATATAGAATTATTTTAAGAAAACATTGATTGTTTTCCTTTCAGAATCAACAGAATTTAGACAGAGGATGTGGATTAGACAAATACTTAAACGCATTAGTATTTCTGATCTTATTACATGTGGTCTTATCCTCATGAAGCCATTCATTTACTGTCATTGTATCAGTATTGACCAGGTCATTTCATCAATAATTAAACATTCACTATAGACACAGGGAGAATCGAGTGTGTAATGTATGACATCCTGACCTCTATGTAAAGCTGGTCGATGATGGTGTTGCTTCCGTTGATCGTGACCTTCAGTTGATTGGTGAGTGACACCAGCTCTTGGATCTCCAGCTTGAGCAGCTCAAAGTCGAGTTGAGTGTAGGAGCCTTCTTGTCTCAATGCTCTCTACTCGCTTGGTCAGGTTTTGCAGCTTCACCATGTGGACTGAGATAATCTGTGCATATTGTTGTACCTGGACAGAGGGACACAGCAAAGGCATCTGGTTTAACATCCTTCCTGGACAAAAAGGAACCATTCATATCTCAGAAAAAGCCTTAATTTTGAGACTCAAGAATGACTGCAGACGCTGTTAATATAGAACATTACAAAATGGACAAGGAATTCAATTGGCTACACAGTACTGTTGATGGGTCTCAGACTGAAACATCAACTATCCACTTCTTTCAACTGATGCTACCAGGCCTATTCAGTTCCTCCGGTATTTTCTATACCAGCCTGCATTATGAGTTTTACTTTCCCTTTGATTTTGATAATTGTTGTAACAAGTAACCACTGTTATAATGGCTTGACAAGATGTCACACAAAAGGCTGCTAAATATGGTAAGAACACATGATATTAAAGACATTGGCATGGAGAGATGATTAACTGACTGGTAGAAGGCCAACAGTAGGGATAAGGGTGGCCTTTTCTGGTTCACTATTGGTGACTAGAGGTATTCTGCAGGGGCTGGTGTTAGGCCTATTACTTTTCGTGTTGTATGTTAATGATCTGGATGATGGAATTGATGCTTTTGTAGCCAAGTCTACAGACAGGTAGTGTTGATGAAACAGAGTCAGCAGAACTTGGATAGGTTAGGAGAATGAAGTTGCAGATGAAATGCAGTGTAGGGAAATGTATGGTCATGCACTTTGGCAGGAGGAATAAAGGCATTTGCTATTTTCTAAACAAGGAGCAAATTCAGAAATCAGAGGAGCAAAGAAACTTGGGAGTCTTAGTGTAGGATTCCCAAAATGTTAACTTGCAGGTTGTGTTGATGTAAGGAAGGTAAATGCAATGCTTGCATTCATCTCAAGAAGACTAGAATATGAAGTAATATAAAGGAAGGATGTAAACACAAAGTACACTGCAGATGCTGTGGTCAACGCAACACGTACAAACAAACTGGATGAACTCAGCAGGTTGGGCAGCATCCATTAAAATCAGCAGTCAACGTTTCAGGCCAAGACCCTTCGTCAGGACACATTTCCTCATTCCCTGTCACACCCACTGTTGAACTTGAATGGACACGAGGTCATTACGCACACAAAGTCATTACCCATACGAGGTCATCAGTCGGTCATTAACCTACAACTACTCGATGAGTAAAAAACAAACGTTGCTTGAGAGTTTCTTTGGAAGAGGTGGTAGGAGACACAATGATAATGATAATGATGATGATGATAATGCAGAGACAGCTGAGGCTGAGGCTGCAAAAAAAAAGAAAGCTTCCTTCAACAGAAAATATGACGAGTCATACATAAAATATGGCTATAATGTGACCAGTGACTCGCACGCTTCAAGCTGACTGTGTGTGATATGTAGAGATAAGCTGTCTAATGAGGCAATGAAGCCCTCAAAGCTGCGTCAGCAACCTTGAGTCCAAGCACCCTGCACTTAAAGACAAACCCGTTGAGTTTTTTGAGCAGAAAAAACGTGAGCAAGCGGGACAGAAGCAAGTGTTGAGAGCCTCCACCTCTACAAATGCTGCTGCTCTGAGAGTATCGTACTTAGTGGCTAGCTGTATTGCTAAGGTTCAGAAGCCTTTCACTGTTGGTGAAAAATTGATTCTGCCTGCTGCCAAGGACATGTGCCGTGAACTATTTGAAGAAGCTGCAGATAACAAGATGGCACAGGTTTCTCTTTCAGCTACCACAGTTTCAAGGAGAATCGGTGACATAGTGGAGGACATCGAAGCACAGCTGTTCAAACGGCTTAACGAGTCACCATGGTATGCTATCCAGGTTGCCAAGTCCACTGATGTCGACATCAAGGCAATACTGCTTGTTTATGTGCGATATACATTTCAAGACAATGTGCACGAGGATATGTTGTGTGCACTGCCGCTGCCAACTAACACAACTGGGGCAGAACTATTCAAGTCTTTGAATGACTACATGTCAGGCAAACTGTACTGGTCATTCTGTGTTGGAATATGCCCAGATGGGGCTGCAGCTATGACTGGACGGCTGTCTGGTTTCACTACCTGAGTCAAAGAGGTTACTCCTGAATGCCAGTCCACACACTATGTCATACACAGGGAAATGCTGGCTAGCCGAAAAATGTCACCTGATCTTAACAGCGTATTGAATGATGTTGTTGAAGTTACCAATCACATCAAAGCAAAAGCCCTTAACTCACGTCTGTTTGAGCAGCTTTGCGAGGAAATGGATGTAGAGCACAAACACCTTCTCTTACACATTGAAGTCAGGTGGCTATCAAGGGGGAGAGCCCTGGCCAGGGTTTTTGAGTTAAGAGAGCCGCTACAGAGATTTCTTTCAGGAAAAAGTCACCACTGGCAGCACACTTCAGTGACGAGGAGTGGATAGCAAAACTCGCTTATCTGTGTGACATCTTCAACCTGCTCAATGAACTCAATTTGTCACTTCAGGGGAGAATGACAACTGTCTTTAAGTTGGCAGATAAAGTGTCTGCTTTCAAAGCCAAACTGGAACTGTGGGGACGGCGAGTGGACAGGGACATATTTAACATGTTCCCAACATTAGCTAGGATTTTGGGAGAGACTGATGCTGCACAGTCCTACTCACAGCTGGTGCGCGATCACCTATCTTCGCTGTCGACAGAATTTGAGCATTAATTCCCAACCGCATATGACCCAAGACTTGCAAAGGAATGGGTCCATGACCCACTTGTGAATGTCTCTGGTGAATCATCCATGTCAGCACAGGAAGAAGATCAACTCCTCGAGCTTGCAAATGATGGTGGGCTGAAAAGTATGTTTGACATAACATCTCTGCCAGCATTCTGGATCAAACTCAAGGTTGAATATCCTGAGATAGCCACGAAAGCACTGAAAATGTTGCTTCCATTTCCAACATCATATCTCTACGAAGCAGGGTTTTCTGTAATGAATGCAATGAAAACTAAATTGCAGAATAGACTGGACATAAGGAACCCCCTTCGAGTATCACTGTCTCCCATCACCCGTCGATGGGACCGTCTTGTTACAGGGAAACAAGCCCAGGGCTCCCACTGATTCAGCGATATTGGAGTGTTGCAATGATTTTATATGTTCATACGAGGAAAATAAGCACTGTGTGTTTAATATTTCGTTAGATAAACCTTTTAGAAACAAAATTGAGTGTATTAGCCGCTTATAAGTGACTTATAGTTGACTTATCACCTGTATTCCGGTCATGATTAACACCCCTCCCCACACCGTCGGCCAGTCCGCAAGAATATTGTCAATATTAAACCAGTCCTCAGTGCAAAAAAAAAGGTTGGTGACCCCTGTTATAAGGTATTGGTCAGACTACATATGGAATATTGTAAGCTATGAACACATATCAGAGATTAAAGACAAGGATGGACGATTTGTAAAGATTATAGGAAAAATAGAAGGTACTGAAATAACATTTCTGAATGTTTATGCTCCAACAGGCAGTGAATGGTCATTCTATAGACACATTTTTGACCTAATGGCTAGCTCTCAAGGGGTAGCAATCTGCGGAGGGGATTTTAATATTAGGTGAAACCCTGCATTAGATTCTTCAGGAACAGTTATTCAGAACAAATGTCTGACTAAGTGAAATCACTGATGGAGGAGTTAGGAATAATAGCTGTGTGGAGGGAATTACACCCCACTAATAAAGACTATACACATTACTCTTTCCCTCATTCAGTTTATTCAAGGATAGACTTTTTTTACATTTAACATAGATAGATTCAGAATAAAAGAGTGTAACATTGCAACAATTGATCTGTCGGACTATAGCCCAGTCTCTATGTCTCTAATTCTGGAAAGGAAAATGAGGAAAACACTATGGAGGTTAAATTCACATATGCTTAATATCCTGAAAGTAATGGAGAGAATAACAGGAGAAATTAAAGAATACCTAGACCTTAATGACACAGGAGAAACATCACCAGTGATCTTATGGAATACATTGAAAGCCATACTGAGAGGAAAAATTATTTCCATTACCTCTCACATGAAAAAAATTCAAAGCCAAAAAATAAGCAGACCTTCAAAGAAAATTAAAACAACTTCAAGTTGTTGATTTGAAGTGGTAGATTCCAATTTAAAACAGGAGTTAAGAAATTGCAAAGTGAAATTGATGACATTTATACATTGGAAACTCAAAGAAATATTCTTTACCTGAGACAAAAGAATTACGAAGTAGGAGGTAAATCAGCTGGATTATTAGCATATAAATTACGTAAACAACAGGCAGAGAATACATTTCATAAAATAAAGAATCCAAAAACAAAGCTTGTTGAGAGTAAAATAGGGAAAATTCAAGAGAGTTTTGAAACATATTATCAAGAGCTGTACTCTCAAACCCAGGCCTCCAATGAGTCCTATATAGACACTTTCCTGAATTCTTTAGAATTACCCAAACTCACAGATTTACAAAATGGATGTTTATTTGAACCAGGAACTGCCAAAGAACTGAACATGGCCAACTCTAGATTAAAGGCCGGAAAGTCTCTAGGCTCTGATGAGTTTACCTCAGAGTGGTACAAATCACTGAAGTTACAGTTAGCTCCATTATTACTTAACACCTTTAATTGGATTTTACAGAGAGGAGAAATTCTACCTTCCTGGAGAGAGGTGAATATCTCAGTTATTCCTAAAGAGGTTAAAGATAAACTAGAATGCAGTAATTACCGGCCAGTCAGTGTCCTTAATTTGGAGTACAAATTATTTACATCTATATTAGCTCGTAGACTGGAAAAGCTTCTACCTGGCCTCATCCACTTAGATCAGACTGGATTCATCCAGCAAAGACAAACTCAGGACAACATAAGGAGAACTTTACACATACTAGAACAGGTTACTAAGAACAGGACAGAGACAATGGTAGTAGGATTAGATGCCAAGAAAGCTTTTGATTCAGTTAGATGGGTATTCCTATATAAAGTGTTAGGAAGATTTGGTTTTCAAGAAAAGTTTATTAAAGTAATCCAGACTTTATATGATATTACTACAGCTCAAATTAAGATAAATGGGGCCCCCTCTGACTCTTTTATTTTAGAGAGAGGAACTAGACAGGGATGCCCAATTTCCCCTCTCCTCTTTGAACCTTTTGTCCAATTAATAAGACAGACCGAAATTGTAAAAGGTATCAAGGTGGCAGGGATTGACCAGAAAGTAGCGCTATTCGCAGGTGATGTCTTAGTTTATTTGAGTGAACCAGAAAAATCATTCATAGGATTGTTTACACTATTGGATGTGTTCGGGAAAATATCAGGTTATAAAATTAATGTAAAGAAAACACAGGTTCTGTCCCTAAATTATACAGCATCCAAAAAACTGCAGGATACATATGTGGGAAGTTAGATCATTAAAATATTTAGGAATAACCCTGCCAAAAGATCTTTCAACGTTGTCACAGGTAATTTATGGGCCATTAGTTTCAGAGATAAAAGCAGATATACATAGATGGAATCTTATCCCCTTTTTAAGTTTAAATTCAAGGATAAATACCATAAAAATGAATATTCTCCCTCGGTTACTTTACTTATTCCGGACTTTACCTGTGGAGGTAGACAATAATCAATTTAGGGAATGGGACAAATGGATTTCCCACTTTAGAAATCTAGAATCCGATTTAACACCTTACAGTTAGGAAAGGAAGGAGGAGGTATGGCACTTCCCTGCTTGAGAAATTATTTTTATGCTTCACAGATAATCCCTCCATTATATTGGTGTAATGGGGAATACAAGGCTAGATGGAAGGAAATAGAATTTGGGTTGATTGACAGTTTTTCTCTACAGGCCTCAATTTCGGACAAAGGATTGATGGCCCAATTGGAAAAGATTAAAAACAGCTGGATAAATCTCACATTAAAAGTATGGCAGAAGGTGACTAATCTATGTGGAATTTACAACATGTTAAATCTTTTTAGATGTTGTGCTTATGATACTGAATTATTTCCCAGCAGAGGGAATAAAAGATTTAAACTATGGATAAAGAAAGGTCTTACAACCTACCTCTCATTCACACATAAAAGTACATTACAAAGTTTTCAATCCCTGCTGGACAAACATGGCCTAGAACACAATGACGTTTTTAGGTACCTTCAAATACGACACTACTTTAACCAGAATTGTAGATGTACAGACTTATCAACAGCAGAATTAGAATTTTTCAAGATTTTGAATTCGGCTTACAGCTCAATACCAAGTAAATCAATTTCTCAATTATATAATACCCTCTCTCATGCCAAAAATGAAAACACATTGTATATTAAAAAGAAGTGGGAGAAAGAAGCGGGGTTGGTACTTTCAGAGGAAGTTTGGGGGAAAATATGCAGCTTTCAGTGTCTTCAACTAACTCTTTGGCTTGGAGAGAACATTGCTAGAAAAATATTATAAGATACTTCAAGACCCCATACCAGGAAAAATATAAAGACACAAATGTGGCATATTGGAGAAGGTGTGGCTCCAAGGAGGCAAATCATTTCTATATTTTTTGGGATTGCCCTAAATTAAGTTTATATTGGAAAGGTATTCACAGAACATTAGTTAAGGTATTTAAGATACAGATACCTCTGGACTTTGCGACTCTCCATTTGGGACATGTATTGTTTGCAGAACAGAAAAAAGATACAAAGTTGCTGCAGGCCCTTTTAGCGGCAAGTAAGAAATCAATCACCAGAAAGTACCTAAATCCAGTATCACCTACTTTAGAAGATTGGCATGAAATTATTTTGGAAATATTTAAAATGGAAAAGATGACTTATTCCCCGCGAATTCAAGAAGAAAATTTTTATCAAATTTGGAATAAATGGATTGAATTTATAACCCCAATGCAAGCAGACTTCCGATGACACTTCTAATGGTTTGTACTGCTTTCCTCATCAACATAGTAATAGTGTTAATGTAAGCTCCCTTGGTTTCAATGTTCACTGTTTTATTTCTGGAAAACGTGGAATCAACACAAGTAAAGAAAAAGATTTGGGGAAAAAAATACATTGAAATAAATAAGTAGACAGGAATTGGATAAGTATGTTTATGGGTAGGAGCAAACATGAACGTGTTAAGATACAAACACCTATGATGGAAGTTACATAGGGTTACACACATTATTTTGGACAAGAAAGAAATGGGCGAGAAGAGATACATGGAAATTATTATTCAACCACTGTTATTAAGGAATATTGTAATCAGTTTTAGGCCTCATATCTAAGAAAGAAGGTGTTGCCATTGAGGGGGCCCAAAGAACATTTATAAGAATGATTCCAGGGAAGAAACTATTGATGTATGAGGAATGTTGGCTGGTTCTAGGCCTGTACTTGCTGGAGTTTAGAAGAATGATGGGGAATCTGATTGAAATGTACTGAATGTTGAAAGGGTTAGTTGGGGTGGATATGGAGAGTCTAGGACCAGAGGACACAAGCCACAGAATACAAGGATGTCCCTTTAGAACAGAAAGAAAAAGTAATTTCTTTAGCCAGAGGGTGGTAAATCTGTGGAATTCATTCTTAAAGATGGCTTTGGAGGCTAATTTACAGGGTAAATTTAAGGTAGAGGTTGATAGTTTTTTGATTTGTAAGGTGTGAAAGTTTTTAGGGAGAAACCAGGAGAATGAGGTTGAGAGGATAATAAATCAGCCATGGTGGAATGGCAGAGCAGACTCAGTGGGTTGAATAACCTATTATACTGCTCCCATGTCTTATGGTCTTCTGGTCTACAATGTGTAGCTGTTGTGTTGTATACATACAGCATTGTTGTAAGGTATAGCCATTATAACGTGTAGCCATTACTGTAATGTGTAGGAACAGTTGTAACAAGCAGCTATTGTTGCAATGTGTAGTTAATCTTGTAACACATGGATACTGTTGTAATGTGTTGCTGTTGTATAGTTAGAGATGTAATGTGTAGGTCTTGCAGTAAAGTGAACCCTCTGTTTTACCGTGCAGCTGTTGTAGTAATGTGCAGCTTCTGTTGTAACGTGTGGCATTTTTGCAATGTGCAGCTTTTGTATTGTGGGAAGCTTGAAACCTGTGCTCAGATTCCTGGGATGAAAAGAGACAAGATAGGCCAAAGCCAGCATGGTTTCCTGAAAGGAAAATCCTGCCTGACTAACCTACTGCAATTCTTTGAGGAAATTACAAGCAGGGTAAATAAAGGGGATGCGGTAGACATGGTGTACTTGGTGTAACGTTCTCGCTCGGGTGTGAAGTAACGCCGAGGTAAACGTCGAGATAAACCAGAATCAATGCAAACGAGACCGCAGTAAGATTAACCATTTACTGTTCACTCTTCACATTAACGCATGGTGAAAACTGTTGAAAAACAGTACAGGATTGGTACAGTGTTTGTTTCCTTCTAAATATCACATTTACATTGTGAATACTTGCAAAGGTAAAACTACAATAACTACATTACATTAAAGTGCAGCATACAGTCAGAATCTAGCTGCTCCATTGGCTGCTTTAGATACACTTCAATACAAACTATCCCGACTCTTTAACTGACGAAAAGGTAAACCTTACCGACCGTCGTTACTTTTAACAGAATCGGCGTTAACATTTTAACTCGAAATATCGATTATCTAATGACTTACAGCGTTGCTTTCACTGTGTCTTTGGTGCATAGAGAGACCCTAGTCAGCGTTATGGTGGCACATGTGAGTGACCCCCACCCTTGCGTGAATTTCAAACCGGTAATTTCCCACAAGACGCGGCGAACCCGGATGTGACGTCATCGCCGCCGCGATGTATTACAGACAAATCAATTGATTTAAACAATCCTAACTTTAACTAAAAAATGCTAATAAATTACTACGCGAAAATATTATAAACTAAATAACTGCCATAAAGGCAGCACACTTGGATTTCAGAAGGCCATTGAAAAGATGCCACACATGACGCTGCTTAGCAAGATAAGAGTTCATGGAATTGCAGGGAAGTTACTAGTGTGGGTGGAGCATTGGCAGGTCAGCAGAAAACAGAGAGTGGAAATAAAGGGATCCTATTCTGGTTGGCTACCTGATACCACTGAAGTTCCACAGGGATCAGAATTAAAACCACTGCGCTTTATGATGTAAGTCAATGATTTTGACTACAGTATCAATGGATTTGTGGCTAAATTAGCCGATCATACAAAGATAGATGGAAGAGCAGGTAGTGTTAAGGAAACAGAGAGCCTGCAGAGAGACTTAGGTAGTTTGGGGGAATGGGCAAAGAATTGGCAAATGAAATACAATGTTGGCAAGTGTATGGTCATGCATTTTGGTGGAAGTAACAAATGGTTTCACGAAGATTCATTTATCCAGGAATGGAAGGGTTACCATATGAGGAACATCTGGCAGCTCTTGGGCTGTATTCCTTGGAGTTCAGGAGAATGAGGGGGATCTCTTAGAAACATTCTGAATGTAAAAGGCCTGAACAGATTAGATATGGCAAAGTTATTTCCCATGGTAGGGGATTCTAGGACAAGGGAGCATGACTTCAGGATTGAAGGACATCCATTTAGAACTGAGATGCAGAGAAATTACTTTAATCAGAGGGTAATCTGTAGGACTTGTTGCCATGAGCGACTGTGGAGGCCAAGTCATTAGGTGTATTTAAAGAACTGTGAGATAGGTTTTTGATTAGCTAGGTTGTCAAAGGGTATGGGATGAAAGCTGGGTAGTGGAGATGACTGGAAGAATTGGATCAGCTCATGTTTGAATGATGGAGCAGACTCGATGGGCTGAATGGCCTACTTCTGCTCCCTTATCCTATGGTCTTATGGAATGAGGCTACTGAAGTTACCAGCAGTCTATAGTCAGCCTTATCACTCACTTATCAGACTTGTGTGGTCTTCTAAATCATATGCTCAGAAAGTCCAATGGGATTGTACTGTAAATCAATTTTCATACCTTGCTGATTTCACTTTGGACAGTGATACTCAGCTCTGTTGTTGTTGCTTCCAAATATTCAATTTTTTCCACTGGGAATGTGTTATCAGGCAATATCACTGTGCAGACACATAGTCCTTCACTGTTCACTGTTCCATTGACAGCCGTGGAAACCTGTAACCACATCAACATATTGTTAATAACAGGGCAAATATCCAGCTGGTGCTCAGTTCACAAGTAATTCTTATCGAGTTACATTAACAATTCATCAGTGAGTAAAGTGGGAACACAAGCCTCAGTAACAACATAAAGGGTATATAGAGTAGTGACAGGTACATAAGAACATAAGAAATAGGAGCAGGAGTAGGCCATTCAGCCCATCAAGCCTGCCCCACCATTCAATAAGATCATGGCTAATCTGTCCGTAAACTCAGCTCCATATAACCAGATAACAATTACAGCATGGAAACAGGCCATCTCAGCTGTTCTAGTCCGTGTCGAATGCTTACTCTCACCTAATCCCACTGACCTGAAGTCAGCCCTTAACGCTCCATTCCTTTCCTGTCCATATACCTATCCAATTTTGCTTTAAATGACAATACCGATCCTGCCTCTACCACTTCTAGTGGAAGCTCATTCCGCACATACCATTCTCTGATAAAGAAATTCCCCCTCATGTTACCCTTAAACTTTTGCCCCCAACTCTCAACTCATGTCCTCTTGTTTGAATCTCCCCTACTCTCAATGGAAAAAGCCTATCCACATCAACTCTATCTATCCCCCTCATAATTTTAAATACCTCTATCAAGTCCCCCCTGAACCTTCTACGCTCTAAAGAATAAAGACCAAACTTGTTCAATCTTTCCCTGTAACTTAGGTGCTGAAACCCAGGTAACATTCTAGTAAATCTTCTCTGTACTCTCTCTATTTTGTTGACATCTGTCCTATAATTTGGTGACCAGAACTGTACACAATTCTCCAAATTCGGCCTTACCAATGCCTTGTACAATTTTAACGTTACATCCCAACTCCCATGCTCAATGCTCTGATTTATAAAGGCCAACATACCAAAAGCTTTCTCCACCGCCCTATCCACATGAGATTCCACCTTCAGGGAACTATGCACCATTATTCCTAGATCATTCTGTTCTACTGCATTCTTCAATGCCCTACCATTTACCATGTATGTCCTATTTGGATTATACCTACCAAAATGGAGCACCTCACACTTATCAGCATTAAACTCCATCTGCCATCGCTCAGCCCACTCTTCTAACTGGCCTAAATCTCTCTGCAAACTTTGAAAATCTACTTCATTATCCACAACACCACCTGCCTTAGTATCATCTGCACATTTTCTAATCCAATTTACCACCCAATTATCCAGATCATTAATGTATATAACAAACAACATTGGACCCAGTACAGATCCCTGAGGCACACCACTAGTCACCGGTCTCCAACCTGACAAACAGTTATCCACCACTACTCTCTGGCATCTCCCATCCAGCGACTGTTGAATCCATTTTACTACTTCAATATTAATACCTAATGATTGAACCTTCCTAACCAACCTTCCGTGCAGAACCTTGTCAAAGGCCTTACTGAAGTCCATATAGACAACATCGACTGCTTTATCCTTGTCAACTTTCTTTGTAACCTCTTCAAAAAATTCAATAAGATTTGTCAAACATGACCTTCCACACACAAATCCATGTTGACTGTTTCTAATCAGACCCTGTCTATCCAGATAATTATATATAACATCTCTAAGAATACTTTCCATTAATTTACCCACCACCGAAGAAAAGAAATTGTTCAAAATCTCCCCCATCTCTTTCGGCTCCACACATAGCTGTCCACTCTGATTCTCTAAGGGACCAATTTTATCCCTCACTATCCTTTTGCTAGTAATATAACTGTAGAAACCCCTTGGATTTATTTTCACCTTACTTGCCAAAGCAACCTCGTATCTTCTTTTAGCTTGTCTAATCTGTTTCTTAAGATTCTTCTTACATTCTTTATATTCCTTTAGCACCTCATTTACTCCATGCTGCCTATATTTATTGTAGATATCTCTCTTTTTCCTAACCAAGTTTCTAATATCCCTTGAAAACCATGGTTCTCTCAAACTTTTAACCTTTCCTTTCAACCTAACAGGAACATAAAGATTCTGTACCCTCAAAATTTCACCTTTAAATGACTGCCATTTCTCTATTACATCCTTTCCATAAAACAAATTGTCCCAATCCACCCCGTCTAAATCCTTTCGCATCAACTCAAAGTTAGCCTTTCTCCAATCAAAAATCTCAACCCTGGGTCCAGTCCTATCCTTCTCCATAATTATATTGAAACTAATGGCATTGTGATCACTGAACCTGAAGTGCTCCCCAACACACACCTCCATCACCTGACCTATTTCATTCCCTAACAGAAGATCCAACATTGCCCCTTCTCTAGTTGGTACCTCTATGTATTGCTGCAAAAAACTATCCTGCACACATTTTACAAACTCGAAACCATCCATCCCTTTTACAGTATGGGCTTCCCAGTCTATGTGTGGAAAATTAAAATCTCCCACAATCACAACCCTGTGCTTACTACAATTATCTGCTATCTCCTTGCAAATTTGCTCCTCCAATTCTCGCTCCCCATTTGGTGGTCTATAATACACTCCTATAAGTGTTACTACACCTTTCCCATTCCTCAATTCCACACAAATAGTCTCCCTAGATGAGCCCTCTAATCTATCCTGCCAGAGCACTGCAGTAATATTTTCTCTGACCAGCATCGCAACACCTCCCCCTCTTGTCCCTCCGATTCCATCACACCTGAAGCAATGAAATCCAGGAATATTTAGTTGCCAATCACGCCCCTCCTGCAACCATGTTTCACTAATAGCTACAACATCATATTTCAAGGTAGCAATCCATGCTCTAAGCTCATCCACCTTTCTTACAATGCTCCTAGCATTAAAATAAATGCATTTAAGAAATTCTCCATCTCTTCCTCTCTGTTTATTTCTAACAGTACAAAGAACTTTACTGTTATCTTTTTCTTCCTTCTCCCATGCATCTGTTCCTACACTCTGGTTCCCCTCCCCCCTCATATCTATTTTAAATCCACTGGAGCCTCTCTAGCAAACCTACCTGCAAGAATATTTGTCCCCCTCCAGTTCAGATGTAAACTGTCCCGCTGGAACAGGTCCCACTTTCCCTGGAAAACTGCCCAATTATCTATAAATCTGAAGCCCTCCCTCCTGCACCATGTCTTCTGCCACGTGTTTATCTGCGCTATCTTACTATTTCTAAACCCACCTGCACGTGGCACCGGTAGCAATCCTAAGATTGCTATCCTGGAGGTCCTGTCCTTTAACTTGGCACCTAGCTCCCTAAACTCACCTTTCAGGACCTCCTCACTCTTCCTACCCACGTCATTGGTCCCTATATGGACCACAACATCTAGCTGCTCACCCTCCCTCTTGAGAATGCTGAGAACTCGATCCGAGATATCACGGACTCTGGCAACAGACCATCCAGGATTCTCGATCTCTCCCACAGAACCTCCTATCCATCCCCCTAACTATCGAATACCCTATCACTACTGCTCTCCTCTTTTCCCTCCTTCCCTTCTGAGCTGAAGTTCCAGTCTTGGTGCCAGAGACGCAACCATTGCAACTTGTCCTTGGTAGGTAATCCCCACCAACGGTATCCAAAACAGTATACTTATTGTTGATGGGAACGACCACAGGGGTGCTCTGTTCTTCCTGTCTATTCACCTTCCCTCTCCTGACAGTCACCCAACTACCTGTCTCCTGACTCCTAGGGGTGACTATCTCCCTGAAACTCCTGTCTATTTCTGCCTCTGTCTCCCGAATGATCCGAAGTTCATCCAGTTCCAGCTCCAGTTCCCTAACACAGTTTGTCAGGAGCTGCAGCTGGATGCACCTTTTGCAGGTGTAGTCATCAGGGACAGCTGTGCTCGCCCTGACTTCCCACATACTGCAAACGGAACACTCAACTGCCCTAACTGCTGCCTCCATTACCTACTCCTAATCTAATTAGATTAATTAAAGGAGCTTACTCCGCCTTACCTACCTGGAGTAAAGCTCGTACTCAGCCTCTGCTCACTATTTAAAATCTCACTCTGCCTCACGGGCTGACTTTCACGCACTTGCGCAGTTGTGCCTTATTCAAACTTCCCCCTGCCTGTTCTCGCCAAAGCCTGATTGAGCCAAAGCCAGAGCCAAAGACTCTGCCTCAGTCCACTCCTATGATGGCCGCCACTACGTCTACCTGCCTTTGCCCCATAACCCTTAATTCCCCTACTATGTAAAATTCTATCTAGCTGTATCTTAAATATATTTAGTTAAGAAGCCTCAACTGCTTCCCTAGGCAAAGAATTCCACAGATTCACCACCCACTGGGAAATACAGTTTCTTCTCATCTCCATCCTAAATCTTCTCACCTGAATATTGAGGTCTTCTCCCCTGAATCTTGAATCCCCCTAGTTCTAGTCTCACCTACCAATGGAAAGAACCTTCCTACTTCTATCTTATCTATCCTCTTCAAAATTCTGAATGTTTCTATAAAAACCCTTCTCATTTTTCTGAATTCCAGAGAGTATAGTCCCAGGTGACTCAATCTTCCCTCATAGGTTAACCCATTCATCTCTGGAATCAACCTGGTGAACCTCCTCTGCACTGCCTCCAATGCCAGTACATCCTTCCTCAAGTATGGAGACCAGAACTGCACACGGTGCTCCAGGTGCGGCCTCACCGGTACCCTGTATAGTTGCATCATGACCTCCCTGCTCTTGAATTCAATCCCTCTAGCAATGAAGGCCAACATTCCGTTTGCCTTTTTAACAACCTGTTGTACCTGCAAGCCAATTTTTTGCGATTCATGCACAAGCACTCCCAAGTCCCTCTGCACAACAGCATGCTACAATCTTTCACTATTTAAATAATAATCTGCTCTTCTATTATTCCTTCCAAAGTGGATGATCTCACATTTACCAACATTGAATTCCATCTGCCAGACATTGGCCCACTCACCAAACCTATCTATATCCTTCTGCAGATTCTCAACATCTTCTGCACAATTTGCTTTTCCACTCAGTTTAGTGTCATCAGCAGATTTTGCTATGCTGCACTCCCCTCTTCCAAATTATCAATGTAAATGGTAAACAGCTGCGGGCCCAGCACCAACCCCTGCAGCAACCCACTCACCACTGACTGCCAACCGGAGAAACACCCATTTATACCAACTCTCTGCCTTCTATAGGTAGAAGCAAAGTTGGAGAGTAGTTGATAAACTACAAATGTATATTAATGAACTATAATACTCCAGATGAGGCTTTTGGATCTGCCCCGACAGGTTGAATGTACATCATATCTTAGTGTAGTTCTATATAAAGATGTTTTAATCCATACATACTTGGGACAAAATTGTAAAATACATTTAGACTGAGTGTGGTTCTGGTCTCCTACGTACAGGAAAGAAGTCAATAAGATTGAAAGAGTGCAGAAAATTTATGAGAATGCCAACAGGACATGTGGACCTGAGTTATACAGAACATTGGAATAAGATATGATTTTATTCCATGGAGCCATAGGAGAATGAGGGGAGATCGAATAAATGTATACAAAATTATGCGGGATATAAATAGGGTAAATTCAAGCAAGCTTTTTCCACTGAGATTGAGTAATAGGTGAAATCCTATGGGGAATATGGAGAGGAGCTCCTCACTCAGGGGGTGGCAATAGTGTAGAACAAGCTCTCAGTGGCAGTGGTGAATGTGGTTCAATTTCAACATTTTAGAGAAATTTGGATAGGTTCAGGGATGGGAGGGATATGGAGGGTTATGGTCCAGGTGCAGGTCAATGAGACTAGGCACAATAATAGTTCAACACAGACTAGAGGGGTCAAAGTGTTTGTTTCTGTGCTGTAATGTTCTATGACCCTATTATAAACAGAACACAGCTCAGCAACTTAATCCGAACATTATTGATCATCAGGTAGAACATTTCAGATAATAGCCAGTCCTTTCAAAAGTACCCTGACTGATCATGGAACAACGTTAGTTCAAATAAATGAAAATTAGTAATAAACTCAGACATCTGTGCAGAAGGCTCAAGAAGAGCTATAATCATCAGCAGGAACAATGTTGCCATTATTCCTTCAACCACACCTAAAAAAGATCATGGTCTGCTATATAAGAAACATAAGTAGTTACTGAGCTGGTGAGCTCCACACAATAAATGATGCCAATCCTTCCGCACTGTTGGCAATTCCTCCCCAACTCAACACACGATGGCAAACCCTCCCCATCACTGGCAATCCCTCCCCAATACAATTTCTGAGGCGCTGCCTCAAGAAGGCAACATTTGTCATCAAAGATCCCCATCAGCCAGAACATACCATTTTCTTGCAAGTCAAGTCAAGTCACTTTCTTTTGTCATTTTGATCATAACCGCTGGTACAGTACACAGTAAAATCGAGACAATGTTTTTCAGGACGATGGTGCTACATGAAACAATACAAAAACTACACTGAACTATGTAAAACAACACAAAAACTACACTAGACTACAGACCTACGCAGGAGTGCATAAACTGCACAAAACTGTGCAGGCATTACAATAAATAATAAACAAGACAATAGGCACAGTAGAGGGCAGTAAGTTGGTGTCAGTCCAGACTCTGGGTATTGAGGAGTCTAATGGCTTGGTGGGGAAAACTGCTACATAGTTACATAGCAGTACCATCAAGCAGGAAGTACAGAAGCCTGAAATCCCACACCACAGGTTCAAGGACAGCTACTTCTCTGTTGCTTTCCCTCAGTCATTTGGTTCTGAAACCAGCCAGTACAACCCTAATCCTACACTGTGACTAGCTTCTCCACTTTACACCACAACGAACTTTGGTATTTTTGTTAAAATTGTGTATAATTTGCATTTACGTAATGTTTTTTCTTGATTTGTTGCAATGTCCCTCTGATGCTGCTGTAAGCTTTTCATTGCAACTCTACATACTTGTGCAAATGACAATAAGCTCAACTTTGATTTTACAATAAGATGAATATTTATATAGAAGTTTACAGGAAACAGTGTTCAATCATTTCTCACTGACTGTAGTGAGAACTCTGCTTCCTGACATTCTGCACATGGTTAGAGCACAAATGGAGATACACTCTGAAGAGAGTTGACTGCTCTGTTCACTGTTCAGTCACACTGATCTGCTCAATTACAGTAAAAACTGAGAGGAGGAACAATGTTAGATCAAGTAAATGAACATTCGAAACAAACTCACAGACATCTGTGCAAAGGGCTCCAGAAGAGCTATAATCATCAGCAGGAACAATGTTGCCATTATTCATTCAACCACACCTAAATAAAAGGATGAATTTAGGAATGTTAGATATCAGTCACATAGAAAACCATAAAAATGAGACCACATAGCCAATTTTGGCTCCTCCAATGCCATACTTACCAACAATCAAAGCATTCTTTTGACATGCAATCATTTTTAAATATTCCAAGAACAGTTCAGAGAATCAGTGAGTGATAAAATAGCTCCTTACATTACCCATCTAAGCCTAGAGGCTGAGGTGTAAGGTGAGAGAAGAAAGATTTAAAGGGGACTGGAGAGGCAATATTTTTACACTGAGGGGCTCATGAGTATATGGAACGAGCTGTTACTGGAGGGTACAATATTTCAATGGCATTTCAGAAGGAACATTTTGAGGTATATGGGATAAAAGCAGGCAAATGGGATTAGGTCAGGTAGATACCTTGGTTAGATAGGCCATTTGAGGCAAGCAATCCATTTCTATACTCTATAACTCAATGACTCTGAGATTTACCAACCTGTCAGCAGTTAAGGATCGAGCAGCAAGCCTCTTGAAGCATTGATACCCAGAGCAATGAATGGCTTATCAGAAGCTATTCCTGGGTTATATAGGCATGAGATCACGTGTATATCAGCACCCTTTGTTGATACCAGTGCCTAATGTTATCTGGATGGGTAAATGAAAACTGTGAGATCAAACACTAAGATCACTGAGTGACAGCTATTCTCTCTGAACATCCAGAAAAGTTGGACTTTCAAGATGAAATTGATTAACTTCTAATGCTCACAGCAAGTTAGAGTTAGGGAGGTTCTGGAGTTTCAGAAGAGAACTTCCAAGCTTTGTCCTTAATAACTACAGGTATCTGTGCTTCCTGTGCATGTTGCAAAGAACGGAGCGAACCCAAACACAGGACACTGGCACAGAGATTGAGTTAGGATCCAGACGAAGGCGTGAACGTGGCTGGAGCTGAACAGCAAACAGGAGACAGGCTGCAAGCAAAATTTTTCTTGACACAGAACATAGAAAGGCAAGAGGCAGACAATACTCTTCTTAACACGGAGAAACAGAGTTACACAGTTAAACCTCGTTACTGAAGTAAAACTTAGAATACTATAGAGAGACAGAGTTACACAGTTAAACCTCAGTACTGAGGTAAAACTTAAAATATTTATCTTGACATGGAGAGACAGAGTTTCACAGGTAAACCTTGATACTGAAATATAACTTAGAATACATAATCCTAAGTAACCAGGAATGTTAATTAGCACACTGGCTAAAACAACAAGTGAATACAAAGCCAGGGATTTTATGCTGCAGGTCTTGATGAGAACCAGCTGTGCCAACATCAAAGGGAATTAGGAGAAAATGGGGAATTAATGGTTGGGACTGTAACAATACCACCCCACCCCCCCAACGGGAGTCCACAGGAGAACCCCCAGGCTTGTCCGGATTGTTGTGATGGAAATCTCGGATGAGGGAAGTGTCCATGATGAAGGAGTGGTGAGTCCAGATGCGCTCCTCAGGACCATATCCCTCCCAATTGAGGTACTGGAGACCCCTACCTCAGCGACGCACATCCAGAATTCACCTGACGGTGTAAGCTGGGTAGTCGTCAATGACCCGGGCAGGTGGAAGAGGTTCAGCAGGAGGTCACAAAGGGCTGACAGATACAGGTTTCATTTGGGAGATGTGGAACGTGGGATGAATGTGCTTAGATCTGGGCAGTTTGCGTTTGACCACCAAAGGGTTGAGGAGGCTCTCAATTTCAAATGGTCTGATGTAATGAGGGGCGAGTTTCTTGGATTCATTCTTGAGGGGGATGTCTCTTGAAGAGAGTCAAACTTTCTAACCATGCCATTAGTTGGCGTTGGAATTCAGTGGCAATCGGCGATCCTCCAGTTGCGGTCAGCAGAGCAGAGCAGGGCCGAGCATACATCCTTCCAGATCTTGCGGCACCAGTGGAGATGGGCCTGAACTGAAGGCACAGCGATGTCGTCTTCATGGGCAGGAAACAGAGGGGTTTGATAGCTCAGGGGCCATTCTAAAGGAGACATTCCAGTGGCGGTGCTGACCAGAAAGTTGTGGCTGTACTCCACCTGAGTGAGATGGGTGCTCCAGGATGACGGGTTGTTGGTGAATATGCAGCACAGTGCTGCTTCCAAATCCTGATTTGCTCGCTCCGTTTGACCATTAGTCTGTGGATGGAAACCGGAAGACAGACTTACTGAATCTGAGGGCTTGACAGAAGGATTTCCAGACTTGAGGGATGAATTGGGGGCCCCAGTCAGAAACAATGTCAGAGGGAATTCCATGAAGGCGGAAGATGTGATGGAAGAGGAGGTTGGCTGTTTCACGGGCTGTAGGGAGTTTGGGAAGGGCTACGAAAAGCACGGCTTTGTAGAAACGGTCACCACGGTGAGTACAGCTGAGTTACCATGTGAAGGGGTAGTCCAGTGGTGAAATCCAGAGCAATGTGGGACCAAGGGCTGCCAGGGACAGGTAGGGGATGAAGCAGCCCAGCAGGTGGCTGATAAGAGGCTTTTCTGTGGGCACACACAGAACAGGCAGAGATGAAGGAGCAAGTGTCAGCATCCATGATGGGCCATCAAAAATGTTGCTTCAGAAGGGACAGAGTTTGATGGCATGCGAACCAGAAAGAATGCTCCCACTGGAGAACCTGAGACCAGACAGGCACGAAGAGGCAACAAGGAATCCACTGCCTGGGTCAGGTTGAGTTCGTTGGGCTTCTTTGACTATGGATTTGATCTCCCAGGTGAGGGCAGCCACAACACAGGATGGTGGAAGGATGGTATCAGGGTTGCAAGAGCCTTCCTCAGAGATGTATTGATGAGAGAGAGCATCTAGCTTCCCGTTCTTGGAACCAGGACGATAGGTGAGGGTGAATTTGAATCGGCTAAAAAATAGTGCCCAATGGGCTTGGCGGGAGTTAAGGCGTTTAGCTGTTTGGATGTATGCCAGGTTCTTATGGTCTGTCCAGATGATGAATGGATGTTTTGCTCCCTCCAGCCAGTGTCTCCACTCCTCCAAGGCAAGTTTGACGGCCAGCAACTCCTGGTTCCCAACATTGTAGTTCCATTCTGCGGGGGATAGACAGCGAGAGAAGAAGGCACAGGGATGGAGCTTTTGGTCTGGGACGGAGTGTTGGGAGAGGACCGCTCCCACCCCAGAGTCGGAGGCATCAACTTCCACAATGAATTGGGGAGAGGGGTCAGGTTGGACCAGGTTGGACATGAAACACCTCTTCAACGCCGAGAAGGCTGAGTCCACTTCGGGGGTCCAGTAGAAGGGGGTCACAGGAGAGGTGAGCTGAGTAAGAGGCACTGCCACCCTGCTGTAGTCCCGGATGAAGCGACGGTAGAAGTTTGTGAACCGCAGAAATCACTGGAGTTGTCTGAGCGTCACCTGCCCGCTCTCAATGATGTACCCCAGGAAACTGATGGAACGGGCATGGAACTCGCACTTCTCTGCCTTAACAAATAGCTTGTTCTCCAAAAGCCGCTGAAGGACCTGATGGACGTGATGGGTGTGCTCCTGAAGATTACATAATATGATATGTAATATGATAAGTTTTTATCTGCAATTTGAGAAGGATAAGGGCAGCTCGGAGGTGTCAGTGTTGTAGTTGAACAAAGGAGACTATGGAGCCATGAGGGAGGAGCTGGCCAAAGTTAACTGGATGGATATCCTAGCAGAAAAGACAGTGGAACAGCAATGGCAGGTATTCTTGGGAATAATGCACAAGATGCAAAATTAGTTCATCCCCCGGAGAAGGAAGGATTCAAAGGGGAGAATGGGGCCACAGTGGTTGACAAAGGAAGTCAGAGATTGCATAGCATTAAAAAAAAGGAAGTATGACAGAGCTAAGGTGAGTGGGAGGACAGATGATTGGGAAATTTTTAAGGAACAACAGAACTTAACTAAAAAGGCAATACGGGGAGAAAAAATGAGGTACGAACGCAAGCTAGCCAGGAATATAAAGGAGGATAGCAAAAGCTTTTTTAGGTATGTGAAGAGAAAGAAGATAGTTAAGAACAATGTTGGGCCCTTGAAGAATGAATTGGGTGAAATTGTTATGGGAAACAGAGAAATGGCAGAAGAATTTAATAAGTACTTCAGATCTGTCTTCACTAAGGAAGACACAAGCAATCTCCCAGATGTATGGATGGGCCAAGGACATAGGATAACAGAGGAAATGAAACAGATTGACATTAGGAAGGAAACGGTGATGAGTAGACTGATGGGACTGAAGGCTGACAAATCCTCAGGTCCAGATGGTCTGCATCCTAGGGTACTAACAGAGGTGGCCCTGGAAATTGCGGATGCATTGGTAATCATTTTCCAATGTTCCTTAGATTCAGGATCAGTTCCTGAGGATTGGAGAATGGCTAATGTTATCCCACTTTTTAAGAAAGGAGGGAGGGAGAAAACAGAGAACTATCGACCTGTCAGCCTAACATCAGTAGTGGGGAAGATGCTAGAGTCCATTATTAAAGATGAAATAGTGGCATATCTAGATAGCAGTGATAGGATTGGGCTGAGCCAGCATGGATTTACCAAGGGCAAATCATGCTTGACTAATCTATTGGAGTTTTTTGAGGATGTAACCAGGAAGTTAGACGGGGGAGATCCAGTGGATGTAGTATACCGCGATTTTCAGAAGGCATTTGATAAGGTCCCACATAGGAGATTGGTGGGTAAAATCAAAGCTCGTGACATCGGGGGGAAGGCATTGACATGGATAGAAAACTGGTTGACAGATAGAAAGCAAAAGGTAGAGGTGAATGAGTGTTTCTCGGAATGGCAGGTGGTGACTAGTGGGGTGCCACAGGGCTCGGTATTGGACCACAGCTGTTTACGATTTACGTCAACGATTTAGATGGTGGCATTGAGAATAACATCAGCAAGTTTGCTGATGATACTAAGCTGGGTGGCAGTGTGACATGTGATGAGGATGTTAGGAGAATTCAGGGTGACTTGGATAGGCTGGGTGAGTGGGCAGATACTTGGCAGATGACGTTTAATGTGAATAAGTGTGACGTTATCCATTTTGGGAGTAAGAACAGGAAGGCAGATTATTATCTGAATGGTGTAAAGTTAGGTAAGAGAGAAATACAAAGAGATCTAGGAGTCCTTGTTCATCAGTCACTGAAGGTGAATGAGCAAGTGCAGCAGGCAGTGAAGAAGGCTAATGGAATGTTGGCCTTTATTGCAAAGGGAATTAAGTACAAGAGCAAGGAAATCCTCTTGCATTTGTACAGGGCCCTGGTGAGACCACACCTGGAGTATTGTGTACAGTTTTGGTCTCCAGGGTTAAGGAAGGACATCCTGGCTGTAGAGGAAGTGCAGTGTAGATTCACAAGGTTTATTCCTGGGATGTCCGGACTGTCTTACGCAGAGAGGTTAGAGGACTGGGCTTGTACACGCTGTAATTAAGGAGATTGAGGGGGGATCTGATTGCAACATATAAGATTATTAAGGGATTGGACAAGATAGAGGCAGGAAATATATTCCAGATGCTGGAAGAGTCCAGTACCAGAGGGCATGGTTTGAGAATAAGGGGTATGTCATTTAGGACAGAGTTAAGGAAAAACTTATTCTCCCAGAGAGTTGTGGGGGTGTGGAATGCACTGCCTCAGAAGGCAGTGGAGGCCAATTCTCTGGAAGCTTTCAAGAAGGAGCTAGATAGGTATCTTATGGATAGGGGAATCAAGGGATATGAGGACAAGGCAGGAACTGGGTATTGATAGTAGATGATCAGCCATAATCTCAAAATGGCAGTGCAGGCTCGAAGGGCTGAATGGTCTACTTCTGCACCTATTGTCTGTTGTCTATTACGGGAGAAAATTAAGGTGTCATCCAAATAAACGAAAACAAAACGGTTAATTAAGTCCCTAAGGACGTCATTTTCCAGAGCTTGGAAGACGGCAGGGAAATTGGTGAGACCGAATGGCATGACATTTATAGAACATAGAACATAGAATAGTACAGCACAGTACAGGCCCTTCAGCCCACAAAGTTGTGCCGACCCTTAAACCCTGCTTCCCATATAACCCATCACCTTAAATTCCTCTATGTACCTGTCTGGTAGTCTCTTAAATTTCACTAGTGTATCTGCCTCCACCACTGACTCAGGCAGTGCATTCCATGCACCAACCACTCTCTGAGTAAAAAACCTTCCTCTAATATCCCCCTTGAACTTCCCACCCCTTACTTTAAAACCACGTCCTCTTGTATTAAGCAGTGGTTCCCTGGGGAAGAGGTGCTGGCTGTCCACTCTATCTATTCCTCGAAATGACCGAAGGGAGTGTTAAAAGATGTTTTCCATACATCTCCCTTCCTTATCCTGAACAGGTGATAGGCATTCCACAAGTCCAACTTAGAGGAAATTGTGACTCCGTGAAGGGGCTCAAATGCTGAGTTGATAAGGGACAGGGGATACCTATTCTGTATGGTGATGTTGTTCAGGCCACTGTAGTCAATGCAAGGGCACAGTGAACCATCTTTCTTCCCCACAAAAAAGAAACCTGTGCCAACAGGGTAAGATGAGGGTCGAATAATGTCAGCCGCAAGGGAGTCATTTATGTAAGTCTCTATGGCTTCTCTTTCTGGTTGGGACAAGTTGTACAACCGACTGGTGGGTAGTGAGACTCCAGGGAGTAGGTCAATTGCATAATCATAAGGGCGATGTGGAGGCAGAGAAAGGGCCCGTTGCTTGCTAAGCACTTCTCCCAGATCGTGATACTCTACGGGAACCTTGGACAAGTCAGGGGGCTCAGAGGCGGACGAGGTCACGATGACCTGCACTGCGGAAAGGGCTGATTGCAGACAAGACGAATGGCAGAACGAACTCCAGCTGACTATCTTCCCAGTGGGCCAGTCGATGTAACCAGGGATAACCAAAAAATATAGGGGCAAGAGGAGAGAAAATTAAATTGAATCGTACCTGTTCCTGATGGTTTCCGGAGAGAAGGAGAAGCAGGGGTTCTGTGCAGTGTGTATCTCGGACCAAAAGTCTACCGTCCAGTGCCCGGGCTTCCAGGAGGGTACACAATGGCGCATGAGGAATTCTGGCTTGGAAGGCTACGTTATTAATCCAAAAAGTTTCCCTCTGTGCCAGAATCCTCTAGTGCTAACAAAGGCAAGGTCTGTTGGTTGTAACACAAAGTGGCTTGAAGCTGCATCCGGGATCGGGGAAAGGAAGGGAATGTTGTCTGGCTCACCAGGGTCCCCCTTGCTACTGGTGAGCCTTCCCTTTTTGACGGAAGGGGACAGGTGGCAAGGAAGTGGTCGGACTGGCCAGACACTCACCCACTCTCAATTTCTGGAGTCATTCAGCGGGAGAAAGGCGGTTCTGTCCCAACTGCATGGGTTCCTCTCCCAGGGCGGTGGAAAGGGCAGGGCTGGAAGCTACTCTGAGAACAGAAGGAAGAGAGAGGTTTGTTCTGGCGGGAGGCGGCAATGAATGCCAAGAAGTGGCCAAAGCTGGTGGACGACCTGTTCTTTCTCTATGGCGTTCTCCGAGGCAATTGTCCAATCTGGTGGCTAGGGAGGCTGTTGGTGTTGTCTCTTGCCGCCAACTCATCTTTCACCATGTCGCTGAGTCCATTCCAAAAATCCCTCTGGGGTGACTCATCGTTCACCCCGAGTTGGCTGCTAACATCCGGAACTCCACAGAATATTCAGCAACACTGCGTGAGCCCTGGCAAAGAATGAGTAGACACTTGGCGGCGTCTTTACCATGGATGGGGTGGTCAATGATCTTTCTAATTTCCGTGATAAAAGTGGCAAAAGAAGAGGAGATATCCCTAACTGTTGTGGCCCTCGTTAATGCAATTTCCCGCAACAACCCCATGATATAAGCAACCTTTGACTTACCCTTGGAGTAAGTTGACGACTGCTGTTCAAACACCAGGGAGCACTGAACGAGGAAGGTCTGGCAGTTGCCCAAATCTCCAGCATAGTGCTCCAGCTCCGGTACATGAAGCTCTCTGGGTGACACGTGGGGGGCATTGCTGCTACAGGCTGTCTGGGCTGGCTAAGCTGGGTTACAGCAGTGGGTTGAGTGAAATGAGTGGAGACACAGTCCACCTGGTCACCAATCTGTGTGACATGAGCAGACAGGGAACGGAGGTTCTCCTTGATCTCCCAGAGGAGTTGGTTGTGCTGTCCTACTAAGGAACCTTGGCTGGCGAGAATTTTTTGAAGGGTATTAGTGTCCACTGGGTCCTTGGTAGCCAGATAGTTCTGTTGCAAAGAACGGGCCGAACTCAAATGCAGGACACTGGCACGGGGATTGAGTTAGGATGCAGACGAAGGCGTGAGCGTGGCTGAAGCTGAACAGCAATCAGGAGACAGGCGGCAGGCAAAACTTATCTTGACATGGAGCATAGAAAGGCAAGCGGCAGACAATACTCTTCTTAACACGGAGAGTCAGAGTTACACAGGCAAACCTCGATACTGAAGTAAAACTTAGAATACTTATCTTAACACAGAGAGACAGAGTTTCACAGTTAAACCTCAGTACTGAAGTATAATTTAGAATGCACAATCCTAAATGGACGGGAACATTAATTAGCACACTGGCTAAAACAATGATCTGGCTATGAGTGGATGCAAAGCCTGGGTTTTTATTCTGCAGGTCTTGATGAGAACCAGGTGTGCCACCATCAAAGGGAATTAGGAGAAAATGGGGAATTAACTGTCGGGACCATAACAGTGCCACCTTAGATTCAGTAGGAGCTAATATTCTGGTTAATCCAGGATTTTACAGTGCTTATAATTAGCTTACCTGCTGCAACCTTGGGTGCCCACCCCCTCCAGCACAAGCACTCTTCCACCTAACAGAGAGTGCTGCTGCTTTTGAAATGGCTGCCACCAAATGGGAGAGAGGAATTCCCGGGAGTCTGAGAGAAAGCAACATGATGAGATGAAGGTGACTGACTGGAGACATTTCACTGGGCAAGCAATGCTCCGGCTCTTTAAAGGGGTTCCAGGGAACTAAATGGTCAGTATTACATTGGTAGCAAATCCCTCAGCTCCAATGTCTTTTTTGGGCAAAAAAAAAAGATGAATTCTCTTCTCCTTGAATGTGGAGCTTATGTATGTTCTGAATGTAATGATGAGCTGCAAACTCTTTGACAAGACATATGACTGGGATAATCTCAGTGATGATCCATGTCCATAGCTGCTGTGCAGGTTGACAGTGTTGTTAAGAAGGCGTATGGTGTGTTGGCATTCATCAACCATGGGATTGAGTTCAAGAGCTGTAAGGTAATGTTACAGCTATATAAGACCTTGGTCAGACCCCACTTGGAGTACTGTGTTCAGTTCTGGTCACCTCACTACAGGAAGGATATAGATACTATAGAGAGAGTGCAGAAGAGACTTACAAAGATGTTGCCTAGATTGGAGGGTGTACTTTATGAGAATAGGTTGAGTGAACTTGGCCTTTGCTCCTTAGAATGACGGATGATGAGAGGTGACCTACGATAGAGGTGTATAAGATGATGAGGGGATTGATCGTGTGGATAGCCAGAGGTTCTTTTCCCAGGACTGAAATGACTAACACAAGGGGGCATAGTTTTAAGGTGCTTGGAAATAGGTACCAAGGAGATGTCAGGGGTAAGTTTTTTACACAGAGAGTGGTGGGTGCGTGGAATGCACTGCCGTCTGCGGTGGTGGAAGTGGATACAAGAGGGTCTTTTAAGAGCCTCTTAGATAGGTGCATGGAGCTTAGAAAAATAGAGGGCTATGTGCTAGGGAAATTCTAGATAGTTTCTAGAGTAGGTTACACGGTCAGCACAACATTGTGAACCGAAAGGCTTTTAATGTGCTATGGATTTCTATTTTCTATGCCTATGATATTTTCTGAATGGACAGCTTGCAAAACAAAACTTTTCACTGCAACACATAAAATGCTGGAAGAACTCAGCAGACTAGGCAGCATCTATGGAGGAGACAGTCTCCTGGTCAGCATTTTGGGCCATGAACTAATGAAGGTTCTCCAGTATCTTGTGTGTTCCTCCGGATTTCCAGCATCTGCAGAATCTCTTGTGTTTAAGGTTTTTCATTGGTTACCAATGCATATAACAATAATAAGCAAATTTACAAACATGAAAAAATCTGCAAATACTGGAAATCCAAAGCAACACACACAAAATGCTGGTGAAACTCAGCAGATTAGACAGCATTTATGGAAAAGAGTAAACAGTCAACATTTTGGGTCCAGACCCTTCTTTAGGACTGAGAAGGAATGGGGAAGATGACAGAATAAAAAGGTGGAAGGAGGGGGAACAGGCTAGCTGGAAAGTGATAGGTGAAGCCAGATTAAGTGATAAGTGAAAGGTCAAGGACTGGAGAAGGAATAATCTGATAGGAAAGGAATGTGGACAATAAGAGAAAGAAGGGAAGGAGGAGGAGTCTGAAGGGTAGGTAAAAGGCAGGTGAGAAGAAGTGAAAGGTCACAGTGAAGAATAGAGGAAGGGGGAGGAATTTGGTTCACCAAAAGCAGAAATTGATATTCATGCCATCGGGTTGGAGGGTACCCAGATGGAATATAAGGTGTTGCTCCTCCACCCTGAGGGTGGCCTCATCTTGGCATAAGAGGAGGCCATTGATCGACATGTCGGAACAGGAATGGGAATCAGAATTAAAATGTTTTGTCACCGGGAAGTCATAATTATGGACAGATGGTGCAGAGGCACCCGATGAAGCAATCCCTCAATTTGCTATGGGTCTCACCAATAGAGAGGAGGCTGCATTCGGAGCACTGGACACAATAAACAACCCCAGCAAATTTGCAGATGAAGTGTTGGAAGGACTGTTTGTGACCCTGAATGGAGATGAAGGAAGAGGTGTACGGGCAAGTGTATCACATCGGCCGCTACATCTTTACATGCAACTCTAGTGACACTTAGAAAAAAATTTTCAGGTTATCCAAGTTTCTAAAGATATATAAGGTAGCATAATTGACAAACTGTGTGCTGGTCCTTCAGAAAATGGATCGAACAATATTTAATGGGAAGGAAGGAGATGCTAAAAAACTAAACAGCTAATATGTATTAGATACCAACGTAACAGAAAAAGTTTGTGGGAAGTTAGAATTGGGAAGCTTTTAAAAAACAAAAGTGATTAAGAAGGTAAAGATAGATAGATAGATAGATAGATAGATAGATAGATAGATACTTTATTCATCCCCATGGGGAAATTCAACATTTTTTCCAATGTCCCATACACTTATTGTAGCAAAACTAATTACATACAATACTTAACTCAGTAAAAATATGATATGCATCTAAAATCACCCTCTCAAAAAGCATTAATAATAGCTTTTAAAAAGTTCTTAAGTAGTTTACTTAAATACATTGAGTCCTAACCCCGCATTAGGGAATACGAAAGTAAGATAGACAATAATATTAACGAGGATGCCAGAAGTTTCTTCAGATACATAAAGTGTAAAAGAGAGGCAAGAGTGGAGATCAAACTGCTGGAAAATGATGCTGCAGAGGTAGCAATGAGGTACAATGAAATTGTGGACGAATGGATAAGGGTAGAAGACATTAGCAGTATGGTGGAAGTTCCAGGTATTGGGGTATGAAGTGTGTGAAGTTACCATAACTACAGAGAAGGTTCTTGGGAAACTGAAAGGGCTGAAGGTGGGTAAGTTGCCTGGACCAGATGGTGTACACCCAGGGTTCTGAAAGAGGTGGCTGAAGTGATGGTGGAGGCATTTGTAATGATCTTTCAAAAATTACTAGATCCATGGAATGATTCCGGAAGACTGGAAAATTGCAAATGTCAGTCCACTCTTCAAGAAGGAGAAAGGCAGAAGAAAGGAAGCTACAGGCCAGTTAGTCTGACCTCAGTGGTTTGAAAGACATTGAAGCCGATTATTAAGAATGAGGTCTCAGGGTACTTGGAGGCACATGATAAAATAGGCCATAGTCAGCATGGTTTCCTCAAAGAAAAATGTTGTCTGACAAATCAGTTGGAATTCTTTGAAGAAATAACAAGCAGGATAGACAAAGGAGAATCAATTGATGTTGTGTACTTGGATTTTCAGAAGGCCTTTGACAAGGCACCACACATGAGGCTGCTTAAGCTATGAGCCTATGGTATTACAGGAAAGATTCTAGCATGGATAAAGCAGTAGGTGATAGGCAAGAGACAAAGAGTACGAATAAAGAGGGCCTTTTCTGGTTGGTTGTTGTTAACTAGTGGTATTCCATAGGAGTTTCTGTTGGGGCCAATTATGTTTACATCATATGTCAATGATTTGGATGATGGAATTGATGGCTTCGTGGCAAATTTTGCAGTTGATATGTAGATAGGTGGAGGGTTAGGTAGTTTTGGGGAAGTAGAGAGGCCACAGAAGGTATTAGACAGATGAGGAATATGGGCAAAGAAATAGCAGATAGAATACAGTGTTGGGAAGTGTATGATCATACTCTTGTACACTTTGGTAAGAAATGAAAAGGTTCACCATTTTCTAAATGGAGAGAAAATACAAAAAATTGAGGTGCAAAGCAACTTGGGTGTCCTTGTGCAGGATTCCCTTAAGGTTAATTTGCAGGTTGAGTCAGTGGTGAGGAATGCAAATGCAATGTTAGCGTTCCTTTCAAGAGGACTAGAATATAAAAGCAAGCATGTAATTTTGAAACTTCATAAAGCACTGGTGAAGCCTCACTTGAAGTATTGTGAGCAGGCTTCAGTCCTTTATCTTAGAAAAGATGTTCTGAAACTGGAGAAGATTCAAAGAAGGTCTTAAAAATGATTCTAGAATTGAATGGCTTGTTGTATCAAGAGCATTTGGTGGCTTTGGGCCTGTATTCTCTAGAATTCAGAAGGATGAGGAGAAATCTCATTGAAACCTATTGAATGGTGAATGTCCTTGATAGAGTGGATGCGAAGAAGGTACTTCCTGTGGTGGGAGAGTCTAAGTCCAAAATAGAGGAATGTCAGAACAGAGGAGTGTCCTTTTAGAACGGAGATGAGGAGGAATTTCTTTAGCCAAAGTGTGGTGCATCTGTGGAATTCTTTGTCACAGGCAGCTGTAGAAGCCAAGCCTTTATGCATATTTAGGGCAATGGAACCATGATTGGTCAGGACATGTTAGGATATGGGGAGAAGGCAGGAGACTGGGGCTGAGAGGAAAATTGGATCGGCATGATGAAATGGCATAGCAGGCTTGACGGAGCAAATAGCCTAATTCTGTTCCTGTATCTTATGGTCTTATGGGCAGAAGTGGTCACCCCATTACATGAAACATGTGTAAACTTTGAAATGAGTTCTTGGATTACAGAGTACGAGCTAAAAAGAAAGGTCGGACAAAATGGTTTGTTTTCTCTGGAGTGATAGACACCTAATTAATAGGGGGATTGAGTTCAAGAGTCATGTTGCAACTCTACAAATCTCTGGTGAGACCACACTTAGAGAATTGTGTTCGGTTCTGGTCTCCTCATTATAGGAAGGATGTGGAAGTTATGGAGAGGATGCAGAGGTAATTTACCAGGATATTGCCTGGATTGGAAAACAAGTCTTATGAGGCAAGGTTAGCAGAGCTGGGACTTTTCTCTTTGGAGCGTAGAAAGATGAGAGGGGACTTGATAGAGATCTACAAGATTATGAGAGGCATAGATAGGGTCGATAACCAATACCTGTTTCCCAGGGCACAAATAGCACATACCAGAGGGCATATGTACAGAGTTAAGGGAGGGAAGTTTAGGGGAGTCATTAAGGGTAAGTTTTTACACAGAGGGTTGTGGGTGCCTGGAATCACTTGTCAGGGATGTTGGTGGAGACTAAAACATTAGGGGTATTTAAGAGCCTCTTGGACAGGCACATGGATGAAAGAAAAATAGAGGGTTACGGGGTAGTGTGGGTTTAGTACTTTTTTTAAAGGAATATATGGGTCGGCACAACATCGAGGGCTGAAGGGCCTGTACTGTGCTGTAGTATTCTAGTGTCTAGTGTCTAGTGTCTAATAGAAGTTTATAAGATTATGAGAGACATTGATAAGGTTGAGAGTCAAAATCTTTTTTCCCAGTATAGAAATGTTGAGTACAAGTTGTCATTCAGTTAAGGTGAGGGGGGAAAGTTTAAAGGAGACATGTGACCCGTTTTTTTTCTAGGGGTCTATAATTCCATTTAGCATCATTTCAACTTTCAAGTTCCTGGACATTATTTTTTCACAGGACCTAATATGAGAAAGTCTTATCTCTTTCATTAATAAAACAGCTCAACAGAATGTGCACTTCTTGAGGCATTTGGAAAAATTCCATCTTCTCCAGAACATGCTGGTGGAATTCTACACTGCATTGCTAGAGAGCATCCTAACATCTGCCATTACTGTCCGGTTTGATGCAGCATCCTCTTACAGTATGCAAAAATTACATCTAACGCTCAGGTCAACAGAAGAGGTCATTGGCTGCAGGACTTGTATGTGTCCAGAACAAGGTAGTGGGCAGGGAAAATCATTACAGACACTACCAACCCTGCAAACTCCCTTTTCCAAAAGCTCCCATCTAGAAGGTGCTATAGGGCTATTAAAACAAAAGCTTCACACCATCTTAAAAGTTTCTTACTCCAGACAGTTCATCTGCTCAACCATTCCAGTTAGCCTGTCGCTGCACTACAAGGTAGACACTTTAAACCACCTTTTACAATGCTGTTTGCATTGTAATTACATGCTGGACAATCCATTTATGCTAAATGTCAATTTTCTGAAATATATTTTGTTATTTGTTAATTTATTTGTGGTAATATTACTTTATGTGTTGTGTGTGAATTATATACTGTGATGTGCACCTTAGTCTGGAGTGGTTACCAGATGGGGTCCATGGTTATAAGCAACAATGGAGCCCCACAGGGAACTGTATTGGCTCCCTTCCTATTTACCCTGTATACCTCAGACTTTAGATACAACACTGTCAAGTCATCTGCAGAAATAGTCTGATGACTCAGCAATAGTTAGGTGTATAAAGAGAGGGCAGGAGGATGAATACAAGGCCCTGGTGGAGGATTTTGTCAAATGATGCAAGCTGAATCATCTGCAGCTCCACATCAGTAAGACAAAGGAGATGGTGATGGACTTTATGAAGACTGAGCCTGAACTGCTCTCTGTTACTATTGATAATGAAGATGGATGGATGAGGAGAGGGCCTACAAGCGCCTGGGGGTGCACCTGGATGACAGACGAGTGGAGTATCAACACAGGCTGTGTACAAGAAGGACCAAAGATGCCTCTATTTCCCAAAGAAGTGGCCCATGGATCACTTGACATATTGCTTTTAATTCTCCAATATTTCCAAGATCAGAGGAAATTTCTACCAGAATGGAAAAAGACCATAAGACACTGGAGTAGAATTAGGATATTTGGTCCATTGAGTGTGCTCCACCGTTCATATCATGACTGATTTATTATCCCTATCACCCTCATTCTCTTGCCGTGTCATTGTAACCTTGAATAGCCTTACTAATCAAGAACATATCAACCTCCACTTTAAATATAAAAAAGCAAAAATAACTCTGATTCAAAATGAGAGGGAGACAGAAAGCAAGAAACAACAGCCAGTTAGCTTACCATATGTCACAGGGAAAATATAGTGAGCTGTTATCAGAGATATCATAACAGGACACTTAGAAAGGAAAATATAATCAGTATAATTTGTGAAAAGACAATTGTGTTTGACCAATTTATTAGAGTAATTGGAAGAACAACATATGATGTGAATAAAATGATAGCAGTGGACACAGTATCTTTAGATTTCCAGAAGGCATGTTGTAAAGTGCTGGCACAAGGTTTATTGTAGAATAAATTGTCATAACTAAGAAGTAATGTATTATTGTAGATAAAAGATTGATGAGATACCAGAGAACAGACGGCGGATGCAGGTGAGTTAGCGGAATGTACTAAGTGCTGTGTCATTAGGGTTGTGCGCAACATTTTCCAAGTTCTATTTATCACTTCAATGAAGACTCCCATGTCTTGGTCGCTGACATTTCTGATGACACAGATAGATGAACATAAGTTGAGAAATGGACAAAGGGTCTGGAGGTGCTGAGGGATATGGAAGGTTTTCAGTTGCTAATGAACAGAGGTAAGAATGGAATGTGCAAACATTCTAGAGGGGAAAATGTAGGGAACATTTCCTCCATTCAACAAAATGCTGCAGGAACTCAGTGGGTCAGGCAGCATCTGTGGACAGTAAAACTTTTCAACCAAGATTCAACATTTGTACCGGATGAAATCTTGACTTAAAACACCAACTTCCCATAGATGTTGCCTGATGTACTGAGTTCCTGCAGCTTTTTTTGGTCACACCAGATTCTACATCTGCAGTCCCCTCTGGAAATGCTGGAAGTTCTTTCTGTTTCCACCAGCCTGCAGAGGAGTTCGCAGGTAATGTATCGCCAGCTGTCTATTCCAGGTCCGTGTCTCTGTTCCATCATCATTTATTAAATTGATCCAAGTATTTAATAAATCTGCCGTATTCACCAATTTTCAACTGACTCATTGGAGTTCCAAATGAGGGTGGGATTGGGAAACATTTTTAGGAGGCATTGAGATCATTGCAACAGCCCCACCAAGTGTTACCTCAGTTGGTGCATGAGGCCAAAGTGTGGTAAAGATTGGAAGGGGAAACACACAAATGTTTGGATAAATGTCTGAAAATAAAACACAGAATAAAATCATGCAACAGACTTATAGATTTTGCTTTTATTAATCAATCTGTGGTTTTGCAATATAATTTCTCCATAAGGACATTATATTACATCTGATAATCAGTGATAGTAACAGATTCAGAAATAAGTTAATGTCTCCATCAGGCCTGAGTTTCCAACCATCACTACCACCCACCCCCAGCAAAGCTGGGACTGACATGATCATTAGTATTAAGACATCCATCTTCATGTTGACTTTACCACTTGCCCAGTAAACCTTATGGGATATAAAAGGAGTGGAATTGTATCACTAGATGCAGTGTAACATTGATTGTACAGTCATCTAAACCCATAGGCTGCAACCTAAGATCAGTAACCTTCTTCCTCTTGCAAATAGTCCCAGCACTAATTTGGATGAATTGGATAAATTGGCACACGGCCTAGTGGGCAAGGCATCAGACTAGTAACCTGAAGGTCACTGGTTCGAGCCTCAGCTGAGGCAGCGTGTTTGTGTCCTTGAGCAAGGCACTTAACAACACATTGCTCTGCATGGGTCCTAGTGCCCTTCCCTTGGACAACATTGGTCGCGTGGAGAGGGGAAGGCCTGCAGCTTGGGCAACTGCCGGTCTCCCATACAACCCTGCCCAGGCCTGCGCCCTGGAAACTCCAGGCGCAGATCCATGGTCTCTCGAGACCGATGGATGCCAACCCCACCACCAATTTGGATGAACAGAACATCATCACATTTAGAATACAGGTTGTTTATAAATAGAATTGGTCCAAACTTGTAAGGCATTGAGTGATTTGTTTTCAGCAGCATGGCTTTGCTGTTTTAACTTTAACATTAACTTGGAGGTGAAATATAAATTGATATTCAGCTACAGAAATTCAAATTCAGACCCTGATTTCCCAATGATTTTCAGCTTCAACTGATAATTATTGATCAGGTTTGAATATCACATCATAAGTCACCTGGTAGCCATCATTGAAGACATACAGCTTGTGATCAGAGGGGTTGTAGCTGACACTCTGTAATGTCTCCATCACTTTATCCATCTTTATAGCAAGTGTACCTTCCTCACCAGTTCTGGTATCAAATGTATAGAAAATCTCCTCCACCCGTGTGCTCACTGGTCTAATCGCATACAACACCCCACAGACCATAAAGGCATTGGTCACACCAGGTTTGAATTGTCTAGTGACCCACGTCCTCTCCACAGTGAAAGATGTAGTGTTAATTTTACTGATAACAATATTCCCAGCATTTTGTTCAGTGGAGTAAATGACCCACAGTCCAGTTTCATCCACAGAAAAGTCCATGTCCTGGTAATTAACACCCTGATAAGAGAATCGGTTGGTGTAGACTGCATTTGCCAATGTTGATTTCTCCAGCACCTCTGTGTCTACATTAAACCTGCACATTTGCCTACTGTTGTAACAGTTATAATACAAGGAGTTGTTGTATAAAACCATCCCACCTCCCTGCGCATTGTTGTAATTGCTATAATACCCAAGTCTTTTGTTAATTCCATTTTTGTAGATCAGTAAATCATCGTATGAAGTATGTAGTCGGAAGGTATCAAATCGGTATTCATAGTTGTCTGCAAACACAAAGTACAGTTCATTTTTAGTGGGTAAAGGAGCAGGATCTTTGCCCCATGCTCCATATTTGTAACCTGATCCCAACCAGTTCAGCTGTGTCACAAAAGGCTTGGTTATATTGAGGAGTCCACCATGCTTGCAGCTCCCTGTCAATACAAAAAATATATAATTATGAAGTAATCACTTCTATTTTATACACATTCCTGGATATATTCACGGAATGTATTTTTCCTCATTTGGTTTTCTGGAGTGAATTGAATTGAACCAAATTTGTTTGTTATTAACTTAATATACTTGCAGAGTCATTGAGTCACAGAGCATGAAAATAGGCCCATTGATCCAAATGAATAAGATGTCTGTCCAATCTGATCCCAATCTGGCCAATAATTCTTCTCTATCCACGTACCTGTCCAATTATATTTTGAAAGTCGTCACTGAACCTACTTCAAGTATTTCCTCTGGCAGCTCATTCCGAATGCTTATCTAAGTAGATACACTGTCTCGCAAGTCCCCATTACATCCCTCCCTTCTCACCATAAATCTATGCCACCTTAAATCAAAATGATCTCTTTGTTGTGCATTGTTCCCATTCTGGAAACCAGGTCATGTTTTTTCAGATACTTTTCTGAAAATCTCCCTCGTGACGTGGAAAAGATGGTTGAAGCGTGGCAGGAGAAACTAAGGGGTTAATGAGGAGGGAGAGAGACGGAAAGAAAGGGAAGGTGTAGCAACAGAAAAAGGGAGGATGAGAGAGATATAGAGAAAGTGAGATGGGAAAACAGACTAGATGGAGAGAGAGAAAAACAAAGAAAGATATTGAATAGAGAGAGTGGGAGAAAGAAAAATAGAGAGAGAAGACTGTGGGGGAGAAAAAAAGAGGGGCAAAGATGGAGAAAAAGTGAAGGGGAGGAGAAACAAAGAGAAAGAGGGAGAGAGGCAGAAAGAGAAAAGAGAAGAACAGAAAGAGAAAGAAGAATGGAAAGAGATGGGCAGAAGGAGTGAGAGAGAAATGGAGAAAATACAGTACAGAGAAACTGATCTTGGTGTGGAGCATGAAAGCAAGAGGTAAAGAGACACACAGAGGGAGGATTAGAAAGAGAAAGAGAGATGGTAGAGACACCACCTCTGGATGGTAGAGATGTAAGAGAGAAGGCGATGGAGAAAACAGAGTGGACAGAGTGAAAACCAAATAAGAGAACTTGGTGTGACAGAGATAGAAAGATCAAAAGAGAAAGAAAAAAGTTAAAATGAGAATTGGCAAAAGAGAAGACTCATGAGGAATAGAATGAGAGAGAGTGTGAGAAACAGAAAGACCTTGGAGTGGATAGCATGAGGAGAATGAGCAGAAATATGTACCCTGAGAGGAACAGAAAGAGAAAGGAGTCAACAGACATGAATAAAACAACACACAGAATGAGAGATTGATGTAAAGGAATGACAGATTCCCTGAAAAGAACTCAGAAGTTAATTAATGAGGACATTGGCACCAAATTCCAAGCCAGCTCCTTCAAGATCCTGGTGTAACAGAGAGAATGAAAGAGGATGATTTGTTTTCTTTTTTGTCCATTGTTTTTACCATCACCTTCTCCTTCTCTCCCTCTTCTCTCTTTATCCCTGTCCCTCTCTCTCTGCCCCCTTTCCTTCTTCTCTCCACAGCAAGATCTATTTCTTTGTTTCTCATTATACTGTTTTCTCCATTTCTTTTCCTTACTTTCTCTCGCTCTCTCCTATTTCTTTTTCCCCATTCTCCTTCTCATTCCCTTTATCTCTCCTCCCTCCCCTTCATTCTTTCTCTCTCCTCCTTCATCTTTGTTCCCCCTCTCCCTCTTTCTATTTCCCTTCCCACTCCCCCTCTTGTTCCAGGGGATAACAAATATTTTCAGTCCACATTGCAAATGACTCTTAAAACTTGCAATAACAAATATGGCTTAATGATTCAGTTAAGTACTCCTTTCATGCCTTCCTGTCTGATCATCGGTTAGGGTTGATCAGTAACTGACCGTAATCAATTGATGGAGGGGTTGTTGGAACCTGATTCTTCTCACACTCTGCCAGTCGCTCCTTCAGTGCTGTAATCTCCTTGCGGATCTGCAGGACGTTGTTCTTGTCATATGATTCCAGTCGGTGCACGATGATTGATATGTTCTGAATCTGAAGCAAAGGAAACATTAAAGGGAGGACCAGTTAGGAGCCAAGTAAAAATTATCTCATTCATAACAACTGGTACAGGTTAACTTGTGTCTTGTACCAAACTGGAACTGAATCTTGATGCCAAGGGTAGTCCATCTACAGGGAAAAGCAGAGAGGAAAACTACTGTTGGGGCAGTTGTCATCACCCTGCCCAGAGCTGTTGACCATTCTGTAGAGCTGATACCTCAGGCTGGAGTTCTCCATTCTACACCTGGGACCAGAGGGGGGCAAACTGCGTCCATGAAAAATCATTTCTTCTCCCTGAAGGAGAAAGTG
Organism: Hemitrygon akajei; assembly: GCF_048418815.1. Taxonomy (NCBI): domain Eukaryota; kingdom Metazoa; phylum Chordata; class Chondrichthyes; order Myliobatiformes; family Dasyatidae; genus Hemitrygon; species Hemitrygon akajei. The sequence continues at coordinate 44,257,654 of NC_133148.1, forward strand.
GTTGCTTTTCAATATTTTAAGGAAGCAAACTATTTTTTAAAGTGTTTATTTTCCAATATCTGTGCTTCGCAGGTGGAGCCAGTACTAAAAGCCCCTCACTAAATTTCTCTTAAGAAGATGGTGGTGAATCTTGTTCTTTAACCACTCTGATCCTTCTGGTGAAGATAGTTCTGCTGTTCTGTTGGGGTGGTGTACCAGGATATAGACACAGCAATGACAGAAGATCAGAGTTGTATGAGGGGATGGGAAATCCACCAGGTTGTGTCCCTTGCTGCATCTGCTGCCTGCATCCTTCATGGAATGTGGAGAAGATGCTGTGAAGATGGCCTAGGCAGTGACTGAGTGCATTTTGTAGATGGTACACACTGCAGCTACTCTGGGCAGAGGTAGATAGGGAGTTAACCAAGCTCTGTTTGATCCAGGATGATGTTGAGAGTTGTTGAAGCTTCACTCATTCAGCAAGTGAAAAGTGTTCCATTGCACTCCTGATTTATACCTTGTACTATAGATGATGGAAAGACTTGCTGTGTCAGCAAGTGAGTCACACACTGTTGGCTACCCAGACCCTGACCTGTTCTTGTAGCCACAATGAGCTGGTTGTGGATTACAGAAGGAATGGAGACTGGCTAACCCCTAATTACATCAATGGATCTGGGGTTGAGAGGGTAAACGGCTTTAAGTTCCTCAGCATTCACATCACCAAGGATCTCACATGGTCTGTACACACCAGCTTTGTTGTTAAAAAGGCACGACAACGCCTCTTTCACCTCAGACAGTTGAGGAAGTTTGGTGTGGACCCCCAAATCCTAAGAACTTTCTACAGGGGCACAATTGAGATCATCCTGATTGGCTGCATCACTGCCTGGTATGGGAACTATCCCTCCCTTAATCGCAGGATTCCGCAGAGAGTGGTGCAGACAGCCCAGCACGTCTGTAATTGTGAACTTCCCTTGATTCAGGACATTTACAAAGACAGGTGTGAAAAAAAGTTTCTTTAGATAGCTCCAATTCTTTCATGTTTTTAAGTATTCCATTTTGGAAAAAGACGTTTAGGCATTAATTTGTTAAATTAAGTTTATGTTAATTTATCTTTGTTTTGTTAATGATGTGGAACATCCAGTCAAGAGGGAGAAAGAAGTTTACTTAAGGTTTAGGAAGCAATGCTCAGACAGGGGTCTAGAGAGTTACAAGAAATTTTTGAGGATGTAACTAGTAGAGTGTATAGGGGAGAACCAGTGGATGTGGTATATTTGGATTTTCAAAAGGCTTTTGACAAGGTCCCACACAGGAGATTAGTGTGCAAACTTAAAGCACACAGTATTGGGGGTATGGTATTGATGTGGATAGAGAATTGGTTGGCAGACAGGAAGCACAGAGTGGGAATAAACAGGACCTTTTCAGAATGGCAGGCAGTGACTAGTGGGGTACCGCAAGGCTCAGTGCTGGGACCCCAGTTGTTTACAATATATATTAATGATTTAGACGAGGGAATTAAATGCAGCATCTCCAAGTTTGCGGATGACACGAAGCTGGGCGGTGGTGTTAGCTGTGAGGAGGATGCTAAGAGGATGCAGGGTGACTTGGATAGGATAGGTGAGTGGGCAAATTCATGGCAGATGCAATTTAATGTGGATAAATGTGAGGTTATCCACTTTGGTGGCAAGAACAGGAAAACAGATTATTATCTGAATCGTGGCCGATTAGGAAAAGGGGAGGTGCAACGAGACTTGGGTATCATTGTACACCAGTAATTGAAAGTGGGCATAGCAGGTAGTGAAAAAGGCGTATGGTATGTTGGCATTCATAGCAAGAGGATTCGAGTACGGGAGCAGGGAGGTTCTACTGCAGTTGTACAAGGCCTTGGTGAGACCACACCTGGAGTATTGTGTGCAGTTTTGGTCCCCTAACCTGAGGAAAGACATTCTTGCCATAGAGGGAGTACAAAGAAGGTTCACCAGATTGATTCCTGGGATGGCAAGACTTTCATATGAAGAAAGACTGGCTCGACTAGGCTTATACTTGCTGGAAATTAGAAGATTGAGGGGGGATCTTATTGAAACTGTTATGAGTGATGAACAGACCTGATGGACAATGGGGTACAGAGTTAACCATCCCCCCCTGAGAACCACGAACTATTACTGTTGCTACGCTGACCATGAGAAAGAGAGACGAAAAACAGGCAAGAACATTTGCAACAGATAAGAGAGAGAGGGAGATTGCTGATTAACTGTATTGTGATTCCTTTTGAATTATTTACTGTTTTGCTGCAAGGACAATAGTTTGCTCGTTAACATTCCTCAGTGGACTGTAGGAGTGGCATGATTTAATGGACACGGTCATTCAGGATTGATGGATAACTGAGTCCCCGTTGGTAGGGATAAAAGACAGGTCTAGAGAGACACCCTTCAGACACACCAGTGGACCCTGACTGAGGGATGTGAACCCACAAGGAAAGGTGGGGGATTCGAAGACCAAACCAGGAGGTCGGTCAGTAAGGCTATCAGTGTAAAAGCAGGGCCGGTGGGGACTTGTGTGTGTGTCCACTCATGCCAGAGTGACGAGTCCACCACAGAAGAACGGTCTAGCAGAAGGACGGAGAGGTCATAGCTGGATGACCACGGCGGTACAACGGAATAAGAAAAAATAATTCAAGGTTTTCCTGACTGCAGCTGTTACATCTCACTCTCTGTCTCTCTCTCTCTCTCTCCAACGATTACAACTCAGCAAGCATAACTACCTCAGCACTCATGAACTGAACTGAACTTTATATTCTATGACAATTCATTTATCCCTAGACATCGATAGAGCTTGTTTATTATTGCTTATTATTATTATTCCTACACTTTTAGGTTTATTACTGCTAACTTGTGTTATATGTATATTTGCATTATTGGTATTGTTTTGCTTATTTTACTAATAAACAATTTTGATATTTAGTACCACCAGACTCCAACGGATTCTTCTTTCTCTGCTGGTCAGACACCCAGTTACGGGGTACGTAACAAAACTTATAAAATTCTAAAGGGATTGGACAGGCTAGATGCAGGAAGATTGTTTCCGATGTTGGGGAAGTCCAGAACGAGGGGTCACAGTTTAAGGATAAAGGGGAAGCCTTTTAGGACCGAGATGAGGAAAAACTTCTTAACACAGAGAGTGGTGAATCTGTGGAATTCTCTGCCACAGGAAACAGTTGAGGCTAGTTCATTGGCTATATTTAAGAGGAAGTTAGATATGGCTCTTGTGGCTAAAGGGATCAGGGGGTATGGAGAGAAAGCAGGTACAGGTTCTAAGTTGGATGATCAGCCATGATCATACTGAATGGCAGTGCAGGCTCGAAGGGCCGAATGGCCTACTCCTGCACCTATTTTCTATGTTTCTATGTAAGGTAGCCATGGAGCAGGTGAAGAATAGACAGGAGATCTTGAGAAATAATTTACGAGTAGGTTTAAGAAAACCCCCTGCCCCAAGGCATTTAACTCTTTTTAAATATCAGAAAATAGAGAATTATTTTAAAAAGACATTGATTGTTTTCCTTTCAGAATCAACAGAACTTAGAGAAACATAGAAACATAGAAAATAGGTGCAGGAGTAGGCCATTCGCCCTTCGAGCCTGCACCGCCATTCAGTATGGTCATGGCTGATCATCCAACTCAGAACCCTGTACCTGCTTTCTCTCCATACCCCCTGATCCCTTTAGCCACAAGGGCCATATCTAACTTCCTCTTAAATATGGCCTCAACTGTTTCCTGTGGCAGAGAATTCCACAGATTCACCACCCTCTGTGTGAAGAAGTTTTTCCTCATCTCGGTCCTAAAAGGCTTCCCCTTTATCCTTAAACTGTGACCGCTTGTTCTGGACTTCCCCAACATCGGAAGCAATCTTCCTGCATCTAGACTGTCCAATCCCTTTAGAATTTTATACGTTTCAATAAGATCCCCCCTCAATCTTCTAAATTCCAGTGAGTATAAGCCTAGTCGATCTAGTCATTCTTCATATGAAAGTCCTGCCATCCCAGGAATCAATCTGGTGAACCTTCTCTGTACTCTCTCTATGGCAAGAATGTCCTTCCTCAGATTAGGGGACCAAAACTGCTCACAATATTCTAGGTGCGGTCTCACCAAGGCCTTGTACAACTGCAGTAGAACCTCCCTGCTCCTGTACTCAAATCCTTTTGCTATGAATGCCAACATACCATTTGCCTTTTTCACCGTCTGCTGTACCTGCATGCCCACCTTCAATGACTGGTGTACAATGACACCCAGGTCTCGTTGCACCTCCCCTTTTCCTAATTGGCCACCGTTCAGATAATAATCTGTTTTCCTGTTCTTGCAACCAAAGTGGATAACCTCACATTTATCCACATTAAATTGCATCTGCCATGAATTTGCCCACTCACCTAACCTATCCAAGGCACCCTGCATCCTCTTAGCATCCTCCTCACAGCTAACACCGCCGCCCAGCTTCGTGTCATCCGCAAACTTGGAGATGCTGCATTTAATTCCCTCGTCTAAATCATTAATATATATTGTGAACAACTGGGGTCCCAGCACTGAGCCTTGCGGTACCCCACTAGTCACTGCCTGCCATTCTGAAAAGGTCCCATTTACTCCCTCTCTTTGTTTCCTGTCTGCCAACCAATTCTCTATCCACATCAATACCATACCCCCAATACTGTGTGCTTTAAGTTTGCACATTAATCTCCTGTGTGGGACCTTGTCAAAACGCTTTTGAAAATCTAAATATACCACATCCACTGGCTCTCCCCTATCCACTCTACTAGTTACATCTTCAAAAAATTCTATAAGATTCGTCAGACATGATTTTCCTTTCACAAATCCATACTGACTTTGTCCGATGATTTCACCTCTTTCCAAATGTGCTGTTATCACATCTTTGATAACCGACTCTAGCATTTTCCCCACCACCGATGTCAGACTAACCACTCTATAATTCCCCGGTTTCTCGCTCCCTCCTTTTTTAAAAAGTGGGGTTACATTAGCCACCCTCCAATCCTCAGGAACTAATCCAGAATCTAAGGAGTTTTGAAAAATTATCACTAATGCATCCACTATTTCTTGGGCTACTTCCTTAAGCACTCTGGGATGCAGACCATCTGGCCCTGGGGATATATCTGCCTTTAATCCCTTCAATTTACCTAACAGCACTTCCCTACTAACATGTAGTTCCCTCAGTTCCTCCATCTCACTAGACCCTTGGTCCCTTACTATTTCCAGAAGATTATTTATGTGCTCCTTCGTGAAGACAGAACCAAAGTAGTTATTCAATTGATCAGTCATGTCTTTGTTCCCTATCATCAATTCACCTGATTCTGACTGTAAAGGACCTACATTTGTCTTGACCAATCTTTTTCTTTTCACGTATCTATAAAAGCTTTTACAGTCAGTTTTTATGTTCCCTGCCAGCTTTCTCTCATAATCTTTTTTCCCTTTCCTAATTAAGCCCTTTGTCCTCCTCTGCTGGTCTCTGAATTTCTCCCAGTCCTCAGGAGTGCCGCCTTTTTTTGCTAATTTATATGTTTCTTCTTTGGACTTGATACAGACTTGAACTTGATATAGAGGATGAAGATTAGGCAAGTATTTAAACACATTCGCATTTCTGATGTTATTACATGTAGTCTTATCCTCATGAAGCCATTCATTTACTGTCATTGTATCAGTACTGACCGGGTCATTTCATCGATAATTAAACATTCACTATAGACACAGGGAGAATCGAGTGTGTAATGTTTACATTCTGACCTCTATGTAAAGCTGGTCGATGATGGTGTTGCTTCCGTTGATTGTGACCTTCAGCTGATTGGTGAGCGTCACTAGCTCTTGGATCTCCAGCTTAAGCAGCTCAAAGTCGAGTTGAGTGTAGGAGCCTCCTGCCTCAATGCTCTCTACTCGCTGGGTCAGATTTCGCAGCTTCACCATGTGGACTGAGATAATCTGTGCGTAATGTTGTACCTGGACAGAGGGACACAGCAAAGGCATCTGGTTTAACGTCCCCTCTGGACAAAAAGGAACCATTCATATCTCAGAAAAAGTCTGCATTTTGAGACACAAGAACAACTGCAGACGCTATTAATCTAGATAATTACAAAATGGACAAGGAGTTCAATTGGCCACACAGTACTGTTAGTACTGTCAGTACTCAGACTGAAACATTAACTATCCACTTCCCACAACTGATGCTACCAGGCCTTTTCAGTTCCTCCAGTATTTTCCATATCGGCTTGCATTATGAGTTTTACTTTCCCTTTAATTTTGATAATGTGCAAGTATTGTTGGAACAAGCAACCACTGTTATATTGGCTTGAGAAGATGTTGCACATAAGGCTGCCAAACATGATAAGACCAGATGATATTAAAGATATTGGCATGGAGAGAAGATTAATTGACTAGCAGAAGGCCAACAGTAGGGATAAGGGTGGCCCTTTCTGGTTCGCTATTGGTGACTAGAGGTATTCTGCAGGTGCTGGTGTTAGGCCCATTACTTTTCGCGTTGTATGTTAATGATCTGTATGATGGAACTGATGCCTTTGTAGCCAAGTCTGCAGTATTGATGAAACAGGGAGTCAGCAGAAGGACTTGGATAGATTAGGAAAATGGGCAATGAAGTTGCAGATGGAATACAGTGTAGGGAAATGGTCATGCACCTTGGTAGAAGGAATGAAGGCTTGGATTATTTTCTAAATAAGGAGAAAATTCATAAATTAGAGGAGCAAAGGGACTTGGGAGTCCTAGTGCAGAATTCCCTGAAGGTTAACTTGTAGGTTGAGGTGGTGATAAGGAAGGCAAATGCAATGTTAACATTCATTTTGAGAGGTCTAGAATATAATGCAATATAAAGGAACGATGTAATGCTTTGAACCTATAAGGCATCGGCCAGATCACAGTTTTGAGCCCCAAATCCAGGAAAGAATGGGTTGCTATTGAGAGGGTCCAGAGGACGTTTATAAGAAAGGATTAATGTACAAGGAATATTGGCTGGCTCTGGACCTGTACTTGCTGAAGTTTAGAAGAATAAAGGGGGATCTTGTGAAATGTACTGAATATTGAAAGCGTTAGATGGAGTTGACATGGAGAGGATGCTTCCATTAACAGGAGAGTCTAGGACCAGAGGGCACAGCCTCAGAATACTAGGACGTCCCTACAGAATGGAAAGAAGGAGGAACTTCTTTAGCCAAAATGGTGGTAATTCTGTAGACTTAGAAACATAGAAAACCTATAGCACAATACAGGCCCTTCAGCCCACAATCCTGTGCCGAACATGTACTTACTTTAGAAATTACCTAGGGTTACCATAGTCCTCTATTTTACTAAACTGCATGCACCTATCCAGGAGTCTCTTAGAAGACCCTATCGTATCCACCTCTACCACCGTTGCCGGCAGCCCATTCTATGCACTCACCACTCTGCGTAAAAAACTTACCTCGACATCTCCACTGTACCTACGTCCAAGCACTTTAAAACTGTACCCTCTCTTGTTAGCCATTTCAGCCCTGGGAAAAAGCCTCTGACTATCCACATGATCAAAGCCTCTCATCATCTTATACACCTCTATCAGATCACCTCCCATCCTCTGCCACTCCAAGGAAAAAAGGCCGAGTTCACTCAATCTGTTCTCATAAGGCATGCTCTTCAATCCAGACAACATCCTTGTAAATCTCCTCTGCAACCTTTCTATAGTTTCCACCTCCTTCCTGTAGTGAGGTGCACAGAACTGAGCACAGTACTCCAAGTGGGGTCTGACCAGGGTCCTATATAGCTGCAACATTACTTCTCAGCTCTTAAGCTCAATCCCATGGTTGATGAAGGCCAATGCACCATATACCTTCTTAACCACAGAGTCAACCTGCACAGCAGCTTTGAGTGTCCTATGGACTCGGACCCCAAGATCCCTCTGATCCTTCACACTGCCAAGAGTCTTACAATTAATACTACACTCTGCCATAATATTTGACCTACCAAAATGAACCACCTCACACTTATCTGGGTTGAATTCCATCTACCACTTTTCAGCCCTGTTTTGCATTCTATCGATGTCCCACTGTAACCTCTGATAGCCCTCCACACTATCCACAACACTCCCAAACCTCTGTATCATCAGCAAATTTACTAACTCATCCCTCCACTTCCTCATCCACATCATTTACAAAAATAATGAAGAGAACGAGTTCCAGAACAGATCCTTGACGCACGCCACTGGTCACCGACCTCCATGAAGAACATGACTCGTCTACAACCACTCTTTGCCTTCTGTGGGCAAGCCAATTCTGGATCCACATAGCAAGGTCCCCTTGGGTCCCATGCCTCCTTACTTTCTCAATAAGCCTTGCATGGGGTACCTTGTCAAATGTCTTGCTGAAATCCATATACACTACATCTACTGCTCTACCTTCATCAATGTGTTTAGTCACATCCTCAAAAAATTCAATTAGGCTCAGAAGGCACGACCTACCTTTAACAAAGCCATGTTGACTATTCCTAATCATATTATGCTTCTCCAAATGTTCATAATTCCAGCCTCTCAGGGTCTTTTCCATTAACTTACCAACCACTGAAGTAAGACTCACTGGTCTATAATTTCCTGGGCTATTTCTACTCCTTTTCTTTAATAACAGAACAACATCTACAACCCTCCAATCCACCGGAACCTCTCCTATCCCCATTGATGATGTAAAGATCATCGCCAGAGGCTCAGCAATCTCCTCTCTCACCTCCCACAGTAACCTGTGTATGTCTCATCTGGTCCTGGAAACATCCAACTTGATGCTTTCCAAAAGCTCCAGCACATCCTCTTTCATAATGTCTATATGCTCAAGATTTTCAATCCACTGTAAATCATCCCTACAATCTCCAAGATCCTTCTCCTTAGTGAATACTGAAGCAAAGTATTTATTAAGTACCTCTGCTATCTCCTCTGGTTCCATACTCACTTTTCCACTGTCACACTTGATTGGTTATATTCTCTCATGTCCTATCCTTTTGTTCTTCACATACTTGTAGAATGCCTTGAGGTTTTCCTTAATCCTGCTCGCCAAAGCCTTCTCATGGTCCCTTCTGGCTCTCATTCTTAAGTTCCTTCCCACTAGCCTTATAATCTTCTAGATCTCTATCATTACCTAGTTTTTTGAACCTTTCGTAAGTTCTTCTTTTCTTCTTGACTAGATTTACAACAGCCTTTGTACACCACAGTTTCTGTACCCTACCATCCTTTCCGTCTCATTGAATTGTACCTATGTAGAACTCCACGCAAGTATTCCCTGACCATTTGCCACATGTCTGCCATTCATTTCCCTGAGAACACCTGTTCCTAATTTATGCTTCCAAGTTCCTTAGCCTCATATTTCCCCTTACTCCAATTAAACGCTTTCCTAACTTGTTTGTTCCTATCCCTCTCTAATGCTATGGTAAAGGAGATAGGATTGTGATCACTATCTCCAAAATGCTCTCCCACTGAGAGATCTGATACCTGACCAGGTTCATTTCCCAATACCAGATCAAGTACAGCCTCTCCTCTTGTAGGCTTATCTACATACTGTGTCAGGTAACCTTCCTGAACACACCTATCAAATCAATCCCATCTAAACCCTTGCTCTAGGGACATGCCAATTGATATTTGGGAAATTAAAATCTCCTACAACAACCCTGTTATTATTACACCTTCCCAGAATCTGTCTCCCTATCTGCTCCTTGATGTCCCTGTTACTATTGGGGTGGCCTCTACAAAACACTCAGTAGAGTTATTGACCCCCTCCTGTCTCTAACTTCCACCCACAGAGACTCAGTAGACAATCCCTCCATGACTTCCTCCTTTTCTGCAGCCGTGACACTATCTCTGATCAGCAGTGCCACACCCCCACCTCTTTTGCCTCCCTCCCTGTCCTTTCTGAAACATATAAAGCCTGGCACTCTAAGTAACCATTCCTACCCCTGAACCAGCCAAGTCTCTGTAATGGCCACAACATCATACTGTAGCTCCAAGTACTGATCCACACTCTAAGTTCATCCACTTTGTTCATGATGCTTCTTGCGTTAAAATAGACACACCTCAAACCATCAGTCTGAGCGTATCCCTTCTCTATCACCTGCCTATCTTTCCTCTTGCACTGTCTCCAAGCTTTCTCTATTTGTGAGCCAATCACCCTTCTTCCGTCTCTTCAGTTCAGTTCCCATCCCCTCCCCCCAGCGATTCTAGTTTAAACGCTCCCCAATAGCCTTAGCAGACCTCCCTGCCAGGATATTGGTCCCCCTGTGATTCAAGTGCAACCAGTCCTTTTGGTACAGGTCACACCTGCCCCAAAAGAGGTCCCAATGATCCAGAAATCTGAATCCTTGCCCCCAGCTCCAATCCCTCAGCCATGCATTTATCCTCCACCTCACTCTTTTCCTATACTCTCTGTCACATGGCACAGGCAGTAATCCCGAGATTACTACCTTTGAGGTCCTGCTTCTCAACTTCCTTACTAACTCCCTGTAGTCTGTTTTCAGGACCTCTTCCCTTTTCCTACCTATGTTGTTGGTACCAATATGTACCACAACCTCTGGCTATTCACCTTCCCACTTCAGGATATCGTGGACATAGAACATAGAATAATACAGCACAGTACAGGCCCTTTGGCCCACAATGTTGTGCCGACCCTTTTTCCTTCACCCTACTTGACAAGGCCTTCTCATGCCCCCTTCTTGCTCTCCTCAGCCACTTCTTAAGCTCCTTTCTTGCTACCCTGTATTCTTCAATAGACTCATCTGATCCTTGCTCCCTAAACCTCACGTTTGCTGCCTTCTTCCATCTGACTAGATTCTCCACCTCACTTGTCACCCATGGTTCCTTCACCCTACCATTCTTTATCTTCCTCATTGGGACAAATTTATCCCTAACATCCTGCAAGAGATCCCTAAACATCAACCACATGTCCATAGTACATTTCTCTGCAAAAACATCATCCCAATTCACACCTGCAAGTTCTAGCCTTATAGCCTCATAATTTGCCCTTACCCAATTAAAAGTTTTTCTGTCCTTCCTGATTCTATCCTTTTCCATGATAATGTTAAAGGCCAGGGAGCGGTGGTCACTGTCCCCCAGATGCTCACCCACTGACAGATCTGTGACCTGACCCGGTTCGTTACCTAATACTAGATCTAGTATGGCATTCCCCCTAGTCGGCCTGTCAACATACTGTGACAGGAACCCATCCTGGACACAATTAACAAACTCTGCCCCGTCTAAACCTCTGGAACTAATCAGGTGCCAATCAATATTAGCATGATCAGAAACATCACAGACCCTGGTACCTGGGAGGCAAACTACCATCCGTGTTTCTTTCCTGCAGCCACAGAATTGCCTGTCTGACCCTCTAACTGTAGAGTTCCCTATCACTGCTGCCTTCTTCCTTTCCCACAGGGCCAGACTCTGTGCCAGAGGCAAAGATTGGCAAACATTGCTGTGGAGGTCAAGTCACTGGATAAACTTAAAATAGAGGTTGATAGTTTTTTTATTTGAAAGTTTATGGGGTGAAGGTAGGAGAATGGGATTGAGAGGATAATAAATCAGCCATGATGGAATGGCAGAGCAGATTCAATGGGCTGATTAGCCTAATATACTGCTTCAATGTCTTCTGGTCTACAATGTGTAGCTGTTGTGTGTATACATACAGCATTGTTTAAGTGGCAGATGGAATACAAGGTAGGGAAGTGTATGGTCATGTACCTTGGTAGAAGAAATAAAATGGTAGACTATTTTCTAAATGAAGAGACTATACTAAAAGAACACTGAGACACAATGGGACTTGGGAGTTCTTGTGCAGTATTCCCTAAAGGTAAATTTGCAAGTTGAGTCACTGGTGAGAAAGGTAAAAGCGATGTTAGCATTCATTTTGAGCAGACTAGATTATAAAAGCAACAATGTAATGTTCAGAGCAAACATGAGGAAATCTGCAGATGCTGGAAATTCAAACAACACACACAAAATGCTGGTGGAACACAGCAGGCCAGGCAGCATCTATAAGGAGAAGCACTGTCGACGTTTCGGGCCGAGACCCTTCATCAGGACTAACTGAAAGGAAAGATAGTAAGAGATTTGAAAGTAGTGGGGGGAGGGAGAAATGCGAAATGACAGGAGAAGACCGGAGGGGGTGGGATGAAGCTAAGAGCTGGAAAGGTGATTGGCGAAAGTGATACCGAGCTGGAGAAGGGAAAGGATCATGGGACGGGAGGCCTCGGGAGAAAGAAAGGGGGGGGAAGCACCAGAGGGAGTTGGAGAACAGGCAAACAACTAAATATGTCAGGGATGGGGTAAGAAGGGGAGGAGGGGCATTAATGGAAGTTAGAGAAGTCAATGTTCATGCCATCAGGTTGGAGGCTACCCAGCCGGAATATAAGGTGTTGTTCCTCCAACCTGAGTTTGGATTCATTTTGACAGTAGACTGTCCAAACTCAGGTTGGAGGAACAACACCTGCCTGGCCTGCTGTATTCCACCAGCATTTTGTGTGTAATGTAATGTTCAGACTTTATAAAGCACTGGTGAAGTCTCACTTGGAGAATTGTGAGTGGTTTTGAGCCCCTTATCTTAGAAATGATGTGCTGAAACTGGAGACACTTCAAAGGAGGTTCACAAAAATGATTCCAAGATTGAACATCTTGTCATAAAAAGAGCATTTGATGGCTCTGGGCCCATAGTCACTGGAATTCAGAAGAATGGGGGGTAACCTAATTGAAACCTATCAAATGTTGAAAGGCCTTGATAGAGTGGAAGTGGAGAGGATTTTTCCTGTGGTGGGAGAGTCTAGGATCAGAGGACACAGCCTCAGAACAGAGGGGTGTCCTTTTAGAATGGAGATGAAGAATTTCTTTAACCAGAGAGTGGTGAATCTGTAGAATTAATTGAAACAGGTGGCTGTGGAGACCAAGTCGTTATGTATATTTACAGCCCAAATTGATAGATTCATGATTGATCGGGGTACGAAGATATAAGGGGAGAAGGCAGAGATTGGGGTTGAGAAGAAAATTAGATCAGCCTTCATGAAATGGTCGAGCAGACCTAATTCTACTCCTATATTGTATGGTCTTATGGTTTAACGTGTAGCCATTAAAATGTGCAGCCATTGCTGTAATGTGTAGGAACAGAAATAACAAGCAGCCATTGTTGCAATGTGTAGCTAATCTTGTAACGTGGATACTGTTTTTAATGTATTGCTGTTGTATAGATAGTGATGTTATGTGCAGGGCTTGTAATATGAACCCATTCTTTTACTGCACAACTATTGTAGTAATATGCAGAAGCTCTTTTAATGTCTAGCTGTTACGATGTGTACCATTGTAATTCTGGCAATTTTGCAATGTGTAGCTTTTGTAATGTTGGAAGTTTGAATTCTGTTGTCAGATCCCTAGGGTGGGAATAACCTTAAGGGAATTTGTCTACTGAAGTCACCAGCAGTCTGTAGTCAACCTTCATTGGTGTTATAGTTTGCATTGTCCGTAAGTCCAATGGGATTGTACTGTAAATCAATTTTCATACCTTGCTGATTTCACTTTGGACAGTGATACTCAGCTCTGTTGTTGTTGCTTCCAAATATTCCATTTTTTCCACTGGGAATGTGTTATCAGGCAATATCACTGTGCAGACACATAGTCCTTCACTGTTCACTGTTCCATTGACAGCTGTGGAAACCTGTAACCACATCAACATATGGTTATTAACAGCGCAAATATCCAGCTGGTGCTCAGTTCATAAGTAATTCTTATCGAGTTACATTAACAATTCATCAGTGAGTAAAGTGTGAACAAAAGCCTCAGTAACAACATAAAGGGTATATAGAGTAGTGACAGGTAGAAGCAAAGTTGGAGAGACATTGATAAACAATAATACTCCAGATGGGGCTTTTGGATTTGCCCCTGACAGGTGGTACATTAGCTTTTAGTGTAGCTCTATATAAAAACATTTTAATCCATTACTACTTAGGACAAAATTGTAAAATAAATATTAGATTTATTCTATCCTACCTACAGGAAAGATATCAATAAGATTGAAAGAGTCCAGAAGATATTTTACAAGAATGTTGATAGGACTTGTGGACCTGAGTTATACAGAACTTTGGAATAGGATAAGATTTTATTCCATAGACCATAGGAGAATGAGGGGAGATGAGATAAATGTGTACAAAATTTTGCGGGATATAAATAGAGTAAATGCAAGCAAGCTTTTTCCACTGAGGATGAGTAATAGGTGAAACCCTATGGGGAATATGTAGAGGATTCTTCACTCAAGGGGCGGCAATAGTGTGGAACAAGCTGTCAGTGGCAGTGGTGAATGTGGTTCAATTTCAACATTTTAGAGAAATTTGGATTGGTTCAGGGATGGGAGGGATATGGAGGGGTATGGTCCAGGTGCAGGTCAATGAGACTAGGCACAATAATAGTTCAACACAGACTAGAGGGACCAAAGTGTTTGTTTCTGTGCTGTAATGTTCTATGACTATTGTAACCAGAACAAAGCTTATCATCTCGACCAGACAGTGTTACTGATAGTCAGGTAGAAAACCAGATAATAATCAGTCCTTTTGAAAGTATCCTGACTGATCGCATCATGGCCTTCTATATAAGAAACATAAGTAATTACAGGGCATGGTGAACCCTACCCAATAAATGATGACGATCCTTCTGTACTGTTGGCAATCCCTCCCCAACTCAACACACAATAGGAAACCCTCCCAACCAAATTCATGAGGCATTGCCTCAAGAAGGCAACATGTGTCATCAAAGATCCCTATCAGCCAAAACATACCATCTTCTTGCAGTACCATCAGGCAGGAAGTACAGAAGCCTGAAATCCCACACCACAGGTTCAAGGACAGCTACTTCTCTGTTGCTTTCCCTCAGTCATTTGTTTCTGAACCCAACCAGCATAACCCTACTCCTACACTGTGACTAGCTTCTCCAGTTAACACCACAACAAACTTTGGGATTTTTTTTGTTAGAATTGTGTATAAATTTACGGTTACGTAATGGTTTTTTCTTTTGAAGGCAGTCAATTTGATGCTATGATGCTGTTGTAAGTTTTTCATTGCAACTCTACGTACTTGTGCATATGACAATAAACTCAACTTTGATTTTACAATAAGATGAATATTTGTATAGAAATTTACGGGAAACAGTGTTCAATCATTTCCCATTGACGGTAGTGAGAACTCTGCTTCCTGACATTCTGCACATGGTTAGAGCACAAATGGAGATACACTCTGGAAGGAGTTGACTGCTCTGTTCACTGTTCAGTCACACTGATCTACTCAATTACAGTAAAAACTGAGAGGAGGAACAACGTTAGTTCAAGTAAATGAAAATTAGAAATAAACTCACAGACATCTGTGCAGAGGGCTCCAGAAGAGCTATAATCATCAGCAGGAACAATGTTGCCATTATTCATTCAACCACACCTAAAAAAAAGGATGAATTTAGGAATGTTAGATATCAGTCACATAGAAAACCATAAAAATGAGACCACATAGCCAATTTTGGCTCCTCCAATGCCATACTTACCAACAATCAAAGCATTCTTTTGACATGCAATCATTTTTAAATATTCCAAGAATAGATCAGAGAATCAGTGAGAGATTGAATAGCTCCTTACATTACCCATCTCAGCCTAGAGGCTGAGGTGTAAGGTGAGAGAAGAAAGATTTCTTTCTTTTTACAATATTTTTATTCAGAAGAGAAAAAAAACAAGATTTACAGAGTGCAACACATAGATACATCTCAACATAACTTGTATACATACAATATTTCAATGCCATTTCAGAAGGTACATATACAGATAGGAACATTTTGAGGTATATGGGGCAAAAGCAGGCAAATGGGATTAGGTCAGGTAGATTCCTTGGTCAGATAGACCATTTGAGGCAAGCAATCCATTTCCATGCTCTATAACTCAATGACTCTGAGATTTACCAACCTGTCAGCAGGTAAAGAGCAAATGCCAAGTCTCTTAGATCGTTGACACTCAGTGCAGTGAATGGCTCATCAGAGGTCTTCCTGGGTTATATAGGCATGAGACTATGTGTATATCAGCATCATTACCTCCCTTTGTTGATACCGGTGCCATTTGTTATCTGGACAGATAAGCACAAATGGTGAGATCAAACACCAAGCTAACTGATAAAACATCAGTGAGTCACAGCTGCTCTCTCTGAACCTCGATAAAAATTAGCATTTAAAAAATGTAATTAATTAACTTCTAATCCTCACCATGAATTAGAGTTAGGGAGGTTCTGGAATTTCAGAAGAAAACTACCAAGCTTTGAACTTAATCACTACAGGCATGGCTACCCCTGGCCTCCCATTATTTGTGCTTCCTGTACAACCTTAGATTCAGTGGAAGCTAATGTTCCGATTAGTCCAGGATCTTACAGTTGCCCAATCTTTGCCTTACTACTGCAAACTTGGGTGCACACCCTCTCTAGCACAAACACTCAACTATCTACTACTCTTTGAACAAAAAAATCATGAAGAAAGTAAAGACGGAATACGAAAGTAAGCTAGCCAAAAGTTTACCAACAGGATGCTAAAAGATGCTTATGAAACATAAAGTGTGAAAGAGAGATCAATCATCGGAAACAATCTTCCTGCATCTAGTCTGTCCAATCCCTTTAGAATTTTATACATTTCAATAAGATCCCCCCTCAATCTTCTAAATTCCAGTGAGTATAAGCCTAGTCGATCTAGTCTTTCTTCATATGAAAGTCCTGCCATCTCAGGAATCAATCTGGTGAACCTTCTTTGTACTCCCTCTATGGCAAGAATGTCTTTCCTCAGACTAGGGGACCAAAACTGCACACAATACTCTAGGTGCGGTCTCACCAGGGCCTTGTACAACTGCAGTAGAACCTCCCTGCTCCTGTAATCAAATCCTTTTGCTATGAATGCCAACATACCATTTGCCTTTTTCACCACCTGCTGCACCTGCATGCCCACCTTCAATGACTGGTGTACAATGACACCCAGGTTTCATTGCATTTCCCCTTTTCCTAATTGGCCACCATTCAGATAATAATCTGTTTTCCTGTTCTTGCAACCAAAGTGGATAACCTCACATTTATCCACATTAAATTGCATCTGCCATGAATTTGCCCACTCACCTAACCTATCCAAGTCACCCTGCATCCTCTTAGCATCCTCCTCACAGCTAACACCGCTGCCCAGCTTCGTGTCATCTGCAAACTTGGAGATGCTGCATTTAATTCCCTCGTCTAAATCATTAATATATATTGTAAACAACTGAGGTGCCAGCATTGAGCCTTGCGGTACCCCACTAGTCACTGCCTGCCATTCTGAAAAGGTCCCATTTACTCCCACTCTTTGTTTCCTGTCAGCCAACCAATTCTCTATCCACATCAATACCATACCCCCAGTACTGTGTGCTTTAAGTTTGCACACTAATCTCCTGTGTGGGAGCTTGTCAAAAGCCTTATGAAAATCTAAATATACCACATCCACTGGCTCTCCCCTATCCACTCTACTAGTTACATCTTCAAAAAATTCTATAAGATTCGTCAGACATGATTTTCCTTTCACAAATCCATGCTGACTTTGTCCGATGATTTCACCTCTTTCCAAATGTGCTGTTATCACATCTTTGATAACCGACTCTAGTATTTTCCCCACCACCGATGTCAGACTAACCGCTCTATAATTCCCCGGTTTCTCTCTCCCTCCTTTTTTAAAAAGTGGGGTTACATTAGCCACCCTCCAATCCTCAGGAACTAATCCAGAATCTAAGGAGTTTTGAAAAATTATCACTAATGCATTCACTATTTCTTGGGCTACTTACTTAAGCACTCTGGGATGCAGACCATCTGGCCCTAGGGATTTATCTGCCTTTAATCCCTTCAATTTACCTAACACCACTTCCCTACTAACATGTATTTCCCTCAGTTCCTCATTTCACTAGACCCTCGGTCCCCTACTATTTCCGGAAGATTATTTATGTGCTCCTTCGTGAAGACAGAACCAAAGTAGTTATTCAATTGTCTGCCATGTCCTTGTTCCCTATGATCAATTCACCTGTTTCTGACTGTAAGGGACCTACATTTGTCTTGACCAATCTTTTTCTTTTCACATATCTATAAAAGCTTTTACAGTCAGTTTTTATGTTCCTTGTCAGCTTTCTCTCATAATCATTTTTCCCTTTCCTAATTAAGCCGCCTGTCATCCTCTGCTGGACTCTGAATTTCTCCCAGTCCTCAGGTGTGCTGCTTTTTCTGGCTAATTTACATGTTTCTTCTTTGGACTTGATACTATCCCTAATTTCCCTTGTCAGCCATGGGTGCACTACCTTCCCTGGTTTATTATTTTGCCAAACTGGGATGAACAATTGTTGTAGTTCATCCATGCGATCTTTAAATGCTTGCCATTGCATATCCACCGTCAACCCCTTAAGTATCATTTGCCAGTCTATCTTAGCTACCGTAATTCACGTCTCATACCTTCAAAGTTACCCTTCTTTAAGTTCAGAACCTTTGTTTCTGAATTAACTATGTCACTCTCCATCTTAATGAAGAATTCCACCATGTTATGGTCACTCTTACCCAAGGGGCCTTGCACGACAAGATTGCTAACTAACCCTTCCTCATTGCTCAATACCCAATCTAGAATGGCCTGCTCTCTAGTTGGTTCCTCGACATGTTGGTTCAGAAAACCATCCCGCATACATTCCAAGAAATCCTCTTCCTCAGCACCCTTACCAATTTGGTTCACCCAATCTATATGTAGATTGAAGTCACCCATTATAACTACTGTTCCTTTATTGCAGGCATTTCTAATTTCCTGTTTAATGCCATCCCCAACCTCACTACTACTGTTAGGTAGCCTGTACATAACTCCCACCAGCGTTTTCTGTCCTTTAGTGTTATGCAGCTCTACCCATATCGATTCCACATCCTCCAGGCTAATGTCCTTCCTTTCTATTGTGTTAATCTCCTCTCTAACCAGCAATGCTACCCCACCTCCTTTTCTTTCCTGTCTATCCCTCCTGAATATTGAATATCCCTGGATGTTGAGCTCCCATCCTTGGTCACCCTGGAGCCATGTCTCTGTGATCCCAACTATATCATATTCATTAATAACTATCTGCACTTTCAATTCATCCACCTTGTTATGAATGCTCCTCGCATTGACACACAAAGCCTTCAGGCTTGTTTTTACAACACTCTTAGCCCTTATTCAATAATGTTGAAAAGTGGCCCTTTTTGCTTTTTGCTCTGGATTTCCTGCCTGCCACTTTTACTTTTCACCTTACTACTTTTTGCTTCTACCCTCATTTTACACCCCTCTGTCTCTCTGCACTTGTTCCCATCCCCCGCCACATTAGTTTAAATCCTCCTGAACAGCAGTAGCAAATGCTCCCCCTAGGACATTGGTTCCAGTCCAGCCCAGGTGCAGACCATCCTGTTTACACCGGTCCCACCTCCCCCAGAACTGGTTCCAATGCCCCAGAAATTTGAATCCTTCCCCCTTGCACCATTTTTCTAGCCATGTATTCATCTGAAACATCCTCCTATTTCTACTCTGACTAGCATGTGGCACTGGTAATAATCCAGAGATTATTACCTTTGTGGTCCTACTTTTTAGTTTATCTTCTAACTCCCTAAATTCACCTTGTAGGACCTCATCACGTTTTTTACCTATATCGTTGGAACCTATATGCACCATGACCACTGGCTGTTCACCCTCCCACTCCAGAATGTCCTGCAGCCGCTCAGAGACATCCTTGACCCTTGCACCAGGGAGGCAACATACCATCCTGGAGTCTCGTTTGCAGCCGCAGAAACGCCTATCTATTACCCTTACAATCGAATCCCCTATCACTATAGCTCTCCCACTCTCTTTCCTTCCCTCCTGTGCCACAGAGCCACCCATGGTGCCATGAACTCGGCTGCTACTGCCTTTCCCTGATGAGACATCTCCCCCAACAGTATCCAAAACAGTATATCCGTTTAGGAGGGAGATGACCCCAGGGGACTCCTGCACTACCTGCCTACTGCTACGCTGTCTAGTGGCCACTTCTTCCCTTTCTGCCTGTGTAACCTTTACCTGCGGTGTGGCCAACTCACTGAACGTGCTATTCACGACTTGCTCAGCATTGCGGATGCTCCAGTATGAATCCAGTTGCAGCTCCAGACGCTCAATACCGTCTGCCAGAAGTTGCAGCTGGACACACTTCCTGCACACATAGTCGTCAAGGACACTGGAAGTATCCCTGATTTCCCACATGCTGCAGGATGAACAAACCACGGGGCCGATCTCAGCTGCCACGACCTACCCAATACATTGCCTCAACTTTTGAAACTTTCTCCTTTTAAAGGAACTTACCCGGCCTTACCTCACTTGGAGTGAAGCTCGTCCTCAGCCTCTGCTCATCGAAGCCTCTCAAGACAAAGCCTTCCTACTCTGTCTCCCTCTACACCGTCGCCCGCTCCGTCTAACTGTTCGCTTTAAATTCTCCCGCTGCCTCACGGTCCGACTTACACACGCTTGCACAGTCATGCCCCCGTTAAACTGCTGAAGAAAAAGATGAGAATAGATATCAGAGCACTGGAAAACGGTGCTGCAGAGGTATTAATGGGGCCAACGAAATGGCTGATAACTGAATAAGTATTTTTCAACAGTCTTCACAGTGGAAGACAGTAGCAGTATGGTGGAAGTCCTAGGTGTCAGGGGTCAAGAAGTGTGTGAAGTTAACATAACTAGAGAGAAGGCTTTCAGGAAACCAAAAGGTCTGAAGGTAGATAAGTCACCTGGACCATTAGACATAGGAGCAATATTAGGCCATTCAGCCATTCACCATTTCATCATGGCTGATACAGGATCCCATTCAACCACATACACCTACCCTCTCATCATATCCTTTGATCCCCCAGCTATTCAGGAATCTATCAACTTCCACTTTGAATATACCCACTTTGGCCTCCACCGCAGTCTGTGGCAGAGCTTCCCACAGTTTCACCACTATTTGGCTAAAACGTCCTCCTTACTTCTATTCTCAGTTTTGAGGCTGTGACCTCTAGTTCTGGATATCCAAAGGAAGCGTCCTCTCCACATCCACCTTATCTAGTCCTTTCAACGTTCGGAAGGTTTTGGTGAGATCCCCATGCATTAACCATATAACCATATAACAATCACAGCACGGAAACAGGCCATTCCGGCCCTCCTAGTCCATGCCGAACTCTTAATCTCACCTAGTCCCACCTACCCGCACTCAGCCCATAACCCTCCACTCCTTTCCTGTCCATATACCTATCCAATTTTACCTTAAATGACACAACTGAACTGGCCTCTACTACTTCTACAGGAAGCTCATTCCACACAGCTATCACTCTCTGAGTAAAGAAATACCCCCTCGTGTTTCCCTTAAACTTTTGCCCCCTAACTCTCAAATCATGTCCTCTCATTTGAATCTCCCCTACTCTCAATGGAAACAGCCTATTCACGTTAACTCTATCTATCCCTCTCAACATTTTAAATACCTCGATCAAATCCCCCCTCAACCTTCTACGCTCCAATGAATAGAGACCTAACTTGTTCAACCTTTCTCTGTAACTTAAGTGCTGAAACCCAGGTAACATTCTTCTAAGTTCCAGTGAGTACAGGCCCAAAGCTG
The DNA here is from genome assembly GCF_048418815.1 of Hemitrygon akajei. Lineage (NCBI taxonomy): Eukaryota > Metazoa > Chordata > Chondrichthyes > Myliobatiformes > Dasyatidae > Hemitrygon > Hemitrygon akajei. The sequence continues at coordinate 44,279,312 of NC_133148.1, forward strand.
CCAAACATTCTTCCTATGTTAGCCACTTCATTCCCAGAATCATCCTTGTGAACTTCTTGTGGACTCTCTCCAAAAACAATACATCCTTTTTGAGATAAGGGGGCCAAAAGACAATACTCAAGTGTGGCCTGACTGGTGTCTTAAAAAGCTTCAGTATTATCTCCTTGATTTTATATTCTATTTCCCTTGAAATAAATGCCAAAATTGCATTTGCCTTCTTTACCACAGACTCAACCTGTGAATTAACCATCTGGAAGTCTTACACAAGGACTTCCAAGTCCCTCTGAACCTCTGATGTTTGAATATTTTCCCCTTTTAGATAATACTCTGCATTATTGTTCCTTTTACCAAAAATTCATTAACATACCTAAGTTACTTAATAAATACTTTGCTTCAGTATTCACTATGGGAAAGGATCTTGGTGATAGTAGTGATGATTTTCAGCAGACTGAAAAGCTTGAGAATGTAGATATTAAGAAACAGGATGTGCTGCAGCTTTCAGAAAGCATCAAGCTGGATAAGTCACCAGGACTGGATGAGATGTATCCCAGGCTACTGTGGGAGGCGAGGGAGGAGATTGCTGAGCTTCTGGCGATGATCTTTTATCATCAATGGTGAGAGGTTCCCTAATATTAGCGGGTTGCCAATGTTGTTCCTTTATTCAAGAAAGGGAGTAGGGATAGCTCAGGAAATTATAGAATAGTGAGTCTTACCTGAGCTGTTGATAAGTTGATGGGGAAGATCCTGACAGGCAGGATTTATGAACATTTGGAGATGTATAATATGATTAGGAATAGTCAGCATGGCTTTGTCAAAGGCAGGTCGTGCCTTACGAGCCTGATTAAATTTTTTGAGGATGTGACTAAACACACTGATGAAGCAAGAGCAGTAGATGTAGTGAATATGGATTTCAGTAAGGCATTTGATAAGGTACCCCATGCAATGTTTATTGAGAAAGTAAGGAAGGCATGGGAACCAAGGGGATATTGCTTTGTGGATCCAGAACTGGCTTGCCCACAGAAGGCAAAAATTGGTTGTAGACGGGTCATATTCTGCATGGAGGTCAGTCACCAGTGGTGTGCCTCAAGGATCTGTTCTGGGACCCTTATTCTTCGTGATTTTTATAAATGACCTGGATGAGGAAGTGGAGGGATGGGTTAGTAAGTTTGCTGATGACACAAAGGTTGGAGGTGCTGTGTATAGTGTGGAGGACTGTCAGAGATTACAGTAGGATATTGATAGGATGTAAAACTGGGCTAAGAAGTGGCAGATGGAGTTCAACCCAGATAAGTGTAATGTGGTTCATTTTGGTAGGTCAAATATTAAGGCAGAATATAGTATTAATGGTAAGACTCTTGGCAGTGTGGAGGATCAGGGGGAACTTGGAGTCCGAGTCCATAGGATGCTCAAAGCAGCTGCGCAGGTTGACGCTGTGGTTAAGAAGGCGTAAGGTGTATTGGCCTTCATCAATCATGGAATTGAACTTAGGAGCCGCGAGGTAATGTTGCAGCTATTTAAGACCCTGGTCAGACCCCACTTGGAGAACTGTGCTCAGTTCTGGTCGCCTCAGTACAAGAAGGATGTGGAAGCCATAGAAAAGGTGCAGAGGAGATCTACAAGGATGTTGCCTAGATTGGGGAGCATGCCTTATGAGAATAGGTTGAGTGAAGTCAGCCTTTTCTCTTTGGAGTGATGGAGGATGAGAGGTGACCTGATAGAGGTTTATAAGATGATGAGAGGCATTAATCATGTGGATAGTCAGTGGCTTTTTCCCAGGGCTGGAATGGTTGCCACAAGAGGACACAGGTTTAAGGTGCTGGGGAGTAGGTACAGAGGAGATGTTGGGGTAAGTTTTTTATACAGAGAGTGGTAAGTGCGTGGAATGGGCTGCCGGCAACGGTGGTGGAGGTGCATACGATAGGGTCTTTTAAGAGACTTTTGGATAGGTAAATGGAGCTTAGGAAAATAGAGGGCTATGGGTAAGTCTAGCAATTTCTAAGGTTGGGACATGTTCGGCACAACTTTGTGGGCCGAAGGTCCTGTATTGTGCTGTGGGTTTTCTATGTTCTATACATTTCCCAGCACTGTATTCCCTCTGCCACTTTTTTGCCCATTGTTCCAATTTGTACAAGTCCTGCTGCAATTGCATTACTTTCTCAGCACTACCCAACCCCTCCACCTATCTTCATATCATCTGCAAACTTTGCCACAGAATCTTCAATTCCATTATCCAAATCATTGACAAACAATGTGAAAAGTAGCAGTCTCAATTCTGACCCTCGTGGAGCACCACCAGTCACTGACAGCAAATCAGAAAAGGCCTCTTTTACTCCCACTCGCTGTTGCCTGCCGGTCAGCCATTCCTCTATCCATGCCAGTATCTTTCCTGTAACACCATAGGATTTTATCTCGTTAAGCAGCCTCATGTGAGGCATCTTAAATGCCTTTTGAAAATATAAGTAAATGACACCTGTCCTTTGTCCCTGCTTGTTACTTCCTCAAAGAAATCTAACAGACAAAATTTCCTTTCACAGAAACCATGCTGACTTTGACTTATTTTATCATTAGTCTCCAAGTATCCCAAAACCCTGTCCTTAACAATGGACTCCAAAACTTACCCAAGCAATGAAATTGGCTAACTGGCCTATAATTTGTTTTCTTTTGCTGTCCTCCCTTCTTAAAGACTGGAGTGACATTTGCAATTTTCCTAGTCCTCTGGGACCATGCGAGAATCAAGTGATTCTTGAAAGATCATGACCAATGTATCTGTTATCTCTTCAGCAGCCTCTTTCGGGAATCTGGGATGTAGTCCATCTGGGACACCCCAGGGTTCTGAAATAGGTGGCTGAAGAAATCATGGGGGCATTAGTAATGAAATTTGAGGAATCACTACAGTCTGAAATGGTTCCAGAAAAATTGCAAATGTCACTCTTCAAGAAGGGAGAGAGGCAGTTAGTCTGACCTCAATGGTTGGAAAGATGTTGGAGTCGATTATTAAGGATGAAGTCCTAGGGTGTTTGGAGACACATGATAAAATAGGCCATAATCAGCATGGTTTCCTCAAGGGAAATTCTTGCCTGATAAACCTGTTGGAATTCTTTAAAGAAACAACAAGTAGGTTAGACAAAGGAGAATCAGTTGATGTTGTGTACTTGGATTTTCAGAAGGTCTTTGACAAGTTGCCACTTCCTCCCTCCGGGCACTCATCCCTGCAAACGGAAGAAGTGCTACACCTGCCCCCACACTTCTTCCCTCACCACCATCCTAGGCCCCAGACTGTCCTTTCAGGCGAGGCACCACTTCACCTGCGAGTCAACTGGGGTGATATACTGTATCCGGTGCTCCCGATGTGGCCACTTATACATTGGGGAGACCCGCCGCAGACTGGGAGACCGTTTTGCCGAACACTGGCGCTCGGTCCTCCAGCAGTGGCGGGATCTCCCTGTGGCCACACACTTCAATTCCACAGACCACTCCCACTCTGATATGTCAATAGACAATAGACAATAGACAATAGGTGCAGAAGTAGACCATTCAGCCCTTCGAGCCTGCACCGCCATTCTGAGATCATGGCTGATCATCTACTATCAATACCCGGTTCCTGCCTTGTCCCCATATCCCTTGATTCCCCTATCCATAAGATACCTATCTAGCTCCTTCTTGAAAGCATCCAGAGAATTGGCCTCCACTGCCTTCCGAGGCAGTGCATTCCACACCCCCACAACTCTCTGGGAGAAGAAGTTTTTCCTTAACTCTGTCCTAAATGACATACCCCTTATTCTCAAACCATGCCCTCTGGTACTGGACTCTCCCAGCATCTGGAACATATTTCCTGCCTCTATCTTGTCCAATCCCTTAATAATCTTATATGTTGCAATCAGATCCCCTCTCAATCTCCTTAATTCCAGCGTGTACAAGCCCAGTCTCTCTAACTTCTCTGCGTAAGACAGTCCGGACATCCCAGGAATTAACCTCGTGAATCTAAACTGCACTTCCTCTATAGCCAGGATGTCCTTCCTTAACCCTGGAGACCAAAACTGTACACAATACTCCAGGTGTGGTCTCACCAGGGCCCTGTACAAATGCAAAAGAATATCCTTGCTCTTGTACTCAATTCCCCTTGTAATAAAGGCCAACATTCCATTAGCCTTCTTCACTACCTGCTGCACTTGCTCATTCACCTTCAGTGACTGATGAACAAGTACTCCTAGATCTTTGTATTTCTCCCTTACCTAACTCTACACCGTTCAGATAATAATCTGCCTTCCTGTTCTTACTCCCAAAGTGGATAACCTCACACCTATTCACATTAAACGTAATCTGCCAAGTATCTGCCCACTCACTCAGCCTATCCAAGTCACCCTGAATTCTCCTAACATCCTCATCACATGTCACACTGCCACCCAGCTTAGTATCATCAGCAAACTTGCTGATGTTATTCTCAATGCCTTCATCTAAATCGTTTATGTAAATCGTAAACAGCTGTGGTCCCAATACCGAGCCCTGTGGCACCCCACTAGTCACCACCTGCCATTCCGAGAAACACCCATTCACTGTTACCCTTTGCTTTCTATCTGCCAACCAGTTTTCTATCCATGTCAATATCTTCCCCCCAATGCCATGAGCTCTGATCTTACCCACCAATCTCCTATGTAGGACCTTATCAAATACCTTCTGAAAATCGAGATACACTACATCCACTGGATCTCCCTTGTCTAACTTCCTGGTTACATCCTCAAAAAACTCCAATAGATTAGTCAAGCATGACTTGGTAAATCCATGCTGGCTAGGCCCAATCCTATCACTGCTATCTAGATATGCCACTATTTCATCTTTAATAATGGACTCTAGCATCTTCCCCACTACTGATGTTAGGCTGACAGGATGATAGTTCTCTGTTTTCTCCCTCTCTCCTTTCTTAAAAAGTGGGATAACATTAGCCATTCTCCAATCCTCAGGAACTGATCCTGAATCTAAGGAACATTGGAAAATGATTACCAATGCATCCGCAATTTCCAGATCCACCTCCTTTAGTACCCTAGGATGCAGACTATCTGTCCATGGCCTCCTCTACCATCAAGATGAGACCACACGCAGGTCAATGGAGCAATACCTTATCTCCCGCCTAGGTAGCCTCCTTCCTGCCGGCATGAACATCCAACTCACAGACCTCCGTTGATACCCCTGCCCCCCACAGCCCCATCCCTATCTATTATTTTCATCTGGTTCTCTTTCTCTCTCTTTTTCCCCCCTCACTATAATCTCTCTCCCCAGCCCTACCTTTCTTTCTCTTTTATTTCCCATAATTCTCCACCTTCCCCCTAGCCCATTTCCCTCCAGCCTATCACTTCCCAGCTCTCTACTTTATCCCTCCCCCCACCTCTTATCCCCCCTCGACCATCCTATGTTACTTCACTCCTGATGAAGGGTTTCAGCCTGAAACGTCGTTATTACCTCCTCCCATAGATGCTGTCTGGCCTGCTGAGTTCTGCCAGCATTTCGTGTTTTTTATTTACTTCCAGCATCTGCAGATTCACTCATGTTGCCACACATGAGTCAGCTTAACAAGCTACGAGCCCATGGCATTGCAGGAAATAGTCTAGCATGAATAAAGCCATGGCTGATTGGCAGTAAGCAAAGAGTGGGACTAAAGAGAGCCTTTTCTGGTTGGCTATCGGTGACTAGAGTGGTGTTCCACAGGGGTATGTGTTGAGGCCAATTCTTTTTACAGTATATGTCAATGATTTGGATGATGGAATTGATGGCTTTGTTGCAAAGTTTGCAGATGATGTGAACATAAAGAGCAAACACGAGGAAATCTGCAGATGCTGGAAATTCAAACAACACACACAAAATGCTGGTGGAGCACAGCAGGTCAGGCAGCATCTATAAGGAGAAGCACTGTCGACGTTTCGGGCCGAGACCCTTCGTCAGGACTAACTGAAGGGAAAGGTACTAAGAGATTTGAATGTAGTGGGGGAAGGGGGAAATGCAAAATGATAGGAGAAGACCGGAGGGGGTGGGATGAAGCTAAGAGCTGGAAAAGTGATTGGCGAAAATGATACAGAGCTGGAGAAGGGAAAGGATCATGGGACTGGAGGCCTCGGGAGAAAGAAAGGGGGGAGGGAAGCACCAGAGGGAGATGGAGAACAGGCAAACAACTAAATATGTCAGGGATGGGGTAAGAAGGGGAGGAGGGGCATTAACGGAAGTTAGAGAAGTCAATGTTCATGCCATCAGGTTGGAGGCTACCCAGCCAGTATATAAGGTGTTGTTCCTCCAACTTGAGTTTGGAATTATTTTGCCAATAGAGGAGGCCATGGATAGACATATCAGAATGGGAATGGGACGTGGAATTAAAATGTGTGGCCACTGGGAGATCCTGCTTTCTCTGGTGGACCGAGCATAGGTGTTCAGCGAAATGGTCTCCCAGTCTGCGTCGGGTCTCACCAATATATAAAAGACCACACCAGGAGCACCGGACGCAGTATACCACACCAACCGACTCACAGGTGAATTGTCGCCTCACCTGGAAGGACTGTCTGGGGCCATGAATGGTGGTGAGGGAGGAAGTGTAAGGGCAGGTGTAGCACTTGTTCCGCTTACAAGGATAAGTGCCAGGAGGGAGATCAGTGGGAAGGGATGGGGGGGGGAATGAGTGGACAAGGGAGTCACGTAGGGAGCGATCCCTGCGAAAAGCAGAAAGACTGAGGGAGGGAAAGATGTGCTTGGTAGTGGGATCCCATTGGAGGTGGCGGAAGTTACGGGGAATTATACGTTGGACCTGGAGGCTGGTGGGGTGGTAGGTGAGGACAAGGGGAACCCTATCCCGAGTGGGGTGGCGGGCGGATGGGGTGAGGGCAGATGTGTGGGAAATGGGAGAGATGCATTTGAAAGCAGAGTTGATGGTGGAAGAAGGGAAGCCCCTTTGTTTAAAAAAGGAAGACATCTCCTTCGTCCTGGAATGAAAAGCCTCATCCTGAGAGCAGATGCGGCGGAGATGGAGGAATTGTGAGAAGGGGATAGAATTATTTGCAAGAGACAGGGTGGGAAGAGGAATAGTCCAGGTTGCTGTGAGAGTCTGTAGGCTTATAGTAGATATCAGTAGATAAGCTGTCTCCAGAGATGGAGACAGAAAGATCAAGAAAGGGAGGGAGGTGTCGGAAATGGACCAGGTAAATTTGAGGGCAGGGTGAAAGTTGGAGGCAAAGTTAATGAAGTCAACGAGCTCAGCATGCGTGCAGGAGGAAGCGCCAATGCAGTCGTTGATGTAGCGAAGGAAAAGAGGGGGACAGAAACCCATATAGACTTGGAACATGGACTGTTCCACAAAGCCAACAAAAAGGCAGGCATAACTGGGACCCATGCGGGTGCCCATGGCTACACCCTTGGTTTGGAGGACGTGGGAGGAGCCAAAGGAGAAATTATTGAGGGTAAAAACTAATTCCGCTAGATGGAGGAGAGTGATGGTAGAGGAGAATTGGTTAGGTCTGGAATCCGAAAAGAAGCAAAGAGCTTTGAGACCGTCCTGGTGGGGGATGGAGGTATATAGGGACTGGACGTCCATGGTGAAAATAAGGCAGTGGGGGCCAGGGAACTTAAAATCATTGAAAAAATTCAAAGCGTGAGAAGTATCACGAACATAGGTGGGAAGAGATTGAACAAGGGGAGATAAAACAGTGTCCAGGTATGCAGAAATGAGTTCGGTGGAGCAGGAGCAAGCTGAGACAATAGGTTTACCTGGACAGGCAGGTTTGTGGATCTTGGGTAGGAGGTAGAAACTGGAAGTGCGGGGTGTGGAACTATGAGGTTTGTGGCAGTGGATGGGAGATCCCCAGAGCTGATAAGGTTGGTGATGGTATAGGAGGCAATGGCCTGGTGCTCCTTAGTGGGGTCATGATCAAGGGGTAAATAAGAAGAGGTATCAGAGAGTTGTCGCTGTGCCTTGGCCAGGTAGAGGTCAGTACACCAGACAACAACAGCTCCCCCCTTATCAGGGGTTTCATAGTGAGGTTGGGGTTGGTGCAGAGGGAGCGGAGAGCAGAGCGTTCGGAAGGAGTGAGGTTGGAATTGGAACAGGGTGTGGTGAAGTCGAGACGGTTGATGTCCCGTCGGCAATTAGCAATAAAGAGATCCAGAGCAGGCAGAAGACCAGAGCGGGGGTGTCCATGAAGAGGAGGAGGGTTGAAGATGGGAGAAGGGGTCATCGGTGGGGGTAGGAGAGTACTTGCCAAAGAAATAAGCTTGGAGATGATGTGAACATGTGGAGAGGCAGGTAGTTTTGAGGAAGTAGAGAGGCTACAGAAGGACTTAGATTAGGAAAATGGGCAAAAAATGGCAGATGGAATACAGTATCAGGAAGTGTATGGTCATGCACATTTGTAGAAGAAATGAAAGGGTTGACTATTTTCTAAATGGAAAGAAAATTTTAAAAAACTGAGGTGCAAAGGGACTTGGGAGTCCTTGTGCAGGATTCCCTCAAGCTAGCATTTATTTCAAGAGGACTAGAAGCAAAGATGTAATGTTGAAACTTTATAAAATCCTGGTAAGCCCTCACTTGGAGTATTGTGAGTAGTTTTGGGCACCTTATCTTAGAAAGGATGTGCTGAAACTGGAGACACTTCAAAAGAGGTTCACAAAACTGATTCCAGGTTTGAATGGTTTGTCATATAAAGAGTATTTGATGGCTCCGGCCTACCGTTCCGACCTCACTTCAGAAAATCGGACCATCAGGCCGTAGTCCTCCTCCTGGCTTACAAACAGAAACTGAAGTGGGAGGTCACGGTGTCAAAAGTGGTGTCGCATTGGACAGAGGAAACGGATGAGGTCCTCCGTGACTGCTTTGTATCAGTGGACTGGTTAGTATTCAAGGACTCGGCAGCTGACCTCAATGAGTATGCCTCAGCTGTCACAGACTTTATCTGGAAATGCACAGAGGACTGTGTGTCTCGCAAGACAATCCGGGCATTCCCTAACCGGAAACCTTGGATGAATTATGAGGTCCAGTCCCTTTTGAAGGCTAGACCTGTGGCTTTTAGGTCCGGAGATACCAGTCGCTACATGGAATCAAGGCATGAACTCCGGAAAGTCATTAAGGGCGCCAAGAGGCAATATCGAGCCAAGTTGGAAGCCCAGGCTAACCAGAGGGATGCCAGTAGACTATGGCAGGGTCTAAATGAGATCACTGGGCGCAAAGAAAAGGCTGAGAATATCAATAACTGTAGCACTTCTTTTCCGGACGAACTTAACGTATTCTACGCAAGATTTAAACAGAAGAGGAGTGTCCTGCCCCCTCTGGATGAACCGGACCTGGTGGCATCAAGATTCATCATCACCGAGGAAGACATTAGAAGAGCTTTCCTGAAGATAAATCCAAGGAAGGCGATGGGCCCAGATGGCGTCCCGGGACGGGTTCTCCGACCCTGTGCAAGCGAGATAGCTGGAGTGTTTCCTGACATCTTCAACTGCTCCCTGCTTCAGTCTAAGATCCCCTCGTGTTTTAAGAAAGCAACAATAATCCCGGTGCCGAGGAAAAGCAAGGTGGCATGCCAGAGTGACTACCGACCTATGGCTCTAACATCAATTGCTATGAAGTGCTTCGAGCGATTGGTTATGGCACACATCAACCATAACCTGCCAGTCAACCTCGACACTTTGCAATTGGCCTGCCGGAGCAACAGGTCAACGGCAGATGCCATCTCTCTGGCACTACATTCCTCCTTAGAACACCTGGAGAATAAAGACGCACATGTAAGGCTCCTTTTCATCGACTACAGCTCTGCCTTTAATACCATCATTCCAAATAAACTGATTCCTAAGCTCCGGAACCTGGGTCTTAGCACTCAGATCTGCAGCTGGATCTTCAACTTCCTCATAGACAGGACCCAGGCTGTAAAAATAGGGGACAAGCTCTCCTCTACAATCACTCTGAGCACCAGTGTCCCACAAGGCTGTGTACTCAGCCCCTTGCTGTACTCACTGTACACTCAGGATTGTGTAGCCAAGTTTCCATCAAACTCAATATATAAGTTTGCTGATGACACCACAATTGTAGGCCGTATCTTGGTTAATGATGAGTCTGAGTACAGAGAGGAAATTAAGAACCTGGTGGCATGGTGCGAAGACAATAACCTATCCCTCAACGTCAGCAAGACGAAGGAATTGGTTGTTGACTTCAAAAAGAGTAGCGGACTGCACAACCCCATCTACATCGGTGGTGCACAGGTGGAACAGGTCAAAAGCTTTAAGTTCCTTGGGGTGCATATCACAAATGACCTGACTTGGTCTAACCAAGCAGAGTCCATTGCCAAGAAGGCCCACCAGTGCCTTTACTTCCTGAGAAAGCTGAAGAAATTTGGCCTGTCCTCTAAAACCCTCACTAATTTTTATAGGTGCACCGTAGAAAGCATACTTCTAGGGTGCATCACAACCTGGTGTGGAAGTTGTCCTGTCCAAGACCGGACGAAGCTGCAGAAGATCGTGAACATAGCCCAGCACATCACATAAACCAATCTTCCATCCTTGGACTCACTTTACACCACACGCTGTCGGAACAGTGCTGCCAGGATAATCAAGGACAAGACCCACCCAGCCAACACACTTTTTGTCCCACTTCCCTCTGGGAGAAGGTTCAGGAGCATGAAGATTTGTATAGCCAGATTTGGGAACAGCTTCTTTCCAACTGTGATAAGACTGATGAACAGATCCTGACCCGGATCTGGGCCGTACCTTCCAAATATCTGGACCTGACTTGCACTACCTTACTTCATTTTTCTATTTTCTAGTTATGGTTTATAATTTAAATTTTTATTATATTTACTTCGATTTGTACTTCAGGGAGCGTGAAGCACAGAAACAAATATCACTGATGACTGTACGCTCTAGTATCAATTGTTTGGTGACAATAAAGTAAAGTATTCATAGAATTCAGAAGTATGAGGGGTAACCTCATTGAAACCTATTGAATGGAGAAAGGCCTTGCTAGAGTGGATGGGGAGAGGATGTTTCCTATGGTGGGAAAGTCTAAGACCAGAGGACAGAGCTTCAGAATAGAGCAACGTCCTTTTAGAATGAAGAGGAGGAAAAATTTCTTTAGCCAGAGAGTGGTAAATCCGTGGAATTCTTTTGTGGAATTCATGCAATTGTCTGTGATCTCTCTACAAATTTGTTTCTCTATATCCCTAGGACTATTGGGTGGTATGTAATATAGCCCCATTAATGTGTCCATACCTTTCTTATTACATTGTTTTGTCCATAATGCCTCACCAGATAAGTTCTCCAGTCTTCCTGACTGAACACTGCTGTAACAATTTTCCTGACTAGCAATGCCATCCTTCTCCTTTAATTCCTCCTACATTGTCACATCTAAAGCAATGGAACCCTGAAATATTGAGCTGCCAGACCTGCTCCTCCTGTACCAAGTCTTATTAATAGCTACAATATCATAATTCCAGGTGTTGATCCATGCCCTGAGCTCATCTGCCTTTCCTACGATACTACTTGCATTGAAATATTCACAGCTCAGGACAATAGTTTCACCATGCTCAACCTTTTGATACCCGGTTTTGTCTGAGGTCTTTATAATATCTGTCCCCACAACCTCTCTAGTAACTGTTCTAGCACTCTGGTCCCCAACCCCCTGCAACTTGAGTTTAAAGCCAACCATGCAGTACCAATATGCCTTCCCACTGGGCTATTAGTCCCCTTCTAGTTCAAGTGCAAACCATCCCTTCTGTATAGGTCACATTGTCCCTGGAAAAGAGCCCAATGATCCAAAACTCTTATGCCCTCCTACCTACACCAACTATTTAGCCATGTGTTGGTCTGTATGATCTTCCTATTTCTGGCCTCACTAGCATGAGGCACTGGTAGCAATCCTGCAATCGATGACCTTTGCCTAGTCAGGGAGAGCGAGGAGGTGATAGAGAGGAGTTACAGGCAGATGGTCACACCGGGGCCTCAGGAGACAGACAAGTGGGTCACAGTCAGGAGGGGGAAGGGGAAGACTCAGGTACCAGAGAGTACCCCCGTGGCTGTACCCCTTGACAATAAGTACTCCTGTTTGAGTACTATTGGGGGGAGGGGGACAGCCTACCTGGGGGAGGCGGCAGTGGCCGTGCCTCTGGCACAGAGTCTGGCCCTGTGGCTCAGAAGGGTAGGGAAGGGAAGAGGAAGGAAGTAGTGATAGGGGACTCGAAAGTTAAGGGGTCAGACAGGTGATTCTGTGCACGCAGGAAAGAAACACAGATGGTAGTTTGCCTCCCAGGTGCCAGGATCCAGGATGTTTCAGTTCGCGTCTAAGATATCCTGCAGTGGGAGGGAGAACAGCCAGAGGTCATGGTACAAATTGGTACCAATGACATAGGTAGGAAAAGGGCAGTGGTCCTGAAATAAGACTACAGGAAGTTGAGAAACAGGACCGCAAAGGTAGTAATCTTGGGATTACTGCCTGTGCCACGCGACAGTGAGTATAGGAATAGAATGAGGTGGAGAATAATTACGTGGCTGAGGGATTGGAGCAGGGGGCAGGGATTCAGATTTCTGGATCATTGGGACCTCTTTTGGGGCAGGTGTGACCTGTACAAAAAGGACGGGTCGCACTTGAATCCCAGGGGGACCAATATCCAGGCGGAGAGGTTTGCTAAGGCTACTGAGAGTTTAAACTAGAATTGTTGATGGGTGGGAACCAAACTGAAGAGACTGGGAAAGAGGAGGTTAGCTCACAAATAGAAAAAGCTTGTAGACAGTGCGAGAGGGAGGATAGGCAGGTGATAGAGAAGGGACACGCTCAGTCTGAAGGCTTCAGATGTGTCTATTTTAATGCAAGGAGTGTTGTGAACAAAGCGGATGAGCTTAGAGCGTGGATCAGTACTTGGAGATATGATGTGGTGGCCATTACAAAGACTTGGATGACTCAGGGACAGGATTGGTTACTTCAAATGCTGGGTTTTAGATTTTTCAGAAAGGACAGGGAGGGAGGCAAAAGAGGTGGGGGCGTGGCACTGTTGATCAGAGATAGTGTCACGGCTGCAGAAAAGGTGGACGCCATGGAGGGATTGTCTACTGAGTCTCTATGGGTAGAGGTTAGGAACAGGAGATTAGGTCAATAACTTTACTGGGTGTTTTTTATAGGCTGCCTAATAGTAACAGGGATATCTAGGAGCAGATAGGGAAACAGATCTTGGAAAGGTATAATAATAACAGAGTTGTCGTGATGGGAGATTTTAATTTCCCAAATATCGATTGGCATCTCCCTAGAGCGAGGGGTTTAGTTGGGGTGGAGTGTTAGGTGTGTTCAGGAAGCTTTCTTGACACAATATGTAGATAAGACTACAAGAGGAGAGGCTGTACTTGATTTGGTATTGGGAAATAAACCTGGTAAGGTGTCAGATCTCTCAGTGGGAGAGCATTTTGGAGATAGTGATCATAATTCTATCTCCTTTACAATAGCATTGGAGAGAGAAAGGAACAGACAAGTTAAAAAAGTGTTTAATTGGAGTAAGGGGAATTATGAGGCTATCAGGCAGGAAATTGGAGGTTTCAAATGGAAACAGATGTTCTCAGGGAAAAGTATAGAAAAATGTGGCAAATATTCAGGGGATATTTGTGTAGAGCTCTGGATAGGTATGTTCCAATGAGACAGGGAAGTTATGGTAGGGTACAGGAACCATGGTGTACAAAGGCTGTAAATAAATCTAGTCAAAGAGCTTAAGAAGAAAATTAGGAGAGCCAGAAGAGGCCATGAGAAGGCCTTGGCAGGCAGGATTAAGGAAAACCCCAAAGCATTCTACAAGTATGTGAAGAGCAAGAGGATAAGACATGAAAGAATAGGACCTATCGAATGTGACAGTGGGAGAGTGTGTATGGAACCAGAGGAAATAGCAGAGGCACTTAAAATACTTTACTTCAGTATTCGCAATAGAAAAGGATCTTAGTGATTGTAGTGATGACTTGCAGCAGACTGAAAAGCTTGAAAATGTAGATATTAAGAAGGAGGATGTGCTGGAGCTTTTGGAAAGCATCAAATTGGATAAATCGCCAGGACCGGATGAAATGTATCCCAGACTACTGTGGGAAGTGAGGGAGGAGATTGCTAAGCCTCTGGTGATAATCGTTGCATCATCAATGGGTACAGGAGAGGTTCCCAAGGATTGGAGGGTCATGGATGTTGTTCCCTTTATTCAAGAAAGGGAGTAGAGATAGCACAGGAAGTTATAGACCAATGAGTTTTAAGTTGATGGAGAAGATCCTGAGAGGCAGGAATTATGAACATTTGGAGAGGCATAATATGATTAGGAGTAGTCAGTATGGCTTTGTAAAGGGCCTTATGAGCCTGATTGAATTTTTTGAGGATGTAACTAAACATGTTGATGAAGGAAGAGCAGTAGATGTAGTGTATATGGATTTCAGCAAGACATTTGATAAGGTACCCCATGCAAGGTTTATTGAGAAAGTAAGGAGGCATGGGATCCAAGGGGACATTGCTTTGTGGATCCAGAACTGGCTTGCCCACAGAAAGCAAAGAGTGGTTGAGAACAGGTCATATTCTTCATGGAGGTTGGTTCTGGGACCCTTACTCTTCGTGATTTTTATAAATGACCTGAATGAGGAAGTGGAGGAATGGGTTAGAAAGTTTGCTGATGACACAAAGGTTGACGGTGTTGTGGATAGTGTGGAAGGCTATCAGAGGTTACAGTGGGACATTGATAGGTTGCAAAACTGGGCTGAGAAGTGGCAGATGGAGTTCAACCCAGATAAGTGTAAAGTGGTTCATTTTGGTAGGTCAAATATTAAGGCAGAATATAGTATTAATGGTAAGACTCTTGGCAGTGTGGAGGATCAGAGGGAACTTGGGGTCTGAGTCCATAGGACGCTCAAAGCAGCTGCGCAGGTTGACTCTGTGGTTAAAAAGGCGTAAGGTGTATTGGCCTTCATCAATCGTGGAATTGAACTTAGGAGCCGAGAGGTAATGTTGCAGCTATTTAAGACCCTGGTCAGACCCCAGTTGTAGTACTGTGCTCAGTTCTGGTCGCCTCACTGCAGAAAGAATGTGGAAGCCATAGAAAGGGTGCAGAGGAGATTTACAAGGATGTTGCCTGGATTGGTGACCATGCCTTATGAGAATAGGTTGAGTGAACTCGGCCTTTTCTTAGAAAGGATGAGAGGTGACCTGATAGAGGTGTACAAGATGATGAGAGGCATTGATTGTGTGGATAATCAGAGGCTTTTTTTCCAGGGCTGAAATGGTTGCCACAAGAGGACACAGGTTTAAGGTGCTGGGGAGTAGGTACAGGGAAGATGTTAGCGGTAAGTTTTTTACTCAAAAAGTACTGAGTGCGTGGAATGGGCTGTCAGCAATGGTGGTGGAGGCAGATATGATAGGGTCTTTTAAGAGGCTTTTAGATAGGTACATGGTGCTTAGTAAAATAGAGGGCTATAGGTGAGCCTAGTAATTTCCAAGGTAGGGACGTGTTTGGCACAACTTTGTGGGCCTAAGGGCCTGTATTGTGGTGTAGGTTTTCTATGTTTCACAACCTTTGAAATATAAGATAGAAGCAGGGAAGTTGTTTCCACTGGTAGGTGAGTCTAGAACTGGGGGACATAGCTTCAAGATTCAGGGGAGTAAATTTAGGATGGAGATAAGGAGGAACGGCTTTTCCCAAAGAGTGGTAAATCTGTAGAATTCTCTGCCCAATGAAGCAGTGGAGGCTAACTCAGTAAATATATTTAAGACAATGTTGGATGGATTTTTGCATTGTAGGGGATTTAAGGTCATAGGAAAAAGGCAGGTAGGTGGAGATGAGTCCATGGCCAGATCAGCCATGATCTTATTGAACGGTGGAGCAGGCTTGATGGGCCAGATGGCCTACTCCTGCTCCTATTTTTTGTGTTCTTATGTTCCAAGATCCCGCAAGAGGAGTACTCCGCTATGCTGCCTGGCATCTCGACTGTTCTAACTGAGCAATTATAATGAAGGAAGAAAAATAACTGGGGTGGGGAGGGGAGAAGAGACTAACTACAGCTTTTTTGCCTTCTCGGATTGAAGCCTTGAAAAGCTAAAACCTCAAAATTCCCACTCTAACTCTGTCCACTCCAACATAGGCATAACGACAATGGCCAAGCAGCTTGCCCCTGCCTTACCTTAATTTATTTTTACCAATCAATCCCAAATGGTGATTGCCTGTGTTCCGAGCTTCAAGCTGCTGTGAGTTGCTGCCTTTTCTACTCACTCAGCGACCTGAGTGAACCAAATCTTCTCAGACTTCCAGTCTCTCCAATTAGGTGCTGCTCAAAGCTTTAAACTGCCTCAAGTCATGACAGAAGTGGTCACCCCATCACATGAAAGATGTGGAAGGTTTGCAAAGGGAGCCTGGATTGCAGGGTAAACACGAGGAAATCTGCAGATGCTGGAAATTCAAACAACAACACACACAAAATGCTGGTGGAACACAGCAGGCCAGGCAGCATCTATAGGGAGAAGCGCTGTCAACGTTTCAGGCTGAGACCCTTCGTCAGGACTAACTGAAAGGAAAGGTAGTAAGAGATTTGAAAGTCTCTTACTATCTTTCCTTTCAGTTAATCCTGCCGGAAGGTCTCGGCCCGAAACATCGACAGTGCTTCTCCTTATAGATGCTGCCTGGCCTGCTGTGTTCCACCAGCATTTTGTGCGTTGTTGTTGTCTGGATTGCAGGGTACAAGCTAAAAGAAAAGCTTGGACAAACTGTGTTGTTTTCTCTGGAGCAGTGGATACCTAGTAGAAGTTTATATGATTATGAGAGACATTGATAGAGTAGAGAGTCAGAATATTTATTCCCAAGTTAGAACTGTTGATTATGAATGCACATACATTTAAGGTGAGGGGGTGAAAGTTTAAAGGAGATAAGTGAGCCAGCTTTTTTGCAGGGGCCTTTCATTCCAGTTAATATCATTTCAACATTCAAGTTCCTGGACATTAGCTTTTGCAGTACCTAATGTAGGATAACCTCTCACTTACATTAGCAAAAAAACTCAGCAAAGGATGCACTCCTTGGGGGAGTTGGTAAAATTCCATCTTCTCCAGAACAAACTAGTGGAATTCTACACTGCATTCCTAGAGACCATCCCAACATTTGCCATTACTTCACACATTGATTACACGTGCTTTCCCCTTAGATTCCTTCTTCACCTCTCCTGCCTATCCCCTACCTGCTTCCCCTCCCCCACCCCTTGATCTTTCCTCTGAATGGTTTTCCACCCTCCCCCCCACCTTTTTTATAGGGCCTCTGCCCCCTCCTTCTTTAGTCCTGATGAAGGGTCTCGACCCGAAATGTTGACTGCTTCTTTCAATGGATGCTGCCCGACCTGCTGAGTTCATCCAGCTTTTTTGTACGTCTTGATTTGACCACAGCATCTGCAGTGTACTTTGTGTTTATTAATTTTCTTTCAATTTGTAGAAAGCCTGTACACATTTTTTTTCTGCTTCTACTTATTAGTGGGATCTCCTTTCTGCTGCATTATCTGATGGTGGTGCTCATTTGCCCACTGTGAAAAGAATGTCAGATACCAGGTGGTCAGCTCATGCAGATGCAACAAAAACACTTTTACACAGCTTTTCTGCAATAAAACAAATCTTGGATGACATTTCAAATAACAACAATCAGAAGGCAGAGTGTCGGCAACAGGCTCGTGGACTACTTTCAACCGTGATGAAGTTGGAAACAGGAATAATGGTCATATTGTGACATCAAGTATTACAGCGTTTTCAAATGACCAGTGCTTCTTTGCAATCTTCTGGCCAAGACTTGAACACAGCTTGTGCACTCTATGAATCCTTGCATGGATATATTCAAGCTATGTGGTCTACTTTTTCAGACATTGAAAAAAAAAGCCAAGGATCTGACTAAGTGTGAAGATTATCAACAGCAAACTCGAAGAAAACACAAGCAAAATCGCGTGTATGATGATTTCAGTGGTTCCAGCTCTCTTGATTCACTTGTTGAATTTCAAACACCTTCTCAGAAGTTTAAAAGCCAAACATTTCTTGCCATTATTGACAGCTTGCTTTCTGCCCTGTCAAAAAGGCAGAAAGCTTATCTAAAATGAATGGTGTTTTTGGATTCCTTCATCAGTTACAGTCATTTACACCTGAAGAGATCGTAAAGAGGTCATCAAATCTTATTAAATCATATCCAGAAGATCTGGAAGAAAGTCTTGATGAAGAATTTGTGCAGTTTACTGAACTGTTGAAAACTGATCTTGCTTCTCATATTGGCTCCAAACAAGACCTTGTAGAGTTACAGTTGTACCGTTTGATAACTGACAATTCTTTGGGGTCCTGTTTTCCAAATGTAGAAAATGCCTTGCGCATCTATTTGTCACTCAAGGTTACCAACTGCAGTGGAAAACACTCATTTTCAAAACTGAAAAGGATTAAAAATGAACCAAGGAGCACCATGGGTCAAAACAGATTGAACAATCTTACTCTAATGAGCATCGAACATGAACCTGCATGAAATAGACATTTTCAGTATCATCAACAAATTTGCTCATGCTAAGTCTAGAAAATGTAACTTTTAAATTGTAGTTTTGTTACTTTTGACATTTGAAATTGATGCCTTTTGACATTTGAATTAATACTATTACTGAAGTGTCAGACATTTGACATATTATCTGGCTGTATAGCAAATGAAAAAATTGAATTATTTTACTATGCAAGTAAATAATTTATGTTTTAATACTTAAGTGCATTTTTTTAATTTAGGGCCCCTTTATAGCAATTGCTACAGGCCCCACACTAGCTTAATCCAGCCCTGTGAGCCCCGTCCTATGTCAATTAGCTCTGAGAAACTTCCTCTCACACATGCCCAGGCTGAGAGATTAGCATACAGTGTTTGAATCATATTGATATATTTATCACCGAACTTAGATTCTTTTAGAACTCTCCAAAGGTATGGCCATTCAAGGCAATCGAATGCTTTTTCAGCATATAGCAATAGCAGGCCACAGGCAGGCAGTGTTTTATTTGTTGCACTCAGTATGTGTAAGAGCCGACAAGTATTATCAGATGTGAGACATCCCCTGATAAAGCCTGTTTGATCTGGGCTAATTATTTTCCCAACTACTGTCTCAAGTCTACTGGCTATGACTTTGGAAAATATCTTGAGGTCAGCATTTATCAAGGAGATTGGATGGTGATTGGCACACTCCAAGAGGTCCTTACCAGGCTTAGGTATAACTGTGATTAGGGCTGTGTTTAGATCTCTATGGAAAGCGCCATTTCCAATAGCATAATTAATGTTTCTAACCATACTGGTCCAAGAATATCCCAAAGTGCTAGATAAAGTTCCACAGGTATGCCATCTATACCTGGCATACGGCCCTTATTTGTAGCTACTGCTTTGAGTAGCTCATCCAGTGTAATAGGAGAGTCTAGAGTTTTGGTGTCCTCTAATGACAACGTAGGAAGGTCTAATCCACTAAAAAACAAATCGGTGAAGTCATTCTTAGAATGAACTGAACCACTTGTATACAGTTCTTTAAAGTAATTCTTGCATGTCTCATTTATTTCCTCTGTTGAAGATACTACACGTTCAGCACATCTAATCGCTGGTATTTGAGCGTTAGTGCCAAAAGATGGCTCGGTCTGCATAATACTTATGTTTGGTTATATGGATCATATATTCTGCCCTGCTTCTTAATAAATCATTTAATTCTGCTTGTTTTGTTTTGAGCTCCTTTTCTTTTGTTATGGTGCATCTCTTTTTGAGATCGTTTTCCAAAACCTCACATTGTTCTTCTACTGTGGAAATCTTTTGAAGCCGGCTTTTATGTAGGTGGGAACTGAACCATATAACGTTATTTCGTAAAAAACCCTTGATGGAGGCCCAAACCACTGTCACATCCAAGACACTATTTTTATTTAAATTTATAAATTCCATCAGTTTTGTTCTCAGTTGTGTTAGAAATTCATCGTTTTTTAGAAGGGTGGAGTTAAACCTCCACCTAGTAGCCTTATTTTTGATTTTGCCATAATTAAAAGTAGATATAACTGGGTTGTGATCAGATAAATGTCTGAGTAAAAATTCTACTGAGTATACCAAAGGCAGCAAACCAGAGGATATAAGAATGTAATCTATCTGAGAGAGTTTTATGTCTTGTGGAGAAGAAAGTATAGTCTTTAGCAGATGGATCATGTACCCTCCACACATCAGTTAAATTTAAACCTGTTAGAAAGAGGTTAAGTGCTTTGGAAGCAGATTCTTGAGAGCTTGATATAGTTGAGGAAGATTTATCGAGGTTATTGTTTACTAAAGCATTCATGTCCGAATCAACACAAAGTTGGTAGTCACTTAACTTCAATAATTGTGAGATAATTGAGGGAAAAAATTCAGCCTCAAATATAGTTGGGGCATATAGGCTAATGAATGCAACTTTTTTACCCTGAATGGATGTACAGCAAAAAGCTAGACGTCCTTTATTGTCAGATCCAGTCCTTTCAATTGATACATTAATACTACGTCTCATTAAAATCAGAACTCCTGTCGCATGAGTACCATCAGCTGATGCCACAACAGGTTTATAAAAGCTGTTTTGAAATCTGGGAATGTCGTTAGGTTTAAGATGTGTTTCCTGTAACAGTGCGATATCTTATTTTCTTTCGGTGTAAGAAATCTAAAACCTTTGAACACTTGTAGGAAGAGTTTAATCCTCTAACATTAAATGATACAATAGTGAGATTTTCTAATTTTTCTGTGTTGCTCATCTTCCCCTGGATCTGTTGTTGTAAGTTGGTGGTAGAGCCCTGAATTACTCCCTTCCCACCCCCATCACCCCTCGCATTCAACCCTTTACTTTGTAACATCTGTGAGTGTCACTTAGCAATGTCAAAACCCGAACATTAACCACCCCCCTCTAGCACCAACAAATTAGAAAGGCAAAGCAGTTCTCATAGACAATCATATCAAAGAGACAAGAAAAAAAACCTGGTCAAACCTGTTAACCTATATAATTAAAACCATTCCCATCTCAAATATAGTATAACACATAATCAAGACCCCAACAGCTCTCTTGCAGGAGACTGTTGCTTTAATAGATCGTCACTTAGTGATGATGCCAGTGACATCTTATCTCACGCCCAGGAACATAAACAAGTCTACTGGAGACATAACCTGAAATGAACATGTACAACTAAAGTTACTCAGAACAAACTGCTGTTTTTCAGCTTCATTCTTGATGAAGTATGACATTTGGGTATGTTGAATATCACCTTAGAAAGTAAAAGATAAAAAGTATATTCTAGGCAGACTTTTATCACATTACCATATTATCCTTGTACTAACTAGTTAACTGAGCCATTGCCTTAAAACTCTGACCTGTAAAACTCAGAAACAAACTGGTCCCTTAATTAACTAAATTCAAAAGTGCATCAAATGACTTTCCAATAAAAGAATAACCAGAAAACTTCACACCTGGGACTTGCCCGTCCCTGTTAGATTGCGCACACAGGCTGGTCTGAGCTCTTAATGCAGTTCCATCTCCTCCTGAGGGGCGTGTGGACTTTGCCCAGGGTCTTCTTCCATATCTCCCAGCACCGATGATTTCAGGGCTTCTTTCGCTTCCTCTGCCAAATTAAATGACATCTTCATGCCCTTGATATTCACTCTCAAAATCACCGGGTAAATGAGGAACGAGTTGATCTCCTTCTGTCAAAGCTTAGCGCAGATTTCCTTGTATCCCTGCCGTTCCTGCGTGGTGCCGGGGCAGTAGTCGGCAAAGAACTGCAGCTGGGTGCCATCATGGAGAGTAGGTTTGGCTTTCCTCACGCCCTCCAGGATAGCCTGCCGGTTGATGTACTGTAGAAGCCTAAAGACCATGGTCCACGATCTTAAGGTGTTGTTGGAAAAGATCCTATGTGCTCTATCGATCTCCAAAGGAGTGCTGTGGGAGTTCTTGAAGTGGAATCCAATTTGGCAGCATCTCCTGGAGACAGCCTCACTGATCGTCCCCCTCAGCACCTGTCAGTAAGTTGACCAGCTGTACATTGGTTCTCCTGGATCTGTCCTCCAAGTCATTTAACTTCTTCCGTATCTTAGATAACTCTGCAAGACAGGAGCTAGTATCTTTCTCATTCTTATGTAAGCTAACCTGAATGTTGTCTATTTTGTGGAAGACCGTGCTAAATTTTTTAGCATGAGTGTCCACTTGCTCCTTTAACAACCGGAGAATGTTGCCATTCTCTGCCATATGCTTCTGTATGGGGTTGAGAGCCTTTTCCAGCAACTTCTTTAGCAAGTGGGCTACCGTTTCTTGCAGCAATTCCATCTCCGTTGCCATTGTTTGCTTAATTAGCATAGCTATTTCCTCGGATAAATCGCTAGCTTGGTGTCGTCTGCTGGTATCTTGTTTCTTGGTTGAATTTGGATCTTTTTTTGAGGTCATGTTTTTAGTTAGATCTTTCTCCAACTCAAACCTGTCATAAGAACTTCTATGAGCCCTAAAGAACGTGAAAAAGGAGGGTTATATGTCAGCACTCAGTGGTGTGCTGCCATCTTGCCTCATGCCTCACCAGAAGTCGGGATGGTGTGTTTTTGATGATGTGCTAGTGTTTGGCTTGTGCCAAACATAGCGTTCAGGCTGATGGCCAAAAAAAAAATGCAATTTTCATTTCATTAAAGCATAGAACCTTCTTTCAGCTGAATTCAAACTCTAGCCAAGAGTTCATATGACTTTTTTTTACCAATAGTGGCTTTCTCTTTGCCACTCTCCCATAAAGCTGCAACTGGTGAGGCACTCAGGCAACAGTTGCTGTATGTTGCCTCCTCTCCCTCCTCAGCCTCTAAGGCTTGTAACTCCTCCAGAGTTGTCGTAGATCTCTCAGTGGTCTCCCACACTAATCCCATTCTAGCATAGTATCTCAGTTTTTGAGGACAACATGTTCGAGGCAGATTTACAGTTGTGCCATATTCTTTCCATTTCTTGATGATTGACTTAACTATACTGCATGGGATATCCAGTGACTTGGAAATTTTCTTGTATCCATCTCCTGACTTGTGCTTTTCAATAAGCTTTTCACAGAGTTGATTGGAGTGTTCTTTTGTCTTCATGGTGTAGTTTTTGCCAGGATACTGACTCACCTGCAGTTGGACATTCCAGATACTGGTGAATTTTTACCACAGTTCATTGAAACACCTTGACTGCACACAGGTGATCTCCATTTAACTAATTATGTGACTTCTAAAACCAATTGGCTACACCAGTGATTACTTGGTGTGTCATGTTAAAGGGGCTGAATATTTATACAACAAATTATTTTATGTTTTATATTTGTAATTAATTTAGATCACTTTGTAGAGATTTCACTTTGACATGAAAGAGTCTTTTTCTGTTGATCAGTGTCAAATCTTGTAAAACAATTAAACATAAAAATTTCCAAGGGGGGTTGAGTACTTTTTATCGGCACTGTACATTTTAGTCATTCTTTTTGATTATATTTAAGTTAACTAAAAATCTTCAGGAATATATTTTAGTATTAGTTCATTTATTGTGGTAATATTATGTGTACAAGCTATGTGTACTGTATTGTACACCTTGGAGCAATGTTGTCTCATTTGGCAGTGGACATGTATATGGTTAAATGACAATAAACTTGAACTTATTATTTATCTATTTTTGCACATTTTATCCCATATCTATCCTTTAAACTCTAACTTTATTTTTGATTAGTTCTTTAATCTGTATAATTGTTGAATGTTGTATGTCACACACTGACCAACACACCACAGCGAATTCCTAATCCATGTAATAGTATATGCCAAAATTTCATCCTTGATAAGTTGCTGCCCGGGTTGTGATGGAAGCAGAAACAATAATGCTGTTTAAGACACTGTTACTAAGTAAGTTGTTGGAGTTGCAGGCTGAGATCTCTGAGCCCTGGAGAACTTCACCCTCGGGGTCTTAAAAGGTGCCATTGAGGTCTTCTAAATATTGATTGAATTTGCCGACATTCATGGGATAAGGATAAGAGAAAGTTCCATTCAATTTGGAAAAAGCGTAAGTAATACTTTGATTCAGGATAGAAGGGAGACAGAAAGCAGAAAACTACAGCCAGTTAATTTAATATCTGTCACAGGGAAAATGTTACAAGTTGTTAGGAGAAAGATTATAATAGGGCACTTAGAAAAGTTCAAGGTGATTAGGCATAGCTTTGTAAAAAGACAATTGTGTTTGATCAATTTATTGACTAATTTAAACATGTGATGTGGATAAAATGATAGCAAGGACAGAGTAATCTTTAGATTTCCAGAAGGTATATAATAAGGTGCTGTCACATTGTTTATTATAGAATAAAAATTCATATCCAAGAGGCAATGTACTATTGTGGATAGAAGATTGGCAAGATTACAGAGAACAGTAGGTGGGTGTAAATGGGCTGGCAAAAAGTCAAAGATTACTGAAAAAGTTACAAGGATATTGCCAGAACTTGAGAACCTCAGTTACAGGGAAATGTTGAATAGGTTATTCCCTGGAGTGTAGAAGGATGAGAGGTAATTTGATTGAAATATATAAAATTATGGGGGAATAGATATGGTAAAATGCCAGCTATCTTTTTTAACTAAGGTTGGGTGACATCTACAACTAGATGTCATAGGTTAAAAGTGAAGTATGAAATGTATAAGGGGAACATGAAGCCATAAGACCATAGGACATAGGAGCAGAATTGAGCCATTTAGCCCATTGAGACTGCTCTGCCATTTCATCATGGCTAATCCATTTTTCCTCTCACCCCAATCTCCTGCCTTCTCCCTGTATCCCTTCAAGCCCTGACCAATAAAGAAACTATCAACCTCTGCCTTATACATAAACACTTGGCTTCCACAGCCACCCGTGGCAAAGAATCCCACAGATTCACCACTCTCTGGCTAAAGAAATTCCTCCACATCTCCATTCTAAAAAGATGGCCCTCTAGCCTGAGGCTGAGCCCTCTGGTCTTGGATTCTCCTGTCATGGGAAACATCCTCTCCACATCCACTCTATCAAGAACTCTCAACATTCAATATGAATAATGAGGTCACACTTTATTGTTCTGAATTCCAGAAAATACAGGCCCAGAACCATCAAACACTCTTCATATAACAGGCCATTCAATCCTGGAATTATTTTCATCAACCTCCTTCGAACCCTCTCCAATGTCAGCTGATCTGTTCTTAGATAAGGGGACCAAAACTGCTCACAATACTCCAAGTGAGGCTTCACCAGTGCTTTATAAAGTCTCACCATTACATCCTTGCTTTTATATTCTAGTCTTGTCGAAATGAATCTAACATTGCATTTGTCTTCCTCACCACAGACTCAAACAGCAAATTAATCTTGAGGGAATCCTGCACAAGAACTTGCAAGTCCCATTGCACCTCAGTATTTTTGTATTTTCTCTCTATTTAGAAAATAGACAGTCATTTCATTTCTTCAAGCAAAGTGCATAGCTTTACGCTTCCCGACACTGTTACATCTGGCATTTCTTTGCCCATTCTCCTAAACTGCCCAAGTTCTTCTGTAGCCTCTCTATATCCTCAAAACTACTTGCCCCACCACGTATCTTCATATCATCTGCAAACTTTGCAACATAGCCATCAATTCCATCATCCAAATCATTAACATATATCATAAAAGGAATTGGTCGCAAAATAGATCCCTGTGGAAAACCACTAGGTACTGGCAGCCAGTAAGAAAAGGCTCACTTTATCCCACTCTTTGCCTGCTGACAATCAGCCACTGCTTTATCCATGCCAGAATCTTTCCTGTAATACCTGATGCACCATCAATAACTCTCGGAGACGAGAGGCGAGATATAGGCTTTTATTGGCTGGAAGAAAGAACAAGCAGCAATTGACCACCACACTACATCCTGGAGACTGAGGCTGGGGCTCAGGCTCCAATCGCCTTTATACCGGGGTCCGTGGGAGGAGCCACGGTCAGTGGGAGGAGCCACATGAGTAGTCAGCGGGTGGGGGGGGGGGGGCGTGTCCAGACAGGTATATGTAGTTCACCACAATATCATGGGCTCGTAGCTTGTTATGGATCCTCAGGTGTGACACCTTGTCAAAGGCCTTCTGAAAATCCAAGTACACAACATCAACTGATTCTCTTTTGTCTATTCTGCTTGTTATTTCTTCAAAGAATTCCAACAGATTTGTCAGGCAAGGTTTTCACTTCAGGAAACCATGCCGATTATGGCCAAATACCCTGAGACCCCATCCTTAATAATTGACATCAACATCTTCCCAACCACTGAGGTCAGACTAACTAGCCTATAATTTCCTTTCTTCTGCTTCTCTCCCTTCTTGAAAAGTGGAGTGACATTTGCAATTTTCCAGTCTTCCAGAACCATTCCAGAATCCATTGATTCTTGAAACATCACTCCGCAATCTCAGAACCCTGGGGTGTACATCATCTGGTCCAGGTGACGTATCTACATTCTGACCTTCCATTTCCCAAGAGCTTTCTCTCTAGTTATGGTCAATTCACACACGTCATGCCTCCTGACACCTGGATATTCCACGATACTGCTAGTGTCTCATACAGTGAAGACTGATGCAAAATACTTATTCAGTTTGTCCGCCATTTCTATGTCCCCCATTGCTACCTCTCCAGCATCATTTTCCAACAGTCTGATATCCACTCTCACCTCTCTTTTATATTTTATGTATTTGAAGAAACCTTTGTTATCCTCATGGTGGAAGGTGGGAAATTCATTATTTTGGACTGTAACATGTAAACAAAAAATATTGTCTAAATGTTGCAGGGCCACCAAATGATTTGTGTATCTTAGAGCATGATTCACAAAAGTCTACGTGAAGTGACAAAAATAAATTAAGTAATCTAATTGTATACTAAAGTTCAAAAGAACATGTATTATCAAAGTATGTATACACTATACAACCGTGAGATTTGTCTTCTTGCAGGCAGCCACAAAACAAAGAGACACAACAGAATCCACATAGATTCCACATCCATTCAGAATGGGAATGAGAAATGAATGGCCACTGGGCAATCCGGCTTCCTCTGGCAGACCGAGCGTAGCTGCTTGATGAAGCTATCTCCTAATCTACGTCGGGTCTCACCAATATACAGGAGACCTCACTGGGAGCTCTGGACATAGTATATAACCCCCAACAGACTCACAGGTGAAGTGACACCTTACCTGGAAGGTAGTGAGGGAGGAAGTGTAGGGGCAGGTGCATCACTTGTTCTGCTCCCATTCCGATATGTCAATCTATGGCCTCTTCTGCTGCCACAATGAGGCCACACTCAGGTTGGAGGAATAACATATATTCTGTCTGGGTAGCCTCTAACTTGATGGCCTCAACATCGATTTCTTGAACTTCCAGTAATGCCCCCCCCCCAGTCCTCTCTTTCTCCTGTCCCCTTCCGCTTTTCCCTCTTTCACCTTATCTCCTTCCCTGTCCATTGCCTCCCTCTGGAGCTTCTCACCCCTTTTCTTTCTTCCATGGCCTTCTGTTTTCTCCTATTAGATTCCCTCTTCCCCAGCCCTGTATCTCTTTCACCAATCAATTTCCCATCTCTTTACTTCATCCCACCCCTTCCTGGTTTTACCTATCACCTTGAGGTCATGGGTTAAGAGTGGCCAGTCTTCCATCTCTCTCCGCTCTCCCACCTTTTAAATCTACTCCTCATCTTTTTTTCTCCAGTGCTGCTTAAGTGTCTCAGCCCAAAACATCAACTGTACTTACTTCCATAGATGCTGCCTGACCTGCCGAGTTCCTCCAGCATTTTGTGTGTGTTGCTTGGATTTCCAGCATCTGCAGATTTTCTCTGTTTTTATTGATAGAGCACTGGTTGATTGGCAGGAGGAAGGTCTGTGAATAAAGGGAGCCTTTTCTAGTTGATTGCTGGTGACTAGTGGTGTTCCACAGGGACCACTTCTTTTTACATCATATGTCAAAGATTTGGACAAAGAAATTGATGACTTTTTGCCAAGTTTGTGGGTGATATGAAGATAGGTGGAGGTGCAGGGAGTGCTGAAGAAGCAGAGTCTGTAGGAGGACTTAGATTAGGGGAATGGGCAAAGAAGTGGCAGATGGAAAACGGTGTCAGGAAGTATATAGTCATGCAATTTGGTAGAAGATATAAAAGCATAAACTATTTTCCAACTGAAGAGAAAGTTCAAAAATCTGAAGTGCAATGGGACTTGGGAGTCCTTGAACAAGATTCCCTAAAGCAAACAAGAGAAAATCTGCAGATTCTGGAAATCCAAGCAACGCACACAAAACATTGGAGGAACGTCAGGCAGCATCTATGGAAAAAAGTACAGTAAACGTCTTGGGACAAGACCCTTTGTCAAGCCACCCTAAAGGTTAATTTGCAGGTTGACTTGATGGCAAGGAAGGCAAATTCATTCATTTCAGGAGAACTAGAATATAAAAATAATAATGTCATGTTGAGGCTTTATAAGGCATTGATGCAGCCTCATTTGGAGCATTGTGAGCAGTTTTGGCCCCCTTATCTAAGAACAGATGTGTTGACGTTGGAGAGGATTCAAAGGAGGTTCACAAGATCAATTCCAAGATTGAATCAAATATCATACCAGGATCGATTGATGGCTCTGGAATTGTACTCACCGGAATTCAGAAAAATGAGGGGAGAGCTCATTGAAACCTATCGAGTATTAAAAGGCCTCAAAAGACAAAAAGTGGAGAAGATGTTTTGAATGGAGGGGGAGTTTACAACCAGAGGACACAACCTGAAAATAGAGGGATGTCCAGTTAGAACAGAGATGAGGGGGGATTTCTTTAGTCAAAGGATAGTGAATATATGGAATCCATTGCTACAGGCTGCTGTGGAGACCAAGTCATTGTGTATATTTAAGGCAGAGGTTGATAGATACTTGATTAGTCAGGGCACGAAGAGATTGGGCTGAGAGGGAAATGGATCAGCCATGTTGAAATGGCGTCAGTGACAGTCAACGCAAGTCACTGCATTACATGAAGGACATGGAGGCTTTGGGAAGGATGCAGAAGTGGCTTACCAGGATACTGCCTGCATTACAGTGTATAAACTAAAGGCGGAAGTTGGACAAATTGTTGGGACCACTTCTTTTTATGTTATATGTCAATGACTTGGATGCAGGAATTGGTGACTTTTTTGCCAAGTATGTGGACAATACTAAGACAGGTAAAGGGACAGAGAATGTTGAGGAAGCAGTGAGGGAGACTGAAGGAAGACTTCAATAGAAGTTTGCATGATTACGAGACGCATCGGCAAGCTAGACTGCCAGAATAATTTTCCTAGAATCGAAGTATCAAGTACGAGAGGTCATATATTTAAGGTGAGTGGTAAAACTTCAACGGAGATGCGTGGAACAAGATTTTTACAGAGAGTGTGATGGGTGTGCCCGCAATGTCTCCCAGAGGTAATGGAACATAACCCCTGGCCGTGTATTACAGGTACATTACAGGTACACATAAAGAAGCATTACGGGAGCAGATTCATTCCACCTCAGCCTGGTTGTGGATTGCAGGAGGAATGGAGATGGGCTAACCCCTATTGACATCAATGGATGTGGGGTTGAGAAGGTAAACAGATTCAACTTCATTGGTACCCACATCACCGAGGACCTCACGTGATCTGTACACACCAGCTGTGTGGTGAAAAGGGCACAATAGCACCTCTTTCACCTCAGACCTGAGGAAGTTTGGTATGGGCCAGGGGCAGAGTTTCTCCAGGGGCACAATTGAGAGCATCCTGACTGGCTGCATCACTGCCTGGTATGGGTATTGTACCTCCTTTAATTGCAAGATTCTGCAGAGAGTGGTGCGGACAGCCCAGCACATCTGTAGTTGTAAATTTCCCATGATTTAGGACATTTACAAAAACAGGTGTGTAAAAAGTGCCTGAAGGATCATTGGGGACCCGAATCAACCCAACCACAATCTATTTCAGCTGCTACCATCCAGGAAACAGTACTGCATCATAAAAGCCAGGACCAACAGGCTCCGGGACAACTTCTTCCACCAGGATATCAGAGTGATTAACTCACGCTAAACTCACACTGATCTATATTACATTGGCTGTTCTATTTATTATAAATTATTATAAATTACTATAATTGCACATTTAGACAGAGGCGTAACGTAAAAATTTTTACTCCTCATGTATGTGAAGGATGTAAGAAATAAAGTCAGCACTTGTAACAATAATAAACCAACTTATCATCACTCCCATATTTCCACATGTTGAACCCAATGCTGGGGTTGATCAATTGGCAGTGAATGTGTTCCCAGTAATATGCCCTATTACTCAGCTTATATCTGGTAAATTATATGGAACATACATGTGGGTGCATACATTCTGCCTATAAACCCAGATTTCCTCTGGGTGCTCTGGTTTCCTCCCACATTCCAATGATGTACGGGTTATGGATAGTCAGTTGTGTCAGTTGCCATCTTGATGCCAGAAGTATGCAACATTGGCAAGTTGTCCCAGCACGTCCTTGTACTGTGTCTATCCATTGATACACCTAATGTTTCAATATTTCAATGTACATGTAACAAACAATGCTCCTCTTTCATTTTTAGAAGAGATTCACAACAATGATACTTGTATTTCTGGTAAGATGGCAGTGCATTTAATCGTAGCACCCTCTTGAGGGGCAAACAAAGAGGCACTTTTCATTTAAAAATGTGATTTTTATGATCATAACACTATACTGGACTCCAAGAACAACAGGTACAGCAATTTGTTTATCACATCAGTGATCTGTTCATTGTTCAGAACCTCCAGCCAGGGATTAAAGGAGTTGAAGGAGAAGCAGGTGCTCGGCTGGGAGTAGGAGAAGCTGGTGGTCAGGCCAGGAGAAGGAGAAGCCCATGGGCAGCTGGGAAAAGGAAGGGCCAGCGGACAGGCCTGTTTCAGTTCAGAGGAGCTGACCTGGGTACAGATTATGTTGTTGCCTGCTACTCAAAGACGTCAGATTTGGTGCATGAAAGCAGCATGCAGTGTATAACCATGAGTAGCTGTCTTTGACATTACTCTTGCAACTGCAAGACCTGTTAAACACTGATAATATGAGATGTCACAGGCCTGTTTCCCTTCTTTGGTGGGAGACAGGCGACGAGGCAGCAGCGTGGCCTCTGTTGTAGCAAGGACAAGGCCTCAAGTGGGCTTGCCAGCTGCTGTAGTCCAGACGAGATGTCGCTGGAGGTGGTGAAGCGTGGAGTCCGTGCTCAATTGGGAGCTGGCCTCTCCCATCAGTACTGCCCTCCAATGCTTGAACGGTAGAATGGCAGGCTGGATTGCTGAGCATTGTACCATCAATTTGCATGTCACTCAGGGACTTGGACGATACATATATTTTCTTGATTAACAATGTGTGTGTGTGAGTTTTTTCTCTCTCACTATTTTGAATGTGTGTTATGTACCTGGGACCCAGAGGAATGCTGTCTCCATAGACAATAAGACCATAAGATATAAGAGCAGAATTAGGCCATCCGGCCCATTGAGTCTGCTCTGCCATTCAATCACGGCTAATCCTTTTTATTTCTATCACCTCCTCAACCCCAGTTCCCAGCCTTCTCCCAATAACCTTTGATGCCATGTCCAATCAAGAACCTATCAATCTCTGCCTTAAATACACCCAACAACCTGGCCTCCACAGCTGCATGTGGCAAATTCCACAAATTCACCACCCTTTGGCTAAAGAAATTGCTCTACATCTCTGTTTTGAAAGGGTGCCCCTCTATCCTGAAGCTGTGCCGTCTTGTCCTAGACTCTCCCATCATGGGAAACATCCTTTCCACATCTACACTGCCTAGGCCTTCCAACATTTGAAATGTTTCAATGAGATCCCCCTCATCCTTCTGAATTCCAGTGAGTACAGACCCAGAGCCATCAAACATTCCTCATATGATAACCCTTTCATTCCTGGAATCATCCTTGTGAACCCCCTCTGGACCCTCTCCAATGCCAGCACATCTTTTCTAAGATGAGAGGCCAAAACTGTTCACAATACTCAAGGTGGGGTCTCACCAGTGTCTTATAAAGTTTCAGCATCACATACTTGCTCTTGTATTCTAGACCTCTTGAAATGAATGCTAATATGGCATTAGGAAGGATGTCTACAATCGAAGGACACAACCTCAGAATAAAGAGATGAGCAGGAATCTCATCAACAAGAAGATGGTGAATCTGTGGAATCTGTTACAGCTGAGATAAAAGGAGACCAAGTCATTGGGTATATTTCAGGCAGAATGCCCTAACTCTGCTACAATATATTATAGTCTTATCTTTTCATTGTTTTCCACTCTGTTTAATTGACCAGAAGGACTCTACCACACTGGACATGACTTCTCATTACTGCCGTCAGGGAGGAGTTGCAGGAGCCTGAAAGCACACACTCAAAGCCTTAGGAACAGCTTCTTCCCCTCCACCATCAGATTTCTGAAAAGTCCATGAACCTGTAAACACTACCACACTATTTTTGCTTTCTTTTTACTCTCCTTTTGCACTACATTATATTTCCTATTATAATTGATAACATATTTTATGTATTGCACTGTACTGCTGCCACAAACCATGATGCACCATCAATAACTCTCGGAGATGGGAGGCGAACGATAGGCTTTTATTAGCTGCAAGAGACCGCCACACAACATCCTGGAGACTGAGGGGGGAGCAGTGCCTCCAACCGCCTTTATACCAGGGGTCTGTGGGAGGAGCCACAGGAGCAGTCAGCAGAGGGGCGTGTCCAGACAGGTATATGTAGTTTACCACAAATCAATAAATTTCATGTCCTATGTCAGTGACAATAAACATGATTCTGATTTTGATTCTGATTCTAATAAATGATTTGAAGATATTTCCTGTTGATATGATACCAGCTGCCCCGTGGTTCCCCATTTCTTCTCTCTTCTTCCTTAAACCTCTACTTCTATTATGAGAATATCCCTGAGGTCCCCATGCCAGTCACTTACACAACTCCGGGGCCATGAGAAGGTACATGCAGTCCCTCTCCCGGTCACTTCCACAACTCCTGGATTCTATCTCCGCCACTTGCAATGTATCTGTTTGTTAATTTATCCTCTGCCAGATTCACACTTTCAATCACTGGTACCTCAGCCTTCTCACATCCTGCAAGGATCAGAAGATCGCCTGTCTACAGCTACAGACTGTTGTCTCCGATGCCAGCAGGCATTGTCGTCTCCAGACTGCAATCCCTGCTGCTGACCTCAATGGTTCCAGTGATCCAGATTCAGAACCCGGAATCCACCACTATCAATGAGGGTTCCAATATCCTCGGACACCTTCAAAGTGCCGATTGTGCAACCTCCAACTTTGACTCTGGCTTTGCCGACAGCAACGACTGGATCTCCATCTCCCATTCCCCCACCACCGCCCTGCAATCCTGTGTCTCTTCAGGTCCCACTGCCAGCTCTTGGGCCCTCGGAGGCTCTATCTTCCTCTCACCTCACCTTCCCTGAACACCCCAACCCTCCCCTCATCTCTGATACCACCAACACCCTTCCCACCGCTGATCCCAGCTCTCATCCATGCTGTGTCATCACCATCCCCTCTCTGAGACAGAACATTCTGTCCTCAGTAAAGTCCTCACCTTTACACCCTACGCACACACCTCAGAGTTCCGCGCCCACCACGACACTGAACTCTTCTTCCGCCGCCTCCATCTCCATGCCTACTTCTTTGGTAAGAACTTTCCACCCCACACTGATCTTCAACTCTCCTCCTCTTCCTGGACATACAGCTCTGTTCTTCTGTCTGCTCTAGACCTTTTTATTGTCAACTGCCAACAGGATATTAACCATCTCCATTTCACCACTCCTCTCTCCATTTCCAACCTCACTCCTTCCGAACAGCCCACTCTCCACTCACTCCACACTAACCCTAACCTCACTATCAAATCCACAGATAAGGGGTGTGCCATAGTAGTCTGGCAGACTGACCACATTGCTGAGGCCTGGTGACAACTCTCAGACACCTCCTCCTTCTTATACCTTGAACAGGACCACTAAGGAGAACCAGGCCATTGTCACCCACACCATCTCTGACCTTATTAACTCTGGGGATCTTCTATCCACTGCCACCCACCACGTAGTTCCCTCACCCCACACCTCCTATTTCTACCTCCTACTCGAGATCCACAAAACTGCCTGTCCAGGTAGGCCCATTGTTTCTGCTTGTCCCTGCACCACTGAACTTATATCTGCATACCTCGACTCAGTTTTATCCCCACCTGGTTCAGTCCCTTGCTAACTACATCCATTAATACATTCTTGATCTTTTCAGTGATTTCAAGTTCCCTGGCCCCGATCATCTTATTTTCACTATGGTTGTCCAGTCCCTATACACTTCCATCCCCCACCAAGAAGGCCTCAAAGCTCTCCATTTTTTTCTGGAGATCAGACCCAATGTGTTACCCTCCACTACCACTCTCCTCCATCTGGCAGAACTCTTTTTCATTCACAATAATTTCTCCTTCAGCTCGTTCCACTTCCTTCAAGCAAAAGGTGTAGACATGGGCACTCGCATAGGTTCCTGCTATGCCTGCCTTTCTGCCAGCTAAGTGGACCAGTCTATGTTCCAAGTCTACAATGGTATCACTCCCCAACTTTTCCATTGCTACATTGACAACTATATTGGTGCTGCTTCCTGCACCATGCAGAGCTCATCGACTGCATTAACCTTGTCTCCAACTTCCACCCTGCCCCCAGATTTACCTGGTCCTTTTCCAACACCACCCTTCCCTTGTCTGATCTCTTTGTCGCTTTCTCCAGACACAAATTATCTACTGATGTCTATTATAAATCCACTGACTCTCACAGCTACCTAGACAAAACCTGTTCCACCCTATTATGTGTAAAAATCCATCCCCTTCCCCAGTTCCTACATCTCCACATCTTACCTCCGCTCTCAGGACAAGGCTTTTCATTCCAGAACAAAGGAGATGTCCTCTTTCTTCAAAGAAAGGGGCTTCCCTGTCTTTACCATCAATGCTGCCCTTAACCTCATCCCTTCCATTTCAAGCATGTCTGCTCTTGCCCCATTCTCCCACCACCCCATCAGGGATAGGGTTCCTCTTGTGCTTACCAACCACACCACCAGCCTCTGTGTCCAGCACATAATTCTCCATAACTTCCACCATCTCCAACAAGATCCAGCCACCAAGCACATCCTCCCTCGCCTCCACCCCTCCACTTTCTGCTTTCCACAGGGATCACTCTCTACATGACCCTCTTGTCCATTCATCCCTCTCCACTGATCTCCCTCCTGGCACTTATCCTTGTAGAGCAGAACAAGTGACACACCTGCCCCTAGCCTTCCTCCCTTACCTTCTGTCAGGGCCTCAAACAGAACTTCCAGGTCAGGCAACACTTCACCTGTGAGTCCGTTGGGGTCATATCCTGTGTCCAGTGCTCCCAGTATGGACTTCTGATTATTGGTGAGACTCAATGTAGATTGGGAAACCACTTCATTGACAACCTATGCTCCATCCTCTAGAAAAAGTGGGATTCCCAATAGCCACCCATTTTAATTTCACATCCCATTCCCATTCCAACATGTCAATCATGGTCTCCTCTACAACTGCAATGAGGTCACACTCAGGTTGGAGGAGCAACACCTTATATTCCATCTGGTTAGCCTCTGACCTGATGGCATGAACATCAATTTCTTGAACTTCTGCTAATGCCCCTCCATCTCCTTCACCATTCCCCATTCTCTTTTCCCTATCTCATCTTATCTCCTTACCTGCCCATCACCTCCCTCTGGTGCTCCTCCTCCTTTTCTTTCTTCCATGGCCTTCTGTCCCCTCCTATTAGATTCCCCCTTCTCCAGGCCTGCATCTCTTTCACCAATCAACTTCCCAGCTCTTTACTTCACCAACCCCCCCAACCACCTCCCGTTTCACATATCATCTTGTGTTTCTTCCTCCCTTCCCCCACCTTCTTACTCTGACTCCTCATCCTTTTCTCTCCAGTCCTGATGAAGGGTCTCAGCCAAAAACATTGACTATTCTCTTTTCCATAGATGCTGTCTGGCCTGCAGAGTTCCTCCAGCATTTTGTGTGTGTTACTTGGATTTCCAGCATTTGCCGATTTTCTTATGTTTGTGAGTGGACTTCTATTGGGTTGGTTGTCCATCCTGTGCAAAAGAGTTTGTAAAGTTGAAAAGCAGTTGCAATGGGACAGTTCTGCTTTCTTGAGCTCAGATGTCCAAGCCAATGGTACGAGTAGCCATCCTTTCTTGGTTGAAGTGGACAACCATGACTTCATCTGTCCCTTGTCATACCCTTCATTCTCCATGAAGCATTGCAGAACCACCTTCCTGGCTGTTTGAACTCACTGTTAATCTCATCTGCCCAGTCTGCCAGAGCTAATTTAATATGTTAAGACAGGCAAGTTTCTATCTCATTCGGGTATGAACTCTGCTGTGTACCCGCACCTGCTTTAGCCCACCAGTTGAAACACTGTACCAAGCTGTGGCCACTGTCACATTCAAACAGCTACTTGGAGCCACAGCTAAGTGAGCTGCCCCAGAATGGGCATTATGAGTACCTTCATTAGAGGGGCTACCCCTCACTGGACACCCCATACACCACATCTTCTATTTCGCCATAAGACTATAGGAGCAGAATTAGGCCATTCAGCCCATTGAGTCTGCTCTGCCATTTAATCATGGCTGGTCTCTTTTCCTCTCAAGTGCATTCCCTAACTTCTCCCCGTAACGTTTCACACCCTGACTTATCATAAATATATTAAATTCTGCCTAATATATACATCTAATAACATGGCTTTCACAGCTGCTTGAGACAACAATTTCCACAGTTCCACAGTTTCTTTAAAATTCCATTGAGTACAAGCCTAGAGCCATCAAATAGATCTAGTAAATCTGCCCATTAGAGCTAAAGGCCCTGCAATGCGCTATGCATTGGAAGATATCACAGATACTGTAATGCTGTAATTAGATAAGAGACCAAAAGATTTTTAATTGATGTGTGTAAAACTATAATAGATATTAGCTTATTTTTAGCAAACAAAAGGATATTGTAAAAAGATCTGTAAACATTCATTGATTGCGCTATATTCTTTATTCAGTGGGTTTATTCAGCACAACAGCTAATTAAACATCCTGAAAGATATCATCATCCTTAGCAACAGGAGAGGTGCCAGAGGACTGGAGGATAGCCAAAAATGAGTCCACAGACTGGACCTTGACATTGGCAAGTATGATGTTGAAGGCACCACTGAATCATGGCTGAAAAAAAGATTATCGCTAGGTGCTTAATGTCCAAGGATACATATTGTATCAAAAGGACAGGCAGGAAGTCAAAGGGGGTGTTGTTGCTCTGTTGGTAAAAAATGAAATCAAATCATTAAAAAGAGGTGGCATAGGGTCTGCAGTTGTTGAAGGAGCAGGGAGAGCTGAGGATGCAAAGAGGCTGCAGAAGGACTTAGATTAGAGAATGGGCAAAGAAGTGGCAGATGGAATACAGTGTCAGGAAGTGTATAGTAATGCACTTTAGCAGAAGATATAAAACCTTAGACTATTTCTAACTGAAGAGTAAGTGCAAAAATCAGAAGTGCAAAGGGATTTGGGAGTCCTCGAACAGGATTCCCTAGAGCAAACAAGAGAAAATATGCTGGAAACCCAAGCAAAGCACACAAAATGTTGGAGGATCTCAGCAGGCCAGGCGCAATTATTGGAAAAAAGTAGTCCACACTTCGGGCCAAGAACCTTCGGCAGAACTCCCCAAAGCTTAATTTGCAGGGGTTAATATTCAGAGGGTGGTGAATATGTGGAATCCATTGCCATAGACTGCAATGGAGACCAAGCCGTTGTGTATATTTAAGGCAGAAGTTGATAGATACTTGATTAGTCAGGACATGACGTGATTGGCACTGAGAGAGAAATGGATCAGCCATGTTGAAATGGAAAATTACAACGGGAATTAGACAATGCATGCCATGGGGGATTTCAATATGCAGGTAGAATTGGAAAATCTGATTGGCATTGGATTCTAGGAGCAAGAATTTCTAGAGGGTCTACGAGATAACTTTTTAGCACAACTTGTGGTTGAGCCTGCTAAGGGGTCAGCTATTCTGAATTGGGTGTTTTGCAGCGAACTGGAATTGATTAAAGAGCTTAAGCTAAAAGAATCTTTAGGGGTAAGTGATCACAATATGATCAAATTCACCCTGAACTTTCAGAAAGAGAAGCTAAAGTCAGAGTAAAGGGAATCACAGAGACATGAGGCAGGAGTTGGCCAGAATTGATTGGAAAAGAACACTGGCAGGGATAATGGCAGCACAGCAATGGCTGGAATTTCTGGAAGCAATTTGTAAGGCACAGGATACATACATCCCAAAGAGGAAGAGATATCTAAAGGAAAGATGCCACAACCATGGCTAACAAGAGAAGTCAAAGCCAACATAAAAGCCAAAGAGAGGGCATATAATAGAGAAAAAATGAGTGGGAAGTTAGAGGACTGGAAAGCTTTCAAACAGTAACTGAAGGCAACTAAAAAGTCATTGAAGAGGTAAAGATGGACTACAAAAGTAAACTAGCCATTAATATTAAAGAGGATACCAAAAGTTTCTTCAGAGAAAGTGTAAAAGGAAGGTGAGAGTGGATATCAGATCACTGGAAAATGATGCTAGAGTGGTAGTAACAGGGGACAATGAAATGGTGGACAAACTGATTAAGTATTTTGCATCCCTCCTCACTGTGGAAGGCACTAACAGTATGGTGGAAATTCTAGATGTAAGGGAGCATGGAGTGTGTGAAGTTATCATTACTAGAAAGAAGTATCTTAGGAAATAGAAAGGTCTGAAGATAGACAAGTCACCTGGACCAGAAGGTGTACACCCCAGGCTTCTGAAAGAGGTGGTTGAAGTGACTGTGGAGGCACTAGTAATGATCTTTCAACAATCATTAGATTCTGGAATGGTTCCAGAAGACTGGAAAATTGCAAATGTCAATCCTTTCTTCAAGAAGGGAGAGAGACAGCAAAAATGAAATTATAGATCAGTTAGTCTGACCTCAGTGGTTGGGAAGTTTTGGAGTCAATTATTAAGGATAGGGTCTCAAGGTACTTGGAGACATATGATAAAATAGGCTATAGTCAGCATGGTTTCCTCAAGGGAAAATCTTGACTGACAAATCTGTTGAAATTGTTTGAAGTAATAACAACCAGGATAGACAAAGGAGAATTGGTTGATGTTGTGTACTTGGATTTTCAGAAGGCCTTTGACAAGGTGTCACACATGACGCTGCTTAACAAGCTGCAAGGGGTGATTGATAGGTTCGTGGCCTAAGGTAGAAAGAGTCAATTTAGGAAAACCTAGCACACTTATTTTTCAACATAGTCCCCTCCTACACTTACACACTTAGTCTAGCTGTCGTGGAGCATACAGATCCCTTCTTTGTAGAAGTCGGTGTCTTGGACCTCCAGAAGTGATCCACAGCAAGGATGATCGATAAGTTTGTGGCCTAAGGTAGAAGGAGATGAGTTATACAGCTCTCATTACATGCACATGCAGTTCAACTCTTTGAGTGATTATGCAGAAAGTTTGAAGTTAATAACTCATCTCCTTCTACCTTGGGCCACGAACTTATCAATCACCCATCTGTGGACACTTTCTGGGGGTCTAAGATCCATATGCTTCACAACCGCTGGACTAAGTGTGTACGTGTAGGAGGGGACTATGTTGAAAAGTAAATGTGCTAGGTTTTCTAAAATTGACTCCTTCTATCTTGGGCCACAAACTTATCAATCACCCCTCGTACAAGCCCATGATATTACAGGAAAGATTCTATCATGGATAAAGCTGATTCTGAATTGCTGAGTGTGTGCCTTCAGGCTTCTGTACCTCCTTCCTGATGGTAACAATGAGAAGAGGGCATATCCTGGGTGGTGTGGGTCCTTAATGGTAGACACCACCTTCCTGTGTCTTCACACCTTCAAGATATCTTGGATACTACAAAGGCTAGTATCCATGATAGAGCTGACTAATTTTACAATTTTGCAATTTACTTCAATCCTGTGCAGTAGCCCCCCCCCCCCTCCCCCAACCCCATACAAGATGGTGATGCAACTAGTCAGAATGCTTCTGACTATACATCAGTAGAAGTTTTTGAGTGTTTTGGGTGGCAAGCCACATCTCCTCAAATT
This sequence comes from Hemitrygon akajei, assembly GCF_048418815.1. Lineage (NCBI taxonomy): Eukaryota > Metazoa > Chordata > Chondrichthyes > Myliobatiformes > Dasyatidae > Hemitrygon > Hemitrygon akajei. The sequence goes on from NC_133148.1 coordinate 44,319,489, forward strand.
CCTAATGAAATATAGCCCTGTCTTCCTATCTTTATAGCTGCATCAATATATTGTGACCAGGTTAAGTCCCCTAGGCCTGAGTCGATGTAGCAGTCGACGTAGTAATAGTAGTAGAAGTAGTAGTAAGTCCTCATACATATTGATACTCAGGAACTTTAAATTCTCACTCTCTCCACTTCTGATCCCTCTATGAGGATTGTGTTCCCTCGAGTTATCCCCCGTGAAGTCCATAATCAGCTTTTTGGTCTTCCTAACATTGAGTGCAAGGTTGTTGATATGACACCACTCAACTGGCTAGTAGATCTCACTGCTGTATGTCCTCTTGTCACCATCTGAAATTCTGCCAACAATGGTTGTATCATCAGCAAACTTATAGATGGCAACCCACAGATCAAACCTATCTTTTTCCATATTTACTGTGAAACTAATGGCATTGTAATCACTAGATGCAAAGTGTTTCCCTACACAGACTTCAGTCTCCTGCCCTGTCACATTCCCTAATAGTAGATCAAGTATTTCACACTCCCTCAATGGGACTCCTACGTACTGAGTTATGAAACTTCCCTGAACTCATTTGACAAACTCTTTCCAATATAGTCCTTACACAGTATGGGTGACTGAGTCAAATGTGAAAAGTTAAACTCACCTCCTGTAACAACCTTATGCTTCTTGCAACTGGCTGTAATGTCTCTGCAAATTCGTTCCTCCAAATCCCTCGGACTGTTCGTGGTCTATAATATAGCCCCATTAAAGTGGCAATACCTTTCTTTATGACTCAGTTCCAGCCATAATGCCTCACTAGATGAGTTCTCCTGTCTGTTCTGGCTGAGCACTGCCATAACATTTCCCTTGATTAGTAAATCTACCCCTCCTCCTTTAATCGATCCCATTCTGTCACACCTAAAACAATAGAACCCCGGAATATTGAGCTGCCAGTTCTGCCCCTCTTGCCACCAGGTCTCACTAGTGGCTACAATATCATAATTCCAGGTGTTGATCCATGCCCTGAGCTCATCTGCCTTTCCTGCGATACCATTTGCATTGAAATATTCACAGCTCAGGACAATAGTCGCACCATACTCAACCTTGTGATTCCTGACTTTGTCTGAGGTCTTACCAACATCTGTCTCCACAACCTCTCCACTGACTGTTCTGGCACTCTGTGTCTCATCCCCCTGCAATTCTAATTTAAATCATTCCAGTACTGCACTAGCAAATCTTCCCACGAGGATAGCAGTCCCCTTCCAGTTCAGGTGCAAACCATCCCTTCTGTACAAGTCCCACCTTCCCTGGAACAGAGCACAATAATCCAAAAATGTTGTGCCCTCCCTTCTATACCAACTCCTTAGCCACATATTAAACTGTATAATCTTCCTAGTACCGGCCTCACTAACACATAGCACAAAGGGCAGCAACCCTGAGATCACAACCCCGAGGTGCTGCTCTTTAACTTAGTGTCTAACTCCCGGAACTCCCTATGCAGAACTCTGTTACTCATCCTACCCATGTCATTGCTACTTACATGGACCACAACCTCGCTGTCTGCCTCTGACTTAAGAATGCTGAGGACTCGAGCCAAGATGTTCGGGACACTGGCACCCGGAATCTCCTTCTCACCCACAGAACCTCTTTTCTGTTCCCCTAACGAATTCCCTATCACCACAGCTTGCCTCATCTCCCCTCTTCCCTTCAGAGTCACAGAGCAAGACTTAGTGCAAGCGACCTGACTGCTGGGACTTTCTTCTGTTAGGTCATCTCCCCCCCTTACTCCCCCCCCACCCACAACAGTATCCAAAATGTTGTTGAGGGGGATGGCCACACAGATACTCTGCACTGGCTGTTTAACCCCTTTCCCCCTTCATGACCGTCACCCATTTCATTGTGTTCTGCACCATGACTGTAACTAACTATATGTCTGATCTATCACCCCTTCAGACTTCTAAATCATCTGGAGTTCATCCAGTTCCAGCTCCAACTACGTAACGCAGATTGTTAGAAGCAGCAGCTGGATGCACTTCCTGCTGGTGTAGTCTTTCGAATGTTTCTCAGAACTCGTCTAGAGTCCCTGCAGTGTTTCTAAGCACCTTGTCTAGTGAGTCCCAACTAGTGTTTCTCAGCACTCATCCAGTGAGTCCCTACTAGTGTTTCTCAGAACTTGTCCAGTGAGTCCCTGCTAGTCTTTCTCAGCACTGATATAAAACTGTCAGAAATTAATTCTTTTAAGCAGGTGGTTAGTTAAGACAATAAAAAAAAGAGAATCGGTATTAGGCCATTCAGCCCATTGAGTCTGTTCCACCATTCAATCATGGCTGATCCCAAATCCCATTTAACCCCATATATCTGCCTTCTCACCAAATGCTTTGATAATGCCCTGACCAATCAGGAAATGATCAACTTTCACCTTAAATATGCCCACAGACTTGGCCTCCACTGCACTAGTAGCAGAGATTTACTACTGATGCACCATCAATAACTCTGAGACGTGGGTTAAGGTAGGCTTTTATTGGCTGGAAAAAAGCCAAGCAGCAAGTGACCATCTCACAACATCCTGGAGACTGAGGAAGGGTCTGTGCCTCCAATCGCCTTTATACCGGGGTCTGTGGGAGGAGCCACAGGAGCAGTCAGCGGGGGGGGGGGGCGTGTCCAGACAGGTATATGTAGTTCACCACAACTACTCACTGGCTAAAAAAAAATTCCTCCTTACCTCTGTATTGAAAGGTTGCCCCTCAATTTTGTGGCTGTTCTGGATAGCCCTACCATAGGAAACATCCTCACCACATCCACCTTATCTTGTCCTTTCAACATTCAATAGGTTTCAATGAGATTCTCCTGCATTCTTCTAAATTCCGGTGAGTACAGTCCCTTCTGGGAGTCTTGCTAGAGGACTCCAAAGTACCACTGCACTTATGATGTTTGAATTTTCTTTCTATTTAGATAATAGTCTGCATTATTGCTCCTTTTACCAAAATGTGTTATCATACATTTCCCAACACTGTATTCTATCTGCCTCTTTTTTGCCCATTCTTCCAGTTTGTCTAAGTTCTGCTGTGATCGCATTGCGCCCTCAGCACTACCTACCCCTCCACCCATCTTTGTATCATCCGCAAACTTTGCTACAAAGCCATCAATTCAATTATCCAAATCAGTGACAAACAATATGAAAATTAGTGATCCCAGTACTGATCCCTGAGGAAAACCACTTGTCACTGGCAGCCAACTAGAAAAGCCCTGTTTATTCCCACTCACTACCTCCTGCCTGTCAGCCATTCCTCTAACCATACCAGTATCTTTCCTGTAACGCCATAGGATTTTATCTTGTTAAGCAGCCTCATATGTAGTACCTTATCAAATGCCTTCTGAAAATCCAAGTAAATGATATCCACTACTTCCCCTTTGCCCACCCTGCTTATTACTTCCTCAAATAGCAATGAGTGAGCAATAGCAATGGCACTCACTCCTGCTCTCTGACACTCACAGCCCTCTGGCACATTGTTGTGTTTTCCACAGTGAAGACTGATGCAAAGTGCTCATTAAGTTCATCTGCCATTTCTGTGATCCCCATTACTATCCACCAGCATCATTTTCCAGTGGTTCAATATCAACTCTCACGTCCCTTTTACTCTTTATATTGTTACGTACCCCATAACTGGGCCACTTACCAGCGAAGATAGAGAGGTCCGTTGAAGTCTGATGGTACTATTTTTAACAGTATTTATTGATAAAAATACACAAAAATAATATCAATGCAAACATACAGATAATATACGTCATCAATACTAAATCTAAAAGCGCGGGTATAATAATAATCAATAAGAAATAGCTCTATCATTGTCTAGGGGATACTGTATTGTCCGATGGAAATATAAAGGTCACTCAAGTTCATTCAAGCTGCAGCTTTTGGTTGGAGAGAGAGCTGGATTAAAACTTGCCCATTCCTTTTATGATGTCAATCCTTCGAGAGTCGTTGGGGGCTGATTTCTCCTTTGTTGTTAGCTAAAGCCGTTCTTCTGTGGCAAGGCCCACCAATTCCGAGGCAAATGGAAAAGGATGCATGTGGCTTTCCACCGGCTTTCGCTATTACGCTGTTACAGGATTTCTAGTGTTTCTTCTGGTGCGTCTGAGGGGCTGTTCCCACAGACCCTCTTTTATCCTGACTCACAGGGTCTCAGATGTCAATCAGGGTGGAATGATGCCATCCCCCAACCAGCCCACATTTGCCTGACGGCTTCCATGAAGCACAGTACACAATACACAATTCCGTCTCCAAGAGACAATGGCCGCTTCCCGTGGCTTTGTATCGCGGAGGGGCCAGGACATTCCAACCTCTTTGTGGATTCTGCATGTCTTTCTCTCATTTCCTGGGTCTCCTGACCTGACTTAATAGCGATCTTGCGATTCCCAAAAAGGAGGGGGGGAGCACAAGCGTAACAATATAACTGAAAAAACTTTCAGTATCCTCCTTTTTATTATTGGCAGGTCTGCCCTCGTATTTCATCTTTTCCCTTCTTACTGCTTTTTTAGTTGCCTTTTGATGGATTTTGAAAGTTTTCCAATCATCTGACTTCCCACTCACTTTTGCTACCTTATATGTCCTTTCCTTGGCTTTTATGTAGTCCTTAACTCTCTTTGTTAGCTACGTTTGCCTACCGCTGCCATTTGAAAACAACTTCTTCTGTGAGACATATCTATCCTATGCCTTGTGAACTATTCCCAGAAACATCATCCATCTCTGCTCTGCTGTCATCCCCGCCAGTATCCCCGTCCAGTCCATCTGGGCAAGCCTTTCTCTCATGCCTCTGTAATTCCCTTTATTCCTTTGCAATACTGATGCATGTGATTTATGCATCTCCCTCTCAAATTGCAGTATGAATTCCATCATATTATGATCACTGCTTTCTAGGGTTCCCTTACGTAAAGCTCCCTAATAAGATCTGGGTTATTACACGACACCCAATCTAAGATAGCCTTTTCCCCGAGTAGGCTCAAGCACAAGCTGCTCTAAAAAGCAATCTTGTAGGTATTCAGCAAATCTGACAGGAACCTGATTTTTCCAATCCCCTTGAATATTGAAGTCCCCTATTACAATAATATCCTTTGATGTTAAGCTCCCAAATGTGGCCTTTTTTCAGCCACAACTCAGTGAAGCCCACAATATCATATCACTCTCTAATTGTGCCATGAGTCCGTCCATATTATTCTGAATGCTACACGCATTTAAACACAGCACCTTCTGTCCCGCATTCTTTGCCCTTTTGAATTTTGCCTCTGTGGTACACTAGAACACTTTACTCTGTCTGCATTTGTAGTGAATTATTGATTTGTCCTTCCATACATTCATGTTACATCCATCATCTACTTGTAGATCTTCTGGATCACCCTCATATTGGTTCCCATCACCCTGCCATATTAGTTTAAACCACTCCTAATAGCTCTAGTAAATCTGCCCACAAGATTGGTCCTTCTTGGATTCAAATGCAACTTGTCCCTTTTATACAAGCCACACCCACCCCAGAAGAGGTCCCATTTATCCAGAAATCTGAATCCCTGCCCCCTGCTCCAATTCTTCAGCCATGCATTTATCTGTCACCTCATTCTATACCTATCCTCACCGTCATGGGGCACAGGCAGTAATCTCGCGATTACTACCCTTGAGGTCCTGCTTCTCAGCTTCCTTCCTAACTCATTGTATCCTTTTTTCAGGACCTCGCCCCTTTTTCTTCCTATGTCATTGGTACCAATATGTACCATAACTTCTGGCTGTTGTGTCCGTATGAGATTTTTAGTGTGTGTGTTTCTATGTGTGCGTGTGTATGTGCATTTTGTGTCTGTGTTTGTGTGTGAGTACTCATGTGCAAATCTGTGTGTTTTTGTATGTCTGTGTGTGTGTGAGAGAGAGAGTTTGTATGTGCATGCATTTCTGTATCTGTGTTTTTCTGAGACTCTACATCTGTTTGCATGTGGGTGTTTGTGAGTTGATATGTGTGTGTTTGTGTGTGATGGTATATGTTTCTGTCCTTGTGTGTCTGCATGTAACTGTGGGCGTCTGGAGTTTGTGTGTATGTATGTCTGTGTCTGATGGCAGTGTCACTGTGTGTGTATATGTCTGTGTGCGTGTGAGTTCGTGTTGTGCCAGTATCTGTGTGTGTATGCATATCTGTGTGAGTCTATGTCGATATGTGTGTGTCTGTAAGTGTCAGTGTCTGTGTATGTATGTTCATGTGTGTGTGTGTGTCTGTAAGTGTCAGTGTCTGTGTATGTATGTCTGTGTTTGTGTATGTGTGTTTGTGTGTGTGTGTGTGTGTCTGTGTACAAGGGGTGATTGATAAGTTTGTGGCCTAAGGTAGAAGGATTCAATTTTAGAAAACCTAGCACATTTATTTTTCAATATAGTCCCTTCCTACACTTACACACTTAGTCCAGCGGTCGTGGAGCATACGGATCTTGGACCTCCAGAAAGTGCCCACAGATGGGTGATTGATTAGTTCGTGGCCTAAGGTAGAAGGAGATGAGTTATACAGCTCTTGTTACACACACATGCAGGTCAACTCTTTAAGTGATTGTGCAGAAAGTTTGAAGTTAATAACTTATCTCCTTCTACCTTAGGTCACACACTTATCAATCACCCTTGATGAGTTATTAACTTCAAATTTTCTGCATAATCACTCAAAGAGTTGAACTGCATGTGCATGTAATGAGAGCTGTATAACTCATCTACCTTAGGCCACGAACATCAATCACCCCTTGTATGTGTCCCTGCGCATGTCTGTGTGTGTCTGCATCTGAATGTGTTTTGTCTGTTTGTGTCTAAGTTCTTAATTGTGGGGATGAGCCTGTGTATGTGAGTCTATTTCTGCCTTTGTGTGAGTGTGTGTATGTTGTGTGTGTGTCTATATGTATTTGTGTGTGTGTATGTGTGTGTATATATATACTCTACTTTCTGAGGAAGCTGAAGAGAGCTAGCCTTTGCACAACTATACTCAGGTCATTCTACAAATACGCAGTAGAATGCATTCTGACAAGTGGCATTGCAGTTTGGTATGGAACTGCACTGTGGTGGACAGGAAGGTTCTACAACTGGTAACCAGAACTGCCCAACACATTACCGACACCAGCCTACCCACCATCAAGGACATATACACAGGAAGGGTGCCCGAGAAAGCCAGTGACATCATGAAGGACCACTCCCACCCTGCTCGTAGACTGTTTGTCCCACTCCAATTAGGGAGGAGGCTACATAGCATCCTGCCAGGACCACCAGACTCAAAAATAGTTACTTTCTCCAAGCAATAAAGCTGATCAACACCTCCAACCACTAACCCACCCCTCCGCATCCCCAACCACTATTACTTTATCATTTCCTGTCAGTAATCCTATGTACAGCCCAGCATCACTTTATTAACATACAGTCAATGTATATAAGCAATCTTTTGTACTTATATTTATTGTACTTTTTATTTTTGTATTCGTTATCTTATTGCTTTTTTTTCTGTTGGATCCAGGGCCAGATTAACCCCAAAAGTAGCATTTGCTACGGGCCCCGCATTTTTGAGGGCCCCGCCTGCACTAAAAGCTTGCAGGCTGCAGTCTGGTGAAATCGGCATTCTCACCATATTCTCATGACTGTTAGAGTGAGTTTTGGGCAGGTATCCTGACCTCTGCAAGAGACTGGCAGCTGTTGGTGGACCTTGAAAGGCAGCTGAGGTTCCCCGACCATATCGCAGCCACTACCCTGCGACCAGACATTGTCCTTGTGTCTGAGTCTATGAAGCAGGTGGTGATGCTGGAGCTGACAGTCCCATGGGAAGATCACTTGGAAGAGGCCTTTGAAAGGAAGCTATCTAAGTATGCAGGACTGGTCAGCAGCTGCCAGCAGGCTGGATGGAGAGCGAGGTGTCTCCCAGTGGAAGTTGGTTGTAGGGGATTCGCAGCCTGTTCCTTAGCCAGAGCCTACAGCAATTTGGGCATTGATGGAGGGAGGAAGAGGAGAGCCATCCGCAGTACCACTGATGCAGCAGAGAGGGCCTCAAGGTGGCTGTGGCTCAAGAGAGGGGAGTCATGGAGTCATGTGTAGCTAGCCATCTGGACTGGGTCTGATCAGCCCCGGCTGGGTCACCTGGAGAAGGATGTATGAAGTTGAAAGACCTGAAATACCCAATGATTCCAGGTACATCACTGAAGATGTGTCCAGAAGCATCAGTAGATGTATGCACACAGACAGTGGGTAGACGATTCATTTACACTTAAATAAATGACTTCAGCCATCAGTCTTCTGTTCTTCGACAAAGTACTGTGGATTGAGTTCATAACAATGCATTTCCTAAAGGCTGTGTACCCAGTTTCATTTGTAACAATGCATCTCTGGCACTTCTGAGACAAGAATGCTAAGTTTACAGGTAGTTGCAAGGACACCTTATCTATGCTTTTTGAATATGAATTGTCCTGTATGTTAGCACGTAACATACCAAATAACGTATTATGAACTTTAACTTGCATTCCTAAAGGCCATGAATGCCAGTTTAGGCATACTGGCGCCGGTAGAATGAATTTAATCAAAAGATGTGAAAACTTCAAAGAATTGTCTCCTTTTAACTATGAACTGTCCTTTATGTTTAGCAAATAAATATCAAGCCTCAATCACAAGGTGGTTAGACCTGTTCTGCCAGGGGTCTCTGCCTGCTGTAACCTTGTTTTGTCGAATAAAGAAACTGCCTTGTACCTACCTTTAAGGCAACACTCTGTGATTTCATCCACGCCACAACAACGACGAGCTGGCAACACTGTTGTTTTCATGTCAGGGGAGCTGCATGCTGCATGGTACAGTATGTGTGTGCAGGCATGTGTTGGCTCCTTGCTGTGTTGTGGTGATCTTTATGCTATCTCCCACGTTCCCAAGCTGCTGCAGCATGCGCTGTTACGCCACTGGAGGGTGCACCGCTGCAGTGAGCCTGCAACAAGGGACGTGCGACTCGACAGTTTTATATGACCCAGTTTATGATTCCTCATTTTTTTCCTGATTTTAGGTGGCCCGAACCAGCTCAGGAACATACAAGATCGGATTAGACTGTGAGTTTCAACCTGTATTTCCCAATTGAATGAGTTTCAATAAGCAACTAAACAGATAATTTTCAGAGAACTATTCCTAGTTGGTTGTTGAGTACATGTGATCCACATGCGCTCGTAGCCACAACAGTCACATAAATTTGTTATTGTTCACTAGTCTTTATTGATACCACTACTTAGCTTTAATAACATAAACTATTTGTTTTTAAATGCATATTTCATTTTTTTTCATTGCAGATAGCAATGAGCAATAGAGCCAGGGATATTGGACGTCATTATGCTTCTGGAAATGCAAAACATAAAGCGAAGGAAGAAAAACAAAGAAGAGACCAACTTGTGATATCAAAAACATGTAAGTTGACAGAATATTCTGATGTTCATGGAGATGGTGCTATAACGGATGAAGCTGGAAATATGGGAACAACTAGTACTAGTGCAGCAGAAGGCATGATACAGCAACAGCCAACATTCATTGAATGTGAAAGAACAAGTGAAAAGAACAAGTACTCTAAAGATATTGATGAATGGCCAAACAATCTAGATGAATATTGGATAGCCAAGGGAAGTGATGAATGTCAACATGCTGAGAGTGACTTCTCTTCATCCCTGCGATTGTATGAGAATGAAAAAAAACCTCAGCACTGTCAGAAGTCTTATTTTATAAATGTTCATAAACCTACAAAAAAAGCAACATTCAAGAAATTGGTAATGTTATTCAGAAAGCAAAGGAAGCCTATTCTGTTTCCCATTCAAGGTTATGACTTCAGGATGTTCATCAAAGTTCAGTGAAGAGGGGTTTAATGACTGGAAAAATGCAAGCAATCTGTTACGTCAACATTAAGAAAGTTCCTTACATAGACAAGCTTTAATTTCACTGTCGATGCGCAAAAACAAAGCTAAATATGTCGATTACCACTCTGTGAAAGAAATGGAGACTGAACAAAAGTATTGGCGCACCACTTCTAGAGCGAATAATTGAAGTTGTAAAGTTTTTAGCAGAATGAGGCCTTTCATTTTGTGGTAGTGGTGAAACAGCTGGCTCGCCTCATAATGGAAATTACTTGGGGTTCTTAGAATTACTGGCCAAGTTTGACCCTTTTCTGGCAGAGCATATAAATGCTCATGCAAACCAAGGAAGGGGACATAAATCATACTTATCTAAAACAACATGTGAGGAATTCATCAATCTGATTGGATCCAGCATACTGGATCACATTATCGGTGAAGTGAGGAAATACAAGTATTATTCTGTTTCATTGGATTCTGCTCCAGATATATCTAATGCAGACCAGCTGACTTTGACTGTGCGCTATGTTTTGCCGTCTGGACCAGTTGAAAGAGTTGTTAAGTTTTTGGATATGGAAGGCCATAGTGCTGAACAGATCACTCAAAGTTTACTTAACTTTTTAAAGGAAAATGACATTGATATAAAATACTGCCGTGGTCAAAGTTATGACAATGCCAGCAACATGAGTGGTAAGTATAGTGGCTTACAAACACGAATTGAAGAGCTGAATGAGTTTGCGGATTACATTCCATGTTTTGCACATTCACTAAATTTGGTTGGAAAACGTGCTGCTGAATGTTGTCATGAAGCATTAATTTTCTTTCAATTTGTAGAAAGCCTGTACACATTTTTTTCTGTTTCTACTTATCAGTGGGATCTCCTTTCTGCTGCATTATCTGATGGTGGTGCTCATTTGCCCATTGTGAAAAGAACAAAAACACTTTTACACAGCTTTTCTGCAATAAAACAAGTCTTGGATGACATTTCAAATAACAATGATCAGAAGGCAGAGTGTCGACAACAGGCTCATGGACTACTTTCAACCATGATGAAGTTGGAAACAGGAATAATGGTCATATTGTGGGATCAAGTATTATAGCGTTTTCAAATGACCAGTGTTTCTTTACAATCTTCTGGCCAAGACTTGAACACAGCTTGTGCACTCTATGAATCCTTGCATGGATATATTCAAGCTATGTGGTCTACTTTTTCAGACATTGAGCAAAAAGCCAAGGATCAGACTAAGTGTGAAGATTATCAACAGCAAACTCGAAAAAAAACACAAGCAAAATTACGTTTGTTTCAGTGGTTCCAGCACTCTTGATCTACTTGTTGAATCTCAAACACCTTCTCAGAAGTTTAAAAGCCAAACATTTCTTGCCATTATTGACAGCTTGCTTTCTGCCCTGTCAAAAAGGCAGAAAGCTTATCTAAAGGTGAATGGTGTTTTTCGATTCCTTCATCAGTTACAGTCGTTTACACCTGAAGAGATCGTAAAGAGGTCAGCAAATCTTGTTAAATCATATCCGGAAGATCTTGAAGAAAGTCTTAATGAAGAATTTGCGCAGTTTACTGAACTGTTGAAAATTGATCTTGCTTCTCATATTGGCGCCAAACAAGACCTTGTAGAGTTACAGTTGACACAAAGTACAATACAGATGCTGTGGTCAAATCAAGACGTACAAACAAGCTGGATGAAGCTGGTTCACGCAAACTCGATTTCAATTTTTAAGAGAAGTTTGGATAGGTGCAAGGATGGTAGGGATATGGAGAGCTATGGTCCTGGTGCAGGTTGATGGGAATTTAAATTGTTCTGTAAGGACTAGGTGGGCTGAAGAGTCTGTCTCTGTGCAGTACGTTTCTGTGGCACTACAACAATCAATTGCATCCATTTTGGAGGACAGAAAAGGTGGTTTAGCATCTTATCTGAACCTAGACACTTTAATAATGAATACTATGACTATATACTGTAAATACTTTGACTATTTTGCTCAAAATACTTTTGCTTGTGTTCTTTCTTGTAAAATGTGTGAATAGTTTATGTTCATGTTCTTGTGAATGCTGCCTGCCCATGCGTCTGTGATGTTGCTGAACTTGTGCACACATGGATGTGCAGATTCAAGATTCAAGATTGTTTAATGTCATTTCCTGCACACAAGTGTAAAGGAGAGCGAAATATTTGTACTGTGAATCTGATCCAACCAGGGCTGGATTAAGTGCGGGGCCTGTGGCATATGTTATAAAGGGACCCTGAATTTTAAAAATGCACATTAATTTATTAATTAATGTGCAAAGTATTAAAACCTAAATTATTTACTTGCATAATAAAGTAATTCAACTTTTTCATTTGCTATATAGCCAGATAATACAACAAATGTCTGACACTTCAGTAATAGTATTACCTACATGTAGGTATCAATTTCAAGTGTCAAAAGTAACAAAACTACAATTTAAAAGTTAGATTTTCTAGACTTAGCATGAGCAAATTTGTTGATGATACTGGAAATGTCTATTTCACGCAGAAGTTCATATTCGATGCTCATTAGAGTGAGATTGTTCAATCTGTTTTGACACATGGTGCTCCTTAGTTCATTTTTAATACAGTTGGTAACCATCAGTGACAGATAGATGTGCAAGGCATTTTCTACATTTGGAAAACATGACCCCAAAGAATTGTCAGTCATCAAATGGTACAACTGTAACTCTGGACATACAAACAAGCTGGATGAACTCAGCAGGTCGGGCAACATCCGTTGAAAGGAGCAGTCAATGTTTCAGGCCGAGACCCTTCGTCAGGACTGAAGAAGGAGGGGGCAGAGGCCCTTTAAAGAAGATTGGGAAGGTGAAGGTGAAAAACCAATCAAAGGAAAGATCAAGGAGTGGTGGTGGGGAAGCAGGGAGGGGATAGGCCGGAGAGGTGAAGAAGGAATGTAAGTGGAAAGCACTATGGGTAGTAGAAGAAGGCAGAATCATGAGAGAGGTGATAGGCAGCTAGAAGAGGAGGCAGAGTGAAAGTGTGATAGGGGAAGGGAGAGGGAGGGAATTACCGGAAGTTGGAGAATTCGATGTTCATACCTGTGGTGAACTACATATACCTGTCTGGACACGCCCCCTGATGACTGCTCCTGTAGCTCCTCCCACAGACCCCTGTATAAAGGTGATGGAGGTCTGAGCCCGGCCTCTCAGTCTCCAGGATGTAGTATGGTGGTCACTCACTGCTCGTTCCTTCTTCCAGTCAATAAAAGCCGATACCTCGCTTTTAATTCTCAGAGTGAGTTATTGATGGTGCATCAATACCAAGGGGCTGGAGACTACCCAGACGGTATATGAGGTGTTGCTCCTCCAACCTGAGTTTGGCCTCATCATGGCAGTAGAGGATGCCATGTATGGACATATCCAAATGGGAATGTGAAGAAGAGTTGAAGTAGGTGGCAACTGGGACATCCTGTCTGTTGTGGCGGATGGGGTGGAGCTGCTCGACAAAGCAGTCCCACAATCTGCGTCGGGTCTTGCCGATGTAGAGAGGGGTAGAGAGGGAAAGATGTGCTTAGTGGTGGGGTCCTTTTGAAGGTGGCGGAAGTTGCGGAGGATCCACTTCAACTCTCCTTCAAATTCCCATTTGGATATGTCCATACATGGCCTCCTCTACTGCCATGATGAGGCCAAACTCAGGTTGGAGGAGCAACAAAGACTTGCTGTACATTCCCAAACCAAAAGCCAGGAAAGTATGTTGTCTACTGAAGGATAGCTCTGTGGTATTCAAGTTTGGCAACCCAGGCCAGTACCAGAAAACCAGGTAGGATTTGCATAGGGCTATTTCAAGGGCTAAGAGATAATTTCATACGAGGTTGGAGGCGACATCTTATGCATAGCAACTATGGCAAGGCCTGCAAGATATTACTTCCTACAAAGCGAAACCCAAAAGCATGAATGCCAGCAGTGCTTCACTACCAGATGAACTCAACGCCTTCTATGCCAGCTTTGAAAGAGAGAACACAACTACAGCTGTGAAGATCCCTGCTGCACCTGATGACCCTGTGATCTCTGTCTCAGAGGCCGATGTTAGGCTGTCTTTAAAGAGGGTGAACCCTCGCAAGGCGGAAGATCCTGATGGAGTACCTAGTAAAGCTCTGAAAACCAGTGCCAACCAACTAGTGGGAGTATTCAATGACATTTTCAACCTCTCACTGCTACGGGCAGAAGATCCCACTTGCTTCAAAAAGGCAACGATTACACTAGTGCCTAAGAAGAATAATGTGGGCTGCCTTAATAACTATCGCCCGGAGCACTCACATTGACAGTGATGCAATGCTTTGCGAGGCTGGTCATAACTAGACCGAACTTCTGCCTCAGCAAGGACCTATCGCCACAATAGGTCAACGGCAGATAAAATCTCAACAGCTCTCCGCATGGCTTTAGACCACCTGGACAACACAAACACCTATGTCAGGATGCTGTTCATCAACTATAGCTCAGCATTTAATACCATCATTCCCACAATCCTGATTGAGAAGTTGCAGAAACTGAGCCTCTGTACCTCCCTCTGCAACTGAGTCCTCAACTTCCTAACTGGAAGACCACAATCTGTGCAGATTGGTGATAACATCTCCTCCTTGCTGACAATAAACACTGGCGCACCTCAGGGGTGTGTGCTTAGCCCACTGCTCTACTCTCTATATACACATGACTATGTGGCTAAGCGTAGCTCAGGTAGCATCTACAAATTTGCTCACAATACAACCATTGTTGGTAGAAACTCAGGTGGTGACGAGAGGATGTACAGGAGCGAGATATGCCAACTAGTGGAGCGGTGCCGCAGCAACAACCTGGCACTCAATGTCAGTAAGACAAAAGAACTGATTGTGGACTTCAGGAAGGGTAACATGAAGGAACTCATACCAATCCTCATTTCAGAATCAGAAGTGGAGAGACTGAGCAGTTTCAAGTTCCTGGGCGTCAAAATCTCTGAGGATCTAACCTGGTCCCAACATATTGATGTAGTTATAAAGAAGGCATCATCTGTACTTCATTAAGAGTTTGAAGAGATTTGGCATGTCAACAAATACACTCAAAAACTTCTATAGATGTACAGTGGAGAGCATTCTGATGGACTGCAACTGTCTGGTATGGTGGGGTGGGGGGGTGCTACTGCACAGGACTGAAAGAAGCTGCAGAGGATTGTAAATTTAGTCAGCTCCATCTTGGGTACTAGCCTATAAAGTACCCAGGACATCTTCAGGGAGTGGTGTCTCAGAAAGGAAATGTCCATTATTAAGGACGTCCAGCACCCAGGGCATGCCCTTTCCTCACTGTTACCATCAGGTAGGAGGTACAGAAGCCTGAAGGCACACACTCAGTGATTCAGGAAGAAGATGTTCCTCTATCATTCAATTCCTAAATGGGCATTGAACCCTTGGACCTCACTTCTACCTCACTTTTTTTTAATATACTGCATTTCTGGTTTTGCACATTTTTGATCTATTCAATATACATATACTGTGATTGATTTCTTGATTATTATTGTTATTATTTTATTTTCCCTTCTAGACTATGTATTACATTGAACTGCTGCTGCAAACTTAACAAATTTCACATCACATGCCAGTGATAATAAACCTGATTCTGATTCTGAAATGGCAAAGCAGACTGGATGGACTGAATGGCCTAATTCTGTTCCTATGTCTTAAGGCCTAAACACATGTTTACCAACTACCACTTTCTGCTTTCTGCTCCCTCTGCAGATCTCTTGTCCATTTGTCCTTGTCCATCAATGGGTCTCCTGGCACATATCCCTGCAACTGACAAAAATACTACACCTGCCCATTCACCTCCTCCCTTACTCCATTCATGGCCCAAAACAGTCCTTCCAGGTGAGGTAAAACTTCACCTGCAAATCTGTATAGTTCTTCTATTGTATCCAGTGCTCCCAATGCAGACTCTTCTACATTTGTGAGGCTCAGTTTAACCGTTTTATCGAGGACCACTCCAACCACCAAAAGTGGGATTTCCCTTTGTCCAATTAATATAATTCCTATCCACACTCCCATTCCAACATATTGGCCCATGGCTTCCTCTCATGCCATGATGAGGCCACCCTTAGGCTGGAGGAGTAACACCTTATATTTTGTCTATGTAGCTTCCAACCAGATGGCATGTGCATCAATTTCTCCTTCCAGTAAACTTTTGTCCTAACCCTCCCATCTTCTTCTATTCTTCACTCTATCCTCTTACCCCTTCTCCTCACTTGTCTATCACCTACTCCTGGAGTCCATCCTTCCCTTTCTCCCATGGTCCACTCTCCACTCATATCAGACACCTTACTCTCCAGCCCTTTACCTTTCCAACCCAAACATCTTCTAGCGATTCTCCTTAACGCTGCCCCCACCTTTTTATTCTGGCATTTTCCCCCTTCCTTTCCAGTCCTGAAGAAATGTCTCAGCCCAAAGTGCCAAATGTTTCTTCATTTCCATAGATACTGCCTGACCTGCTGAGTTCCTCCAGTATTTTGAGTGTGTAACTTTCCCAGCTGGTGGTGTCCGCCACAATGACAGGTCCACTGTGGACAACGCTCCCACCTGGTGGTGTCCTGCTGTAATGACACAACAGTGCACTGACAACAATTGACTTTCTGTGCCAAGGCCCTTCATCAAAACAGGGAAGGAAGACATTTATTCAGAATAAGATAGTACACAGATATTATTGGACACCATTTAGATTCTACAAAATGGGGATTGTTGATAATCATTTATGCTGGAAATTTAAAAATGAGGTGGGGACATATTTTCATATGATTTGGGAGTGTTCCATGGTTCGTCCATTTTGGCGTAAAGTTCTTGATTTGTTGGGGACTTGGTCAGGTCCTACACTGCCCTTGTACCCAGGGCTTTGTCTCCTGGGTGATAGGACAATGATACCTAATGTAAACAATGACAAATTTACTATTTTAAAGGTGGGTCTCATCACAGCTGCAAGAATTATATTGCAAAACTGGAAAAAACCCAGATGTCCCACTGTGAGAGAATGGACTGAGGAAATGGTTAAGATTTCATCGTCTGAACACATGTTGGGAAGAATTAACAGTGAGGGAAAAGTGCAAGACACGTGGGATCAATTTTGGTTGTATGTTAATTTAAACTTAAATTAGAAGTTTTTTTTCTGTTTCTTAGTTTTATATGTTTTCCTGTCATGGGATGGCTGTATAAATATGCTGTACTGTATCTGCTCTATGGTATGCTGTGCTGCTTTGTAAAATAAGAATAAATAATAATAAAAATTTGAATTACAAAAAATCTGGAAAGGAAGAGGACAGAAGGTAGTATAAGAAGGTAGGAAGAGTGATAGGAGTTGGCAGGTGGTAGGAGATGAAACTGGGAGGTGAGATATGGAAAAGGTAAAGAGCTGCAGAAGAACAAATCTAATAGAACATGAAAGTAAAACAAGGAAGAAAGGAAGGATGACTGAAACCAAAGGGAGGTACTGAGCAGGTAAAAAGAGAAGGGATGAGAGGTAACGAGAACAGGAAATGGAAAAATAGAGGAGGGAGGGATGAGATGTTAATGGAAGTTGCAAAAATCAATGCTCATGCCATCAGATTAGAGGCTGCCCAGATGGAATATGAGATGTTACTCCTCCAACCTAAGTTTGGCCATGTGAAATATTTATGTGTTTATTTCCACTGGGCACAGCGGAAACACTTTTATTTCATACAGTCTGTACAGTATATTTCAGCATCAAGGTAGTACGAGAAAGGGAATTCCATAAAGGTTAATTTGCAGGTTGAGTCAATGGTGATGAAGGCAAATGCGATGCTAGTGGAATGAGATGCCAGATAAAGTGGTAAATGCGGGCTCACTTTTAACATCTAAGAAAAACTTGGACAGGTACATGGATGAGAGGTGTATGGAGGGATATGGTCCAGGTGCAGGTCAGTTGGACTAGGCCGAAAAATGGTTCGGCACAGCCAAGAAGGGCCAAAAGGCCTGTTTCTGTGCTGTAATGTTCTATGGTTCTATGGTTCTAGTACTCATTTTGAGAGGACTAGAATATAAGAAGCAAGGATGTAATGTTGAGGTTTAATAAAACACTGTTGAGGCCTTATTTGGAGCATTGTAAGCAGTTTTGGGCCCTTTATCCATGAAAGTATTGCCTTACAGTGGAGAGGGTTCAAAGGAGTTTCATGAAATTGATTCTGGGATTGAATGACTTGTCATTTGAGGAGTGTTTGATGGCTCTGGACCTCTACATACTGGAATTCAGAAGAATAAAGGGTGATCTCATTGAAAGCTATCAAATGTTGAAAGGCATCAATAGACTGGATGTGGAGAAGATGTTTCCTATGGTGGGGGGGAGTCTAAGACTAGAGGACACAGCCTCAGAATAGAGCAGCATCGTTTCAGAATGGAGATAGAGAGTGGTGAATCTGTGGAATTCATTTCCACAGGTTGCCTTGGAGCCCAAGTTATTGGGTATATTTGATGTAGAAGTTGATAGATTATTGATTAGTCTGACCATGTGTTCCCTTGGACACGACGGGAGGCAAGTGACAAAATTGCTAGGGCCCTAACAGTGACAGTTAAGTCACTCTTGGTGATAGGAGAGGCACCAGAAGATTGGAGAACAGCCAATGTTGTTCTGCTGTTTAAAGAAGTCTCTAAACATAAGCCAGGAAGTTATAGGCCAGTGAGTCTGACATCAGTAGTGGGAAAGTTATTGGAAGGTATTCTAACAGACTGGATGTATAAATATTTGGATAGACATGGACTGATTGGGGATCAGCATGGCTTGTGTATTGTAAGTCATTTAATCAATCTTAGTGTTTTTTGAGGAAAGTGGATGAAGGCAAGCAAACGAGAAAATCTGCAGAAGCTACAAATCGAAGTAACACACACAAAATATTGGAAGAACTTAGCAGGCAGGGGCAGCATCCATGGAGATGAGTGAACTATCAATATTTTGGGCCGAAACCCTTCATCAGGGCTGGAAAAAAGAGATGAAGTCAGAGTAGGAAGGTGGTGGGAGGAGAGGAAGAAGAACAAGGAATAGGTATTAAGTGAAACAGGGAGAAGGAGAGGGGTGAAGTAAAGAGCTGGGTCATCAATTGCTGATAGAGAAGGAGAAGGGAGAATCTGATAGGAGATGACAGAAAGCCGTGGAAGAAAGGGAAGGGGGAGGAACACAAGAGGGAGGTGATGGACAGGTAAAGAGTTAAGGGGAGAGAGAGAAGTGGAATGGGGAATGGTGAAGGAGAGAGTGGGGCAATTACCAGAAGTTCAAAAAATTGATATTCATGCCATCAGGTTGGAGGCTACCCAGATGGAATATAAAGTCACAACACACACAAAATGCTGGTGGAACACAGCAGACCAGGCAACATCAATAAGGAGAAGCACTGTCGATGTTTCGGGCTGAGACCCTTCGTCCTGACGCTGCCATGTACTTTGTACTCTGCCTTGGAGTTTGTCCTTCCAAAGTGTACCACCTCACACTTCTCGGGTTGAACTCCAACTGCCACTTCTCAGCCCACTTCTGCATCCTATCAATGTCTCTCTGCAATCTTTGACAATCCTCTACACTATCTACACCACCAACCTTTGTGTCATCTGCAAACTTGCCAACACACCCTTCTACCCCCACATCCTGGCTGTTAATAAAAATCACAAAAAGTAGAGGTCCCAGAACAGATCCTTGTGGGACACCACTAGTCACAACCCTCCAATCTGAATGTACTCCCTCCACCATGACCCTCTGCCTTCTGCAGGCAAGCCAATTCTGAATCCACCTGGCCAAACTTCCCTGGATCCCATGCCTTCTAACTTTCTGAATAAGCCTACCGTGTGGAACCTCATCAAATGCCTTACTAAAATCCATGTAGATCACATCCACTGCACTACCCTCATCTATATGCCTGGTCACCTCCTCAAAGAACTCTATCAGGCTTGTTAGGCACGATCTGCCCTTCACAAAGCCATGCTGACTGTCCCTGATCAGACCATGATTCTCTAAATGCCCATAGATCCTATCTCTAAGAATCTTTTCCAACAGCTTTCCCACCACAGACGTAAGGCTCATTGGTCTATAATTACCCGGACTATCCCTACTACCTTTTCTGAAAAAGGAGACAACATTCGCCTCCCTCCAATCCTCCAGTACCATTCCCATGGACAACGAGGACATAAAGATCCTAGCCAGAGGTTCAGCAATCTCTTCCCTTGCCTCGTGGATCAGCCTGGGGAATATTCCATCAGGCCCCGGGGACTCATCCGTCCTAATGTATTTTAACAACTCCAACATCTCCTCCCCCTTAATATCAACATGCTCCAGAATATCAACCTCACTCATATTGTCCTCACCGTCATCAAGTTCCCTCTCAGTGGTGAATACCGAAGAGAAGTATTCATTGAGGACCTCGCTCACTTTCACAGCCTCCAGGCACATCTTCCCACTTTTATCTCTAATCGGTCCTACCTTCAATCCTGTCATCCTTTTGTTCTTCACATAATTGAAGAATGCCTTGGGGTTTTCCTTTACCCTACTCGCCAAGGCCTTCTCATGCCCTCTTCTTGCTCTTCTCAGCCCCTTCTTAAGCTCCTTTCTTGCTACCCTATATTCCTCAATAGACCCATCTGATCCTTGCTTCCTAAACCTCATGTATGCTGCCTTCTTCCACCTGACTAGATTTTCCACTTCACTTGTCACCCATGGTTCCTTCACCCTACCATTCATTATCTTCCTCACCGGGACAAATTTATCCCTAACATCCTGCAAGAGATCCTTAAACATCGACCACATGTCCATAGTACATTTCCCTGCAAAAACATCATCCCAATTCACACCCGCAAGTTCTAACCTTATAGCCTCATGATTTGCCCTTCCCCAATTAAAAATTTTCCTGTCCTCTCTGATTCTATCCTTTTCCATGATAATGCTAAAGGTCAGGGAGCAGTGATCACTGTCCCACAGATGCTTACCCACTGACAGATCTGCGACCTGATTTTCACCTAATGCTTCTCCCTCCTCTTCCTCGTTCCTTGTTTTTCCACCTTCTTCTTCCACATTCCTGTTTCTCTCCCCCCTTCCATCCAATCTTCTCACCCAGTTTACAACCATGAGTCATAGAGAACTACAACACAGACCCACCAAGTCCATGCCGAAACTTTTAAATTGCCTAGTCAAATTGCCCCACACTTGGGACATAGCCCACCATACTCCTACCATCCATGTACCTATCCAAACTTCTCTTAATGTTGAAAGCAAAATCGTATCCATCACTTGTGCTATCAGGTCTTTCCACACTCTAACCACTCTCTAAGCAAAGATGTTTCACCCCATATTCCCCCTAAACTTTTCACCTTTCACACTTAACCTATGACTTCTAGTTCTAGTCTCATCTAACCTCAGTGGAAATAACCTACTTGTCATCTTGGCCCTTCTAGTCCGTGCCGAACACTTATTCTCACCTAGTCCCACCTACCTGCACTCAGCCCATAACCCTCCATTCCTTTCCTGTCCATATACCTACCCAATTTTTTTAAAATGACAAAATCGAACCTGCCTCTACCACTTCTACTAGAAGCTCGTTCCACACAGCTACCACTCTCTGAGTAAAGAAGTTTCCCCTCGTATTACCCCTAAATTTTTGCCACTTAACTCTCAACTCATGTCTCTTGTTTGAATCTCCCCTACTCTCAATGGAAAAAGCCTATCCACGTCAACTCTATGAATCCCCCTCATAATTTTAAATACCTCAATCAAGTCCCCCTCAACCTTCTACGCTCCAAAGAATAAAGACCTAACTTGTTCAACCTTTCTGTGTAACTTAGGTGCTGAAACCCAGGTAACATTCTAGTAAATCTCCTCTGTACTCTTTCTATTTTGTTGACATCTTTCCTATAATTCGGTGACCAGAACTGCACACAATACTCCAAATTTGGCCTCACCAATGCCTTGTATAATTTTAACATTACATCCCAACTCCTATACTCAATGCTCTGATGTATAAAGGCCAGCATACCAAAAGCTTTCTTCACCACCCTATCCACATGAGATTCCACCTTCAGGGAACTATTCACCATCTTTACCCTATCTGTACCCTTCATAATTTTGTACACCTCTATTAAATTTCCCCTCAACCTTCTATGCATTAGGGAATAAAGTTCTAACCTATTCAATATTTCCCTATAACTCTTGCCTTACCTTCATCAACTTTCCTGGTAACATCCTCAAAAGACTCTATAAAATTGGTTAGACAGACCTACCACGAACAAAGCCATGCTGACTATTGCTAATCAGTCCCTCTCTATTGAAATACTTATTGCATTACCAAGTCAGGGAAAATCCTGCCTGATGAACCTGTTGGAATTCTTTGAGGAGATTACAAGTAGGATAGATAAAACAGATGCAGTGAATGTTGTATATTTGGACTTCCAGAAGACCTTTGACAAGGTGCCACACATGAGGCTGATTACCAAGTTAAGAGCCCATGGCATTACAGGAAAGCTACTAACATGGTTAGAGCATTGGCTGTTCGGTAGTAGGCAGCAAATGGGAATAAAAAGATTCTTTTCTGGTTGGCTGCCAGTGACTAGTGGTGATTTGCAGGGGTCGGTGTTGGGACCACTTCTTTTTATGCTGTATATAAACGATTTAGATGATGGAATAGATGGCTTTGTTACCAAGTTTCCAGATGATATGAAGATTGATGGAGGGGCAGGTAGTGTTGAGGAAACAGGTAGGATGCAGAAGGACTTAAACAGATTAGGAGAATGGATAAGAAAGTGGCAAATGAAATACAATGCTGGAAAATGCATGGTCATGCACTTCGGTAGTAGAAATAAACGTGTGGACTATTTTCTAAACAGGGAGATAATCCTGGAATCTGAGATGCAGAGGGACTTGGGAGTCCTTGTGCAGAACACCCTGAAGGTTAACTTGAGTCGGTGGAGAGGAAGGCAAATGTCATGTTAGCATTCATTTCAAGAGGTCTAGAATACAAGAAGACGGATGTGCTGCTGAGGCTTTATAAGGCTCTGGTGAGGCCTCACCTTGAGTAATGTGAACAGTTTTGTGCCCCTCATCTTAGAAAAGATGTGCTGGTATTGCAGAGGGTCCAGAGGAAGTTTGCAAGGATAATTCCAGGAATGAAAAGGTCATCATATGAAGAATATTTGATGGCTCTGGGTCGGTACTAGCTAGAATTCAGAAGGATGAGGAGGGATCTCATTGAAACTTTTCGAATATTGAAAAACCTAGACGGAGTAGATTTGGAAAGGATGTTTCCCATGGTGAGACAGTCTAGGACAAGAGGGCACAGACTCAGGATAGAGGGGCGCCCTTTCAAAACAGAGATGCAGAGAAATTTCTTTAGCCAAAGGGTAGTAATCTTGTGGAATTTGTTGCCACATGGAGCTGTGGAGGGCAGGTCATTGAGTGTATTTAGGGCAGAGATTGATAGGTTCTTGATTGGACATAGCATCAAAGATTACAGGGAGAAGGCCGGGAACTGGGGTTGAGGAGGAAATAGAACAAAAAGATCAGCATGATTGAATGGCGGAGCAGACTCAATGGGCCAGATGGCCTAATTCTGCTCCTATCTCTTATGGTCTTATGGTCTAAATATCCAGTCCCTTAGAATACCTTCCGTACTACTGATGTCAGGCTCAATGGCCTATAAAGTCCTACCTTATTATCAGAGTCCTTCTTAAAGAGCAGATTAAGTTTGGCTATCCTCCAATTCTCTAGCACTTCACTTGCCACAAAGGATGATTCAAATATCTCTGCTAGGGCACCTGCAATTTGTGCACTTGCCACCCACAAGGTCCGAGGGAACACTTCGCCAGGCCCTGGAGATTTATCTATCCTATTTTGAGCCAGGACAGCAAACACCTCCTTCTCTGTATGAGGTCCATGAAGTCAATGCTGCCTTGCCTTACTTCTATAGATTCTGTGTCCATCTCCTAAGTAAATACAGATGCCTAAAGTTCTTTTAAGATCTCCCTTATCTCTTTTGGCTCTTCATTCTCCTTCACCTTGTCTGCTACAGCAACCTTGCACCTTCTTCTAGCCTTCCTGATTTCTTTCTTAACTGTTCTTGTGCATTTCATATGCTCCATAAGCACCTCATTTGTTCCTACAAATGGAATGAGGGAGGATTGAGCTAGTGTAGACTGGGAACACAGGCTATATGGTGAGACAGTTGAGGAACAGTGGAAGAGTTAAAGAGATTTTTCACAGTGTTCAACAAAAGTATATTCCAGTTAAAAGCAAGGACTGTAACGGTGGGAAGAGCCAGCCTTGGATGACTAAGGAAATAAAAGAAGGCATCAAACTAAAACCTCATGCGTACAACATCACCAAGAACAGTGGGAAACTGGAAGATTGGGAAAACTTCAAAAAGCAACAAAGTAAGAAAGTGAACAATAAAGGGAAGCTAGATTATGAAAGTAAACTAGCACAAAATGTAAAAACCGATAGCAAAATTTTTTATAATTATATAAAGTGGAAAAGGGTAGCTAAAGTGAATGTAGGTCCCTTGAAGGACAAAAAGGGGGAATTGATGTTGGGTAATCAGGAAATGGCAGAGGCTTTGAGTGACTATTTTGTGTTGGTCTTCATGGTGGAGGACACATCTATCATGCCAAAGAGAGATGTTATGGATGTGATGGGAGGTGTGGACCTCGATACAATATAGCTATCACTAAAGAGGTAGTGTGGGCCTGAAGGGTGAGAGTCTCGTACTCTCAGTACATTGTTTGTTGTTTGTTGTCTACATCAATGACCTAGGTGATAATGTGGTAAATTAGATCAGCAAGTTTGCTGATGACACTAAGATTGGAGGCATTGTGGACAGTGAGGAAGGCTTTCAAAGCTTGCGAGGGATCAGGACCAACTGGAAAAACGAGCCAGAAAATGGCAGATGGTATTTAATGCAGACAAGTCACGTGTTGCATTTTGGAAGGACAAATCAAGGTAGGGCATACACAGTAAATGGTAGGGCACTGAGAGTGCGGAGGAACAAAGGGATCTGGGAGTTCAGATACATTATTCCCTGAAAGTGGCGTCACAGGTAGACAGGGTTGTAAAGAAGGCTTTTGGCACCCTGACATTAATAAATCAAAGTATTGAGTATAGGCGTTGGGATGTTATAGTGAGGTTGTATAAGACATTGGTGAGGCCAAATTTGGAGTATTGTGTGCAGTTCTGGTCACCTAACTATAGGAAGGATATCAGTAAGATTGAAAGAGCGCAGAGAAGATTTACTAGGATGTTGCTGGGTCTTCAGGAGTTGAGTTACAGGGAAAGACTGAACAGGTTAGGACTTTATTCCTTAGAGCATAGAAGAATGAGGGGGGATTTGATAGAGGTTTACAAAATTATGTAGGGTATAGACAGAGTAAATGCAAGTAGGCTCTTTCCACTTAGATTAGGAGAGATAAATACGAGAGGACATAGCTTTAGGGTGAAAGGGGAAAGGTTTAGGGGGAACATTAGGGGGAGCATCTTCATTCAGAGAGTGGTGGGAGTGTGAAATGAGTTGCCATCTGACGTGGTAAATGCGGACTCACTCTTAAGTTTTAAGAATAAATTGGATAGATACATGGATGGGAGAGGTCTGGAGGGTTATGGACTGGGTGCAGGTCAATGGGACTAGAGGAATAAAGTTTCAGCACAGACTAGAAGGGCCAAATGGCCTGTTTTCTGTGCTGTAGTGTTCTATGGTTCTATGGTGAACCTCCTCTGCACTGCCTGCAAAGCCAGTATACCCTTCCTCAAGTAACGAGACCAGAACTGCACGCAGTACTCCAAGTGCAGCCTCATCAGTACCCTGTACAGTTGCAGCATAACCTTCCTACTCTTAAATTCAATCCCTCTAGCAATGAAGGTCAATATTCCATTTGCCTTCTTGATCGCCTACTGCACCTGCAAACCAATCTTTTGTGACTCATGCACAATCCCTCTCAAGTCCCTCTGCACAGCAGCATGCTGCAATTTTTCACCATTTAAGTAATAATCTGTCCTTCCAATTTTCCTTCCAAAGTGGATAACCTTGCATTTACCAGCATTGTAGTCCATTTGCCAGACCTTTGCCAGTCACTTAACCTATTTATATCTCTCTGCAGACTCTCCAAATCTTCTGCACAATTTGCTTTTGCATTCAGTTTAGTATCATCAACAAACTTAGATACACTACACTTGATTCCCTCTTTCAGATTGTTAATATATATCATGAATAGTTACTGGCCCAGCACCGACCCTTGTGGCACACCGCTCACCACTGATTGCTAACCAGAATAACACCCATGTATCCCAACTCTCTGATTTCTATTAGTTAACCAATCCTCTATCCATGCTAATACATCACCCCCACCTATATGCATCCTGATCTTATGGATAAGTCTTTTATGCGGCACCTTATCAAATGACTTCTGAAAACCCAAGTAAATAATGTTCATCTGTTCTCCTCTATCCACTGCACTCATTATATCCTCAAAGAACTCCAGTAAGTTGCCAAACAGAACCTGCCTTTGCTGAATCCATGCTGCATCTGCCTGATGGATCCATTTCTTTCCAGATGCCTCGCTATTTCTTCTTTAATGACAGCTTCAAGCATTTTCTCAACTACAGGTATTAAACTAACTGGCCTATTATTACCTGCCTTTTGCATAAATCCTTTTTTAAACAGTGGCGTGACATTTGCCATCTTCCATTCCGCTGGGACCTGCCCAGAGTCCAGAGAATTTTGGTAAATCATCATCAAAGCCTCTCCTACAACTTCTACCATTACTTTCAGCACCCTGGGATGCATTCCATCAGTACCAGGGGACTTGTCTGTCTTCAGGCCAACAGGTTTGCTCAGCACTGCCTCTAGACCAGGGGTGGGCAAACTTTTTGACTTGTGGGCCACAAAGGGTTCTAAAATTTGACAGGGGGGCCGGACCAGGAGCAGATGGACGGAGTGTTTTGGTAATACACCTCATAAGAGAAAATAAAATATCATGGGATATGTAGAAAACATGTGCTTTAATTTCAATTGAAAATGAACAAATGCATTACAACAAAATATCTGTCTTTGAAGTCCCATGGTATTTAGCTATTTATTGAAATGACTTTTAAAACACTGAAAATTAAATGAATAAAATACAGCTTTTTTAATAGTAACAGTTATTATTTTAAAGCACTGAAAATTCTGTTATCCTTCAAGATATTATCATCATCACTCTCCTCCTGACTGTCTTTATTTCAAAAACGGTAGGAGATGCAGGTCTGCTTGTCCTGCTCCTTCTTATTCAATTGTCCCCTGTGCCAAAACTCAACAACGACCAGCACAAGGACAGAACAGTGACAGCGCGCCAGTATGCGGAGCGCGTTATTTGATCTGGAGCGCATTTTTTATTTTGAGAACGTACGTGCACCTGCGCACTACTCATGTCCATCACTTAACAGAAATGACATGTAACATGTAAGGCTTATTGAAAAAAATATTTTCAAATGCATTTTTTACATAAGACAACGAAGAAACTTATTTTTAATTTCAGTGGGAACAGTGTTGTTGGTCTCCCTTTTTAGCCAGCGCATCAAAGTCTGGATTTAGTTTTGTTGTGGTGATTCTCAGGATGGATCTGAGGTGTTGGTCAGTTAACTTGGATCTGTGGCTGGCTTTGTTGATGTTCATGACGCTGAACACCTGTTCACACAAATAGGTCGAGCCGAACAACGCCAGCATCTTCTGTGCCGTCCTCCGGAGGTTTGGAAACACCTCTTTACCAAGTGAAGCATAAAAGTCATTCAGTTTAAGAGAGTTGAACTTCTCTTTTAAGACGGGGTCAGACTGAAGATCGATCAGTTCCAGCTGTAGCTCCTCTGGTGCTGTTTCAGGATCTTGTGACAGGGGACAGGCCACCAACTGAAGTGACTTGTCAATTTTTTCAAAATCAGAAAAGCGACGGCAGAATTCTCTGTGCAGCGCATCCAGTGACTCGCTGTATTTTTTCACATTTGCGCCGGCCTCTTCCAGCGTGGCTAGTGTGGGAAAATGAGTGAATAACTTATTCAAAATTTGCCTGGAGAAAAAAGCCAGCTTGGATTTAAAGGCTTTCACGTTTGTGTACATGTCATGCACAAACTGATCCTTCCCCTGTAGCTTCACGTTCAGTTCATTCATGTGTGAAAATATATCCACAGCAAACGCAAAAGTCACAAAGCCAGCTCTTGTTGCTCAGCTCAGGAAATTCGCCGGCCTTCCTCAGTAACTCCAAAAATGCACCGATCTCCTCTTTGAGCTCCCATACTCGTTGAAACACTTTGCCCAAACTTAACCAGCGGACATGGGAGTGATAAAGTAGGTCCTGGTGATCCGCATCAGTTTCCTCCAGGAACGTGATGAACTGACGGTGCTGAAGTCCCCTTGCATGTATAAAGTTGACAAATTTTACGACAGGATTCACAACATGATTCAGCTGTAATACCAATTTACATAGAGATTCCTGGTGGATGATGCAGTGAAGGAAAATAACATCCTGGTCAGGATTTTCATCTTTCACTTTATTCTGTATTCTCCTCAGCAGGCCGACATTTTTCCCTGTCAAATTAAGAGATCCATCTGTGGTGACGTTGATAAGTTTACTCCAAGGGAGCTTCATATTTTCGATGACAGCAGACACCCAGTCATACAAGTCCTCTCCCCGTGTTTTTCCTTTCAGAGACTCCATTGTCAAAAACTCCTCCGTTATTTCAAAAGTATTGTTAATTCCTCGGATAAAAATGAGGAGCTGAGCAGTGTCTTTTACATCGTTGCTTTCATCCAGTGCTAATGAATATAACGTGAACGACTCTGCCTTTTTATTTAAGTCGCTGGTTATATCTTCATCTATCAGTTCCACACGGTGAGTCACTGTCCTGCGTGATAAACTGATTTTTTCAAATTTGTCTTTGCTCTCCGGACACAATACACCTGCTGTCTCCACCATACATTCTTTTAAAAACTCGCCTTCAGACAGAGGCTTGCTGGCCTTTGCTAATTTGAATGTCAGCATAAAACTCGCCTTAGTACTTGACTCATGAATGGCAGTTTGACGGTGAAAAAAATTTTGTTGGGCCTGTAAATTAGCTGCCAACCTCTGAGCATTAGCTTCTCATTCTTTCGTTGACTGGCTGCTAGCATAGTTGGCATGTTTTGTGGCAAAGTGATGGCTGATATTATATTATTTAAAAACCGCCACAGCCTCTTGGCATATCAGGCATACAGCAGTTGATCGGTGTTCGGTAAAAAGATATTTAGTTGTCCACTCCTTATTAAACACCCAACATTCTCTATCCACTTTTCTTTTCTTAGCTCCACTCATCTTTACAGAAGGGGTGAGAGGTCAAAGAGTAAAGCGCAAATGTGGAATAATACGCTGCACCTCAACAAAGGTCAATGTATATGGAGTGCGTCATCTATTGGGAAAACGCCAGAATTGCGGGGAAAAAACGTTAACAAGGTTTATTAATATAATTTCATCAAGTTCTGCGGGCCGGATTAAAAAGCTTAACGGGCCGCATATGGCCCCCAGGCCATAGTTTGCCCATGCCTGCTCTAGACCATAAGACATAGGAGCAGAATTAGGCCACCTGGCCCATTGAGTCTGCTCCGCCATTCAATAATAGCTGATCCTTTTTTTTCTCTCCTCCTCAACCCCAGTTCCTGGCCTTCTCCCCATAACCTTTGATGCCATGTCCAATCAAGAACATATCAATCTCCGCCTTAAATATACCCAATAACCTGCCCTCCACTGCTGCATGTGGCAATAAATTCCACAAATTCACCACCCTTTTGTTAAAAGAAATTTCTCCACATCTCTGTCTTAAAAGGGCGCCTCTCTATCCTGAGTCTATGACCTATTGTCCAAGACTCTCCCACCATGGGAAACATCCTTTCCAAATCTACTCTGTCTAGGCCTTTCAATATTCAAAAGGTTTCAATAAGTTCCCCCCCCCCCCCCATCATTCTGAATTCCAGCGAGTACAGACCCAGAGCCATCAAATGTTCCTCGTATGATAACCCTTTAATTTCCGGAATCATTCTTGCGAACCTCCTCTGGACCCTCAGCACATATTTTCTAAGATGAGGGGCCCATAATTGTTCACAATACTCAAGGTGAGTCCTTACCAGTGCCTTATGAAGCCTCAGCATTACATCCTTGTTCTTGTATTCTAGATCTCTTGAAATGAATGCTAACATGGCATTTGCCTTCCTCACCACAGAATCAAGTTAACCTTCATGGTGTTCTGCACAAGGACTCCCAAGTCTCTCTGCATCTCAGATTCTTGGATTAGCTCCCTGTTTAGAAAATGGTCTACACATTTATTTCTACTACCAAAGTGCATGACCATTCATTTTCCAACATTGTATTTCATTTGCCACTTTCTTACCCATTCTCCTTACCTGTCTTCAGTGCTTCTTCATCCTACCTGTTTCCTCAATACTACCTGCCCCTCCATCAATCTTCATATCACCTGCAAACTTGGCAACAAAGCCATCTATTCCATCTTCTAAATAATTTATATACAGCATAAAAAGAAGTGGTCCCAACACCGACCCCTGCGGAAAATCACTAGTCACTGACAGCCAACCAGAAAAAGGATCCTTTTATTCCCACTTGCTGCCTCCTACCAATTAGCCAATGCTCTAACCATGTTAGTAACTTTCCTGTAATACAATGGGCTCTTAACCTGGTAAGCAGCCTCATGTGTGTCACCTTGTCAAAGGCCTTCTGAAAGTCCAAATATACAACATCCACTACATCTCCTTTATCTATCCTATTTGTAATGGCCTCAAAGAATTCCAGCAGGTGCATCAGGCAAGATTTTCTCTGAAGGAAACCATGCTGACTTTGTACTATCTTGTCCTGTGTCAACAAGTAACCATCATCTCATCTTTAACTGAGGTCAGGCTAACTGGCCTATAATTTCCTTTCTGCTGCTTTCGTACTTTCTTAAAGAGTGGATAGTGATAGCTGAGAGTTAGGGGGCAAAAGTTTAAGGGTAACACGAGGAGGAATTTCTTTACTCAGAGAGTGGTAGCTGTGTGGAACGAGCTTCCAGTAGAAGTGGTAGAGGCAGGTTTGGTATTGTCACTTAAAGTAAAATTGGGTAGGTATATGGACAGGAAAGGAATGGAGGGTTATGGACTGAGTGCGGGTCAGTGAGAGTAAGCATTCAGCATGGACTAGAAGGGCCGAGATGGCCTGTTTCTGTGCTGTAATTTTTATATGTTTATATGGTTATAGTGTACACTGGAAACCCAAGCTATTTGGTGTGATGGTTGAGGAACAGTGGAAGACTTTCAAAGACATTTTTTATTGTGCTCAAAAGTATATTCCAGTTAAAAGCAAGGACAGTAAGTGTGGTGAGAACCAGCCTTAGATAACTAAGGAAGTAAAAGAAGGCATCAAGATCCTCACCTCCCAGCACATCAATAAAATCTCTCTTTGCATGTTAGATGTTTCCTCCACCATGAAGACCAACACAAAATAGTCATTCAAAGCCACTGCCATTTCCTCATTACCAAATATCAATTCTCTCTTCTCATCCAAGGGACCTATGTTCACCTTAGCCACCCTTTTCCGCTTTATATAATTATAAAAAACTTTTTCTATCCCTTTTTAATATCTTGTGCTAGTTTATTTTCATAATCTATCTTCCTTTTCTTTATTGCTTAGTGGTTCTTTGTTGCTTTTTAAAATATTCCCAATCTTCCAGTTTCCCACTACTCTTGGCAACTTTGTACACATGAGCTTTTAGTTTGATGCCTTCTTTTACTTCCTTAGTTATCTAAGGCTGGTTCTCCCCACCCTTACTGTCCTTGCTTTTAACTGGAATATACTTTTGAGCACAATGAAAAATGTCTTTGAAAGTCTTCCACTGTTCCTCAACCATCACACCAAATAGCTTGGGTTTCCAGTGTACACTATAACCATATAAACATATAAAAATTACAGCACAGAAACAGGCCATCTCGGCCCTTCTAGTCCATGCTGAATGCTTACTCTCACTGACCCGCACTCAGTCCGTAACCCTCCATTCCTTTCCTGTCCATATACCTATCCAATTTTACTTTAAGTGACAATACCAAACCTACCTCTACCACTTCTACTGGAAGCTCGTTCCACACAGCTACCACTCTCTGAGTAAAGAAATTCCCCCTCGTGTTACCCTTAAACTTTTGCCCCCTAACTCTCAACTCATGTCCTCTTGTTTGAATTTCCCCTACTCTCAATGGAAAAAGCCTATCCATGTCAATTCTATCTATCCCCCTCATAATTTTAAATACCGCTATCAAGTCCCCCCTCAACCTTCTACGCTTCAAAGAATAAAGACCTAACTTGTTCAATCTTCCCCTGTAACTTAGGTGCTGAAACTCAGGTAACATTCTAGTTAATCTTCTCTCTATTTTGTTGACATCTTTCCTATAATTCAGTGACCAGAACTGTACACAATACTCCAAATTTGGCCTTAACAATGCCTTGTACAATTTTAATATTACATCCCAACTCCTATACTCAATGCTCTGATTTATAAAGGCCAACATACCAAAAACTTTCTTCACCACCCTATCCACATGAAATTCCACCTTCAGGGAACTATGCACCATTATTCCTAGATCACTCTGTTCTACTGCATTCTTCAATGCCCCACCATTGTCACCGGCCTGCAACCTGATGAACAATTATCCACCACTACTCTCTGGCATGTCCCATTCAGCCACTGTTGAATCCATTTTACTACTTCAATATTAATACCTAACAATTGAACCTTCCAAACTAACCTTCCGTGAGGAACCTTGTCAAAGGCCTTAACTGAAGTCCATATAGACAACATCCACTGCTTTACCCTCATCAACTTTCCTGATAACTTCTTCAAAAAATTCAATGTTTTGTCAAACATGACCTTCCACACACAAATCCATGTTGACTGTTCCTAATCAGACCCTGTCTATCCAGATAATTATAATTGAATTGAAAATACACATGGACTAAGATGTTAACTGTCCTGTGCTATCATCAGTTGATCTGCCACCTGTCCTCAGGAGTTTTGGCCCGCTTATGATCAAGACTCCCTCAAGGTGGTGGGCCAGCATTGCTAAAGCACCACCTCCCACTGATGAGCTTAAAAACTTGGCATTGACCTCTATCAGAGTTGTTGGTCACTTCCATCCAACAGATAGTCTACTCTTCAGGTATCTTTGCAGCTACTGAAGAGTTTACAAAAGATGGATACACTGTCCGACTATCTGCCCCTCTGGACGTATTTAGTCCACACCCATGATGATCCTGCCTCTGCTGCCTCAGCTACAGCCCTGCTGGTTGACTTGATCTCTCTTCTAGTAAAGCCAAGGTCACACAGCCACTTCTGGAAAGTGAACACAATAAAGCCACGGCACCCTACTTCAAATGGATAGCATGAGACCTTCCACCCTCTGTCTCTGCACTTTGATCTTAATTCTGCATACTTGGTTAACTTATGCTCATGGGCTTCATCGATGTTGTCTTCCCAGGGGACTGTGAGTTCACCAATAACCACTTCTCTACTGGTGTCAGACCAGACGATTATATCTGGACGCAATGTGGTGAAAACTATTTGCTCTGGGAAACTGCCTTTCCCATCCAGGTCAGCCTTGACACACCAGTCATTGGCTGAAGAAAGTATGCTTGATCGTGGGCCTACGCTGTACACCCTTGACTTGGAGCCTTCTTTCACAAATGATATACGATGTTCTGTGCTGCATGGGGCATGAGATAAGTCTATCCAGATAATTATATATACCATCTCTAAGAATACTTTCCATTAATTTACCCACCACTGACATCAAACTGACAGGCCTATAATTGCTAGGTTTACTCTTAGAGCCCTTTTTAAACATTGGAACCACATGAGCAATATGCCAATCCTTCAGCACCATCCCCGTTTCTAATGACATTTGAAATATTTCTGTCAGGGCCCCTGCTATTACTACACTAACCTCCCTCAAGGTCCTAGGGAATATCCTGTCAGGACCTGGAGATTTATCCACTTTTATATTCCTTAAAAGCGCCAGTACTTCCACTTCTTTAATCGTCATAGTTTCCATAACTTCCCTACTCATTTCCCTTACTTTACACAATTCAATATCCTTTTTCTTAGTGAATACCGAAGCAAAGAAATTGTTCAACATCTCCCCCATCTCTTTCGGCTCCACACATAGCTGTCCACTCTGATTCTCTATGAGACCAATTTTATCCCTCACTATCCTTTTGCTATTAATATAACTGTAGAAACCCTTTGGATTTATTTTCACCTTACTTGCCAAAGCAACCTCGTATCTTCTTTTAGCTTTTCTAATTTCTTTCCTAAGTTTCTTCTTACATTCTTTATATTCCTCAAGTACCTCATTTATTCCATGCTGCCTATATTTTTTGTAGATATCTCTCTTTTTCTGAAACAAGTTTTCAATATCCCTTGAAAACCATGGCTCTCTCAAACTTTTAACCTTTCCTTTCAACCTAACAGAAGCATAAAGATTCTGTACCCTCAAAATTTCACCTTTAAATAACTGCCATTTCTCTATTACATCCTTCTCATAAAACAAATTGTCCCAATCCACTCTTTCTAAATCCTTTCACATTTCCTCAAAGTTAGCCTTTCTCCAATCAAAAATCTCAACCCTACCCTTCTCCATAATTATATTGAAACTAATGGCATTGTGATCACTGGACCCAAAGTGCTCCCCAACACATACCTCCATCACCTGACCTATCTCATTCCCTAACAGAAGATCCAACACTGCCCCTTCTCTAGTTGGTTCCTCTATGTATTGCTGCAAAAAACTATCCTGCACACATTTTACAAACTACAAACCATCCATCCCTTTTACAGTATGGGCTTCCCAGTCTATGTGTGGAAAATTAAAATCTCCCACAATCACAACCCTGTGCTTACTACAAATATCTGTTATCTCCTTGCAAATTTGCTCCTCCTATTCTCGCTCCCCATTAGGTGGTCTATAATACACCCCAATAAGTGTTACTACACCTTTCCCTTTCCTCAATTCCACCCAAATAGTCTCCCTAGCTGAGCACTCTAACCTATCCTGCCAGAGCGCTGCTGTAATATTTTCTCTGACCAGCATCGCAACACCTCCCCCTCTTGTCCCTCCGATTCTATCACACCTGAAGCAACTAAATCCAGGAATATTTAGTTGCCAATCACACCCCTCCAACAACCATGTTTCACTAATAGCTACAACATCACATTTCCATGTATCAATCCATGCTCTAAGCTCATCCACCTTTCTTACAATGCTCCTAGCATTAAAATAAATGCATTTAAGAAATTCTCCACCTCTTCCTCTCTGTTTATCTTTAACAGTATAAAGAACTTTACTGTCTCCTTTTTCTTCCTTTTCCCATACATCTGTTCCTACACTCTGGTTCCCCTCCCCCCTCATATCTATTTTAAATCCACTGGAGCCTCTCTAGCAAACCTACCTGCAAGAATATTTGTCCCCCTCCAGTTCAAATGTAAACCGTCCCGCCGGAACAGGTCCCACCTTCCCTGGAAAACTGCCCAATTATCTATAAATCTGAAGCCCTCCCTCCTGCACCATGTCTTCAGCCACGTGTTGATCTGCGCTATCTTACTATTTCTAAACCCACCTGCATGTGACACTGGTAGCAATCCTGAGATTCCTGAGATTGGAGGTCCTAACCTTTAACTTGGCACCTAGCTCCCTAAACTCACTTTTCAGGACCTCCTCACTCTTCCTACCCACGTCATTGGTCCCTACATGGACTATGACATCTGGCTGCTCACCCTCCCTCTTGAAAATACTAAGAACTTGATCCGAGATATTACGTACCCTGGCACCAGGGAGGCAACAGACCATCCGGGATTCTCGATCTCTTCTACAGAATCTCCTATCTGTCCCCCTAACTATCGAATCCCCTATCACTACTGCTCTCCTCTTTTCCCTCCTTCCCTTCTGAGCTGAGGGTCCAGTCTCGGTGCCAGAGATGCAACCACTGCAACTTGTCCCTGATAGGTCATCCCCACCAACAATATCCAAAACGGTATACTTATTGTTGATGGGAACGACCACAGGGATGCTCTGTTCTTCCTGTCTATTCCCCTTCCCTCTCCTGACAGTCACCCAACTATCTGTCTCCTGACTCCTTGGGGGTGACAATCTCCCTGAAACTCCTGTCTCTTTCTGCTTCTGGCTCCCGAATGATCCGAAGTTCATCCAGCTCCAGCTCCAGTTCCCTAACATGGTTTGTCAGGAGCTGCAGCTGGATGCACCTTTTGCAGGTGTAGTCATCAGGGACAGCTGTGCTCGCCCTGACTTCCCACATACTGCAAACGGAACACTCAACTGCCCTAACTGCTGCCTCCATTACCTACTCCTAATCTAATTAGATTAATTAAAGGAGCTTACCCGGCCTTACCTCACCTGGAGTGAAGCTCGTACTCAGCCTCTGCTCACTATTTAAATTCTCCTGCTGCCTCACAGGCCGACTTTCACATGCTTGCGCAGTTGTGCCCCATTCAACCTCACCTCTGCCTGTTCTCGCCAAAGCCTGATTGAGCCAAAGCCATCCCACTCTGCCTCAGTCCACTCTGACAATGGCCGCTGTATATGGCGGTCTTTCTTTTTAAACCTTTGGCGCGCTAGGTCACGCACCTGATCAGTCTAGCCTCTTTGCCGTGATCAGCCAAAAAAAGAGCTTCTCTCCAAGCTTCTTTTACCTCTTCCCTCTCCGCCTCTTGCAGCGATTTAAATGCCAAATTTAAAACTAGCCAAATCTTCCTTCATCCCATTGTAGACTCCATTGTTTAGGCATAATACACTGGTTTTGGATTGAACTATTGCACCCTCCATTTGTATGAGAAACTCAGTCATTCTGTGATCACTCTTTCAAAGAGGATCCCTAACTACAAGATCACTTATTTTATCTGTCTCATTGCACAAGACCAGATCAAAGGTAACAAGTTCCTTTGTAGGTTCAGTAACATGCTGTTCAAGAAAACCATCATGGATGCATTCTATGAAGTCCTCCTCAAGACTGCCTCAACCAACTTAATTCACCCAATCTATCTGCAAGTTAAAGTCCCCCATGATAACTGCTGTTCCATTCTTATATGCCTCAGATATTTCTCTGTTTATTGCCTGTGCCACTGTAATGTTATTATTCGGTGGCCAATAGACAACTCCCACAAATGATTTTTTCCCTTTACTATTCCTAATATCTACCCAGATGGATTCAATGTTCTGCTCCTTAGATCGTATATCATCTCTCGCTATCGCCCTGATCTCACCTTTAATTAACAGCGCTACCCTCCTCCCTTACATTCCTGCCTATCCTTCTGTATTACCTGATATTCTTGGATATTTAATTCCCAATCCTCTCCACCTTGTAACCACATCTCTGTAATGGCTACTAAATCATAGCTCTTTGTACTGATTTGCGCCACAAGTTCACTGACCTTTTTTCAAATACTATGGGCATTCAGATAAAGTGCCCTCACACTCATTGTGCTTTTGAAATACTGTAATATTTTACTCTTTTGTACTTGACTTTTCTTCACTCCACTCTTACTTCTCTCTTTTTTATCTGTTGCTTTTTATCTTTATCCACACTTTCCTGTTTTACTTTAACCATACTTATCCAATCTGTTGAACCCACCCTCCTACTGTTCAGTTTAAAGTCCTATCCACAGCTCTAGTTATGCAGTTTTCTAGGATCTAGGTCCCATCATGGCTCAGGTGGAGTCCATCCTTTTGGTACAGCTCCTTCCTTCCCCAATACTGGTAAAAATTTCCCATGAATTCAAACCCACTTCTCCCACACCAATCCTCACTTAACTCTCTAATCTTTTTGACCCTATACCAATTTGCACGTGGCTAAAGTAGTAATCCGGAGATTGCCACCTTTTTGGTTCTACTTTTTAATTTAGTCCCTAGCTGCTCAAATTTCCTCAACAGAGCCTCTTTCCTCATTTTACCTATGTCATTGGTACCCACATGGACCACGACAACTGAATCTTTCCCCTTCCACTACAAATTCATCTGCAGGTCAGATAAGATGTCCCAAACCCAGACACCAAGCAGACAACACAGCCTTTGGCATGCTCTATCCTCATGACAGAGAATTCTGTCTATTCTCCTGACTTCAATATGCAAGGGGATTGGGAAAATCAGGTAAGTGTCAGATCACAACAGAGGGAATTTGTTCAATGCCTACAAGATTGCTTTTTAGGGAATTACAGAGGCATGAGAGAGGAGCGTGACCATGTGTCAATACACATGGCAGAAGAATGCTGGCAGGGATGATGGCAGAGAAGAGATGGCTGAAGTTTCTGGGAATAGTTCACAAGGCGCTGAATAGATAAATCCCACAGAAGTTGTTCTCAAATGGCAGAGGTAGGCAACTCTTGCTGACAAGGGAAGTTAAGAACTGCATAAAAGCCAAGGAAAGGGCATTTCAGGTAGCAAAAGTGAGTGGGAAATTGGATGATTGGGCAGCGTTCCAAATCCAACAAAAAGCAGCTAAAAAGCTATACGATGGGAAAAGATGAAATATGAAGGCAGACTAGCCAATAATATAAAGCAGGATTCTAAAAGTTTTCTCAGTTATATAAAGAGTAAAAGGGAGGTGAGAGTTGGTAATGGACCACTGGAAAAATATGCTGGTGAAGTAGTAATGGGAGACAAATAACTGGCAGATAAACTTAATGGGGGACAAAGAACGGCTCTTTGGAGGACACTAGCAGTGTGCCAGAGGTCCATGAGTGTCAGGGAGCAGGAATGAGTGTGAGACTCAAAGGTATTAAGGTTGATAGGTCAGTTGGGTCAGATGGACTACATCCTAGTATTCTGTATGATAATGGATGCATTGGTCATGATCTTTCAAGAATCACTTGATTCTGGCATGGTCCTCGAGGACTGTAAGATTGTAAATGTCACTCCAGTCTTTAAGAAGGGAAGAAGGCAGAAGAAAGGAAATTATAGGCCAATTAGCCTACCCTACGTGGTTGGAAAAGTGTTGGAGTCTATTATTAAGGATGAGCTTCGAGGCATTTGGACACTAATAATAAAATATTAAAGTCAGTATGGTTTCTGTCAAGGGAAATCTTGCCTGATAAATCTGTTAGAGTTCTTCGAGGAAGTAACAAGCAGGGTGGACAAAGGAGAGGCAGTGGATGTCATCTACTTGGATTTTCAGAAGGCATTTGATAAGGTGCCACACAGGAGGCTGCATAACAAGATAAAAATCCTATGGTGTAACAGAAAAGATACATGGATAATGGAATGCTGACAGGCAGGAGGCAGTGAGTGGGAATAAGGGGGGCCATTTCTGGTTGGCTGCCGGTGACTCGTGGTGTTCCTCAGGGATCTGTGTTGGGACCAGTACTTTTCCAATTGTTTGTCAGTGATTTAGATAATGGAATTGATGGCTTTGTGGCAAAGTTTGTGAATGATAAAATGATAGGTAGAGGGGTAGGTACTGCTGAGGAAGCAATGTGATTGCAGCAGGTCTTAAACAAATTGGAAGAACGGACAAAAAGGTGGCAGATGGAATATAGTGTTGGGAAATGTATGATACACATTTTGGTAAAGAAAACAATAGTGTGCACTATTATCTAATTAGGGAGAAGGTACAAACATCAGAGGTGCAGAGGGACCTCTGAATTAGGGTTAGGGTTAGGGTTAGGGTTAGGGCTACAGAGTAACTCTGTAACTCAGACTCAGAGTTACAGGCTGAGTCTGTGGTAAAGAAGGCAAGTGAAATGTTGGCAATTATTTCAAGGGGAATAGAATATAAAAGCAAGGAATTAATGCTGAGGCTTTATAAGACATTAGTCAGGCCGCACTTGAAGAATTGTCAATAGTTTTGAGCCCCATGTCTCAGAAAATATGTGTTGTCACTGGAGAGAGTCCAGAGGAGGTTCACAAGGATGATTCTGAGAATGAAAGGTTAACATACTGTGGTGAACTACATATACCTGTCTGGACCCCCCCCCCCCCCCCGCTGACTGCTCCTGTGGCTCCTCCCACTGACCGTGGCTCCTCCCACAGACCCTGGTATAAAGGCGATTGGGGCCTGAGCCCTGCCCTCAGTCTCCAGGATGTAGCATGGTGGTCAATTGCTGCTTGTTCATTCTTCCAGTCAATAAAAGCCTATATCTCGCCTCACGTCTCAGAGAGTTATTGATGGTGCATCACATACTAGCTGCATTTGGTGGCTTTAGGCCTGTACTCACTGGAATTTAGAAGAATGCAGGGGGAGGGGGTGGAATCTCATTGAAAACTACCAAATGTTGAAAGGTCTAGATAGAGTGGATGTAAAGAAGATGTTTCCTGTGGTGGGTGTATCCAGAACTAGAGGACACAGTCTCAAAATTGAGGAGCTGCCCTTTAGAACAGAAGTAAGGAGGAATTCCAAAGAATAGTAAATCTATGGAATACTCTGCCACAGCCTATGGTGGAGGCCAAGTCCATGGGTATATTTAAGGCAGAAATTGATAACTTCCTGATCGGTCAGGGCATCAAAGAATATGGTGAGAGGGCAGGTGTATGAGTGGGATCCAGGATCAGCCATGATAGAATGGTGGAGCAGGCTCAATGGGCTGAATGCTCTAATTCTACTCCTATGTCTCATGGTCTCATTGTGTCATGGTCTTATTCCCTAATAGGAGATCAAGTATTGCACATTCTCTCATAGGGATTTCTATATACTGATTAAGAAAACATTTGGCAAAGGCTTTCCCATCCAGCCCTTTCATATTATGGGACTCTCAGTCAATATGTAAAACTATTTTTTTGTAAACTAATGTACAACATCATCTCCATTCTTCAGGCATGTTCAAATTTCAAAAGTTCAAAGGTTCATTTCTTATCAAAGTATCTTTTCAGTATACAACTCCAGATAGCCATGATAAGAAGAAAATCCATGGTGTCATTAAAAGAGAAACATCAAACCCCCCCCCCACCCCCTCCCCACACAATAAAACTAACAAAACCCAACAAGAAAATCAAACCCAAACCCCTCTCCCCATGAACAGAAAAATATAACAAGAACATTGAACCCAAGCCCCCTCCCCTTCCACAAAAAAAGAGAAAAATCTGGTGAAAACACAGAAGATAAAAACAATAAGACTGGAAAAGTCCGGTTCTGTTTGAGACTGTAGATGAATAAAATATCTCTGAAAAGGCCTCCACAATGTCTTCCCTGGCTTCCCACAAGGTCCAAGAATGCACTAAGAATGTCTTGGTATTTTATCCACCTTAATGTCCTTTAACACCCTTCCTGGTAATTTGTATGTGGTCCAGAACATCGTCACTCATTTCCCTCATTTTTTTTCAGCATCTATCATTTTCTTCACAGAAAGAACTGAAGTATTCATTAAAGGCCTCACAAAATGCTTCCAAACTTTGGCTAGTTGCCCTACTTCATTCCCCAAGACGAGGTTCAATATTGTGCCCTCTCTAAGGAAACTCCCTTTGACACATTTAACTCCACTCAGCCCAAGGCCTTTCCATTGGGTTTGGTGGCTTGTGTGCCTCAATGACCCAGAGCACTATTTTGTCTGGAGACAGAGCTTTATGATTTCACTCATAAAGTGGAAGATGGAATACAGTGTTGTGAAGTGTATGGTCATGCTGCTTGGTAGAAGAAATGAAAGGGTTAACTATTTTCTAAATGGAGAGAAAATACAAACAACCTGAGGCACAAAGGGATTTGGGAGTCTTTGTTCAGGATTCCCTAAAGGTTA
Organism: Hemitrygon akajei; assembly: GCF_048418815.1. NCBI lineage: Eukaryota > Metazoa > Chordata > Chondrichthyes > Myliobatiformes > Dasyatidae > Hemitrygon > Hemitrygon akajei. Next base: position 44,361,121 of record NC_133148.1, read on the forward strand.
ATTTGCAGGTTGAGTTTGTGGTGGGGAAAGGAAATGCAATGTTGGCATTCTGTTCAAGAAGACTAGAATATAAATGCAAGGATGTGACATTGAGAACTTCTAAAGCACTGGTGAAGCCTCACTTGGAGTATAGTGAGCAGTTTTGGGCCTATTATCTTAGAAAGGATTCTACATTGGGTAGGGTTCAAAGGAGGTTTACAAAAATGATTCCAGGATTGAACGGTTTGGCAAATGAAGAGCATGTGATGGCCCTCAACCTGCATTCACTAGAATTCAGAAGAATAAGGGGTGACCTCACTGAAACCTATCAAATGGTGAAAGGTCTTGATAGAGTGGATGTGGATAAGATGTTTCCTGTGGTGGGAGAGTCTAGGACCAAAAGACACAGCCTTAGTGGTGTCCTTTTTAGTATGGAGATGAGGAGGAATTTCTTCAGCCAGGGAGAGGTGAATCTGGAATTCATTGCTACTCGTGGCTGTGGAGGCAATGCCTTTGCATATATTTAAGGCAGAGTTTGATAAATTCAAGATTGGTCAGGCATGAAAGGATAAAGGGAGAAGGCAGGAGATTTGGACTGAGAGAGGAAATAGATCAGCCATGATGAAATGGTGGAGACTCAATGGGCCAAATGGCCTAATTCTGCTCCTATATCTTATGGTCTTATGGACTGGCAGCTCAATATTCCATGCTTCGGTTGTTTTAGACACTACTGAGCAAGATGTATTAAAAGAGGAGGGGTAGCAAGAGGTAGTCAGGGAAAATGTCACAGTGGGTGCTCAGTCAGGACAGAATGCAGATGTTATGGGTAGAACTGAGAAATAAGAAATGTATGACCATGTAAATGCAGCTATATTACAGACTACCCAACAGTCAGAGGGATTTGGAGGAACAAATTTGCACAGAGATCACAGACAGCTGCAAGAAACAAGCTTGTGATAGTAAGAGATTGTAGCGATGTGCTACACACAACGCTGAAATAACGACACGCAGTCGGTAAGTCGTTTCGAGACGAGTTTATTCAAACTTCGCGGTGCTGGTATTTAAATCCCTAGCGCCCGCCCTCTCCGGGCGGAAATGACGTCGGAGGTGCATTACCAAAATCTCCCCCCGCGCGCTGGCTATTTGTGAGCCGGTTCGCCTGCGCAGAAAGTGGGTCGCCACAAGATTTTAATTTTCCTCATATAGACTGGACTCCTGTACTGTAAAAGGACAAGATGATATTGTTCATTAAATGTTCAGGAATGTGTCCTTAATCAGTACATAGAAGTTCTAACAATAGTGTGCAAGACTTGATCTGTTGATAGGGAATGAAACAGGACAGGTGAAAAATGTTTGGGTAGGGAAGACTTTGCATCTAGTGATCACAATACCATTAATTTCAAAGTAAATATGCAAAAAGGTTGGTCTGGAAGGCGGGTTCAGATTCTAAATGGTAGAAAGGCCAATTGATTTAATGGTAAAAGAAAGGAACTGGCAAGTGTGGATTGGGACAGGCTGTTTTCTGACAAAGATGTACTTGGTAAGTAGAAGGCTTTCAAAAGTGAGATTTTGAGAGCACAAATGGAATGTACTTGTTGGAATAAAAGGTAAAGTTAACAGCTGTAGGGAACCTTGCTTTCCAAGAGATGAGGCCCTGGTTGAGAAACAAATGAGTTGCAGGTATAGGCAGGAAGGAACAAATGAAGTGCTTATGAAGTATAGGCAATGCAGGAGAACACATAAGAAAGAAATCAGGAGAGTTGTAAAAGGGCATGAGGTTGCCTTAGCAGCAATGTGAAGGAGAATCAGAAGAGATTCAACAGATATGTTTAGAGCAAAAGGATTGCAAGAGACCAAATTGGTCCTCCGTTGGATTAGAATGGTAATCCATGTGTGGAGCCAAAATAGATGGGGGAAATGTTTTTTTTTGCATCTCTGTTTACTCAGGAGACGGACAGAGTCTATGGAAATAAGGCTAAGAGGCATTAACTTCATGGATCCTATACAGATTTCAGAGCATTTGCCACACTAAGGCAAATTTTGTAGCCTGGGGGAAAGTACACACTCAGGACAACAAATACTTTTACGGGTTTTAATTCCTTTATCTGTTTTAGATGCTTTAGTGCCGGAAGAGGGTCTTAAAACAAGATGAATGAATTTATAACCAGTTCCTGCCATTACAATCTCAGTTTAACCTCCGATCCACACTCCTGTGTATCGAAGAATTGCGCATGCAGTATAAAAATACATAAAGCAAACCGCAGAAAACTAATACTAAAATAATACAAAGTTAATACAGTACTAATACGGTAGTGGCAATTCTGAAGGAACACAATACAAACAACATTAGAATCCCACCAACCCTGTACCTTATACATAGCAGTGAAAATGTAAGCAAATACATCTCATCTAAGACGTCTACTCCCTTTTAGTACACACGTGCTTAACTTCCAAACAGAGACTAAACATTCATGTTACACTGTTACACTCACAATCGGTCATGATACAGTAAAGTTAGACAAAAGGTACACTTTGGCATAACTTTTACAAGGTATTGTCTGGTAGTTAAATTATAGGAAGACTGACTTACTTGGCCGGTAAGGAACTTTGCACAAGCCACGCTATCCAGCGCTGATGCCTTCACTCATGAAAACCTAAAACGTCCACATGTAAGACATGTCAAATTACCGATATTCTGGATTCGTCAAGCATAAACGAATTCACATGGATATCATCATTTAATCCTCACTTTTCCTCACCATGCCCAGTATCTCTGGAAGGAACTTAATCCTAAAGCTCCACCGGCTTCCTTTGCAGAAAACAAAATGGTCTCCCCACTACCCTACGCATGCATAATGACATCACCGTCTCCACTTAAAGGCACGGACAACTATTCTAGCATTACCCAGATGGATGCCTAAATACATTTTTAACGATAATGAATAAGATTCGATGGTCACCCGGTTACGCAAATGAGAGTGGTTACATCCCCAGGGCATGTCAAGGTGTTCCCTCTCACCCTGCAGGAGGCAAGTGCTGAAATTGCTGGGTCCCTAGCAGAGATCTTTATATCATCCTTTGTGACAGCTGAGGTACCAGAGGATTGGAGGACAGCCAATGTTGTGCCAAGGTTTTTAAAAGGCTCTAGAAGTAACCCAGGAATTGGTAGGCCCATGACTTTGCAATCATAGTGATAAAGTTATTGGAAGGTATTCTAAGGGATTGGATATATACTGTAAGTATTTGGAAAGACATGGACTGATTAAGAGTAGTCAGCATGGCTTCATGCGAGGTAGGTCATGTCTAATCAATATTTTAGTGTTCTTTGAGGAAGTTACCAGGATGAAGTTGGTGTTGTGAACATGGAGTGTAACAAGGCATTTGACAGTGTCCCGCTTGGGAGATTGAACAAGAAGGTTCAATTGCTCGGCATTCAAGATAAAGTAGTAAATTGGATTAGAAACAAGAAAAAATGTGCAGATACTGGAATTCTGAGTGACACATGCAAAATGCTGAAGGAACTCACAGGCCAGGCATCGTCAAAGGAAAAAAAGTATAGTCAACGTTTCAGGCCAAAACCCTTTGGCACGACTGGAGAAAAAAAGCTGAGGAGTAGATTTTAAAGGTGGGGGAGGGGGAGAGAGAAACACCAGGAGATAGGTGGAACCTGGAAGGGGAGAGATTAAGTAAAGAGCTAGGAAGTTGATTGGTGAAAGAGACAGAAGGCCATGGAAGAAAGAAAAAGGGGAGGAGCACCAGATGGAGGTGATGGGCAGGCAAAGAGATAAGGTGGGAGAGGGAAAAGGGGATGGGAAATGATGAAGGGGTAATGGCATTACCAGAAGTTTGAGAAATCAATGTTCACGCCATCAGCTTGGAGGCAACCCAAACAGAATACAATGTGTTGTTCCTTCAACCTAAGTGTGGCCTCATCATGACAGTGGAGGAGGCCATGGAAGGACATATCAGAATGAAAATGTGAAGTGAAATTAAAATGGGTGGCCACTGGGAGAATCCGTTTGTTCTGGCAAACGGAGCGTAGATGCTCGACAAAATGGTCTCCCAATCTACGTTGGGTCTCACTGATATACAGGAGGCTACACCAGGAGCACCGAACACAGCAAATGACCCCAAGTAACTCACAGGTGAAGTTTTGCCTCACCAGGAAGGACTGTTTAGGATGCTCAATGGTGTGAGGGAGGAGGTATGGAGGAGGTATGGGGCAGGTGTAGCACTTGTTCTGCTTGCAAGGATAAATGCCAGGAGGGAGGTCAGTGGGGAGGAATGAATGGACAAGGGAATTGCGTAGGGACCAATTCCTGTGGAAAACAAAGTGGGGGGTGGAATAGATGTGCTTGGTGGTGGGAGAAGCTAGAGAGTGGTAGTAGATGGTTGCCTCTCTGAATGGAGGCCTGTGACTAGTTGAGTACCACAGGGATCAGTGTTGAGCATGTTGTTGTTTATCATCTATATAAATGATCAAGGTATGTTAATGCAGTTAACTGGAACAGCACATTTGTGGATGACACCAAGATTGAGGGTGTAGTCGACAGTGAGGAAGGCTGTCATGCCTTGCAGCAGGATCTGGACCCGTTGGAAAAATGGGCTAAAAATGGCAGATGGATTTTAATGAAGACAAGTATGAAGTGCTGCACTTCGGTAGTACCAACAAGGGTAGGTCTTAAACACTGAGGAGTGTGTTAGAACAAAGTGATCTGGGAATACAGGTCGATCATTCTTTGAAAGTGGTGTTAACAGGTGGATAAGGTCATAAAGAAAGCTTTGGACACAGCCTTAATAAACCAACGTATTTACAGGAGATGGGACGTCATGTTGAAGTTGTATAAGACATTGCTGAGGCTTAATTTGGAGTATTATGCGTAGTTTTCATCACCTACCTACAGGAAAGATGTAAATAAGGATGAAAGAGTGCAGAGAAAATTTACAAGAATGATACCGGGTCTGGAGGACCTGAGTGAGTTATAAGGAAAGATTGAATAGGTTGGCACTTCATTCCTTGAAACATAGAAAACTGAGTGGAGATTTGATAGAGGTATACAATATTATGAGGGGTATAGATAGGGTAAATGCAAGCAAGCATTTTCCACTGAGGTTGGATGGGACTACAATCAGAGGTCATGGGTTAAGGGTGAAAGGTAAAAAGTTTAAGGGGAACATGAGGGGAAGCATCTTCACTCAGATGGTCTTGAGAGTGTGGAATGAGTTGCCAGCATAAGTACTGCATGGGAGCTCGATTCCAATGTTTGAGAGATTTGGATAGGTACTTGGATGGAAGGTGTATGGAGGGCTATGGTCCATTGCAGGTCAATGGCAGTAGGCAGTTTAAATGATTTGGCACAGACTAGATGGGATGAAAGGCCTGTTTCTGTGCTGTACTTTTTTATATGACCCTATGACATTCCATAGTTATTATAACATGCGATTTTGTTTGTTTAATCTTTGCAGATTTCTACTGAACTCCAATTTTTTACATCAATACTATTTTGGCCCTTGTTTCTATAAACACCTCAATTATGATCTTTAATGTGCCAATCATATGTGTTTCTTTAACATCGATGCTCACTGTAAGTGTTCAGTTAACCATGGATAGTGAGTTCACAAATTAAAACATTCCACCTCGTTATAATTAACCTATTGCTTGTATTCGCAGAATTTGCCTTAGGGCTGGCCGATGTGTTAATCTAATTTGTCCCATCAATTTTAACCCTATTTTCATGCCCTGGCAATGGGAAAAATGTTTGAGGAAGTAATTATTGTATGGATGTGGTTTACAACAATTTTGCAGGAGAAGAAAAACAGAGAAGGAGTATCCACTGCCACTTGGGGAGATGCAAAATCTTTCAGGCTGAGATATGACATAGCAACTGGATGACATAGAAACCATCACTTCAATGCGCACCAGCTTAGCCCAGTGGGAGGCAAGTCATGGGTATCCGCTGCATGGAGGTGTAAACTTTCCAGTTGGAGATTTTTTAAAAGGATGGAATATTAGCATAGGAGTACAAGAAAGCAAGTGTCAGAGTAGACAAACACGCCTCTCAAGCCTCTCCCACCGTTGATTATAATCATGCTTGATCTACTCTGTCCCCTTGTGTTCTTGCTCCCTCAAACATGCAAGTATTTAATTTGCAGAAAAAGAAATCTTAAATTTAAATATTTACAATGTTCAGGTCCTACATTCACCTGAGGTGGAGAATTCAGATGTACATTTGCTTCTCAGTGTTAAGCAACTCCTACTTATCCATTTATTCTATCCCTTTGTTGGAGATTTTTCTGCGTGACGTGGCATCTCAACATCTATTCTGCCACTACCCCTTAGAATTTTATAGGTCCAACCATTCATCTATCTCCCAAACAATGCAGGCCCAAACAAACTTAGACTCCCTCTATAGACAACCTGATGACACAAGGAATTTACCGGACGTATTTCCTTTACACTGTCCCCATGTTACATTTTCTTTTGATGAGGGAAACAAACCGACATCAGTCTTTTCACAGAGGAATGCATAGCAAGAATACCAAGAACTCAAATGTTAGTAACTTTGTGGAGTTTCGAGGGGACATCTACAAAATATGAATGTTCTTAAGGAATGGTGAACATACGATGAAAGAAATGTACATAAAACTTGCATCTGATTTTGTTCAGCCTGAAGCCAGAGAATGCCACAAAATACACTCGCAAATTTTTAGGGATGTACCATGGAGAGCATTCTAACTTGCTGCATCACTGTCTGGTATGGGGGAGGGCATGGGTAGGGGGAGGAGGGTAATGCAAAGGATTGAAGTAAGTTGTAAAGCATTGTAAAATCAATTAGCTCCATCATGGGCCTAGCCACCCTAGAAATCAGGATGTCTTCAAGAAATGGTGCCTCAAAAAATGCTTTCGAATCAGGGCAGCCTGAATACAAAAGCAAGGAGATAATGCTGAACCTTTATAAGACACTAGTCAGGTTGCATTTGGAGTATTGTCAACACTTCTGGGCCCTGTATCTCAGAAAAGTTGTGTTGTCATTGGAGAGTCCAGAGGAGGTTCACGAGGATGATTCTGGGAATATGAGGAGTGTTTGGCAGCTTTGGGCCTGTACTCACTGGAATCTAGAAGAATTCGGGTGGGATCTAATTGAAACCTACCGAATGTTGAAAGGTCTAGATAGGGTGGATGTGGAGAGGATATTTCCTATGGTGGAGGCGTCCAGAACTAGAGGGCACAGCCTCAAAACTAAGGGGCGACCCTTTAGAACAGAGGTAAGGATGAATTTTTTTAGCCAGAGATTAGTGAATCATGTGGAATGCTCTACCACACACTGCAGTGGAGGTCAAATCTGTGGGTATATTTCAGGCTGAAGATCGTTTCCTGATTGGTCAGGGTATCAAAGGATGTGGCGAGAAAGCAGGGTGTATGAGGTTGAGTGAGATCCAAGATCAGCCATGATGGAATGGAGGAGCAGACTCAATGGGCCGAATGGCCTAATTCTGCTCCTATGTCTTATGGTCTTAATATGCCCTCTTCTATATCTATATACTTCCTCATTCATCATTTCATCATACTTCATCATTTTTTCCTCTGTTATTATGTTGTGCATTGTACTCCTGCTGCAAAGTTAACAAATTATAGAACATTTGGAGAGCGGCTGCTCTCCTCGGTTCTGGAGGAACGATGTTTTCGAAATTCTAAGATTTATGTTATTATTGTACTGTAGATTATACTGCACTCCTTCAGGTTTCTGTGTTTCCTTGCTTGATGCTGATTGGCAGGTTGGGCATTATGTTACTTTTTGTGTATGAGATGGGGTGGGATGGGGGGAGGTTGGTGCTATTATAAGACCATAAGACATAGGAACAGAATTAGGCCATCTGGCACATCGAGTCTGCTCCACCATTCAATCATGACTGATTCTTTTTTTCCTCTTCCTCAACCCCAGTTCCCGACCTTCTCCACGTAACCTTTGATGTCATGTCCAATCAAGAACCTATCAATCTCTGCTTTAAATACAGCCAATGACCTGCCCTCCACAGCAGCATGTGGCAACAAATTCCACAACTTCACCACCCTTTGACTAAAGAAATTTTTCTGCATCACTGTTTTGAAAGGGTGCCCATCTTTCCTGAGGCTGTGCCCTATTCTCCTAGACTCTCTCACCATGGGAAACAACCTTTCCACATCTACTCTGCCTCAGCCTTTCAACATTCAAAAGGCTTCAATGAGATCCCCTCTCTTCCTTTTGAATTTCAGTGAATACAGATCCAGAGCAATCAAATGTTCCTCGTATGATAACCCTTTCATTCTCAGAATCATCCTTGTGAACCTCCTCTGGACCCCCTCCAATGCCAGCACATCTTTTCTAAGATGTTGAGCCCAAAACTGTTCACAACAGTTAATGTGAGGCCTCACTGGTGCCTTAGAAAGCCCCTGCATCACATCCTTACTTTTGTATTCTAGACCTCTTGATATGAATGCTAACATGATATTTGCCTTCCTCACCACCAACTCAACCTGCAAGTTAACCTTTAGGGTGTTCTGCACAAGGACTCCCAAGTCCCTTTGCATCTCAGATTCCTGGATTTTCTCCCCATTTCGAAAATAGTCCACGCATTTATTTCTACTACCAAAGTGCATGACCATGCAGTTTCCAACATTAAATTTCATTTGCTATTTTCTTGCCCATTATCCTAATCTGTCTAAATCCTTCTGCATCCTACCTGTTTCCTTAACACTACTTACCCCTCCACCAATCTTGGTATCATCTGTAAACTTGGCAACAAAGCCATCTTTTCCATCATCTAAATCATTTATATATGGCATAAAAAGAAGTGGTCCCAACATCGACCTCTGTGGAACACCACTAGTCACTGGTAGAAAACCAGAAAAGGATCCTTTTATTCCCACTCACTGTGTCCTACCAATCAGCCAATGCTCTAACCATGTTAGTAACTTTCCTGTAGTACCATGGGCTCTTAACTTGGTAAGCAGCCTCATGTGTGGCACCTTGTCAAAGGTCTTCTGAAAGTCCAAATATACAACACCCACTGCATTCCCATTATCTAAACTACTTGTAATCTCCTCAAAGAATTCCAACAGGTTCGTCAGGCAGGATTTTCCCTGAAAGAAACCATGCTGACTTTGTACTATCTTGTCCTGTGTCACCAAGTACTCCATCACTTCATCCTTAACAATTGACTCCAACATCTTCCCAACCACTGAGATCAGGCTAACTGGTCTATAATTTCCTTTCTGCTGCCTTCCTCCTTTCTTAAATAGTGGAGTGACATTTGCAACTTTCCAGTCCTCTGGCACCATGCCAGAGTCCAATGATTTTTGAAAGATCATTGCTAATGTCACCACAACTTCTAACACTCCCTCTTTCAGAACCCTAGGGTGCAATTCACCTGGTCCGGGTGACCTATGTACCTTTAGGTGTTTTAACTTTTTGAGCACCTTCTCTCTTGTAATAGTAACTGCAACCATTTATCTTTGTTCACACACTACAACATCAGGCATACTGCTAGTGTCTTCCAGACTGAAGACTGATTCATTTAAACTAAATACTCATTTAGTTCATCAGCAATCTCCTTGTCCCCTGTTATTATTTCTCTTGCCTCATTTTCTTGCAGTCCTATGTCCACTCTCATTTCTCTTTTTTTTAACATACTTGAAAAAACTTTTACTATCCACTTTGATCCCAAGTCATTGGGTGCATTTAAGACAGAGCTAGATAGGTTCTTGATTAGCCAGGGCATCAAAGGGTATGGGGAGCCGGCAGGGGAGTGGGGATGGCTGGAAGAATTAGATCAGTCCATGACTGAATGGCAGAGCAGACTCGATGGGCCAAATGGCCTACTTCTGCTCATTTATCTTATGGTCTTATTTGCTAGCTTGCTTTCATATTTCACCTTTTCCCTTCTAATGATTTTTGTTGCAGATTTTTTTCCCAAGGGATGGGGTTGGGGGTTTGAAGAGATGGGTAGGGGGTTGGGGTTTGTGAGTTTTATTTCTTTTTTCCTTGTGGGGAGGGAATTAATGTATTTTCTCTTTTCTGTATTTCATGGCAATCTGGAGAAGACGGATATCAGAGTTGTATTGTACATGCATAATTTGGCAGTAAAATGAACCTTTGGAATGAACCTTTGACATGAATATTTGACATATACCAGTGATATGAAACCTGATTTTGATAACATATGCACCAAGTCAATTACGAAGCACAACATTTAAGGTTGCTATTGTAAATGACGGAAACAATACGTGTCCAGTAGTTACATATCCCTCTAAGGCAATCAAAATGCGAGAGAGACGGTGAAATGTAGTGTCCTTCCTTGTGCAGTGAATTGCGAACAAATCTGAAATCATCAGAAGACAAACCCGAATAAATCAGTTCAATCCAAATCTTTCGGTCCACCGGCGGCCATTATCCGTGACTTGACGAACTTGTTTACTACTGGAAAGTGCAAAGATCAGAGGAGGATTGGGAAGGGCAGCATTCTGGGATTCTATCCAGATTCACGCCGCATATTGATTTGGAAGTAATTTGCTATCTCATCAACCAATGGTCTGAAATGCCGCAGTAAGGAAGCCGGCCATAATTTTTTTTCAGATATTGGGAGCAGTAGTGAGTACTGATATTTAAAACGTTGCCCAACCTACCTGACCAATGAAAACCATTGTTAAAGAAAACAATGTGTAGAATGCTGTAATAAGAATCTCAAAATGTAATTACATTTAGTTATATATCACTGAAGCCCGCGATTCCCATCATGTGACGGATCTCTACATGAGAGCCCACGGTAGAGAGGTCAGTAAAGGAAAATAGAAAGACATTGCAAGGAATTAACTAACTCGGGCGTTTTACGACTGAGAAAATATTGAATTATTTTTGCTCCCTCTTTTTGAAGGCAGAGTGGTGAATTGATCTGGGACTGAGATTAACCGACTAGCTGAGCCATGTAGTGATGGTGTTTACAGTAATGCATGCTGCTTAAAATTTCCAGCATCTGCAGAATCTCGTGTTTGTGTAACAATGGAATCTATTCATACAGTTGCCGCAGCACAACACACGTAGCCATTATAATTGTAAGTTAAAAAACATTATTAATAAATTTTTCTTCAAGAAAGTAACGTGTGACAGACAGAATGGTATTTTTCACGAGTACAGTTTAGGAAGCTAACTTTAAAGAATCAAAACTAGAAATCGCAAAGATCCGGACTAAAAGTAAAGTCAGTTTGTAATAACGCAATTATTTTTGTTTACTCATTGAGGAATGTAATTGCGGAGTGAAACAATGAGTAAAAATTGTTTGTTCAGTGGATTGTGAGTGATGTGACTGAAGAACAGTTGCCTTTATTTGGCTCACTACACTATCCTTCTGCTTTTTAAACGATCGGCCAGTTCACGTAGATAGTTAAAATATTTTCATACAACTGCTTCACTTCGAAAATGCGATATTCTGCAATTTATTACATTGCGACCATTTATTATCGTTATTATTGTTGATAAGAAAGTGGATCAGGCTGCAATTTCTGTTGTCATTTCCTTGTATTACATTTGCCTCACTGGAACAGCTATCTCGGTGCCTTTGCTTCTGGTTCCTCAGTCATCATTTAATTTCCAGTGGTTTTATCCATGTGACAAATTATCCTCCGTAAACAATTACTGAAATATTTGTGCAAATGGCTCATCAAGTATCAGTGTGAAAGCAAAAAGTCTCCATTATTCCTCCTGGATGTTCTATTTTTGCCCGTTCTTTTAAAGTTGTACTTATTAATAAATACTTTCATATGTGAAAATACTTCCCAGCTTCCGCCATTTGTTCTCCCTTCGGGCTCCGGCAATAGGCGAGTTGTCCATGACTGAGCCTTTCAGACATTCAACCACTCGTCGGTAATTAGGTCGTGGACTTCTGTAACCTTTTGCTAACCGTACTGAAACGTGCAGACTGAAATGCCTGTCCAGTCAGCTCTGCTGCTCCAGCGGTGCTTTAAGCGCATCCGGAGGTTTTCGCCTTTCCGTCTTTGTTTCTTACTCGGCCAGGTATTTTCAGGGTTCCATGCAACTGCTTTGAATGTGAGTTCACACCTAAGGAATTAGAAATTTGTGTTTATTTATTTTTGTTGTAAATTACATTGTTTTAAAGTCCCTGCTTTTTATCACTGTTTCAATGTATTTGAATAATGTACTTTTCTACACTTTTTATATATAATGGATTTTATTTATTCACAGATGCGTCTTATATCAGAAATGCTTAATTACTGTTGAAATGCTCACGGTGTACGACATAAAGTAAGGAACCAGCTGAGAACTGCTGCTGGTCAAATGCTGTCGATATATTCCACCGCTGCTTCTAGCAAGTAACTATAGCAACACACACAAAATGCTGGTGGAATGCAGCAGGCCAGGCAGCATCTATAGGAAGAAGTACAGTCGACGTTTCGGACCGAGACGATGTCCTGACGAAGGGTCTCGGCCCGAAACATCGACTGTATATCGACTATATGCTGGAAATAAATAAAAGCACAAAATGCTGGCAGAACTCAGCAGGCCAGACAGCATCTGTGGGAGGAGGTAGTGACGACGTTTCGGGCCGAAATCCCATAGATGCTGTTTGGCCTGCTGAGTTCTGCCAGAATTTTGTGTTTTCGGTAATCCTTTGGGTTGATTTGGCGCTGTGGTCGCGCGTTCATAGAAGCTTGATGCCGGAAGACGCAATCTCAAAATTGCACAACTTGGAAGTTCTTTCTCCGGATACTCATGACGACTTTTCGGCATCTCCCGTTGTTAAGTGTTTTTGCCTGTTGCATCTAAGCGTCTCTGCTGATCGCGTGAAATGCCCTCTTTAAAACAAAAATGTAAATATTAATAATATTCCAAAACGCATTCTGTAGAATAAATGCTATTTATGCCACGCAGTAAGGCAAACAAAGTGAGAATTATAATTCAGCTGAGAATTCTGCACACTCCAATTCACGGTTAACTGAAAGCCACGCGATCAGATTCGACAACCATATCCTCTTTTAACTGTGGGACGAGCATCATTGTTCAGAGCAGTACAGATATACAACAACACACAAAATGCTGGAGGAACTCAACAGGCCAGGTAGCATCTTTGGAACAGAGTAAACAGTGGACGTTTTGAGCCGAGATCCTTCACCAAAACTGGAGAAAACACTCCATTGATACACTCCAGCACTGGCAAGCAGAAAATTACTTCTACACCAACAGATATTATAACACCCCAACACACATCACACTGCAGTTTGGGATAATGCTGCAGTTTTTCAGTTCCTGCTAGAACACTTGCACCTATGGACTGACACAAAGGAAATTCCAAGCAGAACTGAAAAATAAAGTGAAATATCTGTTTACATTCAATGGGCACGTCTGTAAATAAAATGCAAACCTTATTTTATTCTGTTTGAATTCCGGAATATTTATTCCAAGTGTTTTGTAGTTGTTTCAGAAGTCCGCGTATTTGACGATAAAGAACAAGCAGTCCCTTTGTCAAGCTCAATAATTTATGATTAAGTAAGAGGAACTTAAAGAGTTGATTGGGTTCCTACGATGTGCCCATAAGATATAAGACTGTAAGGCCATAAGACATCGGGGCAGAATTAGGTTATTCAGCAATTGAGTCCACTCCACCATTTCACCATGACTGATCCTGGATTCCACTCAAACCCATACACCCACCTCTCACCGTATCCCTTAATGCCCTGACCAATCTGGAGAATCTAGCAACTTCCATTTTAAACATATCCACGGACTTGGCTTCCACCACAGTCTGTTGCACAGCATTCCACAGATTCACTACTCTTTGGCTAAAAAAAAATCCTCCTTACTTCTATTCTAAAAGGTCACCCCTCAATTTTGAGGCTGTGCCCTCTAGTTCTGGATACTCCCACCAGAGGAAACATCCTCTCCACATCCACCCTACCTAGTCCTTTCAACATTTGGTAGGTTTCAATGAGATCCCCACGCGTTCTTCTAAATTCCAGTGAGTTGAGGCTCAAACTGCCAAATGCTACTTGTGTTAATCCCTTCATTCCCAGAATCATCCTCGTGAATTTCTTCTTGACTCACTCCAATGGCAATATATCCTTTCTGAAATAATGGACCCAAAACTGTTGGCAATACTCTTAAGTGGGGCCTGACTGGTGTCCTATAAAGCTTCAGCATTATCTTCGTGTTTTTATATTCTATTCCCCTTGAAATAAATGCCAACATTGCATTTGCCTTCTTTACCACAGACTTGATCTGTGAATTAACCTTCTGGGAGTCTTGCATGAGGACTCCTAAGTCTCTTTGCATCTCTGATATTTGGATTTTCTCCTTATTTAGATAGTAGTCCGCACTATTGTTCTTCTTACCAAAATGCATTATCATACATTTCCCAACACTGTATTCCATCTGCTATTTTTTGCCCATTCTTCCAATTTGTCTAAGTCTAGCTGCAATCACATTGCTCTTCAGCACAACCTACCCCTCCACCTATCTTCGTATCAACCACAAACTTTACCACAACACCATCAATTCCACCATCTAAATAATTAACAAACAATGTGAAAAGTAGTGGTCCCAATACTGACTCCTGAGGAACACCACTAGTCACTGGCAGCCAACCAGAAAAGGCCCCCTTTATTTCCGCTCAATGCCTCCGTCTGTCAGCTATTCCTCTATACATGCCAGCATCTTTCCTGTAATGCCATATTTTTATCTTGTTAAGCAACCTTATGTGAGGCACCTCATCAAATGCCTTCTGAAAATCTAAGTAAATGACATCCACTACCTCTCCTTTGTTCACCCTGCTTGTTAATTATTTGAAAAATTCCAACAGATTCGCTAGGCAAGATTTCCCTTGACAAAAACCATGCTGACTGACTTACTTTATCATTAGTCTCCAAGTACACTGAGACCTCGTCTTTAAGAATGGACTCCAACACTTCCCCAACCACAGAGGTTAGGCTAACTAGCCTATATTTTCCTCTCTTTTGTGTTCCTCCCTTCTTAAAGAGTGAAGTTACATTTGCAATTTCCTGATCCTCCAGGACCATGCCAGAATCAAGTGATTCTTGAAAGATCATATCATGGTCCGGTCCATGAAATCCACATTCTGGTTCACATTCGGGTCCATGCTCCTTATTCCAGGTTTTTCGGCTTTCCTCAGTGTCTGTTGAGGCAGCTGATTCTCATTTGGGCTGGCTTCATGATTAGCTTCAGGATTCAGCCTCTAGCTGCTGATTGTTCCTGTCCAAACCCTCTGTCTGTATCCCTCCCCTTCATCTTCCTCCTGAAGCCTCGCCTTGCCTCGCTGGAGTCTTGCCTTCACCACTGTCAAGTTCTACCACTGGAGCAAGATAAGGAACTGTCTTTCGTTGTTTTGAACTGTTTCCACGCCTTCGCTAGGTAGGTCCGGCTGTTTGCCGCTACCTTTTGTTGGGAACCGTCTCGTCGTATTCTGCATTCTGCGTAATGAGTCCCGGCCTTACATCCTGTACCCTAGGAAGGGTCCCGGCTCTGTGTTCCATGTTCCTATCTCTCCCTCGACAAAGGCTCTGCGTTCCTGTCTCTCCCTCAACCATGGCTCTGCATTCCTGTCTCTTTCTCGATCAAGTCAAGGCTTTGGGGTCTCGTCCTGTCCAAGCCACAGCTTTGTGTTCTGGTCTTGTCCATGTGCGTCGCCCAGCCTGGTGCTGGGGTTCCCTTGTCCTGTCCAGGAGTCTCATGTCCTGTCCTGTTGCCTCTCCTCGTCCTGTAGCCACGTCTTGTCCTTGCCTAGTTCTGGAGTCCGAGCCCGAGTCAAGACCCAGGTTCTGGGTCCTTGCCCAGTCTCTGGCTCGGTGTCCATACCCAAGCCTTGTCATGTCCTTGCCTAGTTCCGGGGTCCGAGCCCGAGTCAAGACCCAGGTTCTGGGTCCTTGTCCAGTCTCTGGCTCAGAGTCCAAGCCCAGGCTCCTAGTTCCCAGTTCCATGTCCTGGTTCCGCTGTCCTAGTCAAGTCCTAGCCCAGGCCCGGAATCCTTGTCTCGTCCAGGGCCGGTGTCATGTCCTGCGTCCTTTCTTCCCCACTTTCCTTGCTTCCTTCTCACACCTAGTCCTGTTCCTGGTAGTTCAGTGTCTGTGTCTTGCATTTGGGTCCGCTCCCAACGCCCCTCTATGACAGATCATGCCAATGCATCTGTTATCTCTTCAGGGATATCTGTTACATTAGAAGATTTGTGTTGCAGAAAACTGGATCACTTATTCTTATGAGAGAATGCTGTGTTGTAAAATGAAGACTTTTAACTCAGAAATATAAAGGTATGTTCAGGAAATGAACATACAAACTGTTGACTGTATATAATAACCACCAAACAATGATGCATTAACATCTGCACAATGAGAAAACACACATGCTAACACAGCTGAATTGCAGAGTGCTAAAAAAGGGCAATCTGAAATTTTCCGTTGTACATAATAAGTGGGATTGGTGGAATGGGGCATAAATAATAAACCTGTGAAATCTAGTGACAACCCTCTCACACCATTTCGCTGACCTGTTTTAATTGCGGTGATTTAGCTTGATGTGCTGAAATTACAATGACACAGTGAAGAAATTTGTTCCACATTTACGTTTTAGGATTTCGCAGGTTCTTCATCCTGGCCTTTCTATTTGTGTATGAACTGTGAAATATTGTCTGTAAATACACTGGAATGGGCAGCTAGAAGAAAAATAAACATCCAGTAACGCACATGTAATCCTCAGGTTCTGTCGGCTGCGTAAGTATAGGGAAGATAATCTCTGGCCCCACCAAACGTATGAGATTAAGGTGTAAAACCTCGTTTGGGTGAATGTTACCCTGTTACAAATCAGTACCACAAAATAACAGTCAGTACACCATATGCAATCAAACAATTTAGCTTTATAAATTTTAATTTGATTAAAGGGTTTAGTAAAGTAAAACTAAAAAAGGGCCCATTTTAATGAAACAGTCTAATGTGCACATTGGAGCTCACGGCTTCCCTTCCAGTGGTCCTCCATCGATTTTCTTGGGCTTCATTGACTCCCAGCCCCACTCCAAGTCTACTCTTTTCTGGTGTCTACAACCTCTTTTCTGGCATCTACCCTCTTTGTCTTCCACCAAACAAAAGACCTAGATCACCTCGTTCTCAGGCACACAAGAAAAAAACACTCCCTTCATTGGACAGCGCACATTCCAAAGACACCATTATCTCTAGCCATAACCCAAACACTGCTGCTACAGAAAAACCATTACATTAGATGGAACCTTTCCCAGGGCATTACACACACTTTTGGGGAAACACTGGGGAGTGATCATTTTCCTATCTTTATAAGCTTGAGTAATACTTTGGAAAAGAGAAGTGATACAGCATTTTATCAGAGTGGATTTCAAATGGGTTGAATGACATTGGGCTCAGTTTTATGTTTGGAAGATGATATTAGGCATGCAGCTGAGGCCTCCATTGGTCAGGTTCAACCATGGATGTTGCGTCCTAGCTGTCTAGATACACAAGCCTGGGAAGTACAATATGGAGAGCAAGCTGTTGCCCATGTAACAGGCTTCCACCCTTCACCCTACTGATGAACCCAACAGGAACAGCAGAGGACTCCAGCTCTGGATTTTTTCTCAGAGTTTACTCCCAAAACCTTTCTCATGAGTAGGTACAGCCACAAGGCAGCGGAGGTTTGAGATCAACATTTTCCTTCTCCTAGATGAGCTGCCAACCACAGTTGGCAAGCCCCATCTGCCCGAAGTGACTAGTTTTAAGGCGCCAGTAACCCACCTTTGCCCCTTCTCCTGTCAGTAGAAACTGTTCCGCAGGACTTAGTAACTAAGCACACGTGAAGGCCAGGAGCTGGACTTGGTTGTCAGAGGCTATTTGAGGTGCATGTCATTGGGAGCATTTAATAGGTAGTGGCAGCTTGTCCCCACTACCACTCCCAGCTATAACAACTTTAAGGAACCTGCTATTAGGAAAGCACAGGTAAAGAAAGAAGTTGTAATAGAAGTATTCTTAATATTGAAAAGGCATATGTTATGAACGGAAGGACCATTGATTAAATTATGGAAATTAGGAGGAGGGGATTGTATAATTTCACCTTTATCTATGCAGGTAAGGGTGGACCAGATATATTTTGGATTTCTATGAGATAGAGAATGAGACCCCATAAGACAATATTTTTAGCCCTTTATTATCTAATATTATGATTAATGATATTTTTCTGAGATGGGTACTAGGGTGGGTAGATCACTAAATGTAGATGATGGAGCTTTATGGATTAGAGGTAGAAATTTCAATTTTACTGTGTACAGGATGCAATTAGCAATTAATAAGGTTGAACAGTAAGCAAATAGATGAGGATTTAAGCTTTCAGCAGCTAAAACACAAGTTATGGGCTTCTCAAATAGGATTAATAGATTAATTATTAATTGATTTGAAATTTTCTGGTCAAACTCTCGTAGTATCAGAGATAAGATTTTCAGGCATGTGGATGGATAATAAGCTGACATGTAAGCACCTTATCAGTAAAATAACAGATAAATGTAAAGGAATGTTAACTCAGGAGTCTATGTGGATATTCTTGGGGTGCTACACGAAAATCTTTGTTGACCATTTATATTTGTTTAATTAGATCTGTTCTTGATTATGACTCTTTGGCTTACGGACCAGCTTCATCTTCAACTTTCAAACGTTTGGATGTGATGCAAGCATAGGCTTAAAGATTGTTTTGCTGCAGAAAGGTCACCCTGTTTGGGCTTTACTGGTTGAAATGGGACAATTACCCTAACAATTGCAGAGGTTGAAGTTGATGTTTAGATACCGGATTAATTTGAAACAATCATCTTGTTAAAGATGTGTTGGAGGACTGTTGGGACAATCACAAGAAAAGTGTTTTTGGTTTTGGGTGGCTGGGCTCTTATCGCACTAGGAATATGGGTTTGTTGAATTATGCAATATGTCCCACTGTAGCTTTCTCAGTAACCCCACCTTAGTCTTTTTCCCCAATGACTTTAGTTGATTTTAGGTTACAGGATTTAATAAAGTCTAAGGATTCTGTTAATGTCTGAGAATCTGTTGGTTCATCAGTATATTAAGTAAAATTATTATGTGTTAACCATTTTTACAGATGGATCAAAATTTAACTATGAATGTTGATGTGGCTGTTTTTGTGCCTGAAGAACAAGTAATGATAAAGAAACGACTTGCCATTTATCAGTACATACAGCTGAATTGGTTGCCATCATTTTAGGCTTAGAGTGGGTGGAGGAAATTTGCCCATGTATAGTTGTAATTTGTTCAGTTTCCTTTTCGGTTTTGATGAGTCTTAAAAAAGGCCATTCTCACAGTAGGTCAGGTTTACTGTTGAAATCTCATCAAACATTATTTCATATACAAAGTATGGGTTTACATGTCTTCTTTTTATGGGTCCCTGCAAATAGAGGTGGTGAGGGAAGTGAGCAGGTTAATTGTTTTGCTACAAAAGCTGTTAAAAGTTCAACAGTGGATATTAATCTTCCACTTAGCAAATCAGAAGCTAAGGTGTTGGTGGGGTTAAGAATTAAAGGGTTATGACAAGACTTGTGAGAAAATGGACATAAGGGGACACACCTTTTCAGAACACATAAAACTGCTGGGTTTATGGGAGAAGGGGTAAAACAAGAAAGGAATGAATTATATTGACACGACATAGAATTGAGCATACTATTCCTTTTATCTTGTTGGAAAACATCACTCAGGGGTGTGTAGGTTTTATCATCATTATGAAACAGTTGAACACATTCTTTTACAATGTGAAGCATACAAGGTTGAAATAAAGCAAATGCAGGCTTCAGTGCTATATTTGAGTGTTGATAGTTTTCATTTTAAAACTTTATTAAGTTATGGAAGTGACTTTAACTTAATTCACAGTATTGTCTTTCATCACTTACAATCTTTAGAGATTGTTGGGGTGATTTAGTTTTCATTTGATAAAGAAGTTGTAATGGTTTTATTTCCCAATTCTCTACACCACACTCCAGTCCAGTTGGTGACAGGAATGCACCTTTAAGTTAGAATGCCAACTGCTATTAAAAGTCAGAAGAGTGCGTGCCTTTATTTATTTGATATGTAGTTGTACAAAAACAACAAAATATATCGGCCATGATGTAATGGCAGAAAGCTCCCTGGGGCTTGGGTGCAGATGGTGGATCTGAGAGAGAGGGAAAGGACCGGAACTGTCCTGAGGTGTGTCGTCACAGTGTGTCAGGAGCTCACAGTAATTGTCCCTCAGTCACAGTTCATTGATACTGGTGCTAATAAACCTCCCCCCCCCCACCAGGAGCCCCACTTCTACCTGATGTACTGATGAATACACACAGAGCTGGAAGTACAAATGCACAATTCACTGAAAGCAGTTACAGTAGACAAGTGGATAGTGTGGTGAAAGCAGCTTTTAGCATTCTAGCTTTCATGACTCGGGCATCAGATTTAGGAGTAGGTACATTATGTATAGTTATATTCTTTATTGTCAAGTCCGCTCTTGGAATATTGGAGTAATGGAGTCAGAGAAAAGTACAGCACAGAACCAGGCCCTTTGGCTCATCTACTCCGTGCTAAACAATTTAAACTGCATACTCCTATTGACCTGCATCATAACCGTACCTCTCCATACCCTTCTATCCATGTAACTATCCAAACTTTTCTTAAAGCATTGAAACCAACCCAATCTCTAAAAAAACTTTTAAAAAGCCCTCTGTAGCATTCTAGAAATTTCCCCTCTTGTAATCCAGAACCAAACTGATTTTCCCAATCTACCTGCACATTAAAATCCTCCCTGACTATTGTAACATTGCCCTTTTGGCAAAATTTGTAGACCATGTTGTTACTTGTTTCAGGATCTGTATACAACTCCCATCAGTATCTTTTCACCCTTGTAGTTTCTAGCTATATCCAAAATGATTCAATACCTTCCAATCCTGTCATCTCTTTCTAACAATTTACTTTCTGTGTCACCCCTTTGCCTTCCTGCCTGTCCTTTCAATACAGTGTATATCCTTGGACACTAAGCTCCCAACTATAATATTCTTTCAGCCATGATTCAGTAATGCCTATATCATCATACATTTCAATCTGTAACTGTGCTACAAGTTCATCTGCCATATTTCACACACTATGCACATTTAAATATAACACCTTCAATTTTGTATTCACCCATTTCGATTTTGTCCACCTTTAATGTTGCAACTTATCCTGTTGACTGCGATTTTGCCCTATCATCAGCCTCTCACTAAAACCAACCACCTCATCTTCAGCACTATGTCTCTGGTTTCCATCGCCTGCCAAATTAGTTTAAAGCCTCCCAAGGTAGTTTTAAGACAGTAGAGGCTATAGGACTTCGACAGATTCGGAGAATGGATAAAGAAGTGGCAGACGGAATACAGTGGCAGCAGTGTCATGCACTTTAGATTAAATGAAAGGGTTGACCATCTTCTAAATGGCAAGAAAATACAAAATCCCTGTATTAAAATACAAAAAACTGAGGTGTAAAGGGACCTGGGAGTCCTTATGAAGGATTCCCTAAAGGTTAGTTTGCAGGTTGAGTCTGTAGTGAGGAAGGCAAATGCAATGTTAGCAGTTATTTCAAGCTGACTAGAATATAAAAGCAAGGATGTAATGTTGAGATTTTATAAAGCACTGGTGAGGCATCACTTGGAGTATTATGAGCCCCTAATGCACTAAAACTGGAAAGGGTTCAAAGAAGGTTCCAAAAAAAATTTCAGGATTGAATAGCTTGTCAGATCAAGAACTTTGATGGTCTAGGCCTGTATTCACTGGAATTCAGAAGAATGAGTGGTGACCTAAACTTTCTCTATTACCACGGGTGCCATTGAAGCAGTGGGTGTTGACATTTCCACACTCTTGAAAAAATCCATAAGGGAACAGGCCACTTTTCCAATCATCCTTACCATTATAATGTGTCACCTCATAGCTAAATCACCCCAATCTACATTACCATCATTGTCAGTTTTCACACCAAGAGCACATATCACTCTCCGAGCTGAGAGATGACATTGCAGATTTTCGATCTGTTTTAAACACTCAATGTGATCAGCGCTGCCTTTCTTCTCAGCTGCCAATTTCTGCATGACATTCATTGCAATCCTGATACTGAGTTTTCCATTTCTCTAATTCCGTACTCACCTGTTTACACTCTTCAGTTTTTTCCCTTTTCTCTTGTTAAGCGTTCACACTGAACCTGAGACTGACTCGTGTGTATTAAATTCTCCTGACCCTACTCCCTCAGGAATTAATTTCCTTTCCTCTCCCTCTCTAAATCATCCCAACACTTAGGTAATTCCTCTACCTATTACTGTTTTCTCTTCAGTTCAATTAGATCTTTCAGCATACACCAATTAGAAAAGTTTTTTAGTTCCTTGTAATTTCTTTTCATATACGGTTTTCCACAATGCATTCCCCTGGGTCCCTGACCTTCACTCTGAATCTTTTCTATCTACTCTTCATGGTCGGGCCATTTAGTTAATATCTAACTATGGAAGGAATCTCCCCAATCCTCCAAAAACCCTGGGTTCTTTTTGTCCTTTCCTTTCCCAATTTTAATATCCTAGTTTAATAACTAGGGTCCAAGACCACTATTTTTATTTCTGGGTACACCACAGGATGCCAAAATATGTAGACCATTCATCAACTTAACTAGGTTTGGAAACACTGTCTGCAACTCTTAATTAATCGAAGCTCATACAAACAATAACTTAACTATTTTGATCCCAAGGCCAAAAACTTAACACATGAATTCGACTGTTTCCTCTGTACTGATGTTCACTCAGACCACTTATTGAATTTATAACACTGAAACAATGGATCTCCCATGGCCAACTGATCGATGAATTATTTTACTAGACCTGGCTTGGGAGCTCTTCCTTGCAATGGTTAGTTTCTGCAGTTATCACTCTTTTGCATGTGAAACTGCTAACTTTCTAAACACTTATCAGTTTAAATACTCAACCTCATTCTTGTTTTCTTGAGTTAACCTGACTGACCTATAACAGATTCCCACTGGATGTAGTCTAAGGGCTACACAACCTCATGTCTTACAGTGATGGTAGAAAGTATGTGACCCCTGTAGAGCTTTCTCTTTCTGCATAAATATGACCTAAAATGTGATCAGATCACAGAGTCCTAAAACTAGATAAATAGAACCCAATTAGATAAATAACACAATAAAAATATACTTCTCCATTTATTGAGAAAAATGATCCAATATTACATGTATTTGTTGGAGAAAGTATGTGAACCTCTGGGGTAATATCTCCTACAAAAGGTATTTGGAGTCAGGTGATTTGGAATTTGGAGATGTGAGTTATAGAGGTGCCCTGCCCTATAAAAAAGACAGGTCAGGTCACTGACCGAGTCTGCTCTTCTTGTTCATGTACACCATGCCTCAATCAAAACAACTTTCAGAGGGCCTTAGAACAGGAATTGTACAGATGCATTAAGCTGTTAAAGGCTACAAAAGTATTTCTAAAGACCCAAGTATTCATCAGTCTACAGTAAGATAAATTGTCTACAAATGGAGGAAATTCAGTACTGTTGCTACTCTTCCTAGGTGTGGGCATCCAGCAAAGATTGCACCAAGAACAGAATGTGCAATGCTGAAGGAGGTGAAAAAGAACCCAAGGGTAAAAAGAAAAGACCTGCAGAAATCTCTAGAACTTACTGAAGTCTCTGTTCATGTGTTCACTGTAAGAGAAACACAAAGCAAGAATGGTGTTTATGGAGGAAGGACACCACGTAGGAAACCACTGCTCTCCAAAAAAAAAAACATTGCTGCACATCTCAAGTTTGCAAAAGACCACCTGGATGTTCTACAACACTTCTGGGACAATGTTCTGTGGACAGATGAGATAAAAGTTGAACTTTTTGGCAGAAATACACATTGCTATGTTTGGAGGGAAAAGAACACTGCACACCAACACCAAAACCTCATCCCAACTGTGAAGCAAGGTGGAAGGAGCATCATGGTTTGGGGCTGCTTTGTTGTCTCAGGACCTGAACAGCTTGCAATCAATGAGGGATCAAGACATTCTATGGGAGAATGTTAAGAGTAGCAGTCTGCCACCAGAAGCTTAATAGAAGTTGGATAATGCAACCAGACAATGACTCAAAAATCAACTACAGAATGGTTTAAAAAGAAGAAAATTTGCATTTTGGAATGGCTGAGCCTAAGTCCTGACCTTAATCCTATAGAAACGTTGTGGAAGGATCTGAAGCAAGCAGTTCATGCTAGGAAGCCCACCAACATCCCAGAGCGGAAGTAGTTTTGTAAGGAGGAATGACCTAAAATTCCTCCAAGCCAATGTGCAGGACTCATCAAAAGTTACTGGAAACATTTGGCTGAAGTTATTGCTGTTCAAGGGGTCACACCTGTTACTGAAAGCAAAGGTTCACATGCTTTTCCAACAAATACATGTAACATTGGATCATCTTTCTCAACAAATAAATGAACAGGTATAATATTTTTGTGCTATTTATTTAATTGGGACTCTATCTAGTTTTAGGACTTGTATGAAGATCTGATCACATTTTAGGTCATATTTATACTGAAATGGAGAAAATTCTACAGGGTTCACAAACTTTTTAGCACCACTGTAGGTGACTTCTTTCGCTCCCTTCAATTCTGGTTCATAACAGTCAAACTGAATTACTCAGACACTGGACTGAGATAACTTCTGCAAACCTGTAAATGTACGTAATACACGGCTTATCTAAGAATGACCTCAGGTTTAGTAGTTCAATGGTAGAAACTCCTTGTATCCATGTGCAACTCCTCTGATTATGTTATCCCAAAGTATCAGTTCATCAAACAGTTCACAAAATGAATTTTACAGAGCAGGTTCAAAAATGGCAGTCCCCATTTCTTTAACGTGACAAGAACAAAGATAATTGGTTTGTCTTCTTCCCCTGTCCTCAACCCATTCAAGTTCGATGTTTTCTTCCATATTTTAATCACTTCCTGGCCAAAAGTGGTGACACATAGCCTTTTAAAAGCAGTGAAAATGACCCATACTGTTGAAATGTGCAGGTAGTATGGAGGTCAACTACCAATGTCATTCTTCCTCAGCCCATAGATTTGATGGACGAACATATCAAAGGTAACTGCAGTCAGCTTATCTTCTTCAGTCTGCTGAAAGGCAGGCAGGAAATTGACACTCTTCACCCACAGAGTGGTGACTGTTTGAAACCCATCACTACAGGGAATGTGATAGGTCAACAGCAAGGATAGATTTAAAAGGACTGTTGTAGGACAGAAACACAAGTAGGGATCAGCTGGGCTGAGTTAACTCCTGACTGTACACTAAGTGTGTTGTAGATTCACTAAGTACCCAAGACAGGATTTAAAATAGAACTGATTTATTTGTCACAGATCCAGAATATTAAACTCTAGACCCATTAAAGGTGAACATCAGCAGAAGAAACTCCTCCCATGCCCAGTGACCAGGGTGCAGAACAGGGTTTGATGAACAGCAGCAATAATTGCAGAGTTCAACACCAACAGTTACTTCTGAACTTGCCTCTGGATTCAGCAACCGTAATGGTTAAATATCTGGCATACAGCTTATTTAAACTTTCTCTCCAGTGTGAAATCGATAGTGCGCCACAAGGTTAGATTGCCGAGTGAACCTCTTCCCACATTCAGAGCAGTTGAATGGCCTCTCCCCAGTGTGAACTCGCTGATGCGTCTGTAGGTTGAATGACCGAGTGAATCTCTTTCCACAGTATGAACATGTGAACGGTCTCTCCCCAGTGTGAACTCGCTGGTGTACCAGTAGGTCAGATGATTGAGTGAATCTCTTCCCACATACTGAACAGGTGAATGGCCTCTCTCCAGTGTGAACTCGTTGGTGCGTCTGTAGATGAGATGACCTAGTGAATCCCTTCCCACACACAGAACAGTTGAATGGCCTCTCTCCTGTGTGAACTCGCTGGTGTCTCTGTAGGTTGAATGATCGAGTGAACCCCTTCCCACAGTCTGAGCAAGTGAACGGCATCTCCCCAGTGTGAACTGACTGGTGTTTCAGTAGGTCAGATGACTGAGTGAATCCCATCCCACAATCAGAGCAAATGAATGGCATCGCTCCAGTGTGATCTCACTGGTGTGTCTGAAGGTCAGATGGGTGAGAGAATCCCTTCCCAAAGTATTCTATCAATTCACCAAGTCAATAGTGAATCCCTCGTACAATCAATGCAGTTGAAGAAATGATCTTCAGTGAACAAACACTGGTGTGTTCACAGTAACACATTACCAGCTGGGAGCATCTCCAAGAAACAAAAACTGATCGGTGTCACAAATTTGGTCAGAGACAGCAAAACTGATGCATTGTTGTGTTTGAGATTCCTGTGCACAACTTGTTACCGTTTCTAACCTGTAATAAAAATTACAAAGGCATCAATGAAGAACAGCATTTCAGAGGAGATAATTTTAGTCTCTACTAAAGCAAGGTTCAATTGACTCGGAGAAAAGAATGATCTTCAAACTGGGCACAGTGCAACATCTGCACTGACCATGAAATTACCTGAGTCTTCTTGTCTGTATATGAATGAGCGTTTCAACCCGTCTTTAATCTGTGACTTACCTCAGTTTGATTATCACCGTTAGCATTATTCACTGTTCCCTCTAAGCTGTACAGGGAGATCCATCTGCTTCCATTCCCTCCCCCTGCACTTTCAAACACGCCCTATGAACTGGCGGAGAAAGCGCTGATATTGTCACCCATGGCTGCCTCTTTACCCAGAAACGCCCACGCGTCTCGTTCCCAGCGATGTGCATGCGCCACATAAATGGCGCTAGCACCTAATCAGAAGCAAGATCCCCGGGGTTTGGGGTCGGATTGTAGGGCTGAGAGAAAGGGAAAGGATCGAGACTGTGCAGGGATGCGGAACCACGGTATGTCCCGAGTTCACTGTAACTGTCCTCAATTGCGGTTCGGATACCAATGAAGCTCCCGTCCAGAACCCCACTCCTACCTGCTGCAGATCAGTTGAAGCCTTTTGTCTACTGAACGCATGCGCACATTTCCGGACTGCTCTGCGAGCCTTACGCATGCGTATTTGATTGTTTGGTCTCCGAGGAGGTGTCTGCAGAAATGGTAGTTACACCATATGTCGTTAGCCACCCAGAATGTTTTCTCCCTGGATTAGGCATTCGCTCTGATAGTATCAGACATCCCACCCTGCAAAAACTCATTTCAGGGAGGTAGCACCACCCACCGTCGACCTCCAAGGGTGTATGTAATACTTTGTTTAGTGATTTTATCTAATCTGTAAACCAAATTGGGTATATGCAGAAAATGTGTACTTATATTATTATGGAGTCGTTTTTTTTATTCCATTACAACTTTAAGCAAGTCTACAGGGAGTCTGGCCTCATCACGTAGGACATCAATAGAGTAGCTCCTTAGCAGCTACCCAGCCAGTTTAAATAATGTTAGCTATGCTAATGAACGAATTACACCTGTTAAACTCACCTCAACATATCTTTTACAGTCATTTAACCCACTATGGGCAATAGAAAAATCACTGTTGCAAACAGTGCAGCGAACAACACCGTCGTTACCTTCGAGGTCGCCTGTAAAGCCCGCCCACAGAGAAAACTGATAGGTCTACTTAGGACGAAGAGAGACCAATCAGGATGCTCCCTCTCCCACTCAAAAAAATCGATTTCCGGGATATTATATATAATTTGCGGGAGACAGGGAGCCGCTATCAACATGCGGGAGACTTCCGGAAGAGATAGGATGTCTGTAGTATGTACATTTGTCTTTGTGGGTAGCAAGAAGGTTTGTTTCATATGTTGCCCCTTCCATCTGCTGCTCTGCTTTTTGAATCTGGTATTTGAAGAAGCAGAAGGGAAATAATGGGGAATCATAAAAGTGAATGCCCACTCAAAATTTTCCCCTGAGAGGAATAAGAAGGCTGATAAATTAGTGGGGTAAGGTGCTTTTAGTGGGTAGGATGGGCAGCCGCAGATTAGGGAGTGGGAAGGCAGAAGGAATAGCTGATTAAGGTTATGGATTTAACCGAAGAGCAGTGGAAAGATAAAGATTATTTTAAAAATTAATAGAAGGAGCAGGGTCAGAATAATACAAAGCACAAGGGTTAAGGATGGACTGATCCTATATGAAGGGAAGTTTGTGGTCCCAGAGGGAGAAAGAAATCATATGATCTACTGGTACAATGATTTATGGGGGCACCAAGGCGCTGAAAGCACCCTGGAGATGATAAAGGGGGTGTGTTACTGGCTTAGGATGAAGGATGACGTGGAACACTATATCAAGAATTGCTTGATCTGCGCACAATGTTATCTGAATAGAAATGTAAACATTAGGAACCTCTGACATACCAGACCAGTGAAAAGCCATGGACCAATTTGCAGGTAAATTATGTTGGACCCTTGCCACCCACCCCAGGAGAGTACAAATATATTCTTGTAGTGGTATATACTTTAACCAAGCAGGTGGAAGCTTTCCCAGCTAAGAGAATCATGATCAACACACTGCAAATACCTTTCTGAAACGGGTCTTTATTCACTGGGGATTACCCCGGAGTATAGAATTGGATCAAAGAACACATTTTGAAGTCTAGTTAATGCAAGATGTCAGAGAACTTTTAGGAGAGATTTCATCTACCCTTTTGACCACAGTCTAATGTAATTGTGGAAAGGATGAAACAAACACAAAAAAGTATGGAAAGGGCACAAAGAGACGAGTAAGAATTTCTGTCAAGGCTCATAAGACGTAAGAGCGGAATGAGGCCATTTGGACTATCAAGACTTCTCCATCATTCAATCATAGCTGTCCCTTTTTTTCCCCTCCTCAGCCCCACTACCTGTAATCTTTGATGCCATATCCAATCAAGAACCAATCAAGCTCTTGTCTTAAATACCCCCAACAAACTGACCTGGACTCCAAAGCTGCCTGTGGTAATAAATTCCACAAGTTCACCACCATCTGGCTAAGGAAATTTCTCCACATCTCTGCTTTAAATGGATGCCCTTCTATCCTGAGGCTGTGCCCTCTTGTCTTAGACTGCCACATGATGGGAAATATCCTTTCCACAGCTACCATGTCTAGGCCTCTCAACGTTTAAAAGGTTTCAATGAGATTCCCCCTCATCCTTCTGAATTCCAGTGAGTACAGGCCCAGAGGTATCAAACATTACTCATATGATAACCCTTTAATTCTCAGAATCATCTTCTGAATCCTCTCCAATGCCAGCACATTTATTTCTTAGATGAGGAGCCCAAAACTGTTCACAATACTCAATTATAAAGTCTCAGCATTACAGCTCTATACTCTTGTATTCCAGACCTCTTGAAATGAATATTAACATTGTATTTGCCCTTCCTCATCACCAGTTCTACCTGCAAGTTAAGTTTTAGGGTGTTCTTCACAAGGATTCCCAAATACCTTTGCTTCTTAGATTTTTGCATTTTCTCCCCATTTACAAAATAGTCTGCAGATTTATTACTTCTACCAAAGTGCATGACAATAGATTTTCTAACATTATATTTCATTTGACACTTTCCTGCCTGTTCTTTTAATCTAAGTCCTTCTGTAACCTACCCATTTCCTCAACACTACCTGCCCCTCCACCAATCTTCATATCATCTGCAAACTTGGCAACAAAGCCATCTATTCCATCATCTAAATCATTGACATACAGCATAAATAAAAGCAGTCCCAACACCAGCTCCTGCAGAACACCACTAGTCACTTACAGCTAACCAGAAAAGGATCCCTTTATTCCCACTCACAACCTCTTACCAGTCAGCCAATGCTCTAACCATGTTGGTAACTTTGCTGTCATACCATGGGATCCTAACTTGGTAAGCACCCTCATGTGTGGCACCTTGTCAAAGGCCTTCTGAAAGTCCAAATCTACAATATCTCTTTATCTATCCTAATTGTAACAGGTTTGTCAGGCAAGATTTTCCCTTAAGGAAACCATGCTGACTTTGTCCTATATTGTACTGCATCACCAAATACTCCATAATCTCATCCATAACAATTGACTCCAACTGGTCTATAATTTCCTTTAAAAACATAAGAAATAGTAGCAGGAGTAGGCTATCTGGCCCATCGAGTCTGATCTGCCATTCAATACGATCATGGCATATCTGGCCATGGACTCATCTCCACCTACCTGCCTTTTCCCCATAACCCTTTAATTCCCCTACTATGCAAAAATCTATCCAGCCTTGTCTTAAATACGTTTACTGAGGTAGTCTCCATGCTTCATTGGGCAGAGAATTCCACAGATTCACCACTCTGTGAAAAGCAGTTCCTCCTCAGCTCCATCCTAAATCTACTGCACCAAATCTTGAGGCTATGTCCCCTAGCTCTAGTCTCACCTACCAGTGGAAACAACTTTCCTGACTCTATCTTATCTATCCCTTTCCTAATTTTATATGTGTCTGTAAGATCTCCTCTCAACCTTTTGAATTCCAGCGAGTATAGTCCCAGGCGACTCAATTTCTCCTCATATTCTAACCCCCTCATCTCTGGAATCAACCTGGTCAGCCTCCTGTGCACCACCTCCAAAGCCAGTACATCCTTCCTCAAGTAAGGAGACCAGCACTCCAGGTGTGGCCTCACCAGTTACCCTGTACAGTTGCAGCATAACCTCCCTGCTCTTAAATTCAATCCCTCTAGCAATGAAGGTCAACATTCCATTTGCCTTCTTGATAGCCTGCAAACCAACCTTTTGTGATTCATGCACAAGCACTCCCAAGTCCCTCTACACAGCAGCATGTTTCAATTTTTCACCATTTAAATAATAATCTGCTCTTCCATTTTTCCTTCCAAAGTGGATGACCCTGTATTTACCAGCATTGTACTCCATCTGCCAGACCTTTGCCACTCACTTATCTATATCTCTCTCTGCAGACTCTGAGTATCTTCTGCGCAATTTGCTTTTCCACTCAATTTAGTATCATCAGCAAACTTAGATACACTACACTCAGTCCCCTCTTCCAGATCCACTATGCTCATTATATCCTCAAAGAACTCCAGTAAGTTTGTCAAAAAGGACCTGCCTTTGCTGAATCCATGCTGTGTCTGCCTGATTGGTCCATTTCTTTCCAGATACCTTGCTATTTCTTCTTTAATGATAGCTTCAAGCATTTTCCCAACTACAGATGTTAAACTAACTGGTCTATAGTTAACTGCTTTTTGCCTATATCCTTTTTTGAACAGTAGTGTGATATTTGC
The DNA here is from genome assembly GCF_048418815.1 of Hemitrygon akajei. Taxonomy (NCBI): domain Eukaryota; kingdom Metazoa; phylum Chordata; class Chondrichthyes; order Myliobatiformes; family Dasyatidae; genus Hemitrygon; species Hemitrygon akajei. The sequence goes on from NC_133148.1 coordinate 44,392,378, forward strand.
CATCTCCTAATCCACCAGGATCTGCCCAGAGTCCAGAGAATTTAGGTAAATTATCACCAGAGCCTCTACTATAACTTCTGCCATTTCTTTCAGTACCCTGGGATGCATTCCATCAGGACCAGGGGACTTGTCTATCTTCAGGCCCACAAATTTTCCCAGCTGTCTTCCTCCTTTCTTAAAGAGTGGAGTTACATTTGTAATTTTGCAGTCCTCTGGCACTATGCCAGGGTCCAATGATTTTTGAAAGATCATTACTAATGCCTCCACAATCTCTATCACTATTTCTTTCAGAATCCTAGGCTACAGTTCATCTGGCAAAGGTGACTTATGTACCCTTAGGTGTTTCAGCTTTTTGATCTCCCTTGTAGTACTTCTCTTCCCTCACACCCTTCAACATCTGGCATACTGCTAGTGTCTTCCACAGTGAAGACTGTTCCAAATACTCATTTAGTTAATTTACCATCTCCTTGTCCACTGCTATTATTTCTCCAGCCTCATTTTCTAGTGGTCCTATATCCACTCTCATTTCTCTTTTTTTATATATATTTGAAAAAGTTTTTGCTATCCACTTTGATATTGTTTGCTAGCTTGCTTTCATATTTCATCTTTTCCCTCCTAATGATTCTTTTAGTTGCTCTCTGTAGGGATTTAAAAGCTTCCCAATTCTCTGTCTTCCCACTAATTTTTGCTTTGTTGTATGCCCTCTCTTTTGCTTTTATATGAGCTTTGACTTCCCTTGTCACCCATGGTTGTACTATTTTGCCATTTAAGTAGTTCTTGTTTTTGGAATACATCTATCCCACAATTTTCCCAGAAACAGAAGACGTTGTTGCTGTGCTATCATCCCTGCCTGCATCTCTTTCTTATTTACTTCGGCCTACTTCTCTCCCACTCCACTGTAATTTCCGTTACTTCACTGTAATACTGCTCTGCCAGACTTTAGGTTCTCCCCATCAAATTTCAAGTTGAACTCAAATCATATTGTGATCACTGTCCCCTAGGGGTTCTTTTACCTTAACTTCCCTAATCGCCTCCGGTTCGCTACCTAACACCCACTCTAGTATAACAACCTCAAGTAACTGAAACTAACCAGAGCCTAAATGTATTGAGACCCAGCATAATACAAAGAGGGTAGATTAATGTTATAAGCTATGGGGAATTTGACACTTTGGTACCATGATACTAGCCTGTGCAGGTAATTTTTAATCTAACAGAAATGGTGCCTGAATGCTGATCATCTACTACAAGACAGTTACTTACTCATCATCTTGGGACACAACTAAGCAGAAGTGAGTTTAAGTCAGTGGAAAATAGAAATAAGAGAGGACAGGAGTACTCTTTTGGGGCAGGAGTGACCTGTACAAAAAGGATGGGTTGCACTTGAATCCCTGGGGAACCAATAACCCGGCAGGGAGGCTATTCAGGAGAGATTAAACCAGGATTGCTGGGGAGTGGAAACCAAACTGGGGAGATGGAGGAAGAGGCATTTGGCTCACAAATAGAGAAAGCTTGGAGACAGTGCAAGCGGGAGGATAAGCAGGTGATAGAGAAGGGACACACTCAGACCGATGGTTTGAGATGTGTCTATTTTAATGCAAGAAGTATTATGAATAAAGCAGGTGAGCTTAGAGTGTGGATCAGTACTTGGAGCTATGATGTGTGGCCATTACAGAGACTTGGATGGCTCGGGGACAGGAATGGTTACTTCTGAGGGCCAGGCTTTAGATGTTACAGAAAGGACAGGGAGGGAGGCAAAAGAGATGGGGGCATGGCACTGTTGATCAGAGATAGTGTCAAGGCTGCAGAAAAGGAGGAAGACATGGAGGGATGGTCTGCAGAGTCTCTGTGAGTGGAAGTTAGGAATAGGAAGCAGTCAATAACTCCACTGGGTGTTTTTTATAGACCACCCAATAATAACAGGCACATCGAAGAGCAAATAGGGAGACAGATTCTGGAAAGGTGTAATAATAACAGGGTTGTCATGGTGGGAGATTTTAATTTCCCAAATATCGATTGGTATGTCCCTAGAACAAAGGGTTTAAATGGGATGAAGTTTGTGAGGTGTGTTCGGGAAGGTTTCTTGACACAATATGTAGATAAGCCTACAAGAGGAGAGGCTGTACTTGATCTGGTATTGGGAAATGAACCTGGTCAGGTATCAGATCTCTCAGTGGGAGAGCATTTTGGAGATAGTGATCACAATCCTATCTCCTTTACCATAGCATTAGAGAGGGATAGGAACAAACAAGTTAGGAAAGCGTTTAATTGGAGTAAGGGGAAATATGAGGCTAAGGAACTTGGAAGCGTAAATTAGGAACAGGTGTTCTCAGGGAAATGAATGGCAGACATGTGGCAAATGGTCAGGGGATACTTGCGTGGAGTTCTACATAGGTACATTCCAATGAGACAGGGAAAGGATGGTAGGGTACAGAAACTGTGGTGTACAAAGGCTGTTGTAAATCTAGTCAAGAAGAAAAGAAGAACTTACGAAAGGTTCAAAAAACTAGGTAATGATAGAGATCTAGAAGATTATAAGGCTAGTGGGAAGGAACTTAAGAATGAGAGCCAGAAGGGGCCATGAGAAGGCCTTGGCAGACAGGATTAGGGAAAACCCCAAGGTATTCTACGTATGTGAAGAGCAAGAAGATAAGACGTGAGATAATAGGATCAATCAAGTGTGTCAGTGGAAAAGTTTGAATGGAACCGGAGGAGATAGCAGAGGTACTTAATGAGTACTTTGCTTCAGTATTCAGTACGAGAAAGGATCTTGGCAACTGTAGGGATGACTTACAGTGGACTGAAAAGCTTGAGCATGTAGACATTAAGAAAGAGGATGTGCAGGAGCTTTTAGAAAGCATCAAGTTGTATAAGTCACTGGGACCAAACGAGATGTACCCCAGGCTATTGTGGGAGGCAAGGGAGGAGATTGCTGAGGCTCTGGTGATGATCTTTGCGTCATCAATTGGGACAGGAGAGGTTCCGGAGGATTGGAGAGTTGTGGATGTTTTTCCCTTATTCAAGAAGGGGAGTAGAGATAGCCCAGGAAATTATAGACCAGTGAGTCTTACTTCAGTGCTTGGTAAGTTGATGGAGAAGATCCTGAGAGGCAACATTTATGAACATTTGGAGAGACATAATATGATTAGAGATAGTCAACATAGCTTTGTGAAAGGCAGGTCGTGCCTTACAAGCCTGATTGAATTTTTTGAGGATGTTACTAAACACATTGATGAAGGAAGAGCAGTAGATGTAGTGTATATGGATTTCAGTAACGCATTTGATAAGGTACCCCATGCAAGGCTTATTGAGAAAGTAAGGATGCATGGAATCCAAGGGGATATTGCTTTGTGGATCCAGAACTGGCTTGCCCACAGAAGGCAAAGAGTATTTGTAGGGGTCATATTCTGCATGGAGTTCAGTCACCAGTGGTGTGCCTCAGGGATCTGTTCTGGGACCTCTATTCTTCGTGATTTTTATAAATGACCTGGATGAAGAAGTGGAGGGATTGGTTAGTAAATTTGCTGCTGACACAAAGGTTAGAGGTGTTGTGGATAGTGTGGAGGGCTGTCAGAGGTTACAGCGGGACATTGATAGGATGCAAAACTGGGCTGAGAAATGGCAGATGGAGTTCAACCCAGATAAGTGTGAGGTAGTTCATTTTGGTAGGTCAAATATGATGTCAGAATATAGTATTAATTGTAAGACTCTTGGCAGTGTGGAGGATCAGAGGGATCTTGCAGTTCGAGTCCATAGGACACTCAAAGCTGCTGCGCAGGTCGACTCTGTGGTTAAGAAAGCACACAGTGCATTGGCCTTTATCAATTGTGGGATTGAATTTAGGAGCTGAGAGGTAATGTTGCAGCTATATAGGACCCTTGTCAGACCCCACTTGGAGTACTGTGCTCAGTTCTGGTTGTCTCACTATAGGAAGGATGTGGAAACCATAGAAAGGGTGCAGAGGAGATTTACAAAGATGTTGCCTGGATTGGGGAGCGTGCCTTATGAGAATAGGCTGAGTGAACTCGGCCTTTTTTCCTTGGAATGACGGAGGATGAGGAGTGACCTGATAGAGTTGTATAAGATGATGAGAGGCATTGATCGTGTGGATAGTCAGAGGCTTTTTCCAAGGGCTGAAATGGCTAGAATGAGAGGCCACGGTTTTAAGGTGCTTGGAAGTAGGTACAGAGGAGATGACAGGGGTAACAGAGGTAAGTTTTTTATGCAGAGAGTGGTGAGTGCGTTGAATGGACTTCCGGCGATGGTGGTGGAGGCCGATACAATAGATCTTTAAGAGACTCCTGGACAGGTACATGGACCTCAGAAAAATCGAGGGCTATGAGTAACCCTAGGTAATTTCTAAGGTAAGGACACGTTCGGCCCAACTTTGTAGGCTGAAGGGCCTGTATTGTGCTGTAGTTTCTCTATGTTTCTATGACTATTGAAATTAATGGATCAGGGGTAGCCACGGTCAATACCTTAGATATAGCAGATATAGGAAACAATAGTCCCTTTAGCAGAAAATAGAGGATATTACTGGAGAAAATCATTGGGATCAAATACAAACCAATAAAATTGGTCACAGTACATCACAAGTAACTCAGGATGGACTTAGCAAAGCAAAGAGCAGGTAAAATGTCCAACTGCAGGAGACGTGGCAAGTCTCCATTTCATGTCAAACAACTCTGTCCAGCAATGGAGTGAGAAGCCATTATACATTACTGTTCACCATTATAAAAGCCAATGTCACTGAAAAATAGTTCAGGAGGTCAAAGAAGACCATGATTCAGACAAAGAGAGAGCTTTCTTTGGAGCTCTGGATTCAAATAGACAAGGCCGGTGTACTAAGGCTCCATTGTAAAATAAGACAGTGATGTTCAAAATGGACACCAGATCAGATGTCAAGCCATCCCTGAATGTCTGTACACAAAACTGGTGAAAGAAAGAGGGATTACACTAAACCCAGCAAAGAAAATGCTGATGGGGCCAGGGAAACATAAACTCAGTATGAAAAGAATGTTTACTACTTCCATCCGTAAAAATAAGAAACAGTTGAAAGAGTATGTTGTTCAGAATCACTTCTCACTATGACTGGGATGACATACCAAGGAGAAGCTGAACATCATTGCGAGACTGGATTGGCTAAACAATAATCAGTGGCAGGAGAAGTATCCAGAGTTGTTGAAAAGCTTGGGGTTGTGAAAGAAGTGTTGCTTATGCAACTGAGGTCAGGAGTGATACCCTACTCGCTAAACACAGTGAGGCCTATACCTGTCCCATTGATGAACAGTCAGAGCTGAACAAGACAATGGAGGCACTTGACATTATAACCGGGGTGAATGGACCTACTGACTGGTGTGCGGACGTTGTTCCTGTTGCTTAAGCCAAATGGCACGGTGAAGATCTGTGTCAATCTAATAAAACTGAATGATGCAGTGAGGCAGGAGAAGTCTATTCTGCTGCCTGGTGAACACACGTTGGGTATGCTGGGTGGAGCAAAATTCTTCACCAAACTAGATTTTTACAATTGTATTTGAGTGCTAGGACCAGGACAGTCTCCTGAAATAATAATGCCCAGTAATTTAAAGTTCTTAACCCTCTTAACCTTAGATCCTCCCACTGGTTCATGGTCCCACTGGTTTCCCTCTCCTGAACTCTAAAATCAGTTCCTTGCTTTTGCTGGTATTGAGAGGTTCCCTCCTTTCATCTCTCCTCTTCTCCATGCCAATCTCTTCTTCAGGTCTCGACCTTTACCACACACCTGGCTTCACCTGTCACCTTCCATCTGGCCTCTTTTCCCTCCCCACCTTTTTATTCTGGCATCTTCCGCTTTCCCTCTCAGTCCTGAGGAAGGGTCTTGGCTGTTTATTCTTTTCTATAGATGCTGCGGAGCTGCTGAGTTCCTCTAGCGTTTTGTTTGAGTTGCCTTGATTTCTCGAGTTGGCTCCAAAATAAGCAGCCATGACCAGGCGATCAAATGCGCATGTGTAAAAGTCAGACTGTCCTGGAAAATCGCGCGTGCTCCAAGATGCTGTTGGAGAATCAGCAGCAGGGAGGAGTGGGGTTCTAAGCGGGGGTTTCAGGGTTCCGGTGTCCGAACCATGACTGAGCAACAATTACTGTGAGTTCCAGAGTCACTGTGGGTCCGCAGCCTGGTCCTTTCCCGTTCTCTCAGTCCCACGATCCGTACCTGGGCCTCAGGAAGCTTTCTGATGATGAGCAAAGGTGCTGGCGCTATTTCTGTGGCACATACATTGCTGAGAACGTGGTAGACTGATGGGTTTCAGGTTTGTGGGTGTTTCTAGGTACTTAGGCAGTCATGGGTGGGGGGCACTACCACCACCTTTTCTCCAGTCCATAGGGCGTGTTTGGAAGCGCAAGGGCTGGGAGTGGGAGCAGATTGATCTCCCAAACACTGCCGAGTTCCAGATATCTAAATCCAAGAATTGAGAGCTCGGAACAAAAAAATAGTACCAAGTAATGAAAATGTCAATTAGTCCTGCAGGGAAAACAAAAATAAAATCCTTCCATCAGCTTTAATTCTTGAGAGAATCACCTTTGTTCTACTACTCTTGTTCCGGACCTTTCCACCTGTAAAAACATGTTTTTGACCGTGCTCTCTGGGTACATAATGAAATCCAACAACTTTGTCCTTGATGACAAGTGACCTGTAGATTTCACATCACAAAAGTGCCACACTCCAATGAGAAAGTCCACCGCCCTCACCTTCATATTCGTTGGCATTACCATCAATGGGCTCACCCCTGTCAGTCACCTGAGGGGAGGGGTCAGAGTAAATGGAAAGTCTCCAGGGTTAGCCATGTAATATCACGTAGCGCTGTGGTACATGACCATCACTTGAAAGAATACCAATCTTTCCTCCAGTTTAGAAAGATAGAAAACCTACAACACAATACAAACCCTTTGGCCCACAAAGTTGTGCTGAACATGTCCCTACCTCAGAAATTATTAGGCCTACCTATAGCCCTCTATTTTACTAAGCTCCATGTACCTATCTAAAAGCCTCTTAAAAGATCATATCATATCCGCCTCCACCACCGTTGCCGATAGCCCATTCCACACTCTCTGAGCAGCCCACTCTCTGAGTAAAAAAACTTACCCCTCTACCTACTCCCCAGCACCTTAAACCTGTGTCCTTAGGTGGCAACCATTTTAGCCCTAAGGAAAAGCCTCTGACTATCCACACGATCAATGCCTCTCATCATCTTGTACACCTCTATCAGGTCACCTCTCGTCCTCCTCCTTCGCTCCAAGGAGAAAAGGCCAAGTTCACTCAACCTATTCTCGTAAGGCATGCTCCCCAATCCAGGCAACATCCTTGTAAATCAGTTTGTTGGTTTTTTTCCACACAGCAGTGTGGACCAACCATTGGTCTGAGCAGGAAGTTTGTACACAGCCTGAAAACTGCACAGCACATTAAATTAACAAAGTATAATTCCTGCTGCGCTGCAACAAAGGTGATCTGCACGGGAGCATTTCACTTACTATGTGGCCAGAAGTAGATTCTACTTGGGAGAGTTTAAACTAGTTTTGCAGGGGCCTGAGAACTGGAGCTCCAGGTCAGTAAGGGAAGGATTGGATCAAAAGATAGATGTCAAGGAAAGTACTCAAAGACAAAATATGGTAGTGAGAATAGCTATGATGGATCAGATAGTTTGCAGTATGTCTATTTTAATACTCAGATTGTTATGGGTAAAGGTGGTGAACTTGAAGCACTCTGTACATGGAACTATGAAGTTGTAGCCATTAATGACACTTGGTTGAGAGAGAGGAGCAGGAATGTGTGATTAAAGTTTTAGAAAAGATAAAGGAGGGGTGGAATGGCACTACTAATAAGGGATAATATCACAATTGCACTCAGAGGAAACGTAATGGAGGGGTCATACATTGAGTCCATTTGGGTGGAACTCAGGGTGCAATCACATTGTTGGGATTGTACTATAGACCCTGTAATAGCCACTGAGACATTGTAATCAGATGAAGGAAATGTGTAAAAGTATTAGGGTTGTCGTTGTGGGAGATTTAAATTTCCCGAATATAAACTGGAACGTTCTTAGTGTAAGGGGTTTTGATGGGGCTGAATTTGTTAAGTGTATCCAAGAAGGTTTCCTAAATCAATATGAGGGTGGTTCAACGAGAGGAGGGGCCGTACTGGGCCCGATATTTTGTTATGAGCCTTGCCAGGCGACTGACCTTTCACTGAATGAACAGTTAGGGAACAGTGACCCAAACTCCTTATCTTTCAAGATAGCTATAGATAAGGATAGGTACAGTCCTTGTGGGAAGAGTTTTAAACAGAGTGGGGTAAATTATGAGGGCATTAGGCAAGAACTAAGAAAAGTTAATTGAGAGCAATGTTTTTTTCCTGGCAAGTCCATATCAGGCATGTGGAGGGTGTTTAAAGATCAATTACATGAGTACAGGAAAGGTATGTTCCTGTTGGAAGGAAGGATAAGGGTGGATGTCCAGAGAGGTGATGAATTTAGTCAAGAAAAAAAGAGAAGTATGTAAAGCTTCAGAAGTCAGAATCAAACAAAGCACACAAGGTTTGTAAAGAAGCCAGAGAAAGACCAAAGAAGGGAATTAGGAAAGCCAGGAGGGATTTTTAGGGATAGGATATATGAGCATTTGGAATCCCATGACCTAATTAGGGAGAGGTAGCATGGCTTTATGTGGGGCAGGTTGTGTCTTACCAACTTGATTGAGTTTTTTTGGCACAAGTGATGAGAGAGATTGATGAAGGAAGAATATTGTCTATATGGATTTTAGTAAGGCATTTGACAAAATCCCTCATGCCCCTCATGACTTCATGTGTGGTAGATCACATCTAACTAATCTTACAGAGATTTTCAATGAGGTTACCAGGAAATTTGATGAAGGCAAGGCAGTGGATTTTGTCCACGTGGTCTTTAGTAAGACATTTGACAAGATACTACATGGGAGATTGGCCAAGAAGATGCAGTCACTTGGCATTCAAGATGAGATAGTAAACTGGATTGGATATTGGCTTTATGGGAGAAGCCAGAGTGGTTGTCGATGGTTGCCTCTCTGACTGGAGGCCTGTGGCTAGTGGATTGCCACAGGGATCAGTATTGTGTCTGTTGTTGTATGTCATCCACATCACTGATCTGGGTGATAATGTGGTTAACTGGATCATCAGATTTGTGGATGACATCAAGATTGGAGGTGTAGTGGTCAGTGAGGAAGACTCTCATGGCTTTCATTGGGATTTGGATCAGCTGGAAAAATGGGCTGAAAGTGGGAGATTGAATTTAATGCAGACAAATGTGAGGTGCTGAACTTTGGTTGGAGAAACTAGAGTAAGTGTTACATAGTGAAAGGTAGTGCATTGAAGAGTGGAGACCAAAAGAATTTTGGAATATAGATCCATCATTCATAGAAAGTGGCAGCAGGATTCCAGTGACGTCATCATCGAGAATGGCAGCATAAGTCACTGGCTCCTCCGGAAAAATGCGTATTATTCCCCGTTAACCCATCAAATATAGTATTTTTAGAAAGTATTTGAACTGATAAGAGGGGCAAGAATGGGGAAAAAGAATGGAAATTAAAAAAGCGACACTGCAGAGCCTGCAGCCGAGAGGAGTGCAGTGATACTAAGTAAGACAATAAAAATATTAAATCAACAAGAAGGTAAACTGCTTCTTGACCTGAAGGGAAGATCACGGCGGAAAAATATCAGAATATACAACGTTCCCAAAGGAGCGGAGGGCTTGTCTATGACTGAGTTTGTAGGAAAGTTGCTGCAGGACGCGCTGGAGTTTCCCTCGACTACAGAGCTGGAAATTGAGAGAGCACGTCGTGTGCTCATCACGAAGCCTACCCGAGATAGAACAGATAAGTCACGCTCAATAATAATTAAATTCCTTCAATACAGTACCAAGGCGGAGATTCTACAAAGGACCTAGGGTAAGAAGAGGGTGTTTTTAGATGATAAATTAATATATTTTGACCAAGATTACTCCCCGCGTCCTGCAGAAATGTAAAGAATACTCTGAAGTAAAGCGAATACTAAAGCAAGAAAGGATTAGATTTCAAACTCCGTACCCTGCTAAACGTCAAGTGTTTTATCAAGATGGGATCCAACTGTATCAGACAGTGGAAGAGGCGACTACAGACATGAAGGCCAGAGGGTTGCCCGTCAGCGTGATCAAACCAAGGGAAAGCCTGGCAGAGGAATTATCCCGCTCCACTTGGGAAATAGTGCGAGAATCAAGAAGGCAGGAGACGGGAGGAGGCCGAGAGAAGTTTATCAGAAAGAGACTGGGAGTTTTCCAAAGACAGCCCTCACCCCCTCCAGAAGAGCCATAAGGTTTGGCTAACTTTAAAAATGCTGAGAAGCTAAACGGAAGCAAAAGTAGATGGTGATATACCTATCTCGAGAAATACTTATTATAATGTGGATTCTATATTACTTAGTTATTCTTCTTTATTCGTTCACTTACTCCTTTTTCCCCACCAAAATGAGAATATATATATATGTGTGCATATATGTGTATGTATATGATATATATGGGTGTGTGTGTGTGTGTGTGTGTGTGTGTGTGTGTGTGTGTGTGTGTGTGTGTGTGTGTGTGTGTGTGTGTGTGTGTGTATATATATATATATATGAGGAGTACACAGGGAAATCTTTTCTGTGAAATGGATTTGTTCAACGAATTTTATGAATACTGCAATGGGGGCCCTCAACTCACAAGTAGGAGGGGTTATACCCCACAGCTAGACATTTCCTCTAGCTCAACGCAAGGTCATCTACCAGAGACCTCAGCCTTGGAATCACACATTCGTTGCCATTTTTGTTATTATTTGTATTTCTTGGTTCTTATTTGTTCAGGGAGTAGATCGATTAAGTTTTATTCTGCTAATTTCAATGATACATTGACAGATAAATACAGATGACTACGGACAAAGTAAGATTCATTTCTTTTAATGTCAATGGGCTATTAAATCCAATCAAACATAAGAGAATTTTATCCAAAATGAAAAAAGAACAAGCCCATGTAGTATATTTACAGGAAACTCATTTAAGTGATAATGAGCATAGAAAACTAAAGAGGATGGGCTTCACTAATTTGTTTTTCTCCTCATATAAATCAGGACATAGGAGAGGAGTTGCTATTCTTATCTCAAGTAAGCTAAATTTTGAAAAAGTATTCGAAATGGGAGATAAAGAGGGCAAATATATTCTGGTAAGGGGGAATATAGATGGAAATTCAGTTACTCTATTGAATATATATGCATCCCCAGGAAGTGATATTGGTTTCTTTTAGAAAATTGCTGATATTATGGTAGCAGAAACAGAAGGTCTCCTGATATGTGGGGGAGACTTAAATTTACAATTACAACCAAACTTAGACTCTTCCAATAGAAAAACCTATGAAACAAAATCCTTACATAAGAAAGTTAATACACTTTTTGAGGATGTTGTTTTAATTGATATATGGAGGGACCTTTACCCCGACAGAAGGGATTACACTCATTATTCTGCTCCCCATTCTGTATATACAAGAATAGACTATTTCATAACATTTGGAAAAGACAAAGACAAAATAAACACCTGTGGAATTGGGACAATAGATGTAAGTGACCATGCACCTATATATTTATCTGTTGATTTTGACCTACAACCAAAGGATACTATTTGAAAACTAAATTCAAGTCTACGCAATGATCCATACTTTAAGGAACAAATTAAAAAAGAGATTTGTCTCTACTTAGAATTTAATGATAATGGAGAGGTTTCACCTCACATTTTATGGGATACTCTGAAGGCTGTCTTAAGAGGGAAAATTATAGCAATATCTTTAAATAAGAAGAAAATAAGGAATAAAACATTAGAGGAATTACAAAATAGGCTGAAGGAACTAGAGAAAAAACACAAATTGAATTTGGCACAGGATACGTCAGGGGAAATTAAAAAAAAAATTGGGAATGAAATTAATAGTTTGGCTACGCAAGAAATCAGGAAAAATTTAATGTTTCTGAAACAGAGACTATGAAAGTGGATCAAAGTCTATGAAAATACTGGCATGGAAACTGAAAAAAAAGATCCAGAAAATACAATTCATAGAATTAGGGACCCAAGAATGAAAATGATAAAAAAAAATAAGCTAAATGAAATTCAAGAAGCTTTTGAAGTGTTTTACAAAACTCTGTATTCCAAAGTTCCAGGGGGAAGCATAACCCAAATTAACACCTTCTTGAATTCTCTAGAGATACCCACTTTAAGCAAAGAACAAAATAGAACGATTAGTAAACACAAAGTGCACTGCAGATGCTGTGGTCAAATCAAGACGTACAAAAAAGCTGGATGAACTCAGCAGGTCGGGCAGCATCCGTTGAAAGAAGCAGTCAATGTTTCGGGACTGCTTCTTTCAATGGATGCTGCCCGACCTGCTGAGTTCATCCAGCTTTTTTGTACGTCAAAATAGAACGATGACTGCTGACATAACTGAAGTTGAATTAAAAGCTGCAATTAATAGGCTTAAATTAAGCAAGTCACCAGGATCAGATAGGTATACGGCAGAGCAGTACAAATAATTTAAAAATGAGTTAATTCCTGTTTTACTCCCCACACTGAACTGGGCTCTAAAAAAGGCACAAATACCACTGAGTTGGAAGGAAGCAATAATCTCAGCCATACCGAAAGAAGGCAAGGATAAAATGGAATGCGGGTCAGTTAGACCTATAACCGTTCTTAATGTAGATTATAGATTATTTACCTCCATCATAGCCAAACGATTAGAGGAGTTTCTACCTATACTGATACGTAACGATCAGACAGGTTTTATACGACAACGCTAAACATAAGACAATATACGAAGGACACTTAACATTATGGATCATATACAAAAAAATAAAATCGAAGCAATAGTGATAAACATGGACGCTGAAAAGGCATTTGATTCCGTTAATTGTAATTTTCTTTACAGAGTTTTACCTACATTTGGTTTCCAAGACACAGTTATTAAAACTATACAGACACTATATGACAACCCTACTGCTAGGATTAAAATTAATAGATATTTATCAAATAGTCTTATCCTAGAAAATGGCACAAGTCAGGGTTGTGCATGGTCACCGCTACTCTTCGCATTATATCTGGAACCATTAGCTCAATACATCAGACAAAATGAAGATATCAGGGGAATTACTATTAAAGGGACAGAGTATAAATTGGCTTGTTACGTGGATGACATTTTGATCTATCAACCAACATACTCTTTACCTAAATTGATGCAATCCTTTGAACAATATGGTCAATTATCAGGATACAAGATCAACATGGTAAAACCCAATTACTTTCATATTACTGTAGCCCACCAAGAGAAATTGAAAGTAGATATCCCTGAGCATGGCAATCAGAGTCTTTCAAATATTTGGGCATCATTATGCCAAAAGAGTTAGCAGAATTATCAGAATGTAATGATCAGCCTTTATATAAAACATTAAGGAAGATATGGCAAGATGGAACCTGATTCCTTTTTTCAGTCTCAGTTCAAGGATTGAGTGTATTAAAATGAATATACTGCCTAAACTGTTATATCTCTTTCGGACCCTACCAATAGAGATTAATCAAAATCAATTCAATGAATGGAACAAGATGTTATCAAGGTATATTTGGCAGAGTAAAAGGCCTAGAGTTCATCTCAAAACTTTGCAATTAGCAAGGGAAAAGGGGGGGATGGGGCCTACCTTCTCAGAGATTATTATTTTGCAGCACAGTTGAGAGCTGTGATATGTTGGTGCAACCCATCATATGACGCTCAATGGAAAAACATTGAGGAGCGGGTACTTCCCATCCCCATACAAGCAATTTTGGCTGATAACAACCTGCAAAGGTACATAGATACTATTGATAACCCATGGGTGAAATTGACTCTTAAAATATGGAAAACTACTATAAAAGAATACAATCTAGAGGGAGATATTGCAATTCTTAAATGGTGTGCATATGACTCAGATTTTACACCAAATAAATTGGTTGCTAGATTTAAAGACTGGACATCTAAAGGAATAACAGTTCTTAGCAACATAATGAAAGAAGGAACACTGTTCAGTTTTGGAATGCTTAAAGAGAAACACTTATTAGAAAAACAAGATTTTTATCGGTATTTACAGATGCAACAATATGTTAATAAGACGCTTAAAAATGTAACCAAGGCAAGTACATGCTTGATAGAGCTATTTAGAAAAGCATATAATTCAGATAACAGTGGCAGAATCATTTCAAACATGTATAAGGTGTTGTCAAATCTTAAAACACATTCGACTTCATACATTAAAACAAAATGGGAGAAGGAAGGAGGGATAATTATATCTGAGCAAGAATGGACAATAATATGGAGGTATCAATGGAAGTGTACCAGTTCACAGAAATGGAGGGAGTTTGGATGGAAAAACTTGATAAGATATTTTATTACACCCTCTCAGAAATCCCATTATGATAGTAACCTCTCTGTTTGTTGGAGAAATTGTGGAAATCAAAGTGCAAATCATTATCATATTTTTTGGGCATGCCCTGTTATCAAAGTCTATTGGAGGGGATACACAATGCCCTACAAGACATCTTTAAATGTGAAATACCCTTAGAGAGTAAGACCATATATTTTGGGTATATACCTCAAGAATGGTTGAAAAGAGATAAATATTTAATGAATATACTGTTGGTGGCTGGTAAAAAGACTCTTACTAGGAAATGGTTATCACAGGAGAGCCCAACTTTAAATGCATGGATCAGGCCTCATAGCCTGATTTTATTCTCACAAATCAATGAATATGTTGTAAAAAAAGATCACTCCCTACTTATACATAGTTTTTTCCTTTTGCTTGTTTTTTTCTTTCCACTCTTTTCTATAAGTGTATACCTCAGGTAAATACTATGTGGAGATTTGTGACATATATGATTATATGATATATATGTACAATGTCTGAAATACATCTTATGGAAATGTTTGTTTGATGATGAACTTCAATAAAAAAATAAATTACAAAAAAAAGTGGCAGCACAGGCAGTAGGGCTGTATAGTAAGCTTTTGGTACATTGGGCTTCATAAGTCAAAGTATTGAGTATAGGAGATGGTGTGGTGACCCACTTTCCGGCGCACTCAAACCCGCTCACAAAATGGCATGTGCCAGCAGAGAGGCCGGCCCCAAAAAGGGCGCCAGGCCTTCTTCACCAGCAAGGGGAAAAGCCCGCACACGGGAAGTGACTGTGAATATGCGCCCCCTACAGTATTCCTGCCCAGGGAGGGCAGAAACGGGAAGGCTTAAAAGCGAGGCCGCGAAGTTTGAATAAATCTTTTACGCAACTGCAACTCACCGTCTGCGTGTCGTTATTCAAGCGCTGTTTGTAGCACACCACTACAATTGGTGATCCCGATGGCCCAAACGATATTTGGACCGAAGATGAACGACGCCACATCTGTTCATGCAGTTTCATTAAAACTGCCAAGCTTCTGGACGCTGCGACCTCACCTATGGTTCCAACAAGCAGAAGCCCAGTTCCACATTCGGCAGATAACCTCGGATTCCACACGTTACTACTATGTGGTGAGCTCCCTCGACCAGGAGACAGCCGCCCAGGTTGAGGAGTTCATATAGTCGACCCCAGAGGACGGCAAATACACAGCATTCAAAGCCCTGCTCATAAGGACTTTTGGACTCTCACGGTGCAAGCGAGCTGCCCACTTACTGCACCTGGATGGTTTGGGAGACAGGCCACCATCGGCATTAATGAACGAGATGCTGGCCCTGGCTGAAGGACACAAGCCCTGCCTCATGTTTGAGCAGGCGTTTCTAGAGCAGCTGCCCGAGGACATACTCCTGCTGCTGTCCAACGCGGCTTTCAGCGACCCCCGGAAGGTGGCGGCCCAGGCAGATGTGCCGTGGAAAGCCAAGAAGGAGAGTGGGGCATCCGTCGCACAGATCACCAAGCCATGCACCCAACAGCAGACCAGACAAGGCCTGGCAGCAGACCCCACAAAACCCAGAGGCAGTAGTGCGGAGGCCAACGGACAATGGTGCTTCTACCACCAGCGGTGGGGCACGGAAGCCCGCTGCTGTAGCCCACCCTGCAACTTCCCGGGAAACCCCAGGGCCAGCCGCCACTGATGGATATGGTGGCTGACTATCAGGATAGCCTCCTGTAAGTCTGGGACAAACAGTCGGGACGCTGCTTTTTGGTCGACACCGGAGCGAAGATCAGCGTCTTACCTCCGACAAGTTACAACACCCGCAACAGAGAACTGGGACCCACCCTGAGGGCTGCAAATGGCAGCACAATACGGACCTATGGCACCCGTACAGTGCAGCTACAGTTCAGCTCCAGCCTGTTCACGTGGGACTTCATTACCGGAAGTTGGAGAATTCGATGTTCATACCTCCTCACCGATGTAGAGGAGGCCGCACCGGCACTATTCCCCAATCAATGCAATTAATCTATTGCATCCTGTGCTCCCGGTGCGGCCACCTCTACATCAGCGAGACCCAATGCAGATTGGGGGACCGCTTTGTCGAGCACCTCCGCTCCGTCCACCATAACAGACAGGATCTCCTGGTTGCCACTCACTTCAACTCTCCTTCACATTCCCATTTGGATATAACCCTCCTCTACTGCCATGATGAGGCCAAACTTCAGTTGGAGGAACAACATCTCATATACTGTCTGGGTAGTCTCCAGCCCCTTGGTATGAACATCGAATTCTCCAACTTCCAGTAATTCCCTCTCTCTCCCTTCCCCCATCCCACCTTCACTATGTCTCCTCTTCTAGCTGCCTATCACTTCTCATGACTCTGCCTTCTTCTACTACCCATAGTGCTTTCCCCTTAGATTCCTTCTTCACCTCTCCTGCCTATCCCCTCCCCCACCTCTTGAACTTTCCTCTGATTGGTTTTCCACCCTCCCCCACCTTCTTTATAGGGCCCCTGCCCCCTCCTTCTTTAGTCCTGATGAAGGGTCTCGACCCGAAACGTTGACTGCTTCTTTCAATGGATGCTGCCCGACCTGCTAAGTTCATCCAGCTTTTTTGTACGTCCCACTTGAAGTACTGTGTTTAGTTCTGGTCACCTCACTACAGGAAGGATGTGGATACTATAGAGAGAGTGCAGAGGAGATTTACAAAGATGTTGCCTGGATGGGATGGCATACTTTATGAGAATAGATTGAGTGTACTTGGCTTTTTCCTGGGGTTGAAATGGCTAACACAAGAAGGCTTGGAAATTGGTCCGATGGGATGTCAAGGGTAAGTTTTTCCACACAGAGAGTGGTGGGTGTGTGGAAGGCACTGCCGGTGGCAGTGGTGGAAGCCGATACAATAGGGTCTTTTAAGAGCCTCTTCGATAGGTACATGGAGCTTAGAAAAATAGAGGGCTATGCACTAGGGAAATTCAAGGCGGTCTGTAGGGAAGGTTACATGGTCGGCACAACATGGTGGGCCGAAGGGCCTGTAATGTGCTGTAAGTTTCTATGTTCTATGACACCCCTCTATTCTGTGGAATCTCACCATAGATTCTCCCACCATAGGAAACATCCTCTCCACATCCATTCTACCAAGGCCTTTCACCATTTGATAGGTTTCAATGAGGTTACTCCTCGTTCTCCTGAATTCCAATGTACTCAGGTCCAGAGCCATCAAGCACTATTCATATGACAAGCCATTCAATCCTGGAACCATTTTTGTGACTCTCCTTTGAACCTTCTCTAATTTCAGCACATCTTTCTAACATAAGGGGCTCAAAACTGCTCAATACTCCAAGTGAGGCCTCAGCAGTGCTTTATAAAGTGTCAACATTACATCCTTGCCTTTATATTCTACTCCTTTTGGAATGAATGCTAGCATTGCATTTGCCTTCCTCATATCTCACAGATTCGACCTGCAAATTAATCTTTAGGAAATCCTGCACAACAAGGACTCCCAAATCCCATTGCACATCAGATTTTTGTATTTTCTCTCCATTTAGAAAATAGTCAATCCATTCATTTCTTCTACCAAAGCTCATGGCTATACATTTCCCAACATGGTATTCCATCTGCCAGTTTGTCCATTCTCCTCAGTTTTGAGACTGTGCCCTTTAGTTCTGGATATCCCCACCATAGAAACCATCCTCTCCACATCCACCCTGTCTAGTCCTTTCAACATTCTATAGGTTTCAATGAGATACTAGACACTAGAACACTACAGCACAGTACAGGCCCTTCGGCCCTTGATGTTGTGCCAACCTGTATATTCCTTAAAAAAAGTACTAAACCCACACTACCCCATAACCCTCTTTTTTCTTTCATCCATGTGCTTGTCCAAGAGGCTCTTAAATACCCCTAATGTTTTAGCCTTCACCACCACACCTGGCAAGTCATTCCAGGCATCCACAACCCTCTGTGTAAAAAAACTTACCCCTGATATCTCCCCTAAACTTCCCTCCGTTAACTTTGTACATATGCCCTCTGATATTTGCTATTCGTGCCCTAGGAAACAGGTGCTGGCTATCCACCCTATCTATGCCTCTCATAATCTTGTAGACCTCTATCAAGTGCCCTCTCATCCTTCTACGCTCCAAAGAGAAAAGTCCCAGCTCTGCTAACCTTGCCTCATAAGACTTGTTTTCCAATCCAGGCAACATCCTGTTAAATCTCCTCTGCACCCTCTCCATAGCTTCCACATCCTTCCTATAATGAGGTGACCAGAACTGAACACAATACTCTAAGTGTGATCTCACCAGAGATTTGTAGAGTTGTAACATGACCCCTCTATGGTTGAACTCAATCCCCCTATTAATGAAGCCTAGCATCCCATAGGCCTTCTTAACAATCCTATCAACCTGTGCAGTGACCTTGAGGGATATATGGATTTGAACCCCAAGGTCCCTCTGTTCAACCACACTCTTAAGTAACCGACCATTAACCCTGTACTCAGCCTTCTGGTTTGTCCTTCCAAAATGCATCACCTCACGCTTATCTGGATTGAACTCCATCTGCCACTTTTCTGCCCAACTCTGCATCCTGTCTATATCCTCTTGTAACCTTCAACAACCTATAGCTCCTTCCACAACTCCTCCAATCTTTGTATCATCTGCAAACTTACTCACCCATCCTTCTGCCTCTTCATCCAGGTCATTTATAAAAATCACAAAGAGCAGGGGTCCCAGGACAGATGCTTGTGGCACTCCAGTAGTCACCAACCTCTAGGCAGAATACTTTCCTTCCACTACTATCTTCTGCTTTCTTCCTGTAAGCCAATTTTTTATCCAAACAGCCAAGGTTCTACTGATCCCATGAGTCTCTCGTGGGGGACCTTGTCAAATGCCTTGCTAAAATCCATGTTGACCACATCTACTGCCCTATCCTCATCAATTTCTTTTGTTACCTCTTCAAGAAACTCAATTATGCTCGTAAGGCACAACCTTCCCTTCACAAACCCATGTTGACTATCCTTGAGCAAACTGTATTTCTCCAAATGCTCGTAGATCCTATCCTTAAGAATCCTTTCCAATAGTTTGCAGACCACCAACGTAAGACTCACCGGTCTATAGTTCCCAGGATTCTCCCTATTACCTTTTTTAAACAAGGGAACTACATTTGCCATTCTCCAATCCTCTGGCACCTCCCCTGCAGCTAAAGAGGATTCAAAGATCATAGCTACTTCTCCAGCGATCTCTTCTCTCACTTCCCACATCAACCTGGGGTATATCACGTCTGGACCTGCGGACTTATCAATCTTGATGTTTTTAAGAAGATCCAACACTTCTTCTTTGTTAACCTCCACATTATCCAGTACACAGTCCTGTTCTATTTCAACCTCATCCTGATCAAGGTCAATAGACAATAGACAATAGACAATAGGTGCAGAAGTAGACCATTCAGCCCTTCGAGCCTGCACCGCCATTCTGAGATCATGGCTGATCATCTACTATCAATACCCAGTTCCTGCCTTGTCCCCATATCCCTTGATTCCCCTATCCATAAGATACCTATCTAGCTCCTTCTTGAAAGCATCTAGAGAATTGGCCTCCACTGCCTTCCAAGGCAGTGCATTCCAGACCCCCACAACTCTCTGGGAGAAGAAGTTTTTCCTTAACTCTGTCCTAAATGACCTACACCTTATTCTCAAACCATGCCCTCTGATACTGGACTCTCCCAGCATCTGGAACATATTTCCTGCCTCTATCTTGTCCAATCCCTTAATAATCTTATATGTTGCAATCAGATCCCCTCTCAATCTCCTTAATTCCAGCGTGTACAAACCCAGTCTCTCTAAACTCTCTGCGTAAGACAGTCCGAACATCCCGGGAATTAACCTTGTGAATCTACGCTGCACTTCCTCTACAGCTAGGATGTCCTTCCATAACCCTGGAGACCAAAACTGTACACAATACTCCAGGTGTGGTCTCACCAGGGCCCTGTACAAATGCAAGAGGATTTCCTTGCTCCTGTACTCAATTCCCTTTGTAATAAAGGCCAACATTCCATTAGCCTTCTTCACTGCCTGCTGCACTTGCTCATTCACCTTCAGTGACTGATGAACAAGGACTCCTAGATCTCTTTGTATTTCTCCCTTACCTAACTCTACACCGTTCAGATAATAATCTGCCTTCCTGTTCTTACTCCCAAAGTGGATAACCTCACACTTATTCACATTAAACGTCATCTGTCAAGTATCTGCCCACTCACCCAGCTTATCCAAGTCACCCTGAATTCTCCTAACATCCTCATCACATGTCACACTGCCACCCAGCTTAGTATCATCAGCAAACTTGCTGATGTTATTCTCAATGCCTTCATCTAAATCGTTGATGTAAATCGTAAACAGCTGTGGTCCCAATACCGAGCCCTGTGGCACCCCACTAGTCACCACCTGCCATTCCGAGAAACACCCATTCACCGTTACCCTTTGTTTTCTATCTGCCAACCAGTTTTCTATCCATGTCAATATCTTCCCCCCAATGCCATGAGCTCTGATTTTACCCACCAATCTCTTATGTAGGACTTTATCAAATGCCTTCTGAAAATCAAGGTACACTACATCCACTGGATCTCCCTTATCTAACTTCCTGGTTACATACTCGAAAAACTCCAATAGATTAGTCAAGCATGATTTGCCCTTGGTGAAACCATGCTGGCTCGGCCCAATCCTATCACTGCTATCTAGATATGCCACTATTTCATCTTTAATAATGGACTCTAGCATCTTCCCCACTACTAATGTTAGGCTGACAGGATGATAGTTCTCTGTTTTCTCCCTCCCTCCTTTCTTAAAAAGTGGGATAACATTAGCCATTCTCCAGTCCTCAGGAACTGATCCTGAATCTAACGAACATTGGAAAATGATTACCAATGCATCCGCAATTTCCAGATCCACCTCCCTTAGTACCCTAGGATGCAGACCATCTGGACCTGAGGATTTGTTAGCCTTCAGTCCCATCAGTCTACTCATCACCGTTTCCTTCCTAATGTCAATCTGTTTCATTTCCTCTGTTACCCTATGTCCTTGGCCCATCCATACATCTGGGAGATTGCTTGTGTCTTCCTTAGTGAAAACAGATCTAAAGTACTCATTAAATTCTTCTGCCATTTCTCTGTTTCCCATAACAATTTCATCCAATTCATTCTTCAAGGGCCCAACATTGTTCTTAACTATCTTCTTTCTCTTCACATACCTAAAAAAGCTTTTGCTATCCTTTATATTCCTGGCTAGCTTGCTTTCGTACCTCATTTTTTCTCCCCATATTGCCTTTTTAGTTAAGTTCTGTTGTTCCTTAAAAATTTCCCAATCATCTGTCCTCCCACTCACCTTAGCTCTGTCACACTTCCTTTTTTTTTAATGCTATGCAATCTCTGACTTCCTTTGTCAACCACTGTGGCCCCTTTCCCCTCTTTGAATCCTTCCTTCTCCGGGGGATGAACTGATTTTGCACCTTGTGCATTATTCCCAAGAATACCTGCCATTGCTGTTCCACTGTCTTTTCTGCTAGGATATCCATCCTGTTAACTTTGGCCATCTCCTCCCTCATGGCTCCATAGTCTCCTTTGTTCAACTGCAACACTGACACCTCTGATCTGCCCTTATCCTTCTCAAGTTGCAGAGAGAAGGATAAGGAATCCTTTAAAAGAATCCCTTTCACTTGTGAATACTGAAGCAAAGTTTTCATGTAGGACCTCCGCAACCTCCTCCACCTTCAGCCACATGTTGCCTTCTTTATCCTTTTGCAGCCTCACCTTCATTTTTGTCATCCTTCTGTTCTTCACATATGCATAGAACGCCTTGGGGTTCTCCTTAATTCTACATGCCAAGGCCATCTCATGCCCCCTTTGAGCTCTCCTAAGTCCTTTCTTAAGCTCCTTCCTGGCTACCCTATATTTCTCATGAGCCCCTCCTGCTTTCTGCTACTTATATCTAACATATGCTTCCTTCTTCCTCTTGACGAGTTGCCTCACGTGCTTTGTCAGCCACGGTTCCCTTTTCCTACTATTTTTTCCTTGTCTCAGTGGGACAAACCTATCCTGAACCCAGCACAAGTGGTCCCTAAATTTCCTCCACATTACTTCAGTGCTTTCACCCTTGAACATCCGTTTCCAATTTTCTTTCGCTAGTTCCTGCCTCATCCCTTCATAGTTAGCCCTTCCCCAGTTAAGCACATTCCCATTTTGTCTGTTTTTATCCTTTTCCATAGCTATGCTGAAGCTAAGGGAGTTGTGGTCGCTCTCACCAAGAGGTCTGCCACCTGACCAGGTTCATTACCCAGAACTAGATCCAGTATGGCCTCTCCTCTCATCGGCCGGTCCACATACTGTGTCAGGAATCCTTCTTGAACACACCTGACAAATCCAGCCCCATCTATCCCCCTTGCAGTCAGGAGGTGCCAGTCAATATGAGGGAAGTTGAAATCACACATAACTACAACCCTGTATTTCCTGCACCATTCTAAAACCTGCCTGCTTATCTGATCCATGCTCTAAGTTCATCCACTTTATTCCTAATACTCAGTGTTGAAATAGACACCTTTCAACCCCTCTAACTGGCTACATTTATGCTTTGTCCCTTGACTGTCCTTCCTCACCAACTCAGAACACATAGCATTTCTACCCTCATCTCTGCACTCACATTCTGATTCCCACCCCCCGCCAAACTAGTTTAAACCCTCCCCAACAGCTCTAGCAAACTTGCCCGCCAGGATATTGGTCCCTTTCCAGTTCAGGTTTAGCCCGTCCTTTTTGTACAGGTCAGAAGAGATCCCAATGATCCAGAAATCTGAACCCCTGCCCCCTGCACCAACTCTTCAACCAAACATCCATCTGCCATAAATTCCTGTTTCTACCCTCTCTGTCTCGTGGTATAGGCAGCAATCCCGAGATTACCACCCTTGAGGTCCTACTTTTTAACTTTTTTCCTAACTCCCTATATTCCTTCTTCAGGGCCTCATCCCTACTCCTATCTATGCCATTGGTCCTCACATGGACTATGACATCTGACTGTTCACCCTCTCTCCTGAGAATACCGAGAACTCGATCCGAGATATCGTGGACCCTGGCACCAGGGAGGCAACAGACCATCCGGGATTCTCGATCTCTCCCACAGAACCTCTTATCTGTCCCCCTAACTATCAAATCCCCTATCACTACTGCTCTCCTCTTTTCCTTCCTTCCTTTCTGAGCTGAGGGTCCAGTCTCAGTGCCAGAAACGCGACCACTGCAACTTGTCCCTGGCAGGTCGTCCCCACCAACAGTATCCAAAACAGTATACTTATTATTGATGGGAATGGCCACAGGGGTGCTCTGCTCATTCTGTCCATTCCCCTTCCCTCTCCTGACAGTCACCCAGTTACCTGTCTCCTGACTTTTTGGGGTGACTGTCTCCCTGAAACTCCTATTACTCCTATTACTGCCTCTGCCTCCCGAATGATTCAAAGTTCATCCAGCTCCAGCTCCAGCTCCAGTTTCCTAACTCAGTTTGACAAGAGCTACAGCTGGATGCACCTTTTGCATCCAGAGACAATTGTGCTGTCCCTGAGTTCCCACATCCTACAATCGGAGCACTGGACTGCCCTATCTACTGCCTCCATTACCAACTCCTAAGTTAATTAAATTAATTAAAGAAACTTACCGGCCTTACCTCTCTTGGAGCAAGCTTGTCCTCTGCCTCTTCTCGCCGAAGCCTCTCAAGCCGAAGCCTCAAAGCTCCACTCCTTCACTGGCCCACTCACTCACTGGCCGCTCTGCTTGAGCTACCCTCTTTTAATCCCCCCACATTCTTCTAAGATCCCCACACATTCTTCTAAGTTCCAATGAGTACAGACCAAAGCTATCAAATACTCCTCATATGTTAACCCCTTCATTTTCAGAATCATCCTCGTGAACCTCCTCTGGACTCTCTCCAATGATAACGCATCCTTCGGAGATATGGGGCCCAAAACTGTGGACAATACTCCAAGTGCAGCCTGACTAATGTCTTATAAAGGCTCAGCATTACCTCCTTGTTTTTATATTTTATTCCCCTTGAAATAATTGCCAACATTGCATTTGCCTTCTTTACCACAAACGCAACTGGTAAATTAACCTTTTGGAGTCTTGCAAGAGAATTCCTAAGCCCCTCTGCACCTCTTATGTTTGAACCTTCTCCCCATTTACCAAAGTGCACTATCATACATTTCCCAACGCTGTATTCCATCTGCACTTTTTTGCCCATTCTTCCAATTTGTCAAAGTCCTGCTGCAATCACTTTGCTTCCTCAGTACTACCAACCCCTCCACCTTTGTTTGTATCATCCGCAAACTTTGCCACAAAACCATCAATTCCATTATCCAAATCATTGACAAATGTTGTGAAAAATAGTGGGCCCAATACTAACTGACCCCTGAGAAACACCACTAGTCTCTGGCAGCCAAATAGAAAAGGCCCCTTTTATTCCCACTTGCTGCCTCTAGTCTGTCACTATTCCTCTATTCATGCTAATATCTTTCCTGTAACGTCATAGGATTTTATCTTGTTAAGTGGCCTATTGTGTGGCACCTTATCAAATATCTTCTGAAAATCCAAGTACAAACGTTTGTAAATGACATCTACTGCCTCTCCTTTATTCACCCTGCTTGTTACTTCCTTGAAAAACTCTATCAGATTTGTCAGGCAAGATTTCCCTTGTCAGAAACATGCTGACTTTAACTTATTTTATCATTAATCTCCAAGTACCCCAAAACCTCTTCCTTAATAATAGACTCCAACCCACTTTCTCATCATCTGAGATTACGCAACTGGCCT
Source organism: Hemitrygon akajei (assembly GCF_048418815.1). Taxonomy (NCBI): domain Eukaryota; kingdom Metazoa; phylum Chordata; class Chondrichthyes; order Myliobatiformes; family Dasyatidae; genus Hemitrygon; species Hemitrygon akajei. Next base: position 44,417,660 of record NC_133148.1, read on the forward strand.
ATAATTTCCTCTTTTTTTTGCCTTCCACCCTTCTTAATGATTGGAATGACATTTGAAATCTTCCATTCCTCTGGAAACAACCAGAATCAAGTGATTCTTGAAAGATCATGACCAATACATCCATTATCTCTTCAGCAACCTCTCTCAGGATTCTGGAAAGTTTCATGCTGATTAATAATGGGAACAGCTACAGGTGTACCCTGCACTGGATGTGCTTTTCCCCTCTTTCTCCTGACAGTCACCCATTTACCTGTCTCCTGCAATCTGGGTGTGACTGCCTCCCTGTAGAATCAGTCTACCATCTCCTCATTCTCTCATATGAATCAAAGGTCATCAAGCTGCAGCTCTGGTTCATTAATACGTTCTCTCAGGAGCTGCAGCTCAGTGCACCTGGTGCAGACGTGTTTATCTGGGATAGTGGAAGTCTCCCAGACTTCCCACATCACACAAACAGAACAAAACACTGCCACTGGAGCCGTTTTCATTGAACGACTCTGCCCTAACAAATGAGGTATGAACAAATAAGAACAGAAAGAGCAAAACTTATAAGATACTTCACCCAAGTTTGATGAGCCGAAGCCACTCTAAAATTGGCATTCAAAAGAATGGTCGTTCTGCTTGCACTTGAGTTATTTTTATTGGCCCTTTCTACTGAATCTCTCTCCTGATTGCAGTTTTTCTGAGCTGATGAGCAACCAACGATAAGTCTCAATTGCAGTCCTGATTGATTGAAAGGTAGCTCTGACGTTGATTGTCCAACTCGGGATCCAAATGGTATGTATATTGTTATTAAGGCGGGGGGAGGCCATAGGGGAACTCTATACAGGCTGCTTAACCCCTTTCACCTTCCTGTTATCCATTTTCCTGTATCCTGCACCTTAAGTGTAACCACCTCTCCATACATCCTGTCAATCACCCCATCAGCCTCCCAAATAAGCCAAAGTGAATCCACTTCCAGCTCAGGCCTCTTAACATGGAGTATTATAAGTTGCATTTCTTGCAAGTGAATTTGTCAGGGGCATTGGAGGTCACCCTGCCTTCCCACATCTGGAAAGAGGAGCATTTCACTATCCTGCCTGGCATCTGTGTAAAGCATCTGTTAAGGTTTCCTTTTTGTTTTTATTTCCCTCACTTACTGTACCATGTAAATGGCTCTGGTGTGCTCTTCATGCTGGATGTTGGAGAACTGGGAGACCCAGAGACTCCTGGGAAACTTCATCTACATGATGTGCATCCGGCTGCAGCTCCTTGAAGACTGTGTTAGGGATCTGGAGCAGCAACTGGATGACCTTCAGCTTGTACGGGAGAGCAAGGATATAATTGATCAAAGTTACAGGGACGTAGTCACCCCAAAGTTGTAGAAGGTGAGTAGCTGGATGACCGTCAGGAGAAATGGAAATAGGCAGTTAGAGCAGAGCACCCATGTGGCCATTCCCCTCAAAAACAAATATACTGCTTTGGATACTTTTGTGGGGGATGACCTCCTGGGAGAATGCCACGTTGACTAGGTTACAGGCACTGAACATGGGTCCGAGGTGCAGAAGGGAGAGAGAGAGAAGAAGGGAGCAGTAGTGATAGGGGATTCAATAGTGAGGGGAACAGACAGGAGATTCTGTGGACATAAATAGGACACCCCGATGGTATGTTGCCTCCCAGGTGCCAGGTTCAGGGATGTATCAAATCGCATCCACTTTGGAGAGGGAGGGGAAAAGCTAAATGTCTTGGTATATATTGGTACCAATGACATAGGAAGGAAAAGCAATGAGGTCCCGAAAAGAGAATTTAGAGATCTAGGTAGAAAGCTGAGAAGCAGGACCTACCAGGTAGTAACTTCTGGATTGCTGCCTGTGCCACGCGCCAGTGAGGGTAGAAACAGGATGATTTGGCAGATAAATGCACGACTGAGAAGTGTTGCAGGGAGTAGAGTTTCAGGTTCTTGAATCATTGGGATCTCTTCTGGGGGAGTTATGACCTGTTCAAAAGTGACAGGTTGCACCTGAACCCAAAGTGGGGCCAATATTCTCGTGGGCAGGTTTGTTAGAACTGTTGGGGAGGGTTTAAGCTAATTTGGCAGGGGAGTGTGAACCAGAGTTAAGGGACTCCGGAAAAGACAGATGTTAAAAAAGTAAAGAGAGTGTGCAGTCAGATTGTCAGGAAGGGCAGGCAGGTGGTTGGACAGTTACAGCCAAAAAGCTGAGTATCAAATCAGTAGGGATGCAGAGTCAAAAAGGATGGCAAATATGGTACTCAAGGTGTTGTATCTAAATGCACGTAGTATAAGAAATAAGGTGGATGATCTTGTTACAATATTACAGATTGCCAGTTATGATGTTGTGGCCATCACTGAATCATAGCTAAAGGATGGTTGTAGTTGGGAGCTGAATGTCATAGGTTACACTTTGTATCAGAGGGGTAGGAAGGTTGGCAGAGGGGTTGCATGGCTCTGCAGGTAAAAGATGGCATCAAATTAGTAGAAAATGTGACATAGGATCGAAAGGATCACAAGGATTGAAACTTTGTGGGTCGAGTTAAGAAACTGCAAGGGTAAAAGGACTCTGGCAGTTTTACAGGCTTCCCAACAGTGACTGAAATAGAAAAGACAAGTCAAAAGAGCAATGTTATGGTAGTCATGGGGGATTTTAACATGCAGGTTGATTGGGAAAATAGGTTGGTAATGGATCTCAAGAGAGTGAGTTTGTTGAATGCCTAAGAGAGAGCTTTTTAGAGCAGCTTGTCGTTGAGCCTACGAGGGAATCAGCGATACTGGATTGGGTGTTATGTTATGAGCAGGAGGTGATTAGGGAGCTTAAGGTAAAAGAACCCTTAGGAACCAGTGATCACAATATGATTGTGTTCAACTTGAAATTTGATAGGGAGAAAGTAAAGTATGATGCAGCAGTATTTCAGCGGAGTAAGGGAAATTACAGTGGTATGAGAGAGGAGTTAGCCAAAGTAAATTGGAAAGAGATACTAGCAGGGATGTCAGCAGTACAGCTATAGTGTGCGTTTCTGTGAAAAATGAGGAAGTTACAGGACATACAAGTAATACTCAAATGGTAAAACAGTACAACTGTGGCTGACAAGGGAAGTCAAAGCTATTGTAAAAGCAAAAGAAAGGGCATACAACAAAGCAAAAATTAGTGGGAAGATAGAGGATTGGGAAGTTTTTTAAAACCTACAGAGGCAATTAAAAAATCATTAGAATGGAAAAGGTGAAATATGAAAGCAAGCTAGCAAATAATATCAAAGTGGATAATAAAAGTTTTTTTCAAGTCTGTTAAAAATAAAAGAGAAATGAGAGTGGAGATAGAATCGCTAGAAAATGAGGCAGGAGAAATAATAATGGGGGACAAGGAAATGGCTGATGAACTAAATGAGTATTTTGCATCAGTCTTCACTGTGGAAGATACTGGCAGTGTGCCTGATGTAGTGTGTGAAGGAAGAGAAGTGGGTACGGTTACTGTTACAAGAGAGAAGGTGCTCAAAAAGCTGAAAGACCTAAAGATACATAAGTCACCTGGACCAGAGGAATTGCACCCTAGGGTTCTGAAAGAGATAGCGTTAGGGATCATTGGACTCTAGCATGATGCCAGAGGACTGGAAAATTGCAAATGTTACTCCAGTCTTTAAGAAAGGAGGAAGGCAGCAGAAAGGAAAGTATAGTCCAGTTAGCCTGACCTCAGTGGTTGGGAAGATATTGGAGTCAATTGTTAAGGATGAGGTGATAGAGCACTTGGTGACACAGGACAAGATAGTACAAAGTTAGCATGGCTTCCTTCAGGGAAAACCCCGTCTGACAAAGCTGTTGAAATTCTTAGAGGAGATTACAAGTAGGATAAATAAAGGAGATGCAGTGGATGTTGTATATTTGGACTTTCAGAAGGCCTTTGACAAGGTGCTACACATGAGGTTGCTTATCAAGTTAAGAGCCCATGGTATTACAGGAAAGTTACTAACTGGCTAAAGCACTGGCTGATTGGCAGGAGGCAGTGAGTGGAAATAAAAGGATCCTTTTCTGGTTGGCTGTCAGTGACTAGTGGTATTCCACAGGGGTTGGTGTTGGGGACACTTCTTTTTATGCTATATATAAATGATTTAGATGATGGAATACATGGCTTTGTTGCCAAGTTTTTCAGATGATACGAAGATTGGTGGAGGGGCAGGTTGTGCTGAGGAAACAGGTAGCCTGCAGAAGGACTTGGACAGATTATGATAATAGGCAAGAAAGTGACAAATGAAATACAATTTTGGAAAATGCATGGTCATGCACTTCGGTAGTTGAAATACATGTGTGGACTATTTTCTAAATGGGGAGAAAATCCAGGAATCTGAGGTGCAGAGGGACTTGGCAGTCCTTGTGCAGAACATCCTGAAGATGAACTTGCAGGTTGAGTCGGTGGTGAGGAAGGCAAATGCCATGTTAGCATTCATTTCAAGAGGTCTAGAATACAAGAGCAAGGATGTGATGCTGAGGCTTTATAAGGTACTGCTGAGGCCTCACCTTGAGTATTGTGAGCAGTTTTGGGCCCCTCATCTTAGAAAATACATGCTGATGTTGGAGAGGGTCCAGAGGAGGTTCACAAGGATGATTCCAGGAATGAAAGGGTTATCATACGAGGAATGTTTGATGGCTCTGGGTCTGTACTCACTTGAATTCAGGATGAGGGGGTATCTAATTGAAACCTTTCGAATGTTGAAATAGATAGACAGAGTAGATGTGGAAAAGAATGTTTCCCATGGTGGGAGAGTCAAGGACAAGAGGGCAAAGTTTCAGGATAGAGGGGTGCCCTTTCAAAACAGAGATGCAGAGAAATTTCTTTAGCCAAAGCATGGTGAATTTGTGGAATTTGTTGCCACATGCAACTGTGGAGGCCATGGCAGAGATTGTATTTAAGGCAGAGATTAATAGGTTCTTGATTGGAAATGGCAAAGGTTACTGGGAGAAGGCCAGGAACTGGGGTTGACGAGGAGATAGGAAAAAAAGGATCAGCCATGATTGAATGGCAGAGCAGGCTCAATGGGCCAAATGGCCTAATTTTGCTCCTATGTCTTATGGTCTTAATATGGTCTATCTATACTGCTCTAAATATGCAGTTTAAAGAAGCCTTCTATTGCTTTTCTTAAAAGCTTCACAGTCCTCTATCTTCTCGGTAATTTGTGCTGAACTGTCTGTTCTCACTTTAGCTTCTATGTTGCCATTGACTTATCTTGACAGGAACTGTTGCCTCATCTTCCATTTCATACACAGTTCATCTTTGGGATATATCCATCATACGACTTTTGAATTGCCCCCAGAACTCCCAGCCATTGCTGTTCTGCCAACATTCCTACTAGTGACTCCTTCAAATCAATTTTGCCCAGCTCCTCTATCATATCTCTATAATTCCCTTCACTCCACTATAATACTGATATTATCTGATTTTATCTTGTCCCTCTCAAACTGCAAGGTGAAGTCTATCATATTATGATCACTGTCTCCTAAGAATTCCTTTATATTAAGCTCCCTAATCAAAACTGATTCATTATGGAAAACATAATCCAGAATTGCCTTTCCTGTGATCGTTTCAATCACGAGCTGCTCTACAAATTCCACAATTTTCCTCCCTTGGGGTTCGACACCAACCTGAATTTCCCAATCTCCCTGCATGGGTGGCACAGTAGCATAGTAGTCAGCACAATGCTTTATAGTTCCAGCATCTGGGTTTAATTCCCATAACTGCTTGTAAGAAGTTTGTCCATTCTACCAATGACCACGTTGGTTTCCTCCAGGTGCTCCAGTTTCCTCCTGCAGTCTAATGACATACCAGTTGCTAGGTTAATTGGTCATTGTAATTGGCCCGTTATTATGCTGGGATTAAATCAGGGGTTACTGTGCATTGTGCATCAAAGCACTGATGGCACACTGTATGTCAATAAATACCTAAATAAATAATAAATATTGAAATCCCCCCATGACTATTATAATATTGCCCTATTACAAGCCTTTTTCTATCCCACATCCTGGCAATTGTTTGGGTGCCTGTATATAACTCCCATCAGGGTCTTTTTACCCTTGTAGTTTCTTAGTTCTACCCACAACGATTCAACGCCTTCCTACCCTATGTCACCTCTCTCTAAAGATTTGATTTTTTTTTTAACCAACAGAGCCACTCCACCCTTTCTGCCTACCTGTCAGACCTTTCGACAGAATAATAATCCTTGGACGTTAAGTTCCCAACATTGATCCTCTTTCAGAAATGACTCTGATATGCAAATTGTCCCACCTGCCAATCTCCAACTGCACTACAAGATCATCTACCTTATTCTGAATACTGTATCCATTCAAATATACTATTTTCAGTTATGGATTCATCCCCTTTACAATTTTGTCCTTATTTTACACTTCAACTCATTGCCCTGACTGCAGTTTTACCTGATCACCTGCCTGTCCTTCCTCACTGTCTCACTACACACTGCATCTGCTTGTACAGAAATTACCCTATCCTCAGCACTATCACTCCAGATTCCAAAATCCTGTCAGTTTAAAACCTTACCAAACAGCTCTCCCGGTTCTGTCCACAACCATATTGGGCCCCCTCAGGTTCAGATGTAACATGGGGGCTGAGGACACAAAAGCCGAAACAACAGGAGGTCATGGCTGACTCAGGCTCCCAAAGGGAGGGGGCCACCGGGAAGCTTCCTTGGCGTGAACTGGCAGGGAGGGAAAGTTGAAAGGGAATCTTGAGGAACATTGATAAGGGCAGATATCCAGCTCTAAGCTCATGATTACAGGGACTGAAGGAGTTCAACCCTTGCTATGTACCACAGTCACTCAGTGGAGGTGCCACTTGGGCCATATAACCTCCCTGGGTGTGCCAGCCACAAGAACAAAAATAGCCCTATGAGAATTCTGGAGAGGGCCTGTGGGTAGGTCCACATTGGAGAGTGGGCAATCAGGTAAAGGGCCAAATGAGATCCATAATTGCCCTCCCCAAAGTTTAAACAACCCACAACAGGACTGCCCCTGAATGGGGTGGAGTCCAACAGGGTAGTTCCCCCAAATGAGCTGGTGCCAACCAGAGACCAGTATCCTGCGGCTGGGTTGGTACCACCAGAGATCATGATGTGTGCCTCTGGTGAAGGACACACTGACAGTGGCTGTCAGCACTTGGGGAACCAGCCTGATTCTAGTATGGATGGGCAGAAAAGTCTAGAGCCAGCTCATGCTAGACAAGGACCCTTCCTCTATTCTGGAAGGTCTCGGTGCTGGTGTGTACTGGCCTGGGAAGTAAGCCACTGGACCCTCCGAGCAATGCTGAGCTGAGCCTGGAACTAGAGCAGGATCGGTTCCTGTTGTTGGTGTCACACAGACTGGACATGAAGGTCTAACCCAGGGGAGAATCCATTGTCAAATTTCTTTTTTTTTTGTAATTTATTTTTATTGAAGTTATCATCAAACAAACATTTCCATAAGATGTATTTCAGATACTATACATATATATTATATAATCATATTTGTCACAAATCTCCACATAATATTTATCTGATGTATACACTTATAGAAAGGAGAGGAGAGAAAGAACAATCAAAATAAGAAAACTATATACAAAGTAGGGAGTGATCATTTTTTTACAACATATTCATTGACTTGTGAGAATAAAATCAGGCCTATGAGGTGTTAACACGAGGAAATCTGCAGATGTTGGAAATTCAAACAACAACACACAGAAAATGCCGGTGGAACACAGCAGGCCAGGCAGCATCTATAGGGAGAAGCGCTGTCGATGTTTCGGGCCGAGACCCTGACGAAGGTTAGTTAAATAGTTAAACCATTTTTCCCAATATGTATCAAATTGTTCTAGCTTATGATTAACAGATGCTGTTATCTTCTCCATTTTGTAGGTGTCCATTGTCATTTCCATCCATGCATTTAAAGCTGGGCTCTCCTGTGATAACCATTTCCTAGTAAGAGTCTTTTTACCAACCACCAGCAGTATATTCATTAAATATTTATCTCTTTTCATCCATTCTTGAGGTATATACCCAAAATATATGGTCTTACTCTCTAATGGTATTTCACATTTAAAGATGTCTTGTAGGGCATTGTGTATCCCCCTCCAATAGTCTTTGATAACAGGGCAGTCCCAAAAAATATGATAATGATTTGCATTTTGATTTCCACAATTTCTCCAGCAAACAGGGATGTTACTATCATAATGGGATTTCTGAGAGGGTGTAATAAAATATCTTATCAAGTTTTTCCATTCAAACTCCCTCCATTTCTGTGAACTGGTACACTTCCATTGATACCTCCATATTATTGTCCATTCTTCCTCAGATATAATTATCCCTCCTTCCTTCTCCCATCTCGTTTTAATGTATGAAATCGAATGTGTTTTAAGATTTGACAAACCCTTATACACGCTTGAAATGATTCTACTACTGTTATCTGAATTATATGCTTTTCTAAATAGCTCTATCAGACATGTACTTGCCTTGGTTACATTTTTAACCATCCTATTAACATACTGTCACATCTGTAAATACCGATAAAAGTCTTGTTTTTCTAATAAGTGTTTCTCTTTGAGCATTTCAAAACTGAACAGTGTTCCTTCGTTCATTGTATTGCAAATAGCTGTTATTCCTTTAGCTGTCCAGTCCTAAAATCTAGCATCCCGTTCATTCAGCGTAAAATCTGAGTCATATGCACACCATTTAAGAATTGCAACGTCTCTCTCTAGTTTATATTCTTTTATAATAGTTTTTCATATTTTAAGAGTCTATTTCACCCATGGGTTATAAATAGTATTTACGTAACTTTGTAGGTTGTTATCAGCCAAAATTACCTGTATAGGGATGCAAAGTATCCTCTCCTCAATGTTTTTCCATTGAGCGTCATATGGTGGGTTGCAACTCTCAACACAGCTCTCAACTGTGCTGCAAAATAATAATCTCTAAAAGAAGGTAGGCCCCCCCCCCCCTTTTCTTTGGCTAATTGCAAAGTTTTGAGACGAACTCTAGGCCTTTTACCTTGCCATATATATCTTGATAGCATCTTGTTCCATTCATTAAATTGATTTTGGTTAATCTCTATTGGTAGGGTTGAAAGAGATATAGTAGTCTGGGCAGTATATTCATTTTAATAGATTCAGTCCTTGAACTGAGACATAGAAAAGGAATTAGGTTCCATCTTGCCATATCTTCCTTAATTTTTTATATATAGGCTGATAATTGTATTTTGATAATTTTGCCAAATCTTTTGGCATAATGATGCCCAAATATTTGAAAGACTCTGTTTGCCATGCCCAGGGATATCTACTTTCAATTTTTCTTGGTGGGCTATAGTTATATGACAGTAGTTGGGTTTTATCTATGTTGATCTTGTATCCTGATAATTGGCCATATTGTTCAAAGGGTTGCATCAATTTAGCTAAAGAGAATGTTGGTTGCCCTAAATAGATCAAAATGTCATCTGCGTAACAGGCCAATTTATGCTCTGTCCCTTTGATAGTAATTCCCCTGATATCTTCATTTTGTCTGATGTATTGAGCTAATGGTTCCAGATATAACGCCAAGAGTAGCAGTGACCATGCACAACCCTGTCTCGTGCCCCTTTTTAGGGTAAAACTATTAGGTAAATATCCGTTGATTTTAATCCTAGTAGGATTGTCATATAGTGCCTGTATAGTTTTAATAATTGTGTCATGTAGACCAAATCTATGTAAAACTCTATAAAGAAAGTTCCAATTAACTGAATCAAATGCCTTTTCAGCATCCGCGCTTATCACTATTGCTTCAATTTCATTTTTTAAAATATGATCCATAATGTGAAGTGTCCTTCGTATATTGTCTTGTGTTTGGCGTTGTTGTATAAAACCTGTCTGATCATTACGTGTCAGTGTGGGTAGAAACTCTTCTAATCATTTGGCCATGATGGAGGTGAATATTGTATAATCCACATTAAGAACAGATATTGGTCCAAATTACCCACATTCCATTTTATCCTTGCCTTCTTTCAGTATAGCTGAGATTATTGCCTCCTTCCAGCTGGGTGGCATTTGCGCCTTTCTTAGAGCCCAGTTCAGTGTGGGGAGTAAAACAGGAATTAACTCATTTCTAAATTCTTTATACCACTTTGCCGTATATCCAACTGATCCTGGTGACTTGCTGAATTTAAGCCTACTAATTGCAGTTTTAAGTTCAGCTTCAGTTATGTCAGCAGTTATCATTCTATTTTGTTTTTTGCTTAAAGTGGGTAACTCCAAAGAATTCAGGAAGGTGTCAATCTGGGTTATGCTTCCACCTGGAACTTTGTAATATAGAGTTTTGTAAAACATTTCAAATACTTCTTGAATTTCACTTAGCTTATTTTTTTATCAGTTTTGTTCTTGGATCCCTAATTCTATGAATTGTATTTTCTGCTATCCTTTTTTTTCAGTTTCCATGTCAATATTTAGATCCACTTTCATAGTGTCTGTTTCAGAAACATTAAATTTTTTCTAATTTCTTGTGCAGCCAAACTATTAATTTAATTCCTAATTTTTAAATTTCTTCTAGTGCATCCTGTGCCAAACTCAATTTGTGTTTTTTTCCTAGTTCCTTCAGCTTATTTTGTAATTCCTCTAATGTTTTATTCCTTATTTTTTCTTGTATGAAGATATCGCTATAATTTTCCCTCTTAAGACAGCCTTCAGAGTATGCCATAGAATGGGAGGTGAAACCTCTCCATTATCATTGAATTTTAAGTAAAGACCAATTTCTTTTTTAATTTGTTCCTTAAAATAGGGATCATCAAGTAGACTTGAATTTAGTTTCCACATTGTATTCTTTGGTTGTAGGTCAAAATCAACAGATGAATATATAGATGCATGGTCACTTACATCTATTGTCCCAATTCCACAGGTGATTATTTTGTCTTTATCTTTTCCAAATGTTATGAAATAGTCTATTCTTGTATATACAGAATGGGGGGGGGCAGAATAATGAGTGTAATCCCTTCTGTCGGGGGAAAAGGTCCCTCCATATAGCAATTAAACCAACATCCTTAAAAAGAGTGTTAACTTTCTTATGTAAGGACTTTGTTTCATAAATTTTTTCTGTTGGAAGAGTCTAACTTTGGTTGTAATTGTAAATTTAAGTCTCCCCCACATATCGAGAGAACTTCTGTTTCCATTACCATAATATTAGTAATTTTCTGGAAGAAACTAATATCACTTTCTTGGGGTGCATATATATTTAATAAAGTAACTGGATTTCTGTCTATATTCCCCCTTACCAGAATATATCTGCCCTCCTTATCTCCCATTTCGAATACTTTTTCAAAATTTAGCTTGAGATGAGAATAGCAACTCCTCTTCTATGTCCTGATTTATATGAGGAGAAAAACAAATTAGTGAAGCCCATTCTCTTTAATTTTCCATGCTCATTATCACTTAAGTGAGTTTCTTGTGAATATACTACATGGGCTTGTTCTTTTTTCATTTTTGATAGAATTTTACTGCTTTTGATTGGATTCAACAGCCCAATGACATTAAAAGAAATGAATGTTACTTTGTCCTTAGCCATGTGTATTTTGTCTGTTAGTATATCATTGAAATTTGTAGAATATAACTTAATCGATCTACTCCCTGAACAAATAAGAGCCAAGAAACGCGAATAATAAAAAAAGGTAACGAAGGTGTGATTCCAAGACTGGGGTCTCCAGATGATCCTGGGTTGAGCTAGAAGAAACGTCTAGCCATGGGGGATAGCCCCTCCTACCTGTGAGTTGAGGGCCCCCACTGCAGTACCTATAAAAGTAAGTTAAAAAAATTATGTTCATTACACAGAAATGATTTCCCTGTGTATTCCTCCCATGTATATATTCTCATTTAGGTGGGGAAAAAAGAGTGAATGAATGAATAAAAAAAAGATTAGTAATATAGAATCCACATTATAATACGTATTTCTCAAGATAGGTATATCACCATCTATTTAGTTTAGTTTAGTTTATCAGCACTTCTAAAGTTAGCCAAACCTTATGGCTCTTCTGGAAGAGGTGAGGGCTGCCTTCGGAGAATTCACAATCTCTTCCCAATATCCTTCTTTCGTCTTTCTCCCATCCCCTGCTTTCTCGGTTCTTTTATTATTTCCCAAACAGATCAGGATAACTGCTCAGCCAGGCTTTCCCTCGGTTTGGCCACGCTAACAGGCAATCCTCGGTTGTTCATGTCTGCAGTTGCCTCTTCCACTGTCTGATATAGCTGTTTGCCTTCTTCATAAAACACCCTCAGTTTAGCAGGGTATGGGGTTTGGAATTTAATCTTTTCTTGCTTTTGTATTCAGTTCGCTTCGGAATATTCCTTCTGTTTCTGTAGGACCGCTGGGGGGTAATCTTGATTGAAATATATTAACTTCCTGTTCCAAAACACCCTCTTCTTTCCCCAGGCTCTTTGTAGAATCTCCGCCTTGCTTTTGAATCAAAGGAATCTAAATACTATTGAGCGCGGCTTACTTTCTCTGTCTCCGGAAGGCCTCGGGATGAGCGCATGATGCACCCTCTCAATTTCAATCTCCATAGTCAGGGGAATCTCCAGCACTGACTTAGTATCTGTTCCACGTTTTGCACGCTATCTTCCACCTTCTCAATTTGTGTCTCTGCCATCACTATTTTCTGATTGACGTTGGCGAGCTCTGACTTTATATCATTGAGTTGCTGTTTTATATCTTTTTGGACTTCCCTTATCTCTTCCAAAATCCTTATCATATTTGCCACTTCGCCTAAACAAGGCCCAGCGTCAGCTTCACCACCACATGGTCGGGTAGGAGAGCCGCGCATTGTACCTCTCTCTTACATAGGCTCTGCAGTGATGCTATTTTTATCTCCATTCTTTTTCCCCATTCTTGCCACCCTTATCAATTCAGATATTTTTGAAAGATCTTATATTTGATGGATTAATGGGGCAAAATATGTGTTTTTCTGGAGGAGCTCTTGATTTAAGCAGCCAGTCTGGACGATGACATCACCGGAGCCCCCATTGTCAAATTTCACCATGAAACAATCAGAGCAAACAACTTCAGGCAGAACTGGCTAGGATGACAAACACCCAATGGCACACAAAAATGGCAACTTTTAAATCAATGTAAAAAAAAATTCAGAGGTGGAACAGTAAACCCTGTGATCCCAGGATGTATGGGATAGAAATGGTCCTGAAATGAGAGACGTGGTTACACAACTCTCCCTGTGCCTTATCATTCCCTCTGTATGTTCTGCTCTGGTTTAACTTACGAGAATTTATCACACCATACTTATCCCATTAAGTTCCACCTGCTGTTCCTTGGCCCACTTTCCCAGCTAGTCTCCATCTCATTGCAAATTAGACAATCTTCGCTCTCACCACACACCGGTTTTACTGTCATCCACAAGCTCATTAATTGTTTAACCTACATTCTCCTCCAAATCACTAATACACATGGCAAACACCAGATTACTACATGACAAGACCATTTAGTCTTCCAGATCCAGACACTGTCTGAGTATTGAAGTTTCCTGGTCTGCAGTTGGACATTGGGCATCATCTTCAGTCAAGCCCAAGGGGTGTGTCTGACCACACTAAAGGGCCTTTGCTGGCATCATCCTGAGAGGTGACAGTAGAGCTCAGCTAAAACAAAGATCAGATTAAAAAGTCCATCTGCAGGAGATGTAGCAAGTCTCCATTCCATGTCAAAGAGCTCTGTCCAACAAAAAAAGTGAAGTGCCATGAATGAAATAGAGTTGACCATTATATAGAGTTGGAAGAGCAAATGTGTAAGGAGATAGCAGATATTTGTAGTAAACACAAGGTGGTGATTGTGGGAGATTTTAATTTGCCACACATAGATTGGGAAGATCATTCTGTAAAAGGGCTGGATGGTTTAGAGTTTGTGAAATGTGTGCAGGATAGTTTTTTGCAACAATATATAGAAGTACCGACTAGAGATAGGGCAGTGTTGGATCTCCTGTTAGGGAATGCGATAGGTCAGCTGACAGATGTATGTGTTGGGGAGCACTTCGGGTCCAGTGATCACAATAGCATTAGCTTCAATATAATTATGGAGAAGGACAGGATTGGACCTAGAGTTGAGATTTTTGATTGGAGAAAGGCTAACTTTGAGGAGATGCGCAGGGAGTTAGAGAGAGTGGATTGGGTCAAGTTGTTTTATGGGAAGGATGTAATAGAGAAATGGAGGTCATTTAAGGGTGAAATTATGAGGGTACAGAATCTTTATGTTCCTGTTAGGTTGAAAGGAAAGGTTAAAGGTTTGAAAGCGCCATGGTTTTCAAGGGATATTAGAAACTTGGTTCGGAAAAAGAGGGATGTCTACAATAGATATAGGCAGCATGGAGTAAAGGAATTGCTCGAGGAATATAAAGAATGTAAAAGGAATCTTAAGAAAGAGATTAGAAAAGCTAAAAGAAGATACGAGTTTGGTTTGGCAAATAAGGTGGAAGTAAATCCGAAAGGTTTCTACAGTTATATTAAAAGCAAGAGGATAGTGAGGGATAAAATTGGTCCCTTAGAGAATCAGGGTGGTCAGCTATGTGTGGAGCCGAGGGAGATGGGAGAGATTTTGAACGATTTCTTCTCTTCGGTATTCACTAAAGAGAAGGATATTGAATTGGGTAAGGTGTGGGAAACAAGTAAGGAAGTTATGGAACCTATGACAATTAAAGAGGTGGAAGTACTGGCGCTTTTAAGAAATTCTAAAGTGGATAAATCTCCGGGTCCTGACAGGATATTCCCCAGGACCTTGAGGGAAGTTTGTGTAGAGATAGCAGGAGCTCTGACGGAGATCTTTCAGATGTCATTAGAAACGGGGATTGTGCCGGAGGATTGGCGTATTGCTCATGTGGTTCCATTGTTTAAAAAGGGTTCTAGAAGTAAGCCTGGCAATTATAGACCTGTCAGCTTGACATCAGTGGTGGGTAAATTAATGGAAAGTATTCTTAGAGATAGTATTTATAATTATCTAGATAGACAGGATCTGATTAGGAGTAGCCAGCATGGATTTGTGCGTGGAAGGTCATGTTTGACAAACCTTATTGAATTTTTTGAAGAAGTTACGAGGAATGTTGACGAGGGTAAGGCAGTGGATGTAGTCTATATGGACTTCAGCAAGGCCTTTGACAAAGTTCCACATGGAAGGTTAGTTAAGAAGGTTCAGTCGTTAGGTATTAATGCTGGAGTAATAAAATGGATTCAACAGTGGCTAGATGGGAGATGCCAGAGAGTAGTGGTGGATAATTGTTTATCGGGATGGAGGCCGGTGACTAGCGGGGTGCCTCAGGGATCTGTTTTGGGCCCAGTGTTGTTTGTAATATACATAAATGATCTGGATGATGGGGTGGTAAATTGGATTAGTAAGTATGCCGATGATACTAAGGTAGGAGGTGTTGTGGATAATGAGGTGGGTTTTCAAAGCTTGCAGGGAGATTTATGCCAGTTAGAAGAATGGGCTGAACGTTGGCAGATGGAGTTTAATGCTGAGAAGTGTGAGGTTCTACATTTTGGCAGGAATAATCCAAATAGAACATACAGGGTAAATGGTAGGACATTGAGGAATGCAGTGGAACAGAGAGATCTAGGAATAACAGTGCATAGTTCCCTGAAGGTGGAGTCTCATGTAGATAGGGTGGTGAAGAAGGCTTTTGGAACGCTGGCCTTTATAAATCAGAGCATTGAGTACAGAAGTTGGGATGTAATGTTAAAATTGTACAAGGCATTGGTAAGGCCAAATTTGGAATATTGTGTACAGTTCTGGTCACCGAATTATAGGAAAGATATCAATAAATTAGAGAGAGTGTAGAGACGATTTACTAGGATGTTACCTGGGTTTCAGCACTTAAGTTACAGAGAAAGGTTGAACAAGTTAGGTCTCTATTCATTGGAGCGTAGAAGGTTGAGGGGGGATTTGATCGAGGTATTTAAAATTTTGAGAGGGATAGATAGAGTTAACATGAATAGGCTGTTTCCATTGAGAGTAGGGGAGATTCAAACGAGAGGACATGATTTGAGAGTTAGGGGGCAAAAGTTTAAGGGAAACATGAGGGGGTATTTCTTTACTCAGAGAGTGATAGCTGTGTGGAATGAGCTTCCTGTAGAAGTAGTAGAGGCCAGTTCAGTTGTGTCATTTAAGGTAAAATTGGATAGGTATATGGACAGGAAAGGAGTGAAGGGTTATGGGCTGAGTGCGGGTAGGTGGGACTAGGTGAGATTAAGAGTTCGGCATGGACTAGGAGGGCCGGAATGGCCTGTTTCCGTGCTGTGATTGTTATATGGTTATATGGTTATAAAAGCCAGTGTCACTCAAACAGTTCTTCAGCGGTTCAAAGAATGCTATGATTCATATGAAGAGACAGCTTTCCTTGGGGCTCTACACTCAAATAAACAAGGCTGCTGCACTGTGGTTTGGTTCATCAGGTTGGAAAATTCTTTCTTCTCTAGCCCTTGATCTTTCCCACCCACCGGGCTTCACTTATCACCATCCAGCTAGCATTTTCTCCTCCCTCTACCTTTTTATTCTGGAGTCTCTATCCCCCCCACCCCCCAGTCCTGAAGAAGGGTCTCTGAATGAAACGTCGACTGCTTATTCTTTTCCGTATATGCTGCCGGAGCTGCTGAGTTCCTCTAGCGAAAGAGATAGATAAGATAGAGGCAGTAAAGTTGTTTCCACTGACAGATGAGACAAAATCTATGAGACATAGCTCCAAGATTTAGGATGGATATGAGGATGAATTGTTTTTCCAGGAAAGTGGTGAATCTGTGGAATTCTTTGCTCAATGAAGCAGTGGAGTCTACCCCAGTAAATATATTTAAGACAAGAGTGAATAGATTTTTGCACAGTAGGGGAATTAAAGGTTATGGGGGGGAAGGCAGGTAAGTGGAGGGAGTCCATTGCCAGATCAGCCATGATCGTATTGAATTGCGGAGTAGGCTCGACGGGCCAGATAGCCGACTCCTCCTTCTATTTCCCATGTTCTCTTGTGCGAGTTGTTTTGGATTTCCAGCATCTACAGACTTCTTCGTGTTCGTTCCAGAATTCGCCCTCCGTGAACAGGCAATCAAATGCGCATGCGTATGGAGCGCTGTCAATTCCGGCAAATAGCGCATGCGCTTAGTGGACAAAAGACTCTTGGAGAAACCGCAGAAGGTAGTGCGCGGTTCTGGGCGGTGATTTCATCAGCATCGGTGTCCGAACCGCGGAGCCGAGGGACAATTACCGTGGGCTCTGCACCTCGGGACAGTCCCTGGTCCTTTCCCTCTCAGCTGCTGAGCGAAGGTGCAGGCTGCGCGCATGCGCATCGCGGATACAGTGACGGACGGACGTGTTTCTCTCGGCACAGTTAAGAAGAGGCAAGCCTTTTTCCTTTTCGAAACAGAATAGTGAGAATGGAATGCTCCTCCTGACAGATGTGGGAATTCGCGATACCGGATGACGACATCTGCGGGAAGTGCACCCAATTTAAGCGCCTGACTGACCGGGTTGGGGGGGTTGGATGTACTGAGGGTCGTTCGGAGGCTGAAGATGTTATAGGCGAGTCTTTTGAAGAGATGGTCACACCCAGAGTTCAGGTTGGGACTGTAGATGAGTGACTACCGGGAGAGGTAAGGGGGTTAAGAAGTCTGTGCAGGGTTCCCTTGTGGCCATTCCTCTCAGCAACAGGTACAGTATACCCCTTTGGATACTGCTGTTGGGAGGGAGGGTGAACCATCAGATCACGGCAACAGCCATGGCACTGTGACTGGCTCTGAGCCTTCCGGTAGTTATAGGGGCTTAGATGGTTAAGGGGACAGAAGGATTCCGTGGCCACAAAGGACACGGTGTGTGTTGCCTTCCGCGTGCTGGGATCCATGACGTATCGGAGCGGCTGCAGGTTATTCTCAAGGGGAGGGGAAACAGCCAGAGGTTGTGGATATATTGGCACCAATGACAGAGGCAGAAAAGGAGAAGAGGTCCTATGCAGTGAGTATATAGAGTAGGAAGGAGGCTGAAGAGAAGAACCTGCAAGGTTGTAATCTTCAGATTACTCCCTGTTCCACAGGCTAGTGCAGGTAGGAACTGGGTGGTAGCACGGATGAATGAATGGCTGCAGAGATGGTTTAGGGATAGGGTTTCATGTTGTTTGAGTCATTGGAACATTTTCTGGGGAAGGGGTGACCTGCACAAGAGGGATGGGTTGCACCTGAAACCAATATACTTACAGGGTGTTCTGCTGAATAGGAAGGGTGCAATCAGACTAATGGGATTGCACTACAGACCCCTTAACAGCCGCTGGAACATTGAGGAAAAGGTATGTAATCAGATTAATGAAATGTGTAAAAATAATAGGGTGGTTGTCATGGGGGATTTCAACTTCCCCGGTATAAGGAAGGTTTCTTAAATCAGTATGTGGATGGTCCAACAAGAGATAAGGCAAGACTGGATCTGGTGTTGGATACTGAGCATGGCCAGGTGACTGGACAGTTAGGGAACAGTAACCACAACTCCTCATATTTCAGGTTAGCTATAGATAAGGATAGGTATGGTCCTTGTCAGAGTGGGGCAAATTATGATGGCATTAGGCAGGAACTCTGAAGAGTTAATTGGGGGCAGGGGGCAAGGATTCAGATTTCTGGATAATTGGGACCACTTCTGGGGAAGGTGGAACCTGTACAAAAGGGATAGGTTGCACCTGAATCCAAAGGGGACCAATATTCTTGCGGGCAGATTTACTAGAGTTGTTGGGGGTGGTTTAAACTAATACGGCAGGAGGATAGGGACCAGTATGATAAAGCTAAGGATAAGCCAGCAGGTTTACAAGTATATGATGGGTGTAACATGAATGTAAGGAAGGATAGAGCAAATGCAGACAGAGCAAAGAGTTAAACTGTGCCACAGAGGCAAAATTCGAAAGGGGGAAGAATGCAGGACTGAAGGTGCTGTATTTAAATACGTGTAGCATTTGGAATAAGGTGAACGAACTCCTGGCGCAATTAGAGATTGGTCAGTATGATGTTGTGGGCGTCACTGAGTCATGGCTGAAAGAAGGCCATAGTTGTGACCTTAACATTAAAGGATATACTGTGTATCGAAAGGACAGGCAGGAAGGCATAGGTGATGGTGTGGTTCTGTTGGTAAGAGATGGAATTGCATCTTTAGAAAGAAGTGACATAGGGTCACAGAATGCTGACTCTTTCTTGTCTGTCTGTCTGTCTTTGTGGGTGGAGTTAAGAAATTGCAAGGGTAAAAAAAAAATCCATTATGGGAATCATATATAGGCCTCCAAACAGTCACCAAGATGTGGGGTTGAGATTGCAAAGGGAGCTGGAAAAGGCATGTAATAAGGGTAATGACACAATTGTAACACAGACTTCAAAATGCAAGGGGTTTGGTAAACTCAGGTTGGTGTCAGATCGTAAGAGTGGGAATTTGTTGAATGCCCACAAAATGGCGCTTTAGAGCAGCTTGTGCTCGATCCTATCTTAAAGGCTATTTTAAATTGGATATGGTGTAATAGCCCAGATCTTATTAGGTTCAATAAGTGCATGTGTAACCCTCAGGTTCAGTGGGCTGTGTTAGTCCAGGGAAAGACACTCTTCAGCCCGTCAAACTTGTGAAATCTCATTTGTGTGGATGCTGTGTGATGTTTTCCCTTGTTACAAATCAGTACCACAAAATAACAATTTGTACATTATGCAATTAAATTATTTAGCTTTATAATTCTTAATTTGACTATAGAGGGTTAGCAAAGAAAACAAAAAGAAAAGGGCCCATTTTAATGAAACTGTCTTTTGCACATATGGAGCTCACGACTTTCCCGTCCATTCGTTCTCTATCGATTTCCTCCAGACATCGTTGACTCCCAACCCCATTCCACGTCCACTGAGCACTGTAGTCTACGACCTCTCCGTTCTGACATCTTCTCTCTCCATCTTCCACCGAACAATAGCCCATGAATACCTTCTCTCAGACACAAACGAAAGAAACACACCTCTCATTGGATGGCACACATTCCAAAGCCCTGTTATCGCTAGTCATAACCCAAACACTGCTGCTACAGAGAAATCATTTCATTAAGAGTGAAACCTTACAGAGAAACCATTACATTAGCAGGGAAACCTTGCAGAGCTTTACATGTCAGAGAAATGTATACAATATACATCCTGAAATTCTTTTTCTTCGCAGACATCCATGAAAACAGAGAGGTGCACCAAAGAATGATTGACAGTTAAAGTGTTAAACCCCAAAGCCCCCCCACCAGCAAAAAGAGCATCAGCACCCTCCACCAAGCACTCAAGTGTGCAGCAAAGCATCAATAAAAACACAGACTTGCAGTGGCCCAAAAACTACTCGTTCACCCGACAATTTGACATACCACAGGTGCTCTCTCTCCCTAATAAGGGAAAAAGAGGTATCTCTGTTTCACAACGAGAAGGGAGGGATAACAAATAACTCATAGATTTATGATGTTAAAAGCCTGTTGCATTGCTTTTCCGAGCTCTGTGCCCAAAGAGCTGGCACCAAAAAGGCACAGCTCTCCAGGCACACAACCCCTGGCAGCTAAACCACTGCTCCTGATGTCCTGTGTTTTCCCGCAATGCTTCAGTCTGGGGCACCGGCCTAGAATCAGCACGTCTCCAGAGCTACAAATTCCCAGAACCCTGAAGGCGGGTTCATCTTCCAGGCCACATCCTTGGGATATCAGAAAACGGCAGATCTTGAGGTCCTGAGAGCAGGTCCCATTTGCGCAAAGAATCAAAATCAGAGTGTAGCTCCAGGTCAGAGTCTTCAAAAGAACCTCCACACCCTGAAAAGGGAAAAAAGAGATTAACCTGTTCTTGTAGATGCAACCAAAGGAGTCGCTGTTTAGTGCCATCTTAACTTCACCCATCTTAACATTTGGGAGCTTAAGGTAAAGGAACCCTTAGGAAAGTAATCATAATATGATTGAATTCATACTGCAATTTGAGAGGGATAAGCATAACTCACATATATCAGTGTCACAATGAAATAAAGGGATTTACAGAAGCATGAGAGAGGAGCTTGCCCAGGTGGATTGGAAAAGGGATACTGGTGGGGATGATGGCAGAACAGAGTTGGCTGAAGTTTCTGGGAATAGTTCACAAGGCACAGAACAGATATGTCCCACAGAGGAAGAAGCGCTCAGATGGCAGAGGTAGGCAACTGTGGCTGACAAAGGAAATTAAGGACTGCATCAAAGCCAAGGAGAGGGCATATAAGAAAGCAAAAGTGAGTGGGAAGTTTTTAAAACACAATAAAAGACAACTAAAAAAGCTATAAGAACGGAAAAGATGAAATATGAGGACAGACCAGCCAATAATATAAATCAGAATACTAAAGTTTCTTCAGTTATATGAAGACTAAAAGGGAGGTAACAGTTGATATAGGACCACTGAAAAATGATGCTGGTGAGGCAGTAACGGGAGACAAAGAAATGGAAAATGAAATGGTAAGATGTGAGAGAATAGGACCAATCAAGTGTGACAGTGGAAAAGTGTGTATAGAACTGGAGGAGATAGTGGACATACTTAATGAATACTTTGCTTCAGTATTCACTACAGAAAAGGATCTTGGTGATTGTAGGGATGACTTAAAGTGGATTGAAAAGCTTGAGCATATAGATATTAAGAAAGAGGATGTGCTGAAGCTTTTGGAAAGCATCAAGTTGGATAAGTCTCCAGGACCAGATGAGATGTACTCCAGGATACTGTAGGAGGTGAGGGAGGAGATTACTGAGCCTCTGGCAATGATCTTTGCATCATCAGTGAAAACAGGAGAGGTTCCGGAGGATTGGAGGGTTGCAGATGTTGTTCCCTTATTCAAGAAAGGGAGTAGAGATAGCCGAAGAAGTTATAGACCAGTGAGTCTTACTTCAGTGGTTGGTAAGTTGATGGAAAAGATCCTGAGAGGCAGGATTTATGAATATTTGGAGAGGCGTAAAATAATTAGGAGTAGTCAGCATGGCTTTGTCAAAGGCAAGTCATGCCTTACGAGCCTGATTGAATTTTTTGAGGATGTGACTAAACACATTGATGAAGGTAGAGCAGTAGATGTAGTGTATATAAATTTCAGCAAGGTATTTGATAATGTACCCCATAGAACATTACAGCACAGAAACAGGCCTTTTGGCCCTTCTTGGCTGTGCTGAACCATTTTTTTTGTCTAGTCCCACTGACCTGCACCTGGGCCATATCCCTCCAAACGCCTCTCATCCATATACCTGTCCAAGTTTTTCTTAAATGTCAAAAGTGAGCCCGCATTCACCACTTCATCTGGCAGCTCATTCCACACTCCCACCACTCTCTGCGTGAAGAAGCCCCGCCAATGTTCCCTTTAAACTTTTCCCCCTTCACCCTTAACCCATGACCTCTGGTTTTTTTCACCCCTGGCCTCAGTGGAAAAAGCCTGCTTGCATTCACTCTATCTATACCCATCATAATTTTATACACCTCTGTCAAATCACTCCTCATTCTCCTATGCTCCGGGGAATAAAGTCCTAACCTATTCAACCTTTCTCTGTAACTCAGTTTCTCAAGTCCCGGCAACATCCTTGTAAACCTTCTCTGCACTCTTTCAACCTTATTAATATCCTTCCTGTAATTAGGTGACCAAAACTGCACACAATACTCCAAATTCTGTCTCACCAATGTCTTATACAACCTCACCATTACATTCCAACTCTTATACTCAGTACTTTGATTTATAAAGGCCAATGTACCAAATGCTCTCTTTACAACCCTATCTACTTGTGATGCCACTTTTAGGGATTATGTATCTGTACTGCCAGATCCCTCTGTTCTACTGCACTCCTCAGTGTCCTACCATTTACCTTGTATGTTCTACCTTGGTTTGACCTTCCGAAGTGCAATACCTCACACTTGTCCGCATTAAACTCCATCTGCCATTTTTCTGCCCATTCCTCCAACTGGTCCAAATCCCTCTGCAAGCTTTGAAAACCTTCCTCACTGTCCACCACACCTCCAATCTTTGTATCATCAGCAAATTTGCTGATCCAATTTGCCACATTATCATCCAGATCATTGATATAGATGACAAATAACAATGGACCCAGCACTGATCTCTGTGGCACACCACTAGTCACAGGCCTCCACTCAGAGTAGCAATCCTCCACTACCACTCTCTGGCTTCTTCCATTGAGCCAATGTCTAATCCAATTTACTACCTCTCCATGTATACCTAGCGACTGAATCTTCCTAACTAACCTCCCATACGGGACCTTGTCAAAGGCCTTTCTGAAGTCCATGTATACAACATCCACTGCCTTCCCTTCATCCACTTTCCTGGTAACTTCCTCGAAAAACTCTAATAGATTGGTTAAACATGACCTACCACGCACAAAGCCATGCTGACTGTTTCTAATAAGTCCCTGTCTATCCAAATACTTGTAGATCCTATCTCTTAGTATTCTTTCCAATAATTTACCTACTACTGATGTCAAACTTACCGGCCTATAATTTCCTGGCTTACTTTTTGAGTCTTTTTTTAAAGAACGGAACTACATGAGCTATCCTCCAATCCTCCGGCACCTGACCCGTGGATATCGACATTTTAAATATTTCTGCCAGGGCCTCTGCAATTTCAACACTAGTCTCCCTCAAGGTCCGAGGGAATACCCTGTCTGGGGATTTATCTTCTCTGATTTGCCACAAAACAGCAAGCACCTCCTCCTCTTTAATCTGTATAAGTTCCATGACCTCCCTATTTGTTTGTCTTGTTTCCATAGACTCTATTCCAGTTTCCTTAGTAAATACAGATGCAAAAAACCCATTTAATATCTCTCTGATTTCTTTTGGTTCCATACATAGCTGAGTACTCTGATTTTCAAGAGGACCAATTTTATCCCTTACTATCCTATTGCTCTTAACATACCTGTAGAAGCTCTTAGGATTATCCTTCACCCTGACTGCCAAAGCAACCTCATGTCTTCTTTTTGCCCTCCTGATTTCTTTCTTAAATATTTTCTTACTCTTTTTATACTCTTCAAGCATCTTATTTCCTCCCTGTTGCCTATACATGTTATACATCTCTCCTTTTTAGGTTGGGTTTTTACCAAAACCCAATTTCCCTCGGGATCAATAAAGTATGTATGTCTGTCTGTTCTTCTTTATCAGTGTTCCAATATCCCTCAAGAACCAAGGTTCCTTATTCTTATTCACTTTGCCTTTAACCCTGACAGGAACATACAAACTCAGCACTCTCAAAATTTCTCCTTTGAAGGCCTCCCACTTACCAATCACATCCTTGCCAGAGAACAACCTGTCCCAATCTACGCTTTTTAGATCCTTTCTCATTTCTTCAAATTTGGCCTTTTTTCAGTTTAGAACTTCAACCCGACAACCAGATCTATCTTTATCCATGATTAAGTTGAAACTAATGACGTTGTGGTCACTGGAACCAAAGTGTTCCCCTACACACACTTCCGTCACCTGCCCTAACTTATTTCCTAATAGGAGATCTAATATTGCATCTACCCTAGTTGGGACATCTATATATTGATTTAGAAAACTTTCCTGAACACATTTCACAAACTCTAACCCATCTAGACCTTTAACAGTATGGGAGTCCCAATCAATGTGTGGAAAATTAAAATCCCCTACAATCACAACTTTCTGTCTCCTGCAGTTGTCTGTTATCTCTCTGCAGATTTGCTCCTCCAATTCTCGCTGACTATTGGGTGGTCTATAATACAACCCTATTAATGTGGTCATACCTTTCTTGTTTCTCAGCTCCACCCATATGGCCTCAGTAGACAAGCCCTTTAATCTGTCCTGCTGAAGCACCGCTGTAATATTTTCCCTGACTAGCAAAGCCACCACCTCCCCACCCTTCATCCCTCTGCCTCCATCACATCTGAAACATCGGAACCCTGGAACATTAAGCTGCCAGTCCTGCCCCTCCTGTAGCCAAGTTTCTGTAATGGCTATGATGTCATAATTCCACGTGTCAATCCAGGCCCTCAGCTCTTCTGCCTTTCCCACAATACTCCTCGCATTGAAATATACACACCTCAGAAGATTATTACCACCACACACAACCTTACTATTAACATGATTTACATGAACTACTAACATCATTTATTTTTACCCCCATTCCACTATCTACTCTAGCACTCTGGTTCCCATCCCCCTGCAAATCTAGTTTAAACCCTCCCCAGTAACACTAGCAAACCTCCCTGCAAGTATATTGGTCCCCTTGTAGTTCAGGTGTAACCTGTCTCTCTTGTACAGGTCCCACCTGCCCCAGAAGAGGTCCCAATGATCTAGAAATCTGAAACACTGCCCCCTACATCAGTTTCTCAGCCATGTGTTCAACTGCCAGAGCATCCTACTCTTACCCTCACTGGCACGTGGCACAGGCAGCAATCCGGAGATTACTACCCTTGAGGTCCTGTTTTTTCAACTTCCTACCAAGCTCTCTGTACTCACTCTTCAGGACCTCCTGACTCTTTCTACCTATGTCATTGGTATCGATGTGTACCACGACATCTGGCTGATCACCCTCCCACTTCAGAATGCTGTGCATGTGATCAGAGACATCCCTGACCCTGGCACCCGGGAAGCAACAAACCATCTGGGAGTCTCTGTCATGACCACAGAATCTCCTGTCTGTAACCCTGACTATGGAGTCCCCTATCACTACCGCTCTCCTCTTCTTCTTCCCTCCCTTCTGCACTTCAGAACCAGACTCAGTGCCAGAGATCCAGCTGCCGCAGCTTGTCCCAGGTAAGCCATCCTCTCCCAACAGTATCCAAATCAGTATACCTGTTTTGGAGGGGAATGGCCACAGGGGTACCCTGCACAACCTGCCCTTTCCTCTTCCCTCGCCTGACGGTAACTCAATTACCTGTGCCCTGTTCCTTAGATGTAACTACCACCTGGAAGCTACTATCTATAAACTGTTCAGTCTCCTGAATGATCCAGAGGTCATCCAGTTCCTGCTCCAGTTCCCTAACACGGTCTGTTAGGAGCTGCAGCTGGATGCACTTCTTGCAGGTATCATTGTCAGGGAGACTAGAGGTCTCCCTGACTTCCCACATCCTGCAAGAGGAGCATTCCAACATCCTGCCTGGCATTTTCTCTAGTCTGAACAAAAAAAAAGAAAAACAGAAACTTACCGGAACCTACCCTCGCCTCTGCCTGAAGTCTGAAGTCTGTTTGAGCCAAAGCCGTCCCACTCTGACTCAGTCCACTCTAACGATGGCCGCTGTATATGGCAGTCTTTCTTTTAAACCTCGGCGCGTTATGTCATGCGCCTGTGCAGTCTAGCCTCTTTTCCCCAATCAGTGAAAGAAAAGAAAGACGAGCTTCCCTCCGCGATGCTTCAGTCTTCCACTCTCAGCCTCTTGCTTCGCTTGCTTCTTTTCTGCAGCCGTGGAACTTATCTCTGATCAACAGCACCATGCCCCCACCTCTTTTGCCTCCCTCCCTGTCCATTCTGAAACATCTAAAACCCGACACTTGAAGCAACCATTCCTGTCCTTGAGCTATCCAAGTCTCTGTAATGGCCACCACATCATCTCCAAGTACTGATCCACGCTCTAAGCTCATCCACTTTGTTCACAATACTCTCTGCGTTAAAATAGACGCATCTCAAACCTTAGGTCTGAGCGCGTCCCTTCTCTATCACCTGCCTATCCTCCCTCTCACACTGTCTACAAGCTTTCTAAATTTGTGAGCCAACCTCCTCTTCCCCAGTCTCTTCAGTTTGGTTCCCACCCCCCCAACAATTCTAGTTTAAACTCTCCCCAGTAGCCTTAACAAACCTCCCCGCCAGGATATTGGTCCCCCTGGGATTCAAGTGCAACCCGTCCTTTTTGTACAGGTCATACCTGCCCCAAAAGAGGTCCCAATGATCCAGAAACCTGTCCCTGCCCCCTGCTCCAATCCCTCAGCCACTCTTTTATCCTCCACCTCATTCTATTCCTATTCTCACTGTCATGTGGCACAGGCAGTAATCCCGAGATTACTACCTTCGCGGTCCTGCTTCTCAACTTCCTTCCTAACTCCCTGTACTCTTTTTTTCAGGACCTCTTCCCTTTTCCTGCCTATGTCATTGGTACCAATATGTACCATGACCTCTGGCTCTTCTCCATGGTGGAATAGCAGAGCTGGCTTGATGGACTGAATGGCCTAATTCTGTTCCTGTATCTTATGGTCTTACTATCACTCTCTGGCTTCTCCCACAAAGCCAATGTCTAATCCAATTTACTACCTCATCTTGAATGCCAAGTGATTGAACCTTCTTGACCAACCTCCCATGCGGAACTTTGTCAAATGTCTTGCTAAAGTCAACATCAACTGCCTTGTTTTCATCCACTCTCCTGATAACTTCCTGGAAAAACTCTGTAAGTTTGGTTAGACATGACCTACCAGACGTGAAGCATGCTGACTATTCTTCATCAGTTCATGTCTATCCAAATACTTGTACTGTATATCCAGTCGCTTAGAATATCTTCCAATAGCTTTCCCACAACTGATGTTATACTCACTAGCCTATAATTTCTTGGTTTATGTTTAGAGTATTTTTTAAACAGCGGAACAATATTCACTGTCCTCCAACCTTTTGGTACCTCTCATGTCACTAAGGGTAATATAAATATCTCTGCTAGCCCCCACCCCACCCAGTTAATTTCTGTACTTGCCTCCCATAGGGTCCAAGGGAACACCTTGTCAGGGCCTTGGGATTTATCCACACTGATTTGCCTCAGGGTAGCAAACACCACCTCTGTAATCTATACTGGGTCCATGAATTTGATGCCACTTTGCTTCACTTCTATAGACTCTGTATGCATCTTCTGAGTAAATACTGGTGCAAAGAATGCATTTAAGATCTCCCCATCTGTTTCGGCTCCACACATGGATTACCATTCTGATCTTCCAGAGGACTAGTTTTGTTCTCTTACTCTTAACATACGTGTAGAATCCCTTGGGACTTCTCCTTCACCTTGTCTTCTAGAGCAACTTCATGCCTTATTTTAGCCTTCCTGATTTCTTTCTGAAGTAGTAGGCAGCTGTCGATCCTAGGGGATCATGGGTTTGTGCCTCTGGTGGACTATGTCCTCTCCAGGGCACAAGCCTGGGAAGGAAAATTTGAAGAACCAGCTGTTGCCCATGCACCAGGATCCCCCTCTCCACATCACTGATGTAGTCTAAGGGAAGGGCAAGCTCTGATACAGCTTGGCACCCATGTCAAACTGCTTAGGAACCCTGGCTCCAGATTTCTTCCTCAGGTTCACTCCCAAGGCCTTTCCCATGGGTAGGTATGGCTGCAAGGCAGCAGAAGTTTAAAATCAGAGTTTTCCTCCTCCTGGGTAGGCTGATGAACCTCACCTGCCTGAAGAAATATTCTCTTGCATTTCTTATACTACATAAGCACCTCATTTGTTCCTACTTGCCTACATGTGCTATGGACCTTTTTTTAATCTTAACTGGGGCCTCAATATCTTGTAAACCAAGGTACCCTACATTTATTATCTTTACCTTTTATTGTGACAGGCATATACTAGCTTTGTACTCTCAAAATTTCTCTTTTAAAGTCCTCCGTCTTACCAAGTACATCTTTGCCAGAAAACAGCCTGTATCAGCCCACACTTGGCAGATCATTTCTGATGCCATCAAAATTAGCCTTTCTCCAATTTTGAATCTCAACTGCAGACTAGACCTACCCTTTTGCATATTACTTTGAAACTAAAGGCATTGTGGTCACTAGATGCAAAGTGTTCCCCTGCAAAAACTTCTGTTAACTGTCCTGTCTCATTCTTCTAGTTAAGAGGGCATGTGCTATCATGAGAAACTGGAGGTCTGCAATTAGTTCTGCAGGGATCCGTGCTGAGACCTCTGCTGTTTGTGTTGCATATTAATGACCTGAATGAAAATATAAATACACAAACACAAGGAAATTTGCAGATGCTGGAAATTCAAGCAACACACACAAAATGCTGGTGGAATGCTGCAGGCCTGGCAGCATCTATAGGCAGAAGTACAGCCAACGTCCTGACGAAGGGTCTCAGCCTGAGATGTCGACTGTACTTTTGCCTATAGATGCTGCCTGGCCTGCTGTGTTCCACCAGCATTTTGTGTGTGTTGCTTGAAAATATAAATAGTTGATTTAGTAAATTTGTGGATGATACCAAAATTGGTGGAACTATGGATAGTGTAGATGACTGGCATGATATATACCAGGTTCAAATATGGGCTGAGAAATGACAGATGGACTTTAACCCAGATAATAGGGCAAATGCAAGAAGACAATACACTGTTAAGGACATGGTCCTTAACATTATTGCTGAGCAGAGAGATCTTGGGATCCAAGTTCAGAGCTCTTTGAAAGTGGCTACCCAGGTTGATAAGCTAGTTTAGAAACATAGAAACATATAAATAGGTGCAGGAGTAGGCCATTTGGCCCTTCAAGCCTGCACCGCCATTCAGTATGATCATGGCTGATCATCTAACTCAGAATCCTGTACCGAGTTGGATGAGCAGGCTGGTGGGATGCTTGCTTTTATTAGTTGAGACACTGAGTTCAAAACTCAAGAGGTTATGTGCCAACTTTATAAAACTTGGGTTCAACCACATCTGGATTACTGCATTCAGTTCTGATTGCCCCACTATAGGAAGGATGTTGAGGCTTTGGAGAGGGTGCAAAAGAGGTTTGCCAGGACGCTGCCTGGTGACAAAGCATGTGCTATCATGAGAGGCTGGACAAACTTGGGTTTTCACTGGAGCATTGGGAAGTTGAGGGAAGATGTGATAAATGTTTACAAGATTATGAGAGGAATATGAGATTATGGACAGGGAGTATCTGTTTCCCAGGGTCAAAATGTCTAATACCAGAGATTATGCATTGAAGGTGAGAAAGGGTAGGTTCAAAGGGATGTGAGGGGTAATTTTTATACTCAGTGGTGGATGCCTGGACATTGTGTAAGTCAGAGGGATTAGTTTTTGAGTGGTTTTGATTTACTTTTTAGATCTTTTGGCACAACATTTTGGGTTAAGGGTCTGAAGGCCTGTTCCTGTTCTATACTGTTTGAAAACTTTGGAAACTTATTGACTGAAAAAAATTGTTATTTATTCCTACAAGATGCTGGAGGAACTCAGCGGGTCAGGCTGCATCTATGGTATAGTGGTAGCTAATAGTGATACTCTGATACAACTCGGTTAGCCACTCCCATGTGGGAGGAGTTCACATTTTGTACTAGCAGAGTTCAGTTAAATATCCTGCAGGCTAGTCTCTTGGTGTGCTCTACACTATCCCTCAGTATCGAGCACAACATGGTGTCAGAAGTGGTTGATCATTGATGAATTGGTGCTACAGACCAAGTAAGATAACCAACGAGAAAAAAACTTACAGTAAGACTGTTAGTTGTTAGCATATCTCAATGAAAAATAGCTAGACTAAATCTAAACTGCCTATGCCAGTTGGAGTTATTTGGACTTCTGTAGTCCAAATAAATAAAATGATGAATAAACAAACAGGAAAATGGAGCAAATACTTGCAGTACCAATATCTACACCATTAAAGCACCCCCTGAGACTTGTGATTTCTCTTAACCAGGGGGCTTGGGGAGGTTGCTCAAATGCCTTGAATGATTTAGGGTTGCAAGCATTCTCACTCAGAAGAGCATCACTGATATACTGCATGGGTGACAAAGATGACATCATGGGTGGATTAGGACTGATAGATGCTCAGAAAAAGGAGTACAAAAGAATGCAGGACAGATTGGAAGAGTATTTCACAGGAAAGCTAAATATGTTATACGAGAGGGCAAAGTTCAAAGTTCCAGAAAACAGGAGCCAGAAAGCGTAAGTGATTTATCGCAGGATTGTACGCCCTGTCAGACGACTGTGCATATGGAAATCTAAGAGAAGAGCTCATGAGAGACAGAACTGTTGTCGGCTACTACAAACCAAATTTTAGAGACTTCAGTTGTTGGCAAATCTGACACTAGACAAAGCTATTATTATGGTCAGACAGAGTGAGAATGTTCATCTGCGACAAGCAGAACTGAGGCATGACAACGATGCTGAGGTAAAAGTAGAAGCTGTACAAAGAGGAGGGTACAAACAAGGTGCAGTCAGAAAGACTACAGAAACAGTCTGTTAAACAAAACAGACAAGGGAAACAGAGCATGTAAAATGTCGAACTGCAGGAGAAGTGGCAAGTCTCCATTCCATGTCAAAGAGTTCTGTCCAGCAAAATAAGTGAAAAGCCTCCAGTGCAATAGAGTTGGCCAATACAAAAGCCAGTGTCACTCAAAAACAGTTCTCAAGGGGGTCAAGGAACACCATGATTCAGACGAAGAGAGAGCTTTCCTTGAGGCTGTAGATGCAAACAGACTGGGCTGATGGCCTCATCAATTAGGGGACCACTTCACTGAGAACCTCTGTACCATCCACCACAAGCGGGTTTTCCCCGTGTCCAAACATCTTAATTCTGATTCCCATATCGATTCATAGTCTTCTGTTGTGCCGAGATGAGGTCAACCTCAGGGTGGAGGAGCAACACTTTATATTCTGTCTAGGTAGCCTCCAACCTGATGGCATAAGTACCAGGCTACGTCCACACTACGCTGGATAAATCCATAACCAAAGCTTTTTCTCTTCATTTTTACCCTCCGTCCACATTAAAACAGCATTTTCGTCCCCCGAAACCGGAACTTTTCAGAAACGCTTTCCAGGGTGGGTATTTTTGAAAACGCTGTCAGACAGCAGCGCGCTATTTCATTGTTTTCTTTTCTTTTTTTTTTTTTTCAAATCTTTTTATTAGTTTTTTGAAAAAAAACAGAAGAAAAATATTGTTACAAGACATTTGAGAGTACATAATAGATTGATAAACATTCAAATATATATTGATCCATACATAGAATCTCTCAAACTCATATAATAATATAAATGATTAAGAAAACCCCCCCCCAAAACAAAAAAAAAAACAACAACTAAATAGAAAAAGAAAACTAACCAACATGGGCAATCGCATAATGTTATATATATACAGTAGTGCCTATGACTCCCAACCTCCATCCACACAATTCAGGATAGTGACAATAAGGTTCAGGATCAGACCGTATAATTCATATGAAAATGCTGGATAAATGGTCTCCAAGTTTCCTCAAATTTAACTGAAGGATCGAAAACCACACTTCTAATTTTTTCTAAACTTAAACAGGAAATAGTTTGGGAAAACCACTGAGATACTGTTGGAGGATTGGCTTCTTTCCAATTCAGTAAAATGGATCTTCTAGCCATTAGTGTAATAAATGCAATCATTCGTTGGAATGAAGCGGATAAACACTTATTATCCATCATTGGTAGGCCAAAAATTGCAGTAAAAGGGTGTGGTTGGAGATTAATATTTAAAACTCTTGAAATAATATTAAAAATATCTTTCCAATAGTTATGTAAGCAAGGACAGGACCAAAACATATGAGTCAATGAAGCTATATCAGAATGACATCTATCACAGGTTGAATTAACATACGAGTAAAATCGAGCAAGTTTATCTTTAGACATATGAGCTCTGTGTACGACCTTAAATTGTATTAGAGTATGTTTAGCACATATAGAGGATGAGTTTACCAATAATAAAATTTTTTCCCATTGCTCAGTAGAAATAGGGCAATGCAGTTCTTCCTGCCATTCCTTCTTAATTTTTTCAGATATATCTGGTTGTAGATTCATAATCATATTATAAATGATAGCAACAAGACCCTTTTGACAAGGATTAAGAGCTAAAATTCTTTCTGTAATGTCCAATGGACATTCTTTCGAAAAAGACTTTAGTTCATTATATAAAAAATTTCTAATTTGTAGATATCTAAAAAAATGGGTTTTAGATAAATTATATTTATTAGATAATTGTTCGAAGGACATAATGTTATCATCCAAAAACAGATCACGAAAACATGTTATACCTTTTGTTTTCCATAAATAAAAGGCTTGATCTATGGAAGATGGTCGAAAAAAGTAATTAGCTGTTATAGGGCTTGACAGTATAAACTTATTCAAACCAAAAAATTTACGAAATTGAAACCAGATTCGTAATGTATACTTGACTATAGGATTAGTTATCTGTTTATTCATTTTAAATAACGAAAAGGGAAGTGAAGATCCTAAGATTGAAATCAATGAGAAATCTTGCACAGATTTACATTCCAAATTTACCCATTGTGGGCCAGCAACTGTAGTCGATTCTTGTGTCCAAAATATCAAATACCGTATATTAACTGCCCAATAGTAAAATCTTAAGTTTGGTAGAGCCAAACCGCCCTCCTTCTTAGGCTTCTGTAAATATTTTTTAGCTAACCTAGGATTTTTGTTCTGCCACAAATACGACGATATTTTAGAATCAACTGTATCAAAAAAAGATTTAGGAATAAAAATTGGTAATGCTTGAAATAGGTATAAAAATTTAGGTAGTATCATCATCTTAATGGCATTAATTCTACCTACCAAAGACATAGATAGTGGGGACCACCTATTAGCAAGTTGCTTAATTTGATCTATTAAAGGCAAAAAATTAGTTTTAAATAAATCTTTATGTTTTTTAGTAATTTTAATTCCTAAATAAGTAAAATAGTCTGTAACAATTCTATATGGTACCCGATTATAAATTGGAGTATGCATATTTAATGGAAAAAGTTCACTCTTATTAAAATTCAATTTATACCCAGAGAAGTTACTAAATTGAGCAAACAAAGAAGAAATAGCAGGAATAGATCTTTCAGGATCAGATATATATAATAACAAATCATCTGCATATAATGATACCTTATACATCGTCTCCCCGCGGGTAATACCTAAAATATTGGGTGATTCACGAATAGCTATAGCCAAGGGTTCCAAAGCAATGTCAAATAATAAAGGGCTTAAAGGACAACCTTGCCTTGTACCCTGAAATAGTTGAAAAAAAGGGGATCTTTGATTATTAGTGAAAACCGAAGCTAAAGGTTTCTGATATATTAATTTAATCCATGATATAAATTTTGAACTAAAATTAAAATGTTGCAAAGTATTAAATAAATATGACCATTCGACTCTATCAAATGCTTTTTCGGCATCTAAGGAGATGACACATTCTGGGATTTTAGATGAAGAAGTATAAGCAATATTAATTAATTTTCTAATATTAAAAGATGAATAACGATTTTTAATAAATCCAGTCTGATCCTCAGAAATAATCCGAGGCAATATATTTTCTAATCTAACAGCCAGGATTTTACTAAAAATCTTAAAGTCCATATTCAGCAAAGATATAGGCCGATAAGATGCACATTCAGTGGGATCTTTATCTTTTTTAAGAATTAAAGAAATAGAAGCTTCATAAAAAGATTGTGGTAGTTTACCTATACTTAATGCATCTTTAAAAATTTTACAAAGCCAAGGAGAAAGTATAGAAGAAAAGGATTTAAAAAATTCTGCAGAAAAACCATCTGGGCCCGAAGCTTTACCCGAGTTCATTAAAAAAATGGCCTTTTCTATTTCAGACTCCGTAATAGGTGTATCCAAAATTACACTATCCTCAGCAGTTACTTTTGGAATATTCAATTTCCTTAAAAATTCACTCATTATAGAAGAGTCTTTAGTACATTCTGATTGATATAAAGAATTATAAAAATCTTGAAAGGCTGTATTTATCTCTTTGTGATCAATCGTCAGAGTACCATCTTGTTTACGAATCTTAGTAATTTGTCGCTTATCCGAAACAATTTTCAATTGGTTAGCTAGTAATTTACCAGACTTATCTCCATATGTATAAAATTGAGCTTTCGATTTAATTAACTGACTTTCAATCGAAGAGGTTAACAATAAACTATGCTCCATTTGAAGTTCCACCCTTTCTTTATAAAGTTCTTTACTAGGGGTCAATGCATAAATCTTATCAATTGCCTTAATTTTATCAACTAATGTTGATATTTTAGAGTTAGTTCGTTTCCTAACTCCGGCAGAATATGAAATAATCTGTCCACGAATATATGCCTTAAAAGTATCCCAGAGAGTTCCACTAGAGATGTCTACTGTGGAATTTATTGAGAAAAACAAATCAATTTGCTGTTTAATAAAGTTAATAAAGTCAGAGTCCTGCAGTAAAACAGAATTAAACCTCCAACTTTTAGTACTAATATGTGAATCCGTCACCTTAATAGATAACTTCAAAGGTGCATGATCAGATATAACAATAGAGTCGTATTTGCAATCCATGACATCTGTAAGGAAGTGCTGATCAATGAAAAAGTAGTCAATCCTTGAATAATTATGATGCACATGGGAAAAGTATGAGAACTCTTTATCATTAGGGTGTAGAAAACGCCAGATTTCACAGATAGCTGAATCAATCATGAAAGAATTAATAAGAGAAGCCGATTTGTTCGGAAGAGTTTGAATGGGTTTGGATCTATCCATCAAAGGGTTTAAACAACAATTGAAATCCCCGCCCATTATCAATCTGTATTGATTCAAATTAGGAAAGGATGTAAATAAACATTTAAAAAATTCAGGACAGTCAGTATTTGGAGCATAAACATTAACTAAAACAACTTTTTGATTAAAAAGCAACCCAGTAATAAGCAAAAATCTACCTTGCGGGTCTGAAATTGTTTCATGATGTATAAAAGCAGTTGATGAGTCTATAAAAATAGAAACACCTCTCACTTTGGCTTGCGAATTTGAGTGATACTGTTGGCCCTTCCAAAACCTAAACAACCTCTGACTATCCACCTTCCTAACATGAGTCTCTTGTACAAAAATAACATTCGCATTCATTCTATGGAATACTTTGAATACTTTTTTCCGTTTAATCGGATGATTTAAACCATTAGTATTCCAAGAAACAAAGTTAATAGTCTTATCCATATTGACAATATATATTACAGTTAACATATAGGTTTAAAAGAAAAGTGAACTCATGAACTCGGAAGGGGAAAGTAAGTTCAAAGGGAAGCCGGAAGTCACAGCACCGCAGCCATTTTAGTAGTTTCATATAAGCCCATGAAGTAAAACTAAGCAAAAAGCAAGCAAAAAAAAGAAAAAAAAGAAAAATCTCCCTCCCACCACCCTCAAAACCCCAGGAAAAAAGCCAAACAGAGGCAAGCGAGCGATCTAATACTAAAATTACCCCCTTGTCTCAAGACGGCAACTCAGACGTAACAAAGTTAAAAAAAATACAAACAACCCACATTATAAAAAAAGGGTTGATATAGGAAAAATTAAAATATAAAATTAGTGTTATAAATGTATATTATCAAAAGGGTTAAAAAAATTAAAATAATAAATGAAGGTTTAACACTTTCGAACAAATCAAAACAGTTATGACGCTATAGACACTGGAGTCTGTCGGGAAGAAGAAACGCCATTTTATTCTTCCAAATCTTAATATTCAAATGCTAAAAATATAAAAAAAGAGCGTATATCGATTAAAAAAAGAAAAAAAAATAACCCTAATAGGTCATCTTCAACATTAATCGGTTAGTAATATATAAAAATATGAAATCGGAATAAACCCGGTAGAAAAAAGAGAGCTTTAATCATATATAAGAAATATATATGAACCGTATCAAAAAAGAACCCAAACGTCAATCTATACCAGATCCAAATCTATAGGCTAGATTACATTGATCAGCCCGATCAAATGTCATTGTTCCAGGAAACCTTGAGCATCCGCTGGCGATTTAAACAGCCGAAAAGATCCATCTTGAAGGGTGACTCTCAGGTGTGCTGGAAACAGCAACGCTTGCTTGTAGCCTTTCTGGTGAAAATTCGACATAACCGATCTGAAAGCCAGCCTAGCCCGTAGTACTTCGGGGCTATAGTCCTCCAGAATGCGAAAATTAAAATTTTGATAGGTTATCATACCTTTTTTACGAGCCGCACGAATCAGTCGTTCTTTGATGTGAGGATAATGGATCCTGAGAATTATGTGCCGTGGTTTCAGATTTGAATCTGCCCGATATCTAGAGACTCTGTGAGCCCGATCGATTAATGGGGGGTTATCCAGGACATCTTCGCCCAGGACATCCACTAGAAATTTGGAGAAGAAAACGGTCAGATCACCGCTTTCAAATTTTTCCGGGATTCCAATTAACCGAAGATTTTGTCTTCGAGAACGATTTTCCAAATCAGTAATTTTAGCTTTATAGCGTTCCATCTGTTGGGTCGTCGAAGTTTGCTCTTCTTGCATTTTTTCGATTATACGATCCTTCTTACGAGCAGCTTCTTCAAGAGCCAAAATGCTTGCTTGTTGTTCATTTGATTCCCGTGAAAAGGTCAGGAACTTTTCTTCGAGTGATCTCAAACGATTGTCATACTGTGCAAATCTTCCAAGTAATTTTTTCTCCAATTCATCAAATCTAGCGTCTATAAACTTCACAACAACTTCTAAAGTTAACGGTTCTTTCGTCTGTTTCGGTTCTTTTGCTCTAGACATTTCAGCGGGTTGAGAGTAATTCAAATAGTTTTTAAAAAAATTCTATATGTTTAGACCCCTTTAAAATAAGTTTAAGGGGTGTTTGTAGGTTAAAAAAAACGTAAAAGGTTTGGAGCAAAGCCTAGATGCGGTTTACTCCATGAGCGCCATCTTGAGACTCCTTCATTGTTTTCTTGAATGCAACCTAACAACTTCAGAACAGATGGCAACGAGATTGAAGCCAGAAGAGTTAGAAATGTACTCACCAAATACTTTGATCCATAACTTACTGAATAAGTAAGTATACTGTACTCACTTTGCCGTTTTCTGTCCTTGCTCGTATGAAGGTGGTTTACCTATTTATGCAAGTACTTCTCTGACAATAGATGTGTAACAGCCTAATGTAACATTGTATGGAAATACAAGATAACACTGATGCAGACATGTTTTATACATTTAACAATGTGCTTTATTAATGCAACAGTCAGTTTTTCAATGTTCGTCATCAGCCGGGTCATACAGTCCGTGAATTCCCTGTCGGTTGCCTCCGTACGCTCCAGTATTTGTGTTTTTTTTTGTTTTAAGTTCTCCTGCATGAGAGCCAACAGCTGTCCATTGTTTTTTAAGTTTTTCTAGTCTGTAACTACACAAACGCGCACTTTTACGGCGAGATTCAACACCAAACATGTCGCTTGTTTTCGGTAGATGTGTCCTGCGCATGCGCAGCAGGAGGAGATTTGTCAAAATCTCCATTTCAATGTGGACAGAGTTATTTTCAAAAACGCATAGCGTGGACGCCTATCGTTTTTACGCATAACCAGTGTTTTCAAAATTATCCAGTCTAGTGTGGATGTAGCCTCAGTTTCTCCTTCCAGGAAACAAATCCCCTCCTCCCAACTTCCTCCAACCCCAACTCTGAGCTTCTCACCTACCCATTACTTCCCCCTGGGTTTCCTCCTTCTTCACTCTCCTATGGTCCACCCTCCTCTCCTATCATTCTTTCTTCTCCAGCCCCTAACCTTTCCCACTCACCTAGCTTCGCCTATCACCTTCCGGCTAGCCTCTTTCCTCACCTTTTTATACTGGCATCTTCCCCCTTCTATCTCAACCCTGAAGAAGAGTCTCTTACCAAAATGTTGATTGTTTATTCTTTTCCATAGATGCTGCCTGAGCTGCTGAGTTCCTCCAGCATTTTGTGTGTGTTGTTTTGGATTTCCAGCACCTGCAGTCTTTCTTGTGTTCGTTCAAGTACTGGCGGTCAGTGATCAGGCGATCAAATGCGCATGCATACGGGTCGCAGTCAGTTCTAGAAACTGCACTTGCGCTCAGTGGACTAAAGGCTCTTGGAGGATCAACAGTAAGTAGGAGCAGGGCTGTGGGCAGGGGTTTCATCAGCATTGGTGTCTGAACTGCAACTGAGGGTCAATTAATGTGAGCTCTGAACACACCATGACTCCGCATCCCGAGAAATTCTGGGTCCTTCCCTGTTTTTCAGCCACACGATCTGTATCTAGGCCCTGGGGATCTTCAAAGGTTCAAAGGTCCAATTTAATGTCAGAGAAATGTATTCAATATGCATCCTGAAATGCTTTTACTTCGCAAACATCCATGAAATCGGAGAAGTGCTCCAAAAAATGAACGACAGTTAAACGTGAGAACCCCAGTCACCCCAAATCCCCTCTCCCGCACGAAAACGGCAGCAAGCCCCCCTCCCCCGGCAAAAAAAAGCGCACCAGCTATCGAGCTCAAGCGTGAGCTAGGCAATAGCAAATACACAGATCTTGCAGTTACTGCAAAGGCTATCGCAATTCATCAGACATTCAACAAACTACAGGTTCTCTCTCTCCCTGGCAAGGGAGAGGGAGGTGCCCCCCATTTTCACAGCGAGCAGGAGACATAACAACAACCCGCTGGTTTACAATGTTAAAAAGTCCATTCCGTCATTTTTTACAAGCTCTGTGCCCACAGCGAAAGATTTTCCAGCCTCCCGGAAGACACACAAATCTCCTGCTGTGACACCAACCTCGATCTGCCCTTCTCCAGAGTCCCGAGATCTTAGGCTTTCGAATTCGAGTCAGACTCTCAGGCTGACCCCTTGGCATGTCCAACAACAACGGTCGGTCCTGAAACCCGGAGAATGGGTCCCATTCCCACAAAGAACCGGTCTGCATGTAATTCCAGGTCAGGGTCTTCAAAAGAACCCTGAAAGGGAAAAATAAAGATATTAACAATGGAAGTAGAGCTGTTTCTGAAGATGCAAGCAAAGGAGTTGCCGTTTAGCGCCATCTTAACTCCACCTCCATCCATTTCATCATGGCTGATTCATTTTGTGTGTCATCACCAATCTTTTGCCTTCTCCCCATATCCCTTCTTGCCCTGACTAATCAATGATCTATCAACCTCATCTTTAGATATGCCCAGTGATGTGGCTTGAACAGTCAACTATGGCAACAAATTCAACAGATTCACCACTCTCTAGCTAAAGAAATTCCTCCTCATTTCCATTCTAAATAGATGTTGCTCTATTCTGAGGCTCTGTCCTCTGGTGTTAGTTTCCCTCACCATAGGAAACATCCTCTCCACATCCACTCTATCAAGGCCATTCAACATTCAGTAGGTTTCAATGAGATCCCCCACTATTCCTCTGAATTCCAGTAGGTCAAAGCCATTCAGTGCTTCTCATATGAAAAGCCTTTCAATCCCAGAATCATTTTTATGAACCTTCTCTTATGTCAGCACATCTTTTCTTAGATAAGAGGACCAAAACAGCACATGATACTCCAAGCAAGGCCTCACCAGTGGGTTACAAGTCCTATGTAAGAGTCCAAGTCTCTTTGAACTTTATCTCTATTTAGAAAATAGTCTATGCTTTTATTTCTTCTACCAAAGTGGATAATGATACACTATGGTCTAATAGTCTTCCTGAAATGCTATCCTTCACTCATTGATGTCTTTTGTAAATGTTTTTACAGGTTAGGAACAGCAAAAAAAAATGTGTACAGGAATCTCAAACGCAACAACACCTCAGTTTTGCTGTCTCTGTCCAGACATTTAAGGAGAGACCAAGTATTTCCTTTGTGACACCAATGATCCTTGAAGATGAACAAGTATCTCATCCCAGCTGAAAACGTGCTTTGCCTCCTAAATAAGGTTTTCTGTTGTAATTCAGTGAAATCCACTGGAATCGGGGTTGCTGAGGGCACACCAGCATTTGTCCATTGGGGATCAGTTCTTCGACTGTATTAATTATACAAGGGATTCACTATGTCTGATATCTGACTTGATGAACTGATAGAGAACTGTGGGACGGAATTCACTCACTCATCCAGCCTACAAATGCATCAGCAAATTCACACTGAGGAGTGGCCATTCACCTGCTCTGACTGTGAGAAGGGATTCACTTGGTGATTGAGTTACTAGCATACCATTCGGTTCACATGAGGAGATGCCGTTCACCTGCTCAGACTGTGGGAAGAAGTTTACCCGGTCATCTTACCTGAAGGTACATCAGCGAATTCACACTGGGGAGAGGCCATTCACCTGCTCAGTATGTGGAAAGGGATTCAGTCAATCATCCAACCTCCAGACACATCAGCGCATTCACACTGGAGAGAGGCCATTCACCTGCTCAGACTGTGGGAAGAGGTTTACTCAGTCAGTTGAACTGAAGGTACATCAGCGAAGTCACACTGGGGAGAGGCCATTCACCTGCTCAAACTGTGGGAAAGGATTCACTCACTCATCACACCTGCTGACACACCAGCTAATTCACACTGGGGAGAGACCGTTCACCTGCTCAGACTGCGGGAAGGGATTCACTAGGTCATTCGACCTACTGGCACACCAGGCAGTTCACACTGGGGAGTGGTCGTTTACCTGCTCAGACTGTGGGAAGGGATTCACTCGATCATCTGAACTGAAGGTACATCAGCGAATTCACACTGGGGAGAGGCTGTTCACCTGCTCAACCTGTGGGAAGGGATTCACTCACCCATCACACCTCCTGAGACACCAGCGAATACACACTGGGGAGAGACCGTTCACCTGCTCAGACTGCGGGAAGGGATTCATTCAGTCATCCCACCTGCAAACGCACCAGCGAGTTCACACTGGAGAGACGCCGTTCACTTGCTCAGACTGTGGGAAGGGGTTTAATCGGTCATCTTACCTGAAGGTACATCAGCGAATTCACACTGGGGAGAGGCCATTCACCTGCTCAGAATGTGGGAAGGGATTCAGTCAGTCATCCAACCTCCAGACACACCAGCGAGTTCACACTGGGGGGAAGCTATTCACTTGCCCAGAATGTGGGAAGGGGTTTACTCAGTCATCTGAACTGAAAGCACATCAGCGAGTTCACACTGGGGAGAGGCCATTCACCTGTTCAGTATGTGGGAAGGGATTCACCTACTCATCACTCCTACAGACGCACCAGCGAATTCACACTGGGGAGAGGCCTTTCTCCTGCCCAGACTGTGGGAAGGGATTCACTCAGTCATCTGAACTAAAGATACATCAGCGAATTCACACGGGGGAGAGACCATTCACATGCTCAAACTGTGGGAAGGGATTCACTCGATCATCTGAACTACTGGCCCACCAGTCAGTTCACACTGGGGAGTGGCCATTCACCTGCTCAGACTGTGGGAAGGGATTTTCTTGGTCATCTGAACTGAAGGTACATCAGCGAGTTCACACTGGGGAGAGACCGTTCACCTGTTCAGAGTGTGGAAAGGGATTTAGTCAGTCATCCCATTTACAAGTGCATTGGCAAGTTCACACTGGCGAGGTGCGGTTTAACTGCTCAGAATGTGGGAAGGGGTTTACTCGGTCATCTTACCTGAAGGTACATCAGCGAATTCACACTGGGGAGAGGCCATTCACCTGCTCAGTATGTGGAAAGGGATTCAGTCAGTCATCCAACCTACAGACACACCAGCAAGTTCACAATGGAGAGAGGCCGTTCATTTGCTCAGACTGTGGAAAGAGATTCTGTCAGGCATCCGACCTTTTGGCACATTTCCAATTTCACACTGGGGAGAAAATTTAAATAAGCTGCATGCCAGACAGTTAACCATCACATTTGCTGAATCCAGAGACTTGGAGTCAAACTTTGCAATTATTGCTGCTGTGCATCAAACCCAGTTCTACACCCTGGTCACTGGGTATGGGAGGAAGTTCTGATTTTCACCTTTAATGGGACTGGGGTTTAATGTTCTGGATCTGTGATAAATAAATCAGTTCTATTTTAAACTCTATCGTGGATATTTAGTGAATCTGCAACACACTTAGTGTACAGTCAGGAGTGAACTCAGCCCAGCTGGTCCCTACCAGTGTTTCTGTTCTACAATAGTCCTTTTAAATCCATCCTTGCTGTTGACCTATCACATTCCCTGTGGTGATGGGTTCCAGTCACCACTCTGTCGGTGAAGAGTTTTCCCTTGAATTTCCTGCATGACTTTCTGCAGACCGAAGAAGAAACTGTCTGTAGTTATGTCTGAAAGCTTCTTCATCCATTTAATCTCTGGGCCAAGGAAGAATGACATTGGTAGTTAAACTCCATATCTCCCTGCTCATTTCAACTATTATAGGTCATTTTCACTATTCTAAAGGGCTATGTGTCGCACTGCTAGTTATTAGAATACACCACTGTTGGCCATGAGCAAATTATAATATGGAAGAAAACATTGAGCTTGTATTAATCAAGGACAGGGGAAATAGAGAAACCAATTGTCTGCATTCTTGCTATGAGTTTGAAGG
Organism: Hemitrygon akajei; assembly: GCF_048418815.1. Taxonomy (NCBI): domain Eukaryota; kingdom Metazoa; phylum Chordata; class Chondrichthyes; order Myliobatiformes; family Dasyatidae; genus Hemitrygon; species Hemitrygon akajei. The sequence continues at coordinate 44,460,836 of NC_133148.1, forward strand.
AATGGAGGCTGCCGTTTAGCAAAGCTGCTCTGTAACCTCCATTTTGTGAAGTTTTTGATTTCAGCTATTGACCACCTGAACCTGAAATCATTCTGATAAACTGTGTACAGTATTATGTACAGTGGCAGGTTTGCAGAAGTAATCTCTTTAACTTGGCCCAGTGTCTTGAGTGTCTCAGTTTGACTATTGAACCAGAGTTGAAGAGAACAAAAGAAGTCACCTAAGTCATGAAATTGTGTAGATCCAAAGGGAGTCTGTTGTAGGTCAGACGGATAACCTCAAACCAAAAAGAATGACGTGCATCATATGAACATGAGAAGTGTTTAACAAATTAGGAGCTTCAAATGCAAAGGGGTGATAACTCTAGAGACTAACCATTACAAAGAAGAACCACCATGCCGGGGACTGGGAGAAGAAAGGATCGATCATTTGGCCAATGGGTGTTCTCTGTTTCAGTGATATAAATTGGAGAAGAGGTTTGAGTGGGTAATGATACAGAGGGATCAGTAGAATTCAGTTTTAAATTGTTGGCCTGGAGTCAACATAGTTATACTGTGCAGCAACAATAAACATGTAGCTTTGAATTCAGATTTACGTAGTGAGTTTCCTAAGCTAGTTCAGTTGATGAATAGTCAACATATTTTAGGCATCCCAGCTATGCTCAAAGAAAAAGAATGGAAGTCTGGGACCCTAGTTTCATATTGAACCACCCACTATATTAGGATATTGAAATGGGGAAAGGAAAGGACAAGAAGAACCCAGGGTTGTCAGAGAATTGAAGAGATTACTTTTGTCGTCATATACTGTATTAAGGAAATGGCCTGACTATGAGGAGTAGATATGAAAGGTTGAGAGTGGTGGGGAAGGAACCCTATGCAAAATACGAAAACAGAAACTGGTAGAGGAACTGTGTAAGTGTAGGGAAGAGTTAAGAGAAAATTAGAAGCCGGACATTTGATACATCCTTTAATTTTGAACGTCTGGCGACCCTTTATTCAATGTTTTCACATGATTTAATTTATATTTATTTATTTATTTTTCTTTATTCTCTTTGGGGAAAATCCTTATCTGTGAAGGTTCGGAGATGACTGGAAGGATGTTTTTTTTTCTCTTTTTTTAAAATTTTATCTTCAACTGGACTGCCCAATCTTTCTTTTTCTTTCTTTTTTTCTTTCTCTCTTTTTTTGTTTCAGTCTAGTTAGTGGGTTTTTTTCCTTTATCAATAAAATTTCCAATTTTTTTATGATTGCTATGAGGAGTTGTAGTTTTTTTACCATTGTATATATAACAGCATAATATTTTACCTATTTGATTTTGACATTATATACATTCTGTTTTTATTATTGCTGTTTATGTCTTTCATATTATCTGTTTGCTAAGCTCCTCCTCTGATTTGTATATTCTTTATTTGAAAATCAATAAAAAGATTGAAAAATGAAATGAAACGAATGAGTTAAGAGAGAGAAAAGAGCTGGAGAGAGGGGAAAGAAAATGAAACTCTGAGGGAGCAGGGTCAGGCAAATTGGATCCACATGAGTCAGTTCAGGCTCAGTGTGAATGCGTAACAAGAAAAGGAGAAAACTGGAGTGTAAACAGGCAAATACAGAATTTCAGAAATGGAAAAGTAGGTGGTCAGGAGTTACGGACTGCTATGAATGTCCTGCAGAAATCGGCAGCTGAGAAGAAAGGCAGCACTGATCATATCAAGTGTTTAAAACAGATTAAAAAGCTGCAAAGTCAACTCTCAGCTTAGAGAAGAGTGCTATGTGTATTTGGTGCAAGAACTGATGATGATGTGATGTAGATTGGGGTGATCATTTGAGGCGACACACTATAATAGTGAATATGATTGGGGAAATGGACTGCCTCCCTGTGGACGGGGTGAAATCTGCAACTTTCACTGCCGCAGTGGCGCCCGTGGTAACGGAGAGAGTTCGGGAGACAACCAGAGCCTGAGGGATCATTTGTGACACAGTATTCTACCCTTTTGATATGACCCAATTCAGTGCTATAGCTGCAAATATACTATCCTCGGGAACTGTTCAGCCCATTCAGCAGCACAAGATAATTTACGTTTTAGATGAAGCAGAAGAACGGAAGTTAACCCTTTTGTGTCTAACTTCAGTGTTACACTCAGCCCTGCTGTTGGAACAAGGCCAGGGGACCCTGAATGATTTACAGGAGGCTACACAAAAAGGTGCAGTAACTAATCGAGGTGACCCGGTGGAGTCTTTGCATAAGTGCAAGCAAGGAGTGGGGAGCAGCCCTCTGTATTTGTGATGTGGTTGAGGCTGGTTATCTCGAGTGTTTATGGCCTTAATTTATATTTGGCAGAATTTAATTCAGGGACAGAATAGTAACTGGCTGAGGAACTTGATAACACACAGTTCCGAGGAGAGCAGAAGAGTGTGTGAGATGTCTGATCCTACAGATCTGTGCAAATATATATTCAACTTTGTATTTTTGTAACAATATGAAGTGACAAAATGTACTTTTACAAATTCCAGAGTGCTAAGCTAATATGCTACAATATACATTGGTGGTAAAACGTTTGTGAACCCTGTAGAATATTCTCTATTTCTGCAAAAGGACCCAAATGGGTGTTGTCTACAGGCCACCAAACAGTAGCATGGATATTGGGTGCAAGTTGAATAGGGAGTTAACATTGGCATGTGGCAAAGGTAATGTCGCAGTAGTTATGGGGGATTTCAACATGTAGGTGAACTGGGAGAATCAGGTTGGTGCTGGACCACAGGATAGGGAGTTTGTAGAGTGCCTATGGGATGCATTCTTGGAACAGCATGTACGAGAGCCAACCAGGGACAAGACTATTCTGGATTTAGTGTTATGTAATGAACAGGATTTGATAAGCAATCTTGCAGTAAAGGAGCCATTAGGAGGTAGTGATCATAATATGATAAGTTTTTATCTGCAATTTGAGAAGGATAAGGGCAGCTCGGAGGTGTCAGTGTTGCAGTTGAACAGGGGAAACTATGGAGCCATGAGGGAGGAGCTGGCCAAAGTTGACTGGACGGATAGCCCAGCAGAAAAGACAGTGGAACAGCAATGGCAGGTATTCTTGGGAATAATGCACAAGGTGCAAAATCAGTTCATCCCCTGGAGAAGGAAGGATTCAAAGGGGGGAAAGGGGCCACAGTGGTTGACAAAGGAAGTCAGAGATTGCATAGCATTAAAAAAAAGGAAGTGTGACAGAGCTAAGGTGAGTGGGAGGATGATGATTGGGAAGTCTTTAAGGAACAACAGAATTTAACTAAAAAGACAATACGGGGAGAAAAAATGAGGTACGAACGCAAGCTAGCCAGGAATATAAAGGAAGATAGCAAAAGCTTTTTTAGGTATGTGAAGAGAAAGAAGATAGTTAAGAACAATGTTGGGCCTTTGAAGAATGAATTGAGTGAAATTGTTATGGGAAACAGAGAAATGGCAGAAGAATTTAATGAGTGCTTTAGATCTGTTTTCACTAAGGAAGACACAAGCAATCTCCCAGATGTATGGATGGGCCAAGGACATAGGGTAACAGAGGTAAACAGATTGACATTAGGAAGGAAACGGTGATGAGAAGACTGATGGTACTGAAGGCTGACAAATCCCCAGGTCCAGATGGTCTGCATCCTAGGGTACTAAAGGAGGTGGCCCTGGAAATTGCGGATGCATTGGTAATCATTTTCCAATGTTCCTTAGATTCAGGATCAGTTCCTGAGGATTGGAGAATGACTAATGTTATCCCACTTTTTAAGAAAGGAGGGAGGGAGAAAACAGAGAACTATCAACCTGTCAGCCTGACATCGGTGGTGGGGAGGATGCTAAAGTCCATTATTAAGGATGAAATAGTGGCATATCTAGATAGCAGTGATAGGATTGGGCCGAGCCAGCATGGATTTACCAAGGGTAAATCATGCTTGACTAATCTGTTGGAGTTTTTTGAGGATGTAACCAGGAAGTTAGACGGGGGAGATCCAGTGGATGTAGTGTACCTCGATTTTCAGAAGGCATTTGATAAGGTCCCACATAGGAGATTGGTGGGTAAAATCAAAGCTCAGGGCATCGGGGGGAAGACATTGACATGGATAGAAAACTGGTTGGCAGATAGAAAGCAAAGGGTAGCGGTGAATGGGTGTTTCTCAGAATGGCAGGTGGTGACTAGTGGGGTGCCACAGGGCTCGGTATTGGGACCACAGCTGTTTACAATTTACGTCAACGATTTGGATGAAGGCATTGAAAATAACATCAGCAAGTTTGCTGATGATACTAAGCTGGGTGGCAGTGTGACATGTGATGAGGATGTTAGGAGAATTCAGGGTGACTTGGATAGGCTGGGTGAGTGGGCAGATACTTGGCAGATGACGTTTAATGTGAATAAGTGTGAGGTTATCCACTTTGGGAGTAAGAACAGGAAGGCAGATTATTATCTGAATGGTGTAGAGTTAGGTAAGGGAGAAATACAAAGAGGTCTAGGAGTCCTTGTTCATCAGTCACTGAAGGTGAATGAGCAAGTGCAGCAGGCAGTGAAGAAGGCTAATGGAATGTTGGCCTTTATTACAAAGGGAATTGAGTACAAGAGCAAGGAAATCCTCTTGCATTTGTACAGAGCCCTGGTGAGACCACACCTGGAGTATTGTGTACAGTTTTGGTCTCCAGGGTTAAGGAAGGACATCCTGGCTGTAGAGGAAGTGCAGCGTAGATTCACGAGGTTAATTTCTGGGATGTCTGGACTGTCTTACACAGAGAGGTTAGAGAGACTGGGCTTGTAGATAGATAGATAGATACTTTATTCATCCCCATGGGGAAATTCAACTTTTTTCCAATGTCCCATACACTTGTTGTAGCAAAACTAATTACATACAATACTTAACTCAGTAAAAAATATGATATGCATCTAAATCACTATCTCAAAAAGCATTAATAATAGCTTTTTAAAAAGTTCTTAAGTCCTGGCGGTAGAATTGTAAAGCCTAATGGCATTGGGGAGTATTGACCTCTTCATCCTGTCTGAGGAGCATTGCATCGATAGTAACCTGTCGCTGAAACTGCTTCTCTGTCTCTGGATGGTGCTATGTAGAGGATGTTCAGAGTTATCCATAATTGACCGTAGCCTACTCAGCGCCCTTCGCTCAGCTACCGATGTTAAACTCTCCAGTACTTTGCCCACGACAGAGCCCGCCTTCCTTACCAGCTTATTAAGACGTGAGGCGTCCCTCTTCTTAATGCTTCCTCCCCAACACGCCACCACAAAGAAGAGGGCGCTCTCCACAACTGACCTATAGAACATCTTCAGCATCTCACTACAGACATTGAATGACGCCAACCTTCTTAGGAAGTACAGTCGACTCTGTGCCTTCCTGCACAAGGCATCTGTGTTGGCAGTCCAGTCCAGCTTCTCGTCCAACTGTACTCCCAGATACTTGTAGGTCTTAACCTGCTCCACACACTCTCCATCAATGATCACTGGCTCCATATGAGGCCTAGATCTCCTAAAGTCCACCACCATCTCCTTGGTCTTGGTGATATTGAGACGCAGGTAGTTTGAGTTGCACCATATCACAAAGTCCTGTATCAGTTTCCTATACTCCTCCTCCTGTCCATTCCTGACACACCCCACTATGGCCGTGTCATCAGCGAACTTCTGCACATGGCAGGACTCCGAGTTATATTGGAAGTCTGATGTGTACAGGGTGAACAGGACCGGAGAGAGTACGGTTCCCTGCGGCACCCCTGTGCTGCTGACCACCGTGTCAGACCTACAGTCTCCCAACCGCACATACTGAGGTCTATCTGTCAAGTAGTCCACTATCCAATCCACCATGTGAGAGTCTACTCCCATCTCCGTTAGTTTGTGCCTTAAGATCTTGGGCTGGATGGTGTTAAAGGCACTAGAGAAGTCAAGGAATGTAATCCTCACAGCACAACTGACCCCCTCTAGGTGAGAGAGTGATTTGTGCAGCAAATACGTGATAGCATCCTCCACTCCCACCTTCTCCTTATACGCAAACTGAAGAGGATCCTGGGCGTGCCTGGTTTGTGGCCTCAGATTCTGTATTATCAGCCGCTCCATGGTCTTCATCACGTGCGACGTCAAGGCAACAGGTCTGAAGTCATTCAACTCCTTTGGTTGTGGTTTCTTCGGTACCGGGACAATACAGGATGTTTTCCACTGTCTGGGTACTCTTCTCTGCTCCAGGCTCATGTTGAAGATGCGCTGTAGTGGTTCTCCCAGCTCAGTCGCACAGGCCCTCAGTAATCGTGGGGAAACTCCATCCGGTCCAGCCGCCTTGCTGGTACAGATCTTCCTCAGTTGACCTTCCACCTGTGCAGCCGTAATCCTGGGCGTGGGCAAGGTCTCCTGTGAGTGGCTATTTTCCTGTGAGGGAAGTAAGCCTGGTGTGGATTTCTGCGGTGAGGATGAGATTGAGCTGTCGAACCTGTTGAAGAAGTTGTTCAGCTGGTTCGCTTTCTCCACATCTCCACTTATGTTCGCCCCCCGCTTTGCACTGCATCCGGTGATGATCTTCATCCCATCCCACACCTCCTTCATGCTTTTTTTCTGCAGCTTTTGTTCTAGCTTCCTCCTATACTGCTCCTTTGCCCCCCTTATCTGTACTCTGAGTTCCTTCTGAACTCTTTTAAGCTCCAACCGGAACACTGTACACACTGGAATTAAGGAGATTGAGAGGGGATCTGATTGAAACATATAAGATTATTAAGGGATTGGACAAGATATGTTCCAGATGCTGGGAGAGTCCAGTACCAGAGGGCATGGTTTGAGAATAAGGGGTAGGTCATTTAGGACAGAGTTAAGGAAAAACTTCTTCTCCCAGAGAGTTGTGGGGGTGTGGAATGCACTGCCTTGGAAGGTAGTGGAGGCCAATTCTCTGGATGCTTTCAAGAAGGAGCTAGATAGGTATCTTATGGATAGGGGAATCAAGGGATATGGGGACAAGGCAGGAACTGGGTATTGATAGTAGTTGATCAGCCATGATCTCAAAATGGCAGTGCAGGCTCGAAGGGCTGAATGGTCTACTTCTGCACCTATTGTCTATTGTCTATTGTCTATAAATATGACCTAAATGTGATCAGATCTTCATGCAAGTCTTAAAACAGATAAATAGAACCCAGTTAGATAAATAACACAATAAAAATAGTCATACAGTGGGCATTGGGAGCAGACCCAAATGCAAGACACAGACACTGAAGTACTAGGGAGAGGACTAGGTGTATCAAGAAAACAAGGAAAGTGGGGAAGAAACGACGCTGGACATGAAACAGGCCCTGGATGAGACAAGGATTCCAGGCCTGGGCTAGGACTTGACTAGGATAGCGGAACCAGGACATGGAACTGGGAACTAGGAGCCTGGGCTTGGACTCAGGCTCAGACCCCGGAAATAGGCGAGCACACATCGAAGCTTGGGTATGGACTCCGAGCCAGAGACTGGGCAAGGACCCAGAACCTGGGTCATGACTGGGGCTCAGACTCCAGAACTAGGCGAGGACAAGACGTAGCTACAGGACGAGGAGAGGCAACAGGACAGGACGAGACTCCTGGACAGGACAAGGGAACCCCAGCACCGGGCTGAGCAAGGTACTCCTGGGCTAGCCGAGGCACATGGACAAGACAAGAACACAAAGCTGTGGCTTGGACAGGACAAGGTTCTTGGACGTGGCTAGGACTGGACGAGACCCCAAAGCCTTGGCTTGGTCGAGGAAGAGACAGGAACATGGAACACAGAGCCGGGACCCCTCCTTGGAAACAGGACGTAGGGTTGGGACTCATTACACAGAACACAGAGCCGGGACCCCTCCTTGGGTACAGGATGTAGGGCCGGGACTCATTACACGGAATGCAGCATAAGACAAGATGGTTCCCAACACAAGGTAGTGGCAGATGGCTGGACCTACCTAGCGAAAGCGAGGACACAAAGATGGTTCCCAACACCAGGTAGCGGCAAATGGCCGGATCTACCTAGCGAAGGCGTGGACACAAAAACAGTTCAAAACCAACGAAAGACAGTTCCTTATCTTGCTCCAGTGGTAGAGCTTGAGAGCGGTGAAGGCAAGGCTTCAGGCAAGGCAAGTCTTCCAGGCGAGGCAAGGCTCCAGGAGGAAGGTGAAGGGAAGGGATACAGACAGAGGGTTTGGAGAGGAACAATCCAGCAGCCAGAGGCTGAATTCTGAAGCCAGCCCAAATGAGAAGCAGCTGCCTCAACAGAAACTGGGGAAAACTGGAAAACCTGGAATAAGGAACATAGACCGGACCGTGAACCGGAATACGGATTTCACGGACCGGACCATGACAAAAATTATACTTCTTTATTTATTTATTGAGAAATATTATACAATATTACATATATTTGTACCCTTCTGGGGTAATGCCTAAAAGGTATTTGGAGTCAGGTGTTCCAATCAATGAGACTGAGGTTGGAGATGTGGGTTGTAGAGATGCCCTGCTCTATAAAAAAGACACATCAGGTTACTGACAGAGCCTGCTCTTCTCGAGAAAGATTTGTTTATGTGTACCATGCCTCAATCAAAACAACTTTCAGGGACCGTAGAAGAAGAATTGAAGAGATGCATGAAGCTCCAAAAGACTACAAAAGCATTTCTAAAGGCCTAAGTGTTCATCAGTCCACAGTAAGAGAAAATGACTTCAGGTGAAGGAAATTCACTGTTGTTGCTGCCCTAGGAGTGGGCATCCAGCAAAGATCACACCAAGAACACAACGTGCAATGCTGAAGGAGGTGAAAAAGAACCCAAGGGTAACAGCAAACAGCCTGCAGGAATCTCTAGAACTTGCTAAAGTCTCTGTTCATGTGTCCACAACAAGAAAAACACTGAACAAAAATGGTGTTCATGAAAGGACACCACAGAGGAAATCACTGCTCTCCATAAAAACATTGCTGCATGTCCCAAGTTTGCAAAAGACCTCCTAGATGTTCCACAACGCTTCTGGGACAATGTTCTGTGGACAGATGAGACAAAAGTTGAACTTTTTGGCAGAAATCCACACTACTATGCCCAGAGGAGAAGGGCATTGCAGACCAACACCAAAACCTCATCCCAACTATGAAGGAGCACCATGGCTTGAGATGGCTTTGCTGCCTCAGGGCCTGGACAACTTACAATTGTTGAGAGAGTAATGAATTCAAAATTGTATCAAGACATTTTACAGGAGAATGTCAGGGTAGTCGTCCGTCACCTGAAACTTAATAGAAGTTGAATGACGCAACAAGACAATGATCCGAAAAACAAGAGTAAATCAACAACAGAATGGTTTACAAAGAAGAAAATCTGTGTTTTGGAATAGCCAGGTCAAAATCCTGATAATAACCCTATAGAAATATTGTGGAAGAATCTGAATCAAGCAGTTCGTGCAGGGAAGTCCACCAACATCCCAGTGTTGAAGCAGTTTTGTAAGGAGGACTTTGTAACCCTAAAGTTCCTCCAAGCCAATGTGCAAGACTGATCAACAGTTACCAGAAATGTTTGTTGAAGTTATTGCAGGTGGCTCCCTCTTCCCGAACGTTCGCTTTACGACACTTAGCTTTTATGAAAGACCTACATTAGTACCTGTTTTCGTTGACCCAAAGAGGATTTTCGCTTTTACGAAAAAAAAGGCGCCCACTTTAAATGTGTGTTTAGCCCAAAAAAGACTACCGTTACCGTGAAACCTTGTGTGGGCAGGTGTGTGCGCATGCATGTGTGTGCTGATACTTTTTCTCTACAAATCACTTTTAACCAGCTGTCTTCCCGATTCTAGAAGGTGAAACTAAACTGTACATACAATATTTCTACTTTATATAGGCTGTGTATTTATCATATCATTCCTGCTTTTACTATATGTTTGTGTTATTTTAGGTTTTATGTGTTATTTGGTAGGTTTTTTTGGGGTCTGGGAATGCTCAAAAACTTTTCCCATATAAATTAATGGTAATTGCTTCTTCACTTTATGACATTTTGGCTTACGAAAGGTTTCATAGGAACACTCTACCTTTGGATAGCAGGGGAAACCTGGTGCTGTACAAGGGAACCACACCAGTTATTGAAAGCAAAGGTTCACTTTTTCCAACAAATACATATAATATTGGATCGCTTTCATCAATAAATAAATGAATAAGTATATCATTTTGTGTTATTTATTTAATTGACTGAACATTGTGCAAAAAAAGTAAGTAGCAGAGACGAGTCAGCCACAGAGGACTGAGCTGGCTGGAAATGGTCAACTCATCTCGTTCTTACGTATAAAATGAATGCTTTGTAAATGGTATGTTGGAAGTTCCCTGCCTTTCCTGGTGGGAGCGGAGGTAAACTTTCCCTTTGCAAGTAATAAAGAATAAAGGCATTTGATAAAGATCCACTCAGTGTTGGTATTGTGTTTTGTGAGACTTAGTGAAGAGATACTTGACAGATTTTGGAGGTTCCACCGAGATTACTTGTCCCGATGCAGTAGCGATGCTAGGAATACCCTATGACTGAACTGCTGGAGGGAAATTCCCTGGGAGGAGCAAATGCCAGAAAGTAAGTTTATTTTTGCTCCTTTGGACAGTCCCTCCTGGAGTCTGACTTCAGATTTCTGTTTCGCTGCCACCCGATACACTGCGATTGGCCCAGGGGCTGAGACGCAGGATTCAGGGAGCCATGAGATAAGTGTCAGGGACACTGATGGGTCATCCAGCGTCCAAGACGCATAAAGTGCTGATAGTTAAAATAGGCAAAATTAGACTAAAGAAACAGATAAGGTAATAAGTGAAGCCAATTACAGGAAGCTGTCGTGATTCAGGAACAGACAGCATTGACTGTGTAATACCTAACCCTAACCCTAAGTGCAACAAGGAAAGCGAAACAATGAGCCAGGGAGCTTCGTTCCATGACCTGGAGAAGGGAACACCTGGAGGAATTACCTAGATAGGTAAATGGACTAAAAATACTGATCAACCATCCCCTCCCCCAAACCACTCCCCCCGTCATGGTCCCTTCTGGCAATCCTCCACCTGGCTATTTACCTCAGGAATCAGACCTCAATCCCCTCGTTTAGTTTCCGATCTTTCCCAGGTTCCATTAACTACACACACCTGCTTTCCATCAGAAAATGCAGGATAAAGACCCTGTGATCACAACAAGGAGCTGCCAGTTCATTGGTCGACTCCGGTGTGAGTAACCTCATTTCATGGTTCTTAGGACTGCCAGTTCTAAGTCTAGCATCGCTCCTGGATACCGATTCCACACTCGCTATGTCAATAACGCCTCCCGACTCTGCCTCCGCGCCTGTTTTCTGCACTTGGGTTCATCCAGCACCAAGCTCATGTAACAAACAAAAATAGGAGCTAAGCAAGCAGTTTGGCCCTTCAAAACTGCTCCAAAAATCAAGACTGATCATACAAATACTAGCACATATATGGATGCATACTTACATGTGCATGGAAATACATGCAAATTTTTATGTTCTCACACATGCATATTGATTCAAAATAACTTACACTACTATACAAAAGATTTGGATATACATGTGTGTATATATATATAGAGAGAGAGCTAGGGTACCAAAGACTTTTGCACAGTACTGTATTTGTCAACGAGGTGCGGAGAGCAAGTCTGTAAATCTGGCAGGAGAAAATGATGTTGGGAATGGTCAAGGTGGAGAGCCGCAGGAGGGGTGTGGGACAAGTGGCAGAGAAGGAGTGCTAGGGGCGAGGGGTGGCAGGGGTATAGGCACACCCAGCCCAGAGATACCAGATAAAGTCATTTGATTCCAAACAATTGATCATTACAGAATGTCTCTCTGGTGTTTCCCACTCCCTCCCCTCTCCCTTCCCCTTTCCTGAACCATGATTCCCCTCTCCCTGCCCCCTTCCCACTCTCAGTCCATAATAGAGTCCTGTATCAGAATCAGGTTTATCATCATTCACACATCCCATGAAATCTTCTACAGCTATAGAATAATACAAGACTTCAACAAATTAATATGTATACAATTAATAGAGCTGAAGAAAAAAACTGATCGTAATATATAAAAATGGAAAAAAAATTATATATAGAAAAAAGAAGGGAAAAAAAGAACCCTGTCTAACTATCTAACTAAGAAAAAAAACCCACTAACTACAAAAAAAACCCATTAGGAATCAACCCCCGGAAGCAATACATTTAACCATCATCTAAATATATAAAGAAAAAAAAGTCATCAACCGCCAATTCACATTTTTTAAAAAGATAATAAAATTAGAAGGAAACCATATAAAATAATTCAAATTAAATGGTAATATTTGGCAAAAGAACCCCATCTTCTCTCAAAATCAAATCGAGGTTCAAAAGTTCTACTTCTAATTTTTTCCAAACTGAGACATAACCTTACTTGAGAAAACCATTCAATTAATGTAGGGGAAGAGATATCTTTCCATTTTAATAAAATAGCCCTTCTTGCCAACAATGTAACAAATGCAAATACATGTTGATCTGAAGATGAAATACCCTGAATATGATGTGGAACTATTCCAAATAGAACAGTTAATCTATTAGTTTGTAAATTAATTTTCAAAGCTTTAAAAATTGTAGAATATAAAGATTTCCAAAACAGTTTTAATGAAGAATATGACCAGAACATATGTGACAAAGTAGCTACTTCAGCTTTACATCTATCACAGTAATTATCTACACTAGGAAATATTTTAGATAGTCTCTCCTTTGTTAAGTAATAACAATGGACAATTTTAAATTGAATTAAACAGTGATTGGCACATATAGAAGAAGAATTCACGTTTTTCAAAATTCAAATCCAATCTTCATTCACAAAGGTCATATTAAGTTCTCTCTCCCAATCTTATTTAATCTTTAGTGATAGGTTCTCTTTTTGTAACAAAAATAAATTATAAATTCTGCTAATGGAACCTTTCACTAAGGGATTCAATTTCAAAATAGTATCCAACAAATCAGATTCTTGTAAATATGGAAACTTAGGTAAATATTGTTGTAAAATTGTCTAACCTGAAAATATTGCAAAAAATGTGTATGAGTGAGAGAGTATTTGTTAATTAACTCTTCAAAAGTCATCAATCGACCATCACAAAATAAATCCGTAAAAAAACGGATCCCTTTATTTCTCCATAGGAGAAAAATGGGGTCAGTTATTGAAGGGTTAAATGGAAAGTTCCGATATAAAAAACTAGACAACTTAAATTGTTTAAAATTTTTAAAAATTGTGAAACTGAATCCAAATCCTTAAAGATTGTTTAATAACCAGGTAAAAATTTAAATTTGGAATTTTAGAGAGCTGTAAAGGTATTGGAGCTCCTAATATTGAAGTTAAATGAAATTGTTTAACAGCTTTTAAATCCAAATCAACCCATAGTGGTTTTTGGCTCTTATCAAGCCAGTATAACCAAAAACATAATAGTCTAATATTCACAGGCCAATAATACAGTCTTAAATTAGGAAGTGCAAGTCCACCATCTTTTTTGAGTTTTTGTAAATGGTACTTGTTAATTCTTGGTCTCTTATTGTTCCAAATAAAGGAAGAAATAAGAGAGTCAATTTGATCGAAAATTTTTTTTGTTAAAAAGATAGGTATATTTTGGAAAATATATAAAAATCTAGGTAAAATCATCATTTTCACAGCATGGATATGACCTATTAAAGAAAGAGTAAGTGGATTCCATCTAGAAAATAGTAGTTTCATGGATTCAACTAAAGGAACTATATTTAGCTTTATAAAGATCTTTATATTTTTTAGTAATTATAATACATAAATATCTAAATGTATTTACAATTCTAAAATGAATATCATTATATGTACTAACAGGAGCATTTAATGGAAACAATTCACTTTTATTCAAATTAAGTTTATATCCCAAAAATTTTCCAAAATCTTTGAGTGTTTCCAAAAGATTAGGAATTGATTCCTCAAGATTCAAAATAAAAATCAAAATATCATCTGCATAAAGAGAAATCTTATGTATGGTTCCATTTATAGAAATACCATGAATGTTTTTGGCCTCCTGTAATATTATAGCTAAAGGCTCCAATACAAGATTAAATAATAAAGGGTTTAATGGACATCCCTGTCTAGTACCACGAGAAAGTGAAAAGAAAGAAGACCTGTAGTTGTTAGTAATGACTGTGGCAATAGGGTTCTTATAAATCATTTGAATCCATCTATTAAAATTATTACCAAAACCAAATTTTTCTAATACTTTGAACAAATATGGCCACTCAACTCTATCAAATGCCTTTTCTGCATCAAGAGAGATAACACATTGAGGTTGCTTAGATAATGGTGAATAAATAATGTTCATCAATCTCCGAACATTAAAGAAAGAGTAACGGGCTTTAATAAAGCCCGTTTGGTCCATAGAGATGATTTTAATTAAAATATTTTCCAAGTGGTTGGCCATTATTTTAGAAAGAATTTTTGCATCCACATTTAATAGCAAAATAGGTCTATATGATGAGCATTCAACGGGGTCTTTATCTTTTTTAAGAATTAAGGAAATAGATGCTTTATAAAAAGAAGGTAAATTACCCTTCTCAAAGGATTCATGAAATATTTCCAAAAGATACGGAGAAAGTAATCTTTCAAATTTTTTGAAAAATCACACCAAATAACCATCAAGTCCAGGAGCTTTACCTGACTGCATTGATAAAATAGCTTTCTGAATTTCATGCTCGGTAATTGGAGCATCAAACATCTGTTGAACTTCATCAGAAATTTTTGGAAATTTAATCTTATGTTAAAAGCCTCCATTTTGGAGGAATCTGCAGGAAATTGAGATCTATAAAGATCAGAGTAAAAATCTGGAAAAGTGTTATTAATATCTTCATAGTTACTTACTATATCTCCATTGTTTTTTAGCTTTAAAATTTGTATTTTAGCTCTAACTGCTCTTAGTTGGGAAGTTAAGAGCTTATTATTTTTATCCCCAGAAATATAAAATTGGCTTTATATTATTTCAATTTAGCTAGATACAATATAATTTGACCACGTAGATAAGCTTTTAATATATCTCAAATTACTAACTTTGAGACGTTTCCTATATCATTAAAGAGAAAAAAACTCTTTTATCGGAGTTTCAATAAACATAACAAATTCTGAGCTTTGTAATAAATGTACTGGAAAACACCAAAGTGGTCTGGTAGAAACAACATCTTTCAATTCAAATATTAAATGTAAAGGAGCATGATCAGAGATAGCAATCGCATCATACTCACATTTCTGAACATTACATAAAAGTCGAGGGTCGACTATTAAATAATCGATTCTCAAATATTTATTATGAACATGTGAGAAAAAGGAATATTCTCTATCACTGGGATGCATGTGCCTCCAGATCTCAATTAAACCATAATCAGTTAAAAAGGAATTAATAAGTGATGCAGAATGATTAGGAAGTTTATGTTTGGATGATGACTTATCCATTAAAGGATTTAAGTAAGTATTAAAATCACCACCCATTAATAACATATATTCATTTAAATCAGGTAATAGAGCAAAAATGGCTTTAAAAAATTAGGGAAGATCAACATTTGGTCCATAAATATTAACCAAAACCATTTTCTTATTACAAATTATTCCTTTAACAATTAAAAATCTACCATTAATATCAGCTATAATATCCTTCTGATTAAAAGGAATATTAGAATTGATAAAAGTAGAGACACCTCTAGTTTTACTCTGGGAATTTGCATGAAATTGAGATCTCTTCCAAAATTTAAAAAATCAAATTTTAACACATAACCTGATATGCGTCTCTTGAGCAAAAATTATATCAGGCTGGAATCGGTTTATAACTTTAAATGTTTTCTCACACTTAATAGGGTGATTCCAGCCGCGAACATTCCAAGTTAAAACATTTAACTGTTTAGATATCATCATGAAACTTTGTATCTAAAAAAAGTAGTTAGGCGCATGTTAGGATAAGGTGATCGAAAATGGCAGAGATGAACAACAATAAAAATAATTAGCGTATGCTCTGGGATTCCATAATGGGGATAAAAAAAGAAAAAAAAACACCCAAACTACAAAGCCCAGAAACAAGTCGATGTCAATCAACACAAGCCCCAAGAAAAGCATAGACGCAAATACAACTTTGCCTACCTAAGTAATAAAAAATAATAATAAAAAAGTAATCTCTATCTCCCTCTACCGACTATAAATCTCATTACAGTCAACATAAATCTCAGTATAATTAACTTGGAAGGATAGTGTTTTTCTTTTCTTTTTTTTCCTTTCAGATCTTTTTATTATTATTATTCCAAAATTCATAGGTACATCGAAGTAACAACACATACAATGCCTCAAAAAGTTATCTTAAAGATTGAAAGTTTTTGTGAATAAAAAAAACCCTACTAAGCAAGAAAAGTGAGGGAAAAAAAAGAACCCATTGAGGGCACAACCCCAGAGCCATGCGTCATATAGAAAGCTTCTAAAAAATAAACATCAAACCACCAACAAGAAGAAAAAATACATCAAAACAAAATTTACATTTAGATCTTGGAGGAAATCTATCAGTTATAGTAACGAGCAAATAAGCCCCATCTCTTCTCAAAATCAAATAAAGGTTCAAAGAATTTTTCTTGTAAAACAAAACGACCTTCAATTTGAAAGTAACCTTCATAATATTAGTTAAGGGAAGAAAAACACATCCAAAACAATTCTTGAAATATTTGCACAAAAGGAAAACAATCGCCATCTTTAAATTGTCCAATCTGTCTTTAAAACACAAGGAAATCCAAATAATTACTTAAAAAATCTTCAATAAAGCATACGGAATAAAAAAACAATTAATTCATTTAAATGCTGCAAAAAAAGTTCTAGATGGTTCAAACTTAACTACAGCCTATCAATTTTTAATAAAGAATTTTTAGAATTTTAAAATTTTTAATAAAGAGCCTTAATTTTGCTGGATATTGTAATAATGGGAAGAGCTTCTTTTGATACGCTAGTTTCATAGAAGGAGCAAAAGCAGAACGTTTCTTAACAATTTCGCATGGAAAATCTTCAAAAAAACGGACTTCTGAGCCTTGAAATGAAAATAATCTTTGTTTTCTTGCAAGCTTAATAATGCGATCCTTGTCTCTAAAATGGAGAAAACCCACAACAATATGCCTGTTTTTACCTTCATCCAAAAATTTTAAAGCACCAGTTCTTTGAGCCGATTCAATCTCCGGGAGTTGCTGAAACACTGAAACATTTTAGCAAAATAATCCAGTGTGTCAGCAGATTCTGATTTCTCTATTAATCCAACAAATTGAGTATTATTCCGACGTGATCAAGCTTCCAAATCCACGATTCGTTGTTGAGCCTTATCCAAACGAGAAGAAAGATCAGTCGCATTTCGATTAACTTCTTTAAGATCGAGGCTCAAAGAGTCAATTTTTTCTTCAAATTTATCTTTTAGTTGAGTTATTTCAGTACAGATACTGCTGATTCGAGATTCTAATCTCTTGACCCAAGGGGGTTCTTCCGCGAATTCGTCAGCCTTTTTAGATTTCCCATTAGACGGGTCCGGATTTCGCCTGGTGCTCTTCGAAGTAGCCATAATTATAACTATTGCTGTACAGATTCGACTGAATAAAGTTGAAATTTCAAAGTTTAAATCGGAAAAGGGAGAGATTGAATGAATGCCAACACACCATAAGCCTTCCTAACAACACTCAGCAGCTTTGAGTATCCTATCGCAGACCCCAAGATCTCTCAGCTTCAACACTCTGCCAGGAGTCCTACTATTTATATTATATTCTATCTTCAAATTTGAAGTACCAAAATGAACCCATCACACTTATCTGGATTGAAGTCCATCTGCCACTTCTCAGTCCAGTTTTGCATCTTATTGATGTCCTGCTGTAACCTGATAACCCTCCAGATGATCCACAATACCCCCAACCTTTGTGTCATCAGCAAACTTACTAACCCATCATCCAGGTCATTTATAAAAAATCACAAAGAGGAGGGGTCTCAACAGTTCCCTGTGGAACATCACTGGTCACCGACCTCCATGCAGAATACAAACCATCTCCAAACACCCTTTGCCTTCTGTGGGCAAGCCAATTCTGGATCTACAAAGCAAGGTCTCCTTGGATCCCATGCCTCCTTACTTTCTGAAGGATCCTTGCATGGGAAACCTTATCAATTGCCTTACCAAAATCCATATACATTACATCCACTGCTCTACCTTCATCAATGTGGTTTGTTACTTCCTCAAAGAATTCAATCAGGCTCATAAGGCATGACCTGCCCATGACAAAAATTATGCTGACTATCCCTAATCAGATTATGTCTCTCCAAATGTTCATAAATCCTGCCTCTCAGGATCTTCTCCAACAACTTGCCCACCACTGAAGACAGACTCACTGGTCTAAAATTTCCTGGGTTATCTCTACACTCTTTCTTGAACAAGGGAACAATATTTGCAACCCTAAAGGGGAACACCTGCAGAAGAAACCTCTCCCATGCCCAGTGATCAAGGTGCAGAACTGGCTTTGATGAACAGCAGCAATAATTGCAGAGTTCGACACCAACAGTCAATTTTAAATATAACTCTTGATTCAGCAACTGTGATGGTTAAATATCTAGCATGAAAATTATTTAAACTTTTTTGCCAGTTTTTTGGTAGTGCCTTACAATGTGGGATGACCGAGTGAATTCCTTCCCACATTCAGAGCAGGTGAATGGCCTCTCCCCAGTGGGAACTCACTGATGTACCTTCAGTTGAAATGACTGACTGAATCTCTTCCCACTGTCTGAGCAGGTGAAAGGACACTCCCCATTGTGAACTGTCTGGTGCACCACTAGTTTATATGATCAAGTGAATCCCTTCCCACAGTCTGAGCACATGAATGGCCTCTCTCCTGTGTGAATTCATTGGTGTGCCAGTAGGTAGGGTGACCGAGTAAATCCCTTCCCACATTCTGACCAGGCTAATGGTCTCTACACAGTGTGAACTGCCTGGTGTGCCAGTAGGTAAGATGACTGAGTGAATCCCTTCCCACAGTCTGAGTAGGTGAGTAGTCTCCCAGTGTGAACTGACTGGTTACCCTCAGCTGAGCTGACTGACTGAATGGCTTCCCACTCTCTGAGCAGCAAGTGAATGGTTTCTCTCCTGTATTAATTCATAAGTTGCTTGTAGGTTGGATGATCGAGTGAATCCCTTCCCACACACTTAACAAATGAAAGGCCTCTCTCCAATGTGAACACTGGTGTGTGTGTAGGTGAGGTGATTGAGTGAACCCCTTCCCAGAGTCTGAGAAGGTGAATGGCATCCCCCCCACCCCCGACCTGCAACCTGCAGTGTGAACTGACTGGTGGGCAAATTGGCCAAATGACCAAACAAATCGCTTCCCACAGTCTGGGCAGGTGAATGGCCTTTCCCCACTATGAACTTGCTGGTGTGCCTGTAGGTAGGATGACTGAGTGAATTGCTTCCCATAGTCCAAGCAAATTAACATCCTCTCCCTAGTGTGAATTCTTTCATGTGTCAGCAAATCAGATGACCAAGTGCACCCAGAACAGTTGAACAGTCTCTCTCCCTTGTGAATTCATTGTCAGTAGCAGGTGGGCCAATTGAGTGAATCTCTTCCTGTATATGGAACAAGTGAACAGCTTCTTGTTGCTGTTAATTTTCTGATGTTTCTTCAGGCTAGATGACTTAGATCCTGCCCCATGCACAGAACAGGTGAATTAGCTAGGTAGAAAGCTGAGAAGCAGGACCTCCAGGGTAGTAATTTCAGGATTGTGCCTGTGCCACACAGCAGTGAGGGTAGAAACAGGATGTTCTCATGGGCAGGCTTGTTGGGGAGGATTTAAACTAATTTGGCTGGGGGGTGGGAACCACAGTGAAGGGACTCAGCATAGGACTGGTGGTAAAAAAGTAAAGATTGTGTACAGTCAGACTATCAGGAAGGGCAGGCAGGTGATGGGACTTAGTTGCAGCCAACAGGCTGAGTATCAAAATATTAGGGATGTATAATCAGAAAGGATAGCAAATATGGTACTCAAAGTGTTTTATCTAAATGTGCATAGTATAAGAAATAAGGTTGCGCTATTACAGATTGCCAGGTCTGATGTTGTGGCCACCACTGAATTGTGGCTGAAGGACAGTTATTGTTGGGAGCTGAATGCCCAAGGTTACACGTTGTATCGGAGGGATAGGAAGGTAGGCAGAGGGGATGGCATGGCTCTACAGGTAAAGAATGGCATTAAATCAGTAGAAAGGTGTGACATAGGATAGGAAGATGTTGAATCCTTGTGGTTTGAGTTAAGAAACTGCAAGGGTAACTGCAAGAAACTAATGCGGGTTTTTAAGAGACTCCTGGACAGGTACATGGAGTAGGTTTTCTATGTTTCTAAGAAACTGCAAGGGTAAAAGGATGTTGATGCCAGTTATATACAGGCCTCCCAACAGTGGCTGGGAGGTGGACCACAGATTACAACAGGAAATAAAAAAGGCATGTCAAAAGGACAATGTTATGATAGTCACAGGAGATTTTGACATGCAGGTCGATTGGGAAAATCAGGTTGGTAATCAATCTAAATACTGTTGAGTATTGTTGAATGCCTAAGAGATGGCTTTTTAAAGCAGTTTGTCATTGAGCCTACTAGGGGATCAGCTATACTGGACTGGGTGTTATGTGTTGAACTGGAGGTGATTTGGGAGCTTAAGGTAAAAGAACCCTTAGGAACCAGTGATCACAATATGATTGATTTCAACTTGAAATTTGATAAGGATAAAGTAAAGTTTGACTGTGTAGTATTTTAGTAGAGTAGGGGAAATTAAAGTGGTGTGAGAGAGGAGTTGGCCAAAGTAAACTGGAAGGAGCCTTTGGCAGGGATGCCAGCAGAGCAGCAATGGCATGTGTTTCTGGGGAAAATGAGGAAGGTGCAGGACATGTGTATTCAAAAAGTGAAGAAATACTCAAATGGCAAAATAGTGCAACAATGGCTGACAAGGGAAGTCAAAGCTAATGTAAAAACAAAAGAGAGGACATACAACAAAGCAAAAATTAGCAGTAAGATAAAGGATTGGGAAGTTTTTAAAACTTAGAGAGCAACTAAAAAAATCAGAAGGAAAAGGATTAAATATGAAAGCAAGCTGGCAAATAATATCAAAATGGTAGTAAAAGCTTTTTCAAGTATGTTAAAAATAAAAGAGAGATGAACGGATATAGGACAGCTAGAAAATGAGGCAGGAGAAATAAAAATGGGGACAAGGAGATGGCTGAAGAACTAAATGAGTATTTTGCATCAGTCTTCAACTGTGGAAGACAATAGCTGTGTGCCAGATGTTGTAGTGTGTGAAGGAAGAGACGTGGGTGAAGTTACTATTACAAGGGAGGTGGTCAAAAAGCTGAGAGACCTAAAAGTACATAAGTCACCCAGATCAGATGAAGTGCACCCAAGGGTTCTGAAAGAGGTAGTGTTAGAGATTGTGGTGGCATTAGAAATGATCTTTCAAAAATCATTGGACTCTGGCATGGTGCCAGAGGACTGGAAATCTGCAAATGTTACTCCACTCTTTAAGGAAGGAGGAAGGCAGCAGAAAGGAAATTATAGACCAGTTAGCCTAACCTCAGTGGTTAGGAAGATGTTAGAGTCAATTGTTAAGGATGAAGTGATGGTGTACTTGGTGACACAGACAAGATAGGACAAAGTCAGCATGGTTTCCTTAAGGGAAAATCCTGCCTGAGATGAACCTGTTGGATTTTTTTGAGGAGATTACAAGTAGAATAGATAAAGAGGATGCAGTAGAAGTTGTATATTTGGACTTTCAGAAGGCCTTTGACAAAGGGCCACACATGAGGCTGCTTACCAAGTTAAGAGCCCGTGGCATTTCAACTGCTACATGATAGGCACAAAGTTCCTGTTTGAAACAGTCCACAGCCATTTGCCAGCTCTTCAGCTTAAAACACTTGGATGATTTACATCCATGTCTGCAAAGATTCAGAATGAGGCTTATGCAGTATTGTTATGACATTGAACATGTCCTTGATAAATCTTTCACGACACTCTGTCGAGGATTCCATGCAAAAGTGAGTGAGATGAAGCTGACATCACCTTCATGGAAGATACCAACATGTACTTAGGTACCTGAAAGCTTCAAAACACACACAAAATGTTGGAGGAACCCAGCAGGCCAGACAGTATTTATGAAAAAAAGCAGTCAACGTTTCGGGCCAAGACCCTTCAGCAGGACTGGAGAAAAAAGCTGAGAGTAGATTTGAAAGGTGGGGGGAGGGGACAGAGAAACACCAGATGGTAGGTGAAACTTGGAGGGGGAGGGTAGAAGCAAAGAGCTTCGAGGTGTTTCGATTCTTATACATAGTGTTATGATACCAGCCCCCTCCTTTGTGAGAATTGCAAGAGCCCTAGAAAAGGGGGGTCAATGACCCAAAAGAGAGAGAGAGAGACAGGCTGAATGGACACAGGAAATGGAAAGACATTCCACTGGGACAAAAGCTGGTGACTGTGGCATTGTTCTCAGGAGACACCTGGGAACTGCAGACGTGCCAACTCGCAGGGACATTGTAAAGCCCTCGGGCAAAGTGGGCTGGTTGAGAGAGAGAGGTTGCATCACCTGCAACCTGATTGACACCTGAGATCCCGTGAGGCAGTATAAAGAAGGGTCTGAAAGAGGACGACCCTCAGACGCACCAAGGAGACACCAAGAAGCACGATAACGCTTCCCGTGGGAACGGGAAGCCATTTTGAAGTAAGCCACGTGCGTTAAATTCCGAATGCGGGGTTTGTGGCTGGAACCAACGGAAGATCGCTTTTTAACTAACAACGGGGAAGATCGCTCCCCTGATTCCACGGATGTAAACGGCAAGTTTTTCCGTTTTATCTCTCTCTCTCTCCAACACGTGAAACCAAAAGAGAAAAGCCTGCAGACTTCAGAGTGACTCTTTATATATTTCCAATTGGACTCAGTATTATACCCTAGACAACGAAAGAGCTTATTTCTGAGTGATTATTAATGTACCTGCGTTTTAGATTGAGTATTGACGCATGTTATCTGAATGTTTGTATTAACCTTAATTTTTGTGCCCCTTTATTAATAAAACTTTTGAAAATAGTACCATTGGACTTCAACTGACATATCTATCTTTGCTGGTAAGTGAAACCAGTTACTGGTTTCATAACAAGTGGGGTTCTCGTCTCGGGATTTGACACCAAAAAGGGGGAGGTCAGTCAATCGGGATTGTAAGTCAAAACAAAATAATTTGGATCTGGTACGCAGGTAGCCAGACAGAAAAACCAGCAAGGATGGACGTGTGTGAATTTATGGAAAGCGCGACTGTGGCGGCGCTAGAGGTGAGCACCAAAGCAGACTTGTTAAATTTGGCGAAGGGGTTAGAGATGGAAAACGAGCAGAATCAAGCGGAGAGGCAAAGACAGCATGAAATTCGGATCAGAGAGTTAGCAGCAGCCGAGAGAGCGGCAGCGGGGAGAGAAAGAGAGAGGGAGGAGCTAAGGAGAGAGCGGTTTAATGTTAGTCGGGAGCTGAGAGTAGTACCTCCGTTCGAAGAGACGGATGTTGATAGTTATTTCTTGTTTTTTGAAACGGTGGCAGTGAACCAGAAGTGGCCACAAGAGCAGTGGGTCGCGTTGTTACAAAGTGTGTTAGCAGGAGGGAGGATTTGGGCAGCCAGGATGCCGACCCGCCGACCGGCGAGTGCGGTGGCCCCGCCCCTAGAGTCCCAAAGCTATCGCGCATGCGCGGTCACTCGCAGCCTGTCGGAAAAAGCGGCTGAGAAAGAGGACAGTTTAAATGAAGCCAGCGGTGATCTGGCCAAGATGTTTTTACCGACCCTGTACCATGAGGGTTCCGAGGGTGGTAAAACAGAAAGCAGTAAAGTAAAAGGGGGTAAGGGAGAGGAAATAGCCCTGCCCTTAGTGAAGAGAAAGGTCCTAGAGGTAGGAACTAAAGTTGAGAAACGGATAAAGTTGTTAAAATGTCCAGAGTTGGACATGGTTAATCTGTCTGGTTTGGCAGAATTGTTTGAAGAAGTTCAGAGTTCTAAAGGTGTTCTCGATGGTCCCGAGAGTGAAATGAGGGCAGTCTTAGAGAGGAAGGGTATCCTTGCTGTGGAGAAGTCAGCTGAAATGGCCGAGGAGGTTGTTTCAGCTCGCAGGGTTGCGCCTTCCCCAACGGGGGTCTGCCTAGAGAGTAACTGGAAGGATCGGGGGACGTTAGAATTTGAAAAAGGTACGGGTATTGAAAGCCTGGAAGGGGCCAATGTCCCGTTTGAGTGTGTCCAAGATGGGGGCGCACGTGGTGCTGAACCTGGTAACAGAGCTCAGGGGAAGTCTGAGGTGTTTGATTCAGGGGGACGGGGCGGCCGTCCTCGTGAGTCAGATAGACCTGGTTCGGGGAAAAAGGGGTTAACCTTGGGAAGTGTGAGTTCCCAGAGGGTTGTACAGAAGGGGGTCTTCAGAGTTAATGTGGAGTTTACGAATGGGGAGATAACTGTTGTTGTGGAGGGAGACGGGAAATCTGTAATTCCCAAATCAAAGGAAGAAAATTTAATGTCTGGATTGATGTCAGAAGCAGCAACCAGGCTGCAGAGACAATGGCTTGGTAACACGGTGCCTGCGAATCAATTACAGGTTGATTTGGAATGTAAAGGTGCCCCACACGCTATTGTTATTCAAGAGGGTGCTGTGAAAAGGCAGAATTTGAAATGCTGTCTGAGCAAAGCGAGATCGCTTGCGGATCTTAAATTGGAAACTAATAGCATGACGGGTCCTGAAGAGAAAAACGACAAATGGCCTAAAATTAAGGAATTGGGTGGTCTAAGTTTGGAACACGCTGATAAAATAACTCCCATGAAAGGAGCGGGCGAAAGCTTATTTCGCCAGGGTGCCCAAGATCGCCACGAGGGAATTAACCGGAAAAAAGGCGAGGGTTAATGGGGGCGCGATTTTTAAAATAGCAGAAGCCGGTTTTAAGGGATTTTGACAAAGTATGTGAATAATAAAGACAACACCCATGGAAGCTTGACTGTTAAGTTTGAAAGTAGCATAAAAATTTGTCTTTTGCATGAACCTTTGTAGATGTATGTAAGCTAAGATCACACCTCCTTAGTTATGTTGCCGAAGAAAGCAAATAAATAAGGTGGTTATTGAGCTGAAGTTTGATGCTACCAGGCGTTAGTAGGGCACATGAGGTTAAGGTATTAAAGGAAAGGGGCACTGTACTTGTTAACTGTTTAGATGCTGACTTGAATGTATAACTGTATTACTACTCTGTATTAGATTCAAAATTTCTGTAAGACTGTACCACTCTGGGTTTTAACCGCTGGTAAAAACCTTTTTAAGAGGGGAGGTGTTATGATACCAGCCCCCTCCTTTGTGAGAATTGCAAGAGCCCTAGAAAAGGGGGGTCAATGACCCAAAAGAGAGAGAGAGAGAGACAGGCTGAATGGACACAGGAAATGGAAAGACATTCCACTGGGACAAAAGCTGGTGACTGTGGCATTGTTCTCAGGAGACACCTGGGAACTGCAGACGTGCCAACTCGCAGGGACATTGTAAAGCCCTCGGGCAAAGTGGGCTGGTTGAGAGAGAGAGGTTGCATCACCTGCAACCTGATTGACACCTGAGATCCCGTGAGGCAGTATAAAGAAGGGTCTGAAAGAGGACGACCCTCAGACGCACCAAGGAGACACCAAGAAGCACGATAACGCTTCCCGTGGGAACGGGAAGCCATTTTGAAGTAAGCCACGTGCGTTAAATTCCGAATGCGGGGTTTGTGGCTGGAACCAACGGAAGATCGCTTTTTAACTAACAACGGGGAAGATCGCTCCCCTGATTCCACGGATGTAAACGACAAGTTTTTCCGTTTTATCTCTCTCTCTCTCCAACACGTGAAACCAAAAGAGAAAAGCCTGCAGACTTCAGAGTGACTCTTTATATATTTCCAATTGGACTCAGTATTATACCCTAGACAACGAAAGAGCTTATTTCTGAGTGATTATTAATGTACCTGCGTTTTAGATTGAGTATTGACGCATGTTATCTGAATGTTTGTATTAACCTTAATTTTTGTGCCCCTTTATTAATAAAACTTTTGAAAATAGTACCATTGGACTTCAACTGACATATCTATCTTTGCTGGTAAGTGAAACCAGTTACTGGTTTCATAACAATAGTACTTTCCTTTGTTCAACATAAAGTAGTGTCTGATACCAATGGACGTTTTGTTATAGCTTCAGGGAAATTAGATAATAAATTAATAGTATTTGCCAATGTGTATCCCACTAATGTAGATGATCCAGGAATTTTTGAGCTTTTTTTTTTCGTTTTTACTAGATCTGGGTCTTTAATCCCTGGTGATGGGAGGAGATTTTAACTGTTGGGTAGACCCAATTTTAGACCAATCATCTTCTAAACCAGCATCTCTTAATAAATCAGCTTTTTTTTATTCAATCTTTTTTACTGAAGTGTGGTATTGTTGATATTTGGCATTTTTTATATCCTTTAGATAGGGAGCACTCATTTTTTCCCCATGTTCATCATACATATTCCAGGATTGATTTTTTTTATTGATAGTCAAATGATTTCAAGTCAAGTCAACTTTTATTGTCATTTCGACCATAATTGCAGGTACAGTGCATAGTAAAAAAGAGACAACATTTTTCAGGACCATGGTGTTACATGACACAGTACAAAAAACTAGACTGAACTACGTAATAAAAAAAACAGAGAAAGCTACACTAGACTACAGATCTACACTGGACTGTATAAAGTGCACAAAAACAGTGCAGGCATTGCAATAAATAATAAACAGGACAGTAGGGCAAGGTGTCAGTCCAGGCTCCGGGTATTGAGGAGTCTGATAGCTTGGGGGAAGAAACTGTTACATAGTCTGGTCGTGAGAGCCCGAATGCTTCGGAGCCTTTTCCCAGATGGCAGGAGGGAGAAGAGATTGTATGAGGGGTGCATGGGGTCCTTCATAATCCTGTTTCCTTTGCGGATGCAGTGTGTAGTGTAAATGTCTGTGATGGCAGGAAGAGAGACCCTGATGATCTTCTCAGCTGACCTCACTATCCGCTGCAGGGTCTTACGATCCAAGATGGTTCATCAGTTTGTTTCTGTGAATATAAAGAGATTGCTGTTTCAGATCATGTTCCTGTATTTCTATCTTTAAATCTCCCTGGTCTTCCACAAACAAACAGGTTTTGGCATTTTAATACAACTTTGTTATCTGATAAGAATTTTTAAAAATTTCTAGAGAGGCATTTTATTTTGTTTATTGAACAGAATAAAAAGGAAGAGACTTCTAATCTTATCGTATGGGATACCTTCAAGGCCTATATTACAGGTCAAATTATTTCTTACACTGCAAGTGTTAAGAATAGAGCTAATAAAGAAAGAACTGAATTAGCCAATTAATTGAAACAATTAGATCAAAGATATGCTATAGCTCCTGATCCTGTTTTATATAAAAGACCTGTTGAAGTTAAAACTAAATATGATCTTCTGTTAACATATCCAATTGAAACTCAACTTCTTAAAGATAAAACTCAATTTTATATTCATGGAGATAAACCAGGCAAAGTATTGGCAAACCAATTGAAAATTTCTGTAGTTAAACGACAAATTAAAGAAATTTGTAAAACTAATGGTGATAGGACAACTGATCACTCTGAAATTAATGATACCTTCAGAGAATTCTATTCTAAACTTTATAGTTCTGATTCCCTAAATATAGTACTGTAATGAATAATTTTTAGATCAATTAAATATTCCTGTACTTTCTGCAAATAATTGCAAACAGATGTATCAACCCATTTCTTATGAGGAAATTGCCGAGGCTATACATTCACTACACTCGGGGAAGGCTCCGGGTCCAGATGGATTTTCTGGAGAATTTTATAAGACTTTTTCCTCATATGGGATCTAGGCCCCATATGGAGCCAGTGATCATTAATGGAGAACGTGTGGAGCAGGTTAAGACCTACAAGTATCTGGGAGTACAGTTAGACGAGAAGCTTGACTGGACTGCCAACACAGATGCCTTGTGCAGGAAGGCACAGAGTCGAATGTACATCCTAAGAAGGTTGGCGTCATTCAATGTCTGTAGTGAGATGCTGAAGATGTTCTATAGGTCAGTTGTGGAGAGCGCCCTCTTCTTTGTGGTGGCGTGTTGGGGAGGAAGCATTAAGAAGAGGGACGCCTCACGTCTTAATAAGCTGGTAAGGAAGGCGGGCTCTGTCGTGGGCAAAGTACTGGAGAGTTTAACATCGGTAGCTGAGCGAAGGGCGCTGAGTAGGCTACGGTCAATTATGGATAACTCTGAACATCCTCTACATAGCACCATCCAGAGACAGAGAAGCAGGTTCAGTGACAGGTTACTATCAATGCAATGCTCCTCAGACAGGATGAAGAGGTCAATACTCCCCAATGCCATTAGGCTTTACAATTCTACCGCCAGGACTTAAGAACTTTTTAAAAGCTATTATTAATGCTTTTTGAGACGATGATTTAGATGCATATCATATTTTTTTTTTACTGAGTTAAGTATTGTATGTAATTAGTTTTGCTACAACAAGTGTATGGGACATTGGAAAAAAAGTTGAATTTCCCCATGGGGATGAATAAAGTATCTATCTATCCATCTATCTATCTATCTATCTATCTTAATTATACTGCAGCTACACTTAGTCTTTTTGGACTCTTTCAAATTGGGTAGCTTGCCTCAATCTTTCTATGAAGCTTCTATTTCGCTTATCCTAAAAAAAGAACAAGAACCCAACTGAATGTTCTTCATACAGACCAATTTCATTACTCAATGTTGATACAAAAATCCTTTCTAAAATTCTGGCTCGTAGGATTGAAAATATTTTACCTTCTATTATTACTGATGATCAGACTGGATTTATTAAAAACTGACATTCCCAATTTAATATACACCATGTAGTAAATGTTATTTACTCTCCTTCTCAAGAGGTATCAGAATGTCAAGTCAAGTCAAGTAACTTTTATTGTCATTTCGACCATAACTGCTGGTACAGTACGTAGTAAAAATGAGCAGACTTTTTTCAGGACTATGGTGTTACATGACAGTACAAAAACTAGACTGAACAACTTAAAAAACAACACAGAAAAAAAAAACTACACGAGGCTACAGACCTACCCAGGACTGCATAAAGTGCACAAAACAGTGCAGGCATTACAATAAAAAATAAACAAGACAATAAGGCAGTAAGGTGTCAGTCCAGGCTCTGGGTATTGAGGAGTCTGATAGCTTGGGGGAAGAAACTGTTACATAGTCTGGTCGTGAGAGCCCCAATGCTTCGGAGCTTTTTCCCAGACGGCAGGAGGGAGAAGAGATTGCATGAGGGGTGCATGGGGTCCTTCATAATGCTGTTTCCTTTGCGGATGCAGCGTGGAGTGTAAATGTCTGTGATGGCGGGAAGAGAGACCCCGATGATCTTCTCAGCTGACCTCACTATCCACTGCAGGGTCTTGCAATCCAAGTTGGTGCAATTCCCGAATGAGGCAGTGATGCAGCTGCTCAGGATGCTCTCAATACAACCCCTGTAAAATGTGATGAGGATGGGGGTGTGAGATGGGGACTTTCCTCAGCCTTCGCAGGAAGTAGAGATGCTTCTGGGCTTTCTTTGCTATGGAGCTGGTGTTGAGGGACTAGGTGAGATTGTCTGCCAGGTGAACACCAAGAAATTTGGTGCTCTTAACAAATGTGTGATATCCTTAGATGCTGAGAAGGCCTTTGATTGGGTTGAATGGAATTATTTATTTAAAACCTCTGAAAAATTTAATTTTGGACCAGATTTTATTCAATGGATTGAATTACTTTACCTATCTCCTTCTGCTCGGGATCTAACTTTCAAAATTCCAAACCATTTAGACTTCACCGCAGAACCTGCAAGGTTTTCCATTGAGCTCTTTGCTCTTTGACCTAACTTTAGAACCCCTAGCCATTGCTTTTCGAGAATCTAATGATTATCTGTGGTATTTTAAGAAGTATTACTCACAAAAATCTTGCTTTATGCTGATGATATATTGCATTTTATTTCTAATGTTGAGACCTCGTTACCTTGCGTACTTCCTTTACTCTCCCATTTTAACTATTTTTCAGGATATAAATTGAACCTACATAAGAGTGAATTATTTCCTTTAAATAATTTGGTATCAATTAATACTGATCTTCCTTTTAAAATTCTAAGGAATCAATTTACTTATTTGGGTGTAACAGTCACTAAGAATTATAAACACCTGTTTAAAGAAAACTGTCTTCCTTTATTGAACCATGTAAAAAAATATCATTCAATTGGTCACCTCTTTCAATATCGTTGATCAGACAAATGAACTCTATTAAAATGAATATTCTACCAAATTTACATAGCTTTTTCAGGCTTTACCCGTTTTTATTCCTAAATCCTTTTTTGATTCTCGATTCTATTTTATCCTCTTATATATGGAAAAATAAACTTTCTTGATTAAATAAAGTTCATCTTCAAAAATCTAAAACATTTGGAGGTTTAGCCTTACCTAATTTTAGGTTTTATTACTGGGCAGTTACTATATGATATTTTATATTTTGACTATACTATGTTAATCGTGTAAACTGTCTGGTATGGGTTTCTTTAGAAGCTAACTCTGTTAATAAATTATTTCCCTTCTTGGATCCTCACTTCCTTTATTTGTAAGTAAACTAACTGATAATGTAATAGTTAAACTTATTTTGAGGATCTGGATACAATTTAGAAAACACTTTGATTTATTGAGATTTTCCCTTTCAAGTCCCATTTATTCTAAGTTTTTTTTAAACCCTCCATGACTGATTTAGTTTTTAAAGAATGGGATAGGTTGGGTATTAAATCTTTTTGGGATCTATTTGTTGGAGGAAATCTTTTTACATTTGAGAAATTGTCAGCTAAATATAGCTTACCTAAAACTCACTTTTTTAGATATTTACAAATCAGAGACTTTCTAAGATCTCAATTATGCACATTTCCTATAAGCTCAGATAAGAATTTACTAGACGTAATTTTCAATTTGACACCTTTTCATAATGGTTCAATATCTAACATTTATGGCATGTTACTGGAGACAAGGATTGCTCCTTTAGACAAAATTAAGAATCTCTGGGAACAAGATTTACAGACATCAATATCTGAGGAAACTTGGAATGAAATTTTTAAACTGGTTAATACTTCATCATTATGTGCTCGTCATTCTCTCATACAATTTAAGGTGGTACATAGAGCTCATTTGACTAAGGATAAGCTATCTCATTTTTATTTGGACATATCTCCCTACTGTGACAGATGTAATAATGGAGAAGCTTCATTAATTCATATATTTTGGACTTGTCCGAGTCTTGAAAAATTTTGGAAGAAAGTTTTTCAAACTTTTTCTTTACTTTTCGAAGTCAATTTTAAGTCTAATCCTCTGATGGCCCTATTTGGTATTGTTGCAGGACAAGATATCAAGCTGAAGGCATCTGATTTGCATATTTTGGCCTTTAGCTCTCTTATAGCTAGGAGGCACTTTTGTTTAAATGGAAAGACGTTTTTCCTCCTACTCATGCTCAATGGTTATGCGATGTTATATCTTGCTTAGATTTAGAGAAGATTCGTTGCTCAATTTATGAATCTCGTCAAGATTTTCAAACATTGTGGGGACCTTTCTTGAATTATTTTCAAAACCTTAAAGTCGCTGTTTAAATTCAGATGTTGGATATTATTATTTTTATTATATGAGAGGTATTTTACCTTTTCTTCTCCTTAAAAAACAGCTTCGGTCTTGGTAGGGGTTAGATTCTTTTCTTTGTAATAAATTAGTATATTTTGATAATTATTGATTACTTAAATGAATACGGGGTAATGAGATTGTTACTATGAATAGATATAATGGAATTGGTCATTTTAAAATCTTTTTTGACCTTTTATATATACTTTCTTGAACTCTGTATTCTATGTAAACTAATAAAACTAATAAAAATATTGTAAAGAAAGAAAAGAGCTAAGAAGTTGATTGGTGAAAGAGACAGAAGGCCATGGAAGAAAGAAAAAAGGAGAGGGGAGGAGCTCTAGAGGGAGGCAATAGGCAGGCAAGGAGCTAACACGAGAGAGGGAAAAAGGGATGGGAAATGGTGAAGGGGATGGGGGAGGGGAGGCATTACTGGAAGTTTGAGAAATTAGTGTTCATGCCTTCAGGTTGGAGGCTACCCAAACCGAATACAGGGTTCCTGCAAAGGCTTTCCTGCATCACAGAGTAAACTGGACAAAATTTGCACTGAGTTGAAAAAGGACCAAATCTGCAACAGGGTCATGTAATACACGGAGCATGGAAGGCCAGTTGTTCCAAAGAGAGCTCACAAACTCAGACCTTATTGGCTTAAAAGAGACACATTCACAATTCTTGATGGTTTGCTGCTGCAGGGCTCCAGACTTGTCATTCCTACTTCTATGCACATTAAAATCACCAGTCAAATCCAGCAAGAACATGAAGGCATTGAAAACTGTCATCTAAGAGAAAGGCAATCTGTATGATGGCCTGGTCTGAGCAAACAGCTGGGAGATTATGTAAAGCAATGTGAAGCATGCAGAAAACTGTACAAAAATCATGCAGAATCTCCCTGTCCCACAGAATTCAGACTTTCCATTACAAACTGCAGGCACAGACACTTTCAAGCTGAAAAGAGACAAATATCTTCTCACTGTGGATTTCTATTCACAAAATGCTGAGGTGTCCGAGTTGCCCTCTACACCCTGAGCAGCAGTTATATAGCACCTGAAAGCTGTATTCTCTCACCATAGAATACCAGAGACACTCGTGTCAGATAATTCAGCTGCTCAGAAATCTAAGCCTTTGAGTTCAAACACCAAACAAGCAGTACATGGTACCTGCAGGCAAATGGAAAAACAGAAAGAGTAGTGCCTCTTACTGAAGGCAAAAGACCCCTACAAAGCACTGCCAGCTTATCACTCCACAACTCTTGCGAATGGCTGCAGTCCATCTGAGCTGTCAATGGGCAAAGACTGAGAACAAGTCTACTAGTTCTTCCTTCATTTCTCCATTTGCTGGACTTAGACTATGGCAAATTTTGAGACAAAACAGCTAGAGAAAACAAACAAGAATCTTTGTTACTACTAAGGAGTGATGAAGCTGTTTGTATTTCAGACCAATTCTTCAAAAGAACAATGGTCCGGCAGCATGCACCATGATATTTTCTGACAGAACATCACAAGGTGAAATCAGATGGAACCAGTATGTGCCGATGTGCCTTTAAAGTCCATAAAGGGTAACAGAAAGAAATAGCATAGCCTGATTTTTACAATGAGGACCATTTACCTGAGATAGACACACCTGTTCAAAAATCCTCATCCGCACCAACACTTCCAGGAGCCTACATCAGATCAGGTTGTTTATCTGTTCCACCACAAAGAACTACTCCATAGCCTGATAGCTTAGGCCAAATGACTAAAGAGGCAGAATAATCTTTTCACCTTGCTGGAGTGTTCAGGTAGTCTACCCTGACCTCCATTAGATTGTTTTTTTAAAAGAGTTCTAATGTTGAAAACATTTCGCAAAATGAGACTGTTCTTTAAAAAAAGGAATTTGTGGAAAAAGAGGGAATAAGACAAAGGGTGAAAAAGAGTGGTAAAAACAAAGAGAAAGACAGTTATACTGTTGGCAATTCATTTCTATGTTTATGTAAAGAGCACAAGTCATGTTCTATAGGTAAAGTGAGTTATTGAATCATTCAATTTCAGTGACTGTAATTTCAATGCAGTTCTATGGACAAGAAGTACAAACCTAGTTTTTCCATTTTTTTCCAAGAATGAAAGATGTCTCTAGGTTGGACGATCCACACCAGGGGTGCGTGAAGAGCTACTTTTTAATCAGGGAGACAATCAAAATTTTGAAGACAAGAGTTTTGCAGCAGTTTTCCTGATTTGAGCAATCAGCAAGCACCAGTGTAGAAGAGCTACCTTTCAGTCAGGTCTGTCTCCAAGATTTAAAAATCAGAGTAGGATCAATAGGATCAATGAAAAATCCACCAGGGTGCAGTAGACAACAAACTGTGCAAATGCAAATTCAAATAAATAGCAATAAATAACGAGAACATAACAAGATAGTGTCTTTAAAGTGAGATCATTGGTTGTGGGAACCTCTCAATGGATGGGCAAGTGAGTGTAGTTATCCCTTTTGTTCAAGAGACTGATGGTGTGGGGTAGTACTATAACTGTTCTTGAACGTGGTGGTGTGAATCCTGAGGCTCTTGAACCTCTACCTGTTGGCAGCAGTAAGAAAAGAGCATGTCCTGGTTGGTGGAGATCTCTAATGATGGTTGCTGCTTTCATGTAGATGTGCCCAATGATAGGAAGGGCTTTACCTGTGATGTACTGGGCTGAATCCATCTACATGCTGTAGGATTTTCCATTCAAAGGCATCGATATTTCCATACCAGGCCATGATGCAGCCAGTCAATACAATATCCACTACACATCTATAGATGTCTGTCAAAGTTTCAGATGTCATGCCAAATTTCCACAAACTCCAAAGGAAGCCAAGGCACTGCCGTGCTTTCTAGCAACTAAACTTACATTTTGGGTCCAGGACAGAACAGATCCTCTAATAGTAATATCCAGGAATTTAAAGTTGCTAACCCTCTGCACGTCTGATCCTCTGATGAGGACTGGATCATGGACACGAGAAAATCTGCATATGCTGCAAATCCAAGGAAACACACGCACAATAAGCTGGAGGAACTCAGCAGGTCAGGCAGCATCTATGGAAGTTAATAAATAGTCAACATTTCAGGCTGAGATCTTTCATCAAAATACTGCCTAACCTACTGAGTTCCTCCAGCGTTTTGTGTTGCACTGGCTCATTCCTGGTTTCTCTCTCCTGAAATCTGCAATCATTTCCTTGCTCTTGCTGATATTGAGGGAGAGGTTGTGGTTATGCCACCACTCGGCCAAATTTTTGACCTCCCTCCTGAATGCTGATTCATCACCAACTTTGATCTTACCCACAACGGTGGTGCCATCAGCAAAAGTAAATATGCTGTTGGAGCTGTGCTTAACCACAGTCATAGGCCCAATACAAGAGGAGGTAGAACAAAGGTGATTTTCCTCAAGAACTAGAGCTAATGGAAGGATTTTGTTTTTTTTCCCCATGCATCTCTAATTGACATTTTCATTGACTGGAAGGTAAACTCTTCATCCAAGACTAATTGGGAACTATATTTTCATTCCGTGCTCCTAATCATTGAATTAAGACATCTGGAGCTCTGTGGTCTTTGGGAGATCCATCCGCTTTCATTCCCTCCCCCTACGCTTCCAAACACATCCTATGAACTGGCGGAGAAAACCTATGACTGCCCCATTACCCAGAATCCCCATGAAGGAGAGACCAGTCTATCTGCCACGGTCCCAGCAAAGCACACGCACCACAGAAAAGGCATCAATCAGCAACTTGGTTCATCCAAAGAAAGCTCCCTGGGGCTCAGGTATGGATCATAGGACTGAGAAAGAGGGAAAGGACTGGGAATGGCCCAGGAAGTGGAGCCAGTGTGTCCAGAGCTCTCAGTAATTGTCCCTCAGTTGAAGTTTGGATGCTGGCGCTGATGAAACTCTCCCCAGACCCCCACTCACAGCGGTTACCGAGACCCCAAGAGCCTTTCGACCACTGAGCACATGAGCACTCTTCCGGAACTCATAGGAAAAGTTTGTGAGTTCTTTATGCATGCCCATTTAATTGGCTGGTCACACAAAATGCTAGAGGAAATCTGCTCAGGCAGCATCTATCAAAAAGATAGTCAACGTTTCAGGCTACATCAGGATTGAGAAGGAAGGGGAAAGGTGAAGCTGGGTGGGTGAGAAAGATCAAGGTCTAAAGAAATGATCTGATAGGAGAGGAGAATGGGGGGGGGGGGGGGAAAGAGGAAGAATTTGCTTAGCAGAAGTTGATACCCATGCCATCAGGTTGGAAGATATCCAGACAGAATATAAGGTGTTGTTTCTACTCTCTGAGGGTGGCCTCATCTCAGCACAAGAGGACATTTTCAACACGTCTGAATGAGATTGCAAATGGGAATTAAAATATTCAGCAATCCCCCAACTGTTGAGGCTACGCTCAGGGTGGAGGAGTGACACCTTATCTAGGTATCATCCAACCTGATGGCACAAACATCAATATCCCCTTCCAGTGAATGAATTCCACCCCTCCTCCTCGGTTCCCTACTCCAGTCTGTTTCAGTTTCTCCAAAGCAGTTTCTACTTTTTTGTCATGTCTTTACTTGAGCCTCTAAAAATGAGTATATCATTCATGTGACAAACTACTCCTTCCAGTCCCTCAAAAATGTGTTTCATCCTCAGCTAGAAGACTTCAGGTGCTGATGAGATGCCAAAAGGGAGTCTCCCAAAGGCATAGTGTCCATATGGTACGATAAAAATTGTGGGCTTCTGTGACTCAGGACCTAAACCAGAACCGAGTTTGCATCTAGTTTGGGGAAGAACTTTGCTCCACTTAGCATACACAATGCGTGCTCAACAAAGGGCAGAGTAAACCACTCCCACCCCACTGTATTATTCAATTTTGTTAGATTTTAGTTTTCTTTGACAGCTCCTTGAACAGACATTCAGGGATAGCTGTGACATCTCAGCAGCTAGGTTTGTGGAGGATGTGTGGGGTACATTTTTTATTACTCAGAGTCGTGGATGTCTGGAAATGCGCTGCCTGGTCAGGTTGTAGCGGTAAATACATTGGAGGCTTTTAAGAAACATTTAGATAGGTACATGAGTATGAGGAAGATGGAGGGATGTGGACATGGTGTAGGAAGGATCCATTAGTACTTGGCTGATTCTTATTTGCATTTTAACTGGTTTGATTCAACCTTGTGGCCGAAGGGCCTGCTTCTGATCTGTACTTTTCTATGTCCATCTCTATATCAAACAACCCAATAGTGTGAGACACAACCCTTTAGAACAGTGAAAATGGCCCATACGTTGAAATGAGCAGGGAGTATGGAAGTTAACTGCCAAATTCCTTGGCCCCAAGATTTGGTGGACAAATAACATGTCAGACATAACTGCAGTCAGCAGAAGGGCATGCAGTAAATTCAAGGGCAAACTCTTCACCCACAGCGTGGTGACTTTGGAACCCATCACCACAGGGAGTGTGATAGGTCAACAGCAAGGATGGATTTAAAAGGACTGTCATGGAACAGGAACACTAGCAGGGTCCAGATGGGCTGAGTTGATTCCCTCTGGTACACTGGGTGTCTTGTAAATTTACTAAGTACCCAAGACAGATTTTAAAATATAACTGATTTATTTATCACAGATCCAGAATATTAAACTCCAGTCCCATTAAAGGTGAACATCAGCAGAAGAAACTCCTTCCATGCCCAGTGACCAAGGTGCAGAACTGGGTTTGATGAACAGCAGTAATAATTGCAGAGTTCAACACGAACAGTCACTTTGGAACTTAACACTGGATTCAGCAAATGTATTGGTTAATTCTCAAGCAATCAGCTTATTTAAATTTTCTCCCCAGTGTGAAATTGGAAGTGCACCAAAAGCTCAGATGCCTGACTGAACCTCTTCCCACAGTCTGAGCAAATGAATGGCCTCTCTCCAGAGTGAACTTGCTGGTGTCTCTGTAGGGTAGATGACTGAGTGAATCTCTTCCCACATTCAGAGCAGGAAAATGGCCTCTCCCCAGTGTGAACTCGCTGGTGAGTCTGTAGGCTGGATGTGTGAATGAATCCCTTCCCACAGTCTGAGCAGGTGAATGGCCTCTCCCCAGTGTGAATTCGCTGATGCGCCTTCAGTTCAAATGACCGAGTAAACCCCTTCCCACAGTCTGAGCAGGTAAACGGCCTCTCCCCAGTGTGAATTCGCTGATGTATCTTCAGTTCAGACGACCGAGTAAACCCCTTCCCACATTCTGAGCAGGTGAATGGCCATTCCCCAGTGTGAACTGGCTGGTGTGTCAGTAGGTGGGATGACTGACTGAACCCCTTCCCACAATCTGAGCAGGTAAATGGCCATTCCCCAGTGTGAATTCTTTGGTGTAACTTCAGTTCAGACAACAAAATGAATCCCTTCCCACAGTGTGAGCAAGTGAATGGTCTCTCCCCAGTGTGAACTCGTTGGTGTTTCCGTAGGTTGGATGACTGACTGAATCCCTTCCCACAGTCTGAGCAAGTGAATGGTCTCTCCCCAGTGTGAACTCTTTGGTGTGCCATTAGTTCAGATGACCGAGTAAAACCCTTCCCACAGTATGAACAGGTGAATGGCCTCTCACCAGTGTGAATTCGCTGATGTACCTTTAATTCAGATGACTGAGTAAACCCCTTCCCACAGTCTGAGCAGATAAACGGCCTCTCCCCAGTGTGAAGTCGCCGATGTACCTTCAGTTCAGATGAGCGAGTACACTTCTTCCCACAATCTGAGCAGGTGAATAGCCTCTCCCCAGTGTGAATTCGCTGATGTATCTTCAGTTCAGATGACCAAGTAAACCCCTTCCCACAGTCTGAGCAGGTGAACGGCCACTCCCCAGTGTGAACATGTTGGTGGCTCCGTAAGTATGATGACCGAGTGAATCCCTTCCCACAGTCAGAGCATGAGAATGGCCTCGCCCCAGTGTGAACTGACTGGTGTGTTAGTAGGCTGGACGACTGAGTGAATCCTTTCCCACAGTCTGAACAGATGAATGGCTTCTCCCCAGTGTGAACTCGTTGGTGTCTTCGTAGGTGGCATGAGTGAGTGAACACCTTCCCACAATCAGAGCAGATAAATGGCATCTCCCCAGAGTCAACTGACTGGTGTCTGTGGTAGGATGAGTGAGTGAATCCCTTCCCACAGTTCTCTATTAATTCTCTGTCAACTCATCAAGTCAGATGTCAGAATCCCTTGTACAATCAATGCAGTTAAAGAACTGATCTCTAGTGAATAAATGCTGGTGTGTTCTCAGCACCCTGGTTCCATTGGATTTTACTGAATTACAACAGAAAACCTCATTTCAGGTACAAACACGTTTCCAGCTGGAATGACATACTTCTTCATCGCCAAGGATCGAAAACTGATATGTTGGTGTCACAAAGAAAATATCTGGTCTCTCCTTAGTTATCTGTACAGAGACAACAAAACTGGCGTGTTGTGTTTGAGATTTCCATAGAATTTTTTTGCCATTTCTACCCTGTAAAAAAGATTTATAAAAGACATGAGTGGGTGAACAAGAGGACAGTTTAAGGTTCTTGGAGGTAGGTACAGAGATGTCAAAGGTAGGTTTTTTTTACGCAGAGTGTGGTGAGTGCGTGGAGTGGGCTGCCGGCAACGGTGGTGGAGGCAGATACGATAGGGTCTTTAAGAGACTCCTGGATAGGTACATGGAGCTAAGAAAAACAGATGGCCATGGGTAACCCGAGGTAATTTCTAAAGTAAGTACATGTTCGGCACAGCATTGTGGGCCAAGGGCCTGTATTGTGCTGTAAGTTTTCTATGTTTCTATATTTCTCTCGGAAAGGGTATTATCATCCACTTTGAAAGTGTAGACATTTTTCTAAATGGAAAGAAAATTCTAAGGTTTGAGGTGCAAAGGGACTTGGGAGTCCTCATGCAGGATTCCCTAAAGGTTAATTTGCAGGTTGAGGCGGTGGTGAGGAAACTAATGCCATGTTAGTATTCATTTTGAGAGGTTTAGAATGAAAAAAGCAAGGATATATTGTTGAGGATTAATAAAGCACTGGTGAGGCCTCACTTGGAATATTGTGACCAGTTTTGGGGCCCTTATTTGAGAAAGGATGCACTGACACTGGAGAGGGTTCAAAGGAGGTTTATGAAAATGATTCCAGGATTGAAAGGCTTGTCAGATGTGAAGCATTTGATGGCTCTGGGCACTGAAATTCAGAAGAATGAGAGGGGACTTCATTGAAACCAATCAAATGTTGAAAGGCCTTCATAGAGTGCATGTGGGGGACAATGTTTCCTGTGGTGGGGAGGTCTAAGACCAGAGTACACAGCCTCAAAACAGCTTTTACAATAGAGATAAGAAGGAATTTCCTCAGCCAGAGAGTGGGGAATATGTGTAATTCGTTGCCACAGATGGCTGTGGAGGCCAAGTCACTGGATATACTTAGGGAGAGGCTAATGGATTCTTTGTCACACAGGGCATGAGGTGATAAAGGGAGAAGCAGGGAGATAAACCAGGAAATTATAGGCTGGTGAATCTGACATCTGTTGTGGGAAAGTTACTGCAAGGTATTTTTTAAGAACCGAATACTTGTATAGATATGGACTGATAGTCAGCATGGCTTTGTGCATGGTAGGTCATGTCTAACCAATCTTAGAGAGATTTTTGAGGAAGTTGCCAGGAAAGTGGATGTTGACTACATGGACTTTAGCAAGGCATTTGACAAGGTCCTGCATGGGAGGCTGGTCAAGAAGCTTCAGTCACTCAGCAGTCAGGATGAGGTAGTAAATTGGATTAACGTTTGCTTTGTGGGAGAAGCCAGAGGGTGGTAGTAGAGGTTGCCTCTCTGACAGTGGTGTACTGCAGGGATCGGTGCTGGGTCCTTTGTTGTTTGCCATCTTTGTCAATGTCTTGAATGATAATATGGTTAACTGGATCAGCATAGTTGCTGATGGCACCGAGATTGGGGGTTTAATGACAGTGAGGAAGGCTATTATGGCTTGCATCTGCATCAGCTGGAAAAATGGGCTGAAAAATGGCAATTAGAATTTAATGCAGACAAGTGCAAGGCTTTGCACTTCAGTAGTATCAACCAGTGTAGGGCTTACACAGTGAACAGTTGGGGTCTGGGAAGGTCTATAATCTGTTGAAAATTATGGAATGTTGAATATGGATCTATTTGTCACAAATAGAGTTGCAAAGAAAGCTTTTTGGCAGATTGGCCTTCAATAATCAATGTATTGAGTTCATGTTATGTAGAAGTTGTATAGGACATTAGTGAGGCCTAACTTGGAATATTGTGTGCAGTCTTGATCACCTACCTGCAGGAAAGATGTAAACAAGGTTGAACGACTACAGAGAAAATTTGCAAGGATGTTGCTGGATCTGGAGGACCTGAGTAATAAGGAAAGATTGAACAGGTTAGGACTGTATACTTCAGAATGTAGAAGATTGAGAGTAGATTTAATGGAACGGTACACAATTATGAGAGATATAGATAGGCTAAATGCAAGCAGGCTTTTTCCAATCAGATTGGGTAGAACTATAACCAGAGGTCATAGGTTAAGGGTGAAAGGTGAGAAGTTTAAGAGGAACATGAGGGGAAACTTCTTCACTCAGAGGGTCATCAGATGTGAAATGTACTGCCAACACGTGGTAAATGCAAGCACGATTTCAACATTCAAGAGAAGCTTAGATAGGTAAAGGCAAGATAGAGGCAGGAAATATGTTCCAGATGCTGGGAGAGTCCAGTACCAGAGGGCATGGTTTGAGAATAAGGGGAAGGTCATTTAGGACAGAGTTAAGGAAAAACTTCTTCTCCCAGAGAGTTGTGGGGGTCTGGAATGCACTGCCTCGGAAGGTAGTGGAGGCCAATTCTCTGGATGCTTTCAAGAAGAAGCTAGATAGGTATCTTATGGATAGGGGAATCAAGGGATATGGGGACAAGGCAGGAACCGGGCATTGATAGTAGTTGATCAGCCATGATCTCAAAATGGCGGTACAGGCTCAAAGGGCCAAATGGTCTACTTCTGCACCTATTGTCTATTGTCTAAATGATTAGTAGTGGCATGGATTGCTATGGTCCTGGTGCAGATTTATGGGAGTACACAGTTTAAATGGTTTCGGCATGTACCAGATGGGCCGAAGGACCTGTTTCTGTGCTGTACTTCTCTATTAGTGCTGAGAGGAAAAATGGAACAGCTATAATAAAATGGCGGAGCAGACTGTATGGGCCAAAGGACCTCATTCTGCTCCTGTATCTCATGGTTTTATGAGATAATTTTTTCATCCTATATGAGATACTTTTAGTCTTAATGCTGAGCTCTGACATCATACAGCATCTGACATACATCATCTGACAGCAAGGTTCAACCCAAGCTGAGGCAAAGAAGTGATCTTCTAACTGGTCACTGTGCTGACATCTGGACTGACCATCAAATTCTCTGACAGTCTTCCTGTCTGCGTAAGAATGCGATATTTCTGCCCATCCTCAATGTGTGACTTAGCTCAGTTTGATTCCTTCCATTAATATTATTCACTGTTCCCTCTAAGCTCTGCAGGTGCGCATCCACACAGTAACTGAAATGCTGCCTCACAGATAGGCTTTGGAATTTTCTTTCATATAATGTTAAGTTAAAGTACCATGCAGTTCTCAAGCCGAGTAAAAAAAATCTG
This sequence comes from Hemitrygon akajei, assembly GCF_048418815.1. NCBI lineage: Eukaryota > Metazoa > Chordata > Chondrichthyes > Myliobatiformes > Dasyatidae > Hemitrygon > Hemitrygon akajei. The sequence goes on from NC_133148.1 coordinate 44,503,185, forward strand.
TTCAGACCAATGGTTGGTCCATGCAGCTGTCTGGTCATGTCCCACAGCACTACGTGATATTACATGGCTAATCCTGGAAACTGACCCCTACCCCATAGGTGATTGACGGGGAGCTCATCAACAGCAGTGCCAATGAATATGAAGGGGAGGGCAGTAGTCTTTCTCATTGGAGTATGACATACTTGTGATGTGAAAGCTGCGGTCACTTGTTTCCCAATACAAAGTTGTTCAATATCATTATGTACCCAGAGAATGGTACAAAATAGGTTCTCATGGGTAGATAGGTCCAGAACAAGAGGAGATAGAACAAAGATGATTTTTTTCACTTCTTCCATCTAAAGCAGATGGAAGGAGTCTGCTTTTTTTTGCAGCACTAATGGACATTTTTATTGACTAGATGGATATAACAGTGGCTGAATGGCAGGATGCAGAGTGGGAATGAAGGGAGTTTTTCTAGTGACTACTGCAGGAGTCTGTGTTGGGACTGATTCTTTTTACGTTATATATCAATGATTTAGATGACGAAATTGATGGCTTTGTTGCCATCAATTTTCAGACGATATGAAGACAGGTGGAAGGGCAGATAGTTTTGAGGAAATAGGGAGGCTACAGAAAGACTTAGATTAGGAACTCTCTTGGCAGCGCTAGATGGAGTAGGTTATATTTTGGCTCTGCTCTGGACATTTTTCAATTTCCTTATCACCCTTTATTATATATATCAAAGTGTCTTTAACACCTTTATATGTTTGAATTCTGAATTTTAATTGATGGAAATGTCTTCCAGAGCAAGAAAGGTACTAGCCAAAGGCAAGGAAACCAGTAATGGAAACTGGAAGAAAGAAGATCAGCCTATACAGCCTCAACTCATTTTGCAAATATCTCGAAATTATTGTATGAACAACTTGACAAGAGATTTGCTGCATTGGAAGTAACATTGAAGGAGAATAAAGGTAAATTGATAGCACTTGAAAAAGAGAACGAAAAACAGCAACGGCAAATTTCAGCACTTACTGAAGCTGAGAAACAAAGAAATTCCAGATTTAATTCTTTGGAAATGAAATTAAATTCGACTACTCATACATTGGAGCAATATAAAGCCAAGATTATTGATTTGGAGAGTTGCAGTCGCAGACAGAATTTGCAAATAATAGGACTCGGTGAAGACGTTGAGAGCGGGGACCTTACTAAATTTTTTTCTCAATTCTTAATGGAGGTCCTTGACTGCGTGCATCAGGCATTAAGATCAAAACCATCGAAAGACTTAAAACCCCGTCCTGTGATTCTTCGATTTCACTATGTGAGTACTAAGGAGTACAATTCAAATTGCTCGTCAGAAAGGAATCATTGTACATCAAAATCTTAAGTTTCGTCTGGTTGAAGATTATTGTCCTGAGGTAATGCAAGAAAGACTGTGTTTTAAATCAGTGATTTCGGAATTGTATCAAAGGAATTTTTGACCGGCTCTGTTACACCCCACTTGCTTAAGAGTTGTTTTACCCGATAAATCATTAAAATGGTTTAAATCCATGGACATCGCAGAACAATTTCTCGAAGAACAGTGTTTGAGCTCGGATGTTTAATTAATTCTGTTTCTTTATGCTTGTGCTCGATGCAATGCTCCTCAGACAAGATGAAGAGATCAATACTCCCCAATGCCATTCGGCTTTACAATTCAACCGCCAGGAGTAAGATATGTTAAAGTGCCGGGGTTAGGACTCAATGTATTTAAGTAAACTACTTAAGAACTTTTTAAAAGCTATTATTAATGCTTTTTGAGAGGGTGATTTTAGATGCATTATCATATTTTTACTGAGTTAAGTATTGTATGTAATTAGTTTTGCTACAATAAGTGTATGGGACATTGGAAAAAATGTTGAATTTCCCCATGGGGATGAATAAAGTATCTATCTATCTATACCTTGTTTATTGGTTAATAACCAGCTCATAGATTTGGACATTTTAAGCTCATAGAGCTTTGCTCTTGGGCTGATGCTTCTGGTACTTTGTTTTGGCTTATGTCTGTTCTATGTTAAAGTTCCCTTCCTTTTCCTTTATTATTTTACTTTGTTTTATTTTTAATTGTTCGTTTTAGAAAATTATTAAGACTCTGACTTGGTGATTACTTGTTTTTTCTTGAAATATTATTGAGATTGTACTCTTTTTCATTTTTTAAGACCTTGTCTTTTAAAAATGGTCTGTAAAGGATTGTTTTTCTTCACTTAACTTGTGTTTGGCATTCCTTTCGCAATGTTTTGACTATGGGGTTGGTTTTTTTTTTTTTTTTAATCTGGAGATTTGCCGTCAAGACATGGAGGTTGGGTGGCTTTTAGGTAGTTTTCTGGCTGCCTATTGGTTTGGAGAGGGGGGTCTATATTTAGTTTAATATTTTTCATATGGGCTGACTTGAAACTACAAAAATGTCTCTATTGTCGTAACTTCCAGTTCCTCTTTAAACCTTTTTTCCTCTTCCTGGTTCATGAGTTTCCTATGCAATTTGGTTAACCCTTTACATACAATATGGTTTATTTAAGGAAAATGGATTTTATTAACTTTGTTTCATGGAACACTAATGGTTTGAATCATCCAATTAAACGGAAGAAGATTTTTAAAGTTTTTCATAGATTGAACGCTCAGATTATTTTTGCACAGGAGACTCATGTGAGGAAGGAGGATAATTAGTGTTTTTTTAGGTTTTGGAAATGACAACAGTTTCACTCAAATTCATCGACCAAAGTGAAAGGCGTTTCCATTTTCATAGACCCTTCGATTTCATTTGTTCATTGATACAATCTCAGACCCATATGGTAGATTTTTATTAATTACTGGTTTACTTTATAACCAAAAAGTAGTTTTGGTTAATGTTTATGCACCAAATACTGACTATCCTGAATTCTTAAGCATTTATTTGTATCTCTTCCCAATTTAAATGAATATATGTTAATAATGGGTGTAATTGTTGTTTGAATCCTATGATGGATAAGTCTGTGCCCAATCAGGTACTTCCAAACAAATCTGCTACTTTTATTAATTCCTTTTTAGTTGACTCGGGAATTTTAGAAGTTTGGAGGATTTACATCTTAATGATAAGAGTTCTCTTTCTTTACTCATGTATACCATAATTACTCTAGAATTGATTACTTCTTTATTGATTCTTGATTAGTTTCGTCTGTCACTACCTGAGTATGATGCAATTGCCAGTTCTGATCATGCACCTTTGAAATTATCAATTAAATTTAGTGATGTAATTTTTAGTACTAAACAATCGCGGTTCAACTCTATTTTGCTTCAGGATTTAAATTTTGTTAATTTCATTAAAAAACAGGTTGCATTTTTCTTTTCATCTAATTCAACTGAAGAAATTTCCAGTGGGATGTTATGGGATATCTTTAAAGTATATATCCATGGGCAAATTATTTCATATTCTGCTGGATTGAAAAAATGAATTAATAGTGAAATATGTACATTTGTTGATAAGATTAAAGAAATTGATAAAAATATTCTATTGCTCCCAATTTGGAGCTTTATAAAGAGAGAGTTGAACTTCAGATGTAACATAGTTTGTTATTAATACCCCGATTGAAAATCAATTACTCAAAACCAAGAGTCAATTTTATATATTTAGTGATAAATCGGGTAAATTATTGGCTAACCAATAATTTGGCGAAACGTCAGATTAATAAAGTTCGTAGACAGGATGGTATTTTGACAGTGGATCATGATTAAATTAATACATCTTTTCAAGAATTTTATACCGATTTACATCAATCAGAATTTCCTGATGATCCTATCATAATGGATGAATTTTTAAGGAAACTGAAGATTCCAAAATTACCAGCTGATGAACATTTAGCATTAAATGTACCCATTACTGAAGAGGAAATAAAGCAAGCAATTTTTTTGATGTACTCTGGTAAAGCAACTGGCCTGGATGGGTATACAGCTGAATTTTTTACATCATTTGTTTGTAGGTAAATTACCACAATCCTTTTATGAAGCATCTATTTCTATAATTCCTAAAAAAAGATAAAGATCCCACTGAATGTGCATCATACAGAGCTGTATCTTTGTTGAATGTGGATTCCAAAATCTTTTCCAAAATATTAGTAATTAGACTAGAAAAGGTACTGCTTCAAATTATCTCCGAGGATCAGACAGGATTTATCAAAAATCGTTACTCACACTTTAATGTTAGGAGGTTAATGAACATTGTATACACTACTTCATCTAATACTCCAGAATGCATTATTTCACTTGACGCTGAGAAGGCATTTGACAGACTTGAATGGGAATATTTATTTAATATACTTGAGAAATTTAATTTTAGCTCAAAATTTATATCTTGGATTCAATTGAAATATCATATACCTTTGGCTGCTGTATTTACCAACAGAGATCCCCTTTTTTTTAGGCTTTTTCGAGGTACTAGACAGGGCTGCCCTCTAAGCCCTTTACTATTTGATATTGCCCTCAAGCCCTTGGCAATTGCTATTCGTGATGCACCTATTATATTTGGCATTAGTCGTGGGAATGGAACACATAAAGTATCACTATATGCAGATAACCTGTTATTATATATTTCTAACCCAGAGAAATCCAATCCTGCAGTAATAACACTACTTGCTCAGTTTAGTAGTTTTTCTGGTTATAAATTGAATCTTGATAAGAGTGTGCTTTTCCCATTAAATATGCAAGTTCCAATTTATAGACAATCACCATTTAGATTGGTTGCTGATTATTTTACTTATTTGGGTGTTAAAATTACTAAGGAGCATAAGGATCTATTTAAAGTTAATTTTTTACCCTTAATTGATCATGTTAAACAATTGTTTACTAAATGGTCCCAACTGTCCTCACCTTTGATTGGTAGAATTAGTGCTATTAAGATGATTATTTTACCTAAATTTCTGTATCTATTTCAGGCAGTATCAATTTTTATCCCTAAATCTTCTTTTGATATTATTGATTCTAAAATTTCTTCATATATATGGCAGAATAGAAATCCTAGGTTAAGTAAGAAATATTTACAGAAATCAAAAAAAGAAGGCGGTTTGGCTGTCGAATCTTAGATTTTATTATCGGGCAATTAATATTTGATATTTAACATTTTGGACACAACCATCTAGAATTGATCAAGCTTTTCTTTTATGGAAAACAAAGGGAATAACATGTTTTTGTGATTTATTCACAGATGATTGTTTTATGTCTTTTGAACAGTTGTCTAATAAATAAGCTACCTAGATCACACTTTTTCAGATATTTACAGATTAGAAACTTTCTGAATGCTACTTTACCTACCTTTCCGATATCGCATAAAATTGAAGTTACAGAAAAAATTTTAGGTTTAAACCCGTATCAGAAGAGTTTAATAGCAATTATTTATGATCTGATTACGAAAATATGTCTAGGTACATCTGATAAAATTAAGAATGAGTGGGAAGGAAAACTTCAAATATCTTTATCTACAGAGAAATGGGAGAAAATTCTTCAACTAGTTAATACTTCTTCAATGTTTGCCAGACATGCTTTGATACAACTTAACGTGGTTCATAGGGCACTTATGTCCAAGAATAAGTTAGCTCCTTTTACCGCCATATAAATTCTGTTTGTGATAAATGTAAATCTGAAATAGCTTCCTTGACACACATGTTCTGGTCTTGCCCTCTTCTAGGAAAATACTGGAAAGATATTTTTGATATTATTTCAGTAGTTCTGCGGGTTGATTTACAACCTCATCCTATTACTGCAATTTTCAGACTCTCAGTGACAGACTCCAGTCATTTATCCTCATCAGCTTGTTGTCTAATTGCATTTGTTACATTAATAGCCAGAAGATCCATTTTGCTTAATTGGAAAGATTCCAACCCCGCCCCCCCCCCCCCACCACATTTCAATGGTTTTCCCAAACAATAGCATGTTTAAATTTGGAAAAAATTAGCAGCGGTACTGTGGACCCTTCAGTTAAATTTGAAGAAACTTGGAGGCCATTTATTCAATATTTTCATATGATGTAAGTTGACCCTTTCTGAATCCTTTTTCAGTAATTTTTTGTTCATGTATAGAGGAGCGGAGTTGATGACAAATTATAATTTTAACCAATGAAATATGGCAGCCCAATCTTCGTTTGTTTTTTTTTAGTTTAGGGGTTTTTTTCTCTCTTTATATCTTTTTCATGGTTATTGGAATAATTTCAAATGATGGAGAGGAAGGAATGGATATTTTGAAAAAATGAAAAACTTCAAGGTATTATTTAAATTTGACCCGGAATAGCCACCCTCCATAAATCCCATTAAATTAAATACAGAGCTAAAAGTGGCCATGGGGAATATAGATTGTGACTGTACTTTAAGAGGAGGTAAGGTGTTAATCAGTTGTAAGGATAAAAAGCAATGTGAGAAGGCATTATGACTGAAGACTTTACTTGGCAAAAAGATAGTAGCTATTTTGCCTAATGAAAATAGAGGTGTTTAGGAGTGTTGTAACAGGACATTTTGATAGAAGGGGTTAAATCTCATTTATTGGGAGGCAAGGTTAAGGAGGTAAAGAGATTGCAAGTAGTCAGAAATGGGGAAAGGATGAATAGTTTATCTATATTGATATGTTTTGATGAAGTGAAGATCCCTGATAAAATTAATTTGGGGTATGTAAGTTATAACGTTTGAGCTTAAATTCCACTCCCGCTTAGATGTTACAAATGTCAGAAGTTTGGGCCTGTTACAGCAGTATGTCATGGGAAACCAAGATGTACTAAGTGTAATGGGTAACATAAATGTGAAGATTGTGAAGGTGTAAAGTTTAATTGTTGTAATTGAGGAGGAGAACATAGTTCTTATAGAGGATGTGAAGTTCTTGGGAATGCAGCTGAAGTTCAAAAGGTTAAAGTACAAAAGGTGTGTCTTATGCAAAGGCTATATGTCGGCATCATTTTCTCTTACTAAAGATAAAATTAAAGTTTGTGATGTTCATAACGGAGATGGTGAATTGTTCTGCTCAGACATCTAGTCCTACTGATAGAATTTAAATTATTGTGAAAGCTGCTGAAAAATATCTGGGTATAGCTGGTATTTTGTGGGAAGCTGTAAATGAAGCTCTTATGGGCGGGGTATCTGTATTTCAGTCTCTTTGTGAAGATACATAATGGGCATAAGAATAATGGAGTGGAATGCAGGAAGTCTGATTTCTAATGGTCAAGACTTTAAGAAGTTTGTCTCTGATTTATCAAATCCACCTGATGTTATATGTATTTAGGAAACCTGGTTGTTACCACATTTAAGGTTTTCTATTGTAGTTAGCCGTGATAGATTTGTTGGTAGAGGGGGTGGTGTTGCAAGTTTTATAAGAAAAGGGATAGGACATAAAGACGTGGATATAAATGAAGTATATGAGGCACTTGTAATAGGAGTATTTGATTCAACATTTAGCGGTATTAGAAATGTAAATTTTTATAACCCTGTGGAAAACTCTCAATTAATTTGCTGGAAAGCATATGTAGCTCTAGCTCACTAAGGGTTGTATGGTGTGGCAATTTAATGCATAGTTCACTGTGGGGTTGTTGGCAAAATGATGGTAATGGTTTGATTGTAGAAAAACTTTTAGATATTTTTCATCTTATGTGTCATGATGGGAGGGACATGAGACTTAATGTTCATAACAGTTCTGAAACTTTAGTTTCGAACATTCTGCCTCGAGTGAGTGAGTGAGTGGGATATCATGGGAGATGAATCATTGGTAAGTGACAATTTTCCTGTATTTGTAAGTTTGGTTGTGGATTTTATATAGGGGACAGGAGGCCACTTTTAGGAGGTGGAATTCTGGTAAAGCAATTGGGAGAGGTTTAAGGTTTTATGTGATGAATGTCTATCAGGGCTGAATGTTGAGGATGATGTGGATTTCTGCAATGAAAGGTTTTGTCACATTACTCATCAAACTGCGGTGGAAGTGATTCCTATTAAAAATGGCATTAATAGGAGAAAGGCTGTACCATGGTGGACTGAGGTGTATGCAGAGGCAATTAGGGAGATAAATAAGGCATTTAGGAAAATTAATAAGTATCACTCTCCAAGTGACCTTATTTTAATTATAAAAGAGCACAGGCCATGGTGAGGAAAGTCGTGAAGGTTGCAAAAGAGGTTTATTGGAAGGGGTATTAAACATGGAGATATTTAGGGAAATGATTAAATAAATGTTAAAAGAGCTGTTGAATTATATTTTGGAAAAAAGAGGTGATATAGTATTTTATCAGAGCAGATTTCAGAAGGATAGAATGACAATGGACTAAGTTTTATGTTTGGAAGATGCCTGGTTTGGAAATTGCACTATCTCGGATTGCAAGACCCTACAGCCGATAGTGAGGTCAGCTGAGAAGATCATCGGGGTCTCTCTTCCCGCCAGTGCAGACATTTACACTACACGCTGCATCTGCAAAGGAAACAGTATTATGAAGGACCCCATGCACCCCTCATACAGTCTCTTCTCCCTCCTGCCATCTGGGAAAAGGCTCCAAAACATTCGGGCTCTCACGACCAGACTATGTAAGTTTCTTCCCCCAAAACTATCAGACTCCTCAATACCCAGAGCCTGGACTGACACCTTGCCCTATCATCCTGTTTATTATTTATTGTAATGCCTGCACTGTTTTTGTGCACTTTACACAGTCCCGTGTAGGTCTGTAGTTTAGTGTAGCTTTCTTTGTGTTGTTTTTTTACGTAGTTCAGTCCAGTTTTTCCATGGTCCTGAAAAACGTTGTCTCATTTTTACTATGTACTGTACCAGCAGTTATGGTCGAAATGACAATAAAAGTGACTTGACTTGACTGGGAAAGCACAGGTAGACAAAAGAAGATGTAACAGCAGTAGTTTTTGATATAGAAAAAGCATGTTACGGAGCAAGGGTCTTTTAATTAAATTACTGGAATTAGAAGTGGGATGAAGGCTTTATAATTTCTGAGAATACGTACACAACGCTGGAAAAACTCAGCAGGTCAGGCAGCATCCGTGAGAAAAGAGTAGCCAACGTTTCGGGCCGAGACCCTTCATCAGGAATCATTCCCACATTGTGTACGTGTTCTTTGATCCACAGCATCTGCAGTTGTATTTTTGTATATACAATTTCTGAGTTTCTTATTCAGATGGTCTAGGCAGGTAAAGGTAGGAAAGGTATATTCGTACTCCTATGAGATAGAGAATGGGACTCCACAAGGCAGTATTTGCAGCCCTTTTTTGTTTAATATGATTAATGACATTTTCTCTGAGATAGGCACTGGGGTGAGTAAATCACTTTTTGCAGATGATGGAGCTTTATAAATCAGAGGAAAACATTTCAATTTAAATGTATAGAGCAGTGGTTCCCAACGTGGGGCTTACACCCCACAGGGGGGTAATTTGATTTTTAAGGGGGGCAATTCGAGAATGAGTTATTAACAGTGAATTTTTTCTAGTAAGTCTGTGTGAGTATGAGTGTGTGCGAGTTAATACATATGTGTATATACAGTATGCAAACATAAAAATACTTGTGTATGTACATGTGTAATTGCGTATGTACTGTATATATAGTGTATCACCATCATTACAACCATCAAATGGCTTTCATAATTATATTAATGAATTGACTGATGTAGGAAGGAACGAATGAACAAGTCCAAACGCGTAAGAAACTCGTACAAGGTCGCGCCAATGCTGCTTTTTGCAGTAGCTTTCGGTTCTTGGTGGTGTGAAGGTGTGTACATTGCGTCATCTCTTTTAAACGGTGTATCTGCCTTTGTATGCTGTAGAAACGAATCGGCATTGTTTTATTTATTTATTATTATTATTTTAATATCACTTAATGTTCTTTTTTTTTACAATTTCTTAGTAATTTCTTCCTCAGAACTTTAACAGTCCTTTGGTTCTTTTATTTTTCTCTTTCATGAATGCCATGTTCTTTGGAAGCTTGTTTAAACCAAGTTAATGGTCTTTTAGGCTTCCTCCAGGTGAATAGGAGTTCACTTTTTGAATAATAAGAATTATATATCACCACAGGGGGCATCAGGATTTTAGAGGTGATTAGGTGGGGCATGGCCAAAAAAAGGTTGGGAACCACTGGTATAGAGGATGCAATTAATGTCAAAAAGTGGGCAAGTAGATCGGGTTTTAAGCTTTCAGTAGCTAAAACACGAGTTATATGTTTTACAGAGGATCAATAGACCTGCATTCAATTTGAAATTGTTTAGTCAAACCCTTGAAGTGTCAGTGGTAAGATTTCTTGGCACGTGGCTGGATAATAAGCCGACATGGAAGCACCATAATCAGTAATTATGTAAAGGGACATTAAATATCCTCAGGTATCTATGTGGGTATTGTTGGGACGCTACACAAAAATCTCTGTTGAATTTATATATTTGTTTAATTAGATCAGTACTTGATTGTGGCTGTGTGGCTAATGGATCAGCTTCATCTTCAAATTCAAAACATTTAGATGTGACACAAGCTCAGACTTTAAGACTGTGTTGTGGTGCAGTATGGTCATCTCCTGTTTCAGCTTTACTGGTTGAAATGGGACAATTATTCTTACAGTTGCAGAGGATGAAGTTGTTGCTAACACAATAAGTTAACTTGATGGGGTAGAGGAATAATCACCCTATTAAAAGTGTGTTGGAATGTTGGGAACATCACAAGAAGAGTGTTTTTAGTTTTGGATGTCTGAGTTCTCACCACGCTAGGAATATGGGTTTGCTGGATTATGCAATATGTCCCACTGTAACTTTTTCGGTAACTCCACTATGTCTCTTTCCAATAGCTTTAGTTGATTTTAGGTTGCATGATTTAATGAAATCCAAGGATCATGATATACCCAAGAGTCTGTTGTTTCATCAGTATATTAAGGAGAATTATTGTGATATGTTAAACATTTTTACTGATGCATTAAAAGATAATTTAATGGGAAATGTCAGGATGGCTATTTTTGTGCCTGAATTACAGGTAACAACAAAGAAATGTTTTACTATTTATCATTGTATACTGCAGAACTGGTCGCCATCATTTTGGGTTTACAGTGGGTGGAGGAAATCTGTCCTTGCAAAGTTATAATTTGTTCAGATTCTTTTTCAGTTCTGACTAGCCTTAAAACAGGTCATTCTAGCAGTAGGTCTGATTTTTTGCTGGAAGCTCTTCAAATCTCATTTTATATTCAAAGTATTGGCTTACATGTCTTCTTATGGGTCCATGCACAAAGAGTGTTGAGGGGAATGAGTGGGTTAATTGCTTGGCCAAAAAAGATGTTAAAAGTTCATCTGTGGATATAGACCTTACACTTAGCAAATCAGAAGCTAAAGGGTTGGTGAGACTAAGAATTAGGGGATTATGGCAAGACCTATGGGATAATGGGTATATAGAGAGACACCTTTACAGAATACATAAAACTGTTGGATTGATGGGAGAAGGGGGTAAGACAAGAAGGGAAGGAATTATATTGATTCAACTTAGAACTGGGCATACTATGCTTAATTATTCCTTGTATCTTGTTGGAAAACATCACTCTGGAGTGTGAGATGTTGTCATCATTATGAAGCAGTTAAACACATTCTTACCAGATTGAAAGAAAGCAAATGCAGCCTGCATTACTAGCTTTGGGAGTTGACAATTTTCATTTTAAAACCTTACTAGGTTATGGAAGTGATTTTAATTAACAATGTTGTCTTTCATTATTTCAAATCTTTAGGGCTTTTTGGGGTAATTTAGTTTTCAGGACATTTACCAGTGATAATAAACCTGATTCTGAACTGACAAAGAAATAGTAGGGGTTTTATTTTCCAACTCTCTACACCACACTCCAGTCCAGTTGCACCTTTAAGTTGGACTGACAAACACCATTAAAAGTCAAAAGGAGGAGGAGGTAAAGATGCAAACATGAGGAAATCTGCAGATGCTGGAAATTCAAGCAACACACACAAAATACTGGTGGAACGCAGCAGGCCAGGCAGCATCTATAGGAAGTAGAATTGACATTTCGGGCCGAGACCCTTCATCAGGACTAGCTGAAAGAAGAGATAGTAAGAGATATGAAAATGGCAGGGGAGGGGGAGATCCGAAATGATAGGAGAAGACAGGAGGGGGAGGGATGAAGCTAAGAGCTGGAAAATTGATTGGCAAAAGGGATAGGAGGCTGGAGAAGGGGAAGGATCATGGGACGGGAGGCCTAGGGAGAAAGAAAGGGGGAGGGGAGCACCAGAGGGAGATGAAGAGCAGACAAGGAGTGATTGTGAGAGGGAGAGAGAAAAAAAAGGGGGGAAAGGGAAAATAAATAAATAAGGGATGGGGTAAGAAGGGGAGGGGGCATTAACGAAAGTTAGAGAAATCAATGTTCATGCCATCAGGTTGGAGGCTACCTAGACGGTACCTAGTTCCTCCCCTGAGTGTGGCTTCATCTTGACAGTAGAGGAGGCCATGGATAGACATATCAGAATGGGAATGGGACGTGGAATTAAAATGTGTGGCCACTAGGAGATCCTGCTTTCTCTGGCGGACAGAGCGTAGGTGTTCCGCGAAACAGTCTCCCAGTCTGCGTCGGGTCTCACCAATATAAAGAGGGCCACACCAAGAGCACCGGACACCGTATATCGCACCAGCCGACTCACAGGTGATGTGTCGCCTCACCTGGGAGGACTGTCTGGGGCCCTGAATGGTGGTGAGAGAGGAAGTGTAAGGGCAGGTGTAACACTTGTTCCGCTTACAAGTGCCGGGAGGGAGATCGGTGGGAAGGGATGGGGGGTGGGGACGAATGGACTAGGAAGTCGCGCAGGGAGCGATCCCTGCGGAAAGCAGAAAGGGGGGAGGGAAAGATGTGCTTGGTGGTGGGATCCCGTTGGAGGTGGAAAAGATTCTTGACTGGTCAGAGCAGTTGGGGATGGGAGGAAGGGCTGAGAGGCAAATGGATCAGCCATGATGGTGCAGCAGACTCGATGGGCTAAATGGCATAATTCTGCGCCCCTATCTTATGGAAGGTAAACTCTTCATCGGAGATGAACTCACAACTATATTTTCGTTCCGAGTTCCCAATCCATGGATTTAGATATCTGGAGCTCGGCAGTGCTTGTGCATCAGCTCCCATTCTCTCCCCCTGAACTTCCAAACACTCCGTATGGCCTGGAGAAGAAAACGCTGGTAAAGGATTGCCACCCAAGGCTGCTCCTTTACCCAGAAATTCCCACGAACGAGACACCCATCTACCCGCCACTGTCCAGCGAAACGCATGCGCTACTGAGATGGCGCCATCGGCAGAAATCCCCGCGGGGCCCGGTATGGATCGCGGGGCTGAGAGAGAGGGGGACAGGGCTGGGACTGTTCCGGGATGCGGAACCACGGTGTTTCCGGAGCTCACAATAATTGTTGCTCAGTCACGATTCGGACACTGGTACCGATGAAGTGCCCGACCGGAGCCCAGTTCCTACCTGCTGCCGATTCTCCAAGCGCCTTTGTTCACCGTTCGCATGCGCGCTTAACTGGTTGCTACCCTTACGCATGCGCGCTTTCCCCCAACTGTCCGCTACCCTTACGCATGCGCGCTTTCCCCGCAACTGTCTGCTACCCTTAAGCACGAATTGTTTTCATATCCTTCCTGTAGTGAGGCAACCAGAACTGACCACAGTACTCCCAAGTGGGGTCTAACTAGGGTCCTATATAGCTGCAACATTACCTTTCGGCTCCTAAACTCAATCCCACAATTGATGAAGGCCAAGGCACGGTATGCCTTCTTAAACACAGCAGCAGCTTTGAGTGTCCAATGGACTCAGACTCCAAGATCCCACTGCCAAGAGTGTTACCATTAATACTAGATTCTGCCATCCTATTTGACCTACCAAAATGAACCACGTCACACTTATCTGGGTTGAACTCCATCTGCCACTTCTCAGCCCAGTTTTGCATCCTATCAATATCCCACTGTAACCTCTGACAGCCCTCCACACTATCCACAACACCTCCAACCTTTGTGTCATCAGCAAAATTACTAACCCACCTCTCTACTTCTTCATTCAGGTCATTTATAAAAATCATGAAGAGTAGGGGACCCAGAACAGATCCCTGGGGCACACCATTGGTCACTGGCCTCCATGTAGAATATGATCCATCTACAACCATTCTTTGCCTTCTGTAGGCAAGCCAGTTCTGGATACACAAAGCAATGTCCCCTTGGATCCCATGCCTCCTTACTTTCTCAATAAGCCTTGCATGGGGTACCTTATCAAATGCCTTGCTGAAATCCATATGGAATACATCTACTGCCCTACCTTCATCAATGTGTTTAGTCACATCCTCAAAAATTCAATCAGGTTTGTAAGGCACGACCTGCATTTGACAAAGTCATGCTGACTATTCCTAATCATATTATATATCTCCAAATGTTCATAGATCCTGCCTCTCAGGATCTTTTCCATCAACTTGTCAACCACTGACGTAAGACTCACTGGTTTATAATTTCCTGGGCCATCTCCACAACCTTTCTTGAATAAGGGAACAACATCCACAACCCTCCAATCTTCTGGAACCTCTCCCATCCCCATTGATGATGCAAAGATCATCGCCAGAGCCTCAGCAATCTTCACCCTCACATCCCACAGTAGCCTGGGGTACATCTCGTCCCGTCCCAGTGACTTATCCAACGTGATGCTTCCCAAAAGCTCCAGCACATTCTCTTTCTTAACATCTATATGCTCAAGCTTTTCAGCCAGCTGCAAGTCATTCCTACAATCACCAAGATTCTTCTCCGTAGTGAATACTGAAGCAAAGTATTCATTAAGTACCTCTGCTATCTCCTCCGGTTCCATACATACTTTTCCATTGTCACAATTGATTGGTCCTATTCTCTCTCATCTTATCCTCTTGCTTTTCATGTACTTGTAGAGTGCCTTGGGGTTCTCCTTAATCCTCTACACCAAGTGCTTCTCATGGCCCCTTCTGGCTCTCCTAATTTCCTTCTTGCTAGCCTTATAATCTTCTAGATCTCTATCATTAGCTAATTTTTGAACTGCTGGTAAGCTTTTCTTTTTTTCTTGACTAGATTTACAACAGCTTTTGTACACCACGGTCCCTGTACACTACCATCTTTTCCCTGTCTCACTGTAATGTACCTATGCAGAACTCCACACAAATATCCCCAGAACATTTGCCACATTTCTGCCATACATTTCCCTGAGAATGTCTATTCCCAATTTATGCTTCCAAGTTCCTACCTGATATCCTCATATTTCCCCTTACTCCAATTAAATGCTTTCCTAACTTGTCTGCTCCTATCCCTCTCCAATGCTATGGTAAAGGAGATAGAATTGTGATCACTATCTCCAAAATGCTCTCCTACTGAGAGATCTGACACCTGGCCAGGTTCATTTCCAAATACCAGATCAAGAACAGCCTCTCCTCTTGTAGGCTTATCTACATATTGTGTCAAGAACCCTTCCTGAACACTCCTAGCAAACTCCACGCCATCAAAACCCCTTGCTCTAGGGAGGTACCAATCAATATTTGGGAAATTAAAATTTCCCATCACAAAAACCCTGTTATTATTACTCTTTTCCAGAATCTGTCTCCCTATCTGCTCCTCGAGGACCCTGTTACTATTGGCTGGTCTATAAAAAACACCTAGTAGAGTTACTGACCCCTTCCTGTTCCTAACTTCCACCCACAGAGACTCCGTAGACAATCCCTCCATGAATTCCTCCTTTTCTGCAGCCGTGACACAATCTCTGATCAATGGTGCCAGACCCCCACCTCTTTTGCCTCCCTTCCATCCTTTCTGAAACATCTAATGCCTGGCACTTAAAGTAACCATTCTTGCCCCTGAGCCATCGGTCTCTGTAATGGCCACATCATAATTCCAAGTACTGATCCACGCTCTAAGCTCAACTGCTTTGTTTATATTTCTCCTTGCATTAAAATAGAAACATCTTAAACCATCAGTCTGAGCGCATCCCTTCTCTATCACCTGCCTACCCTCCTTCTCGCACTGTCTACAAGCTTTCTCTATTTGTGAGCCAACTTCCTCTTCCTCCAGCGCTTCAGTTTGGTTCCCAACCCCCAGCCGTTCTAGTTTAAACTCTCCCCAATAGCCTTAGCAAACCTCCGCGCCAGGAATTGGTCCCCCTGGAATTCAAGAGCAACCCGTCCTTTTAGTACAGGTCATGCCTGCCCAAAATGAGGTCCCAATGATCCAGAAATTTGAATCCCTGTCCCCTGCTCCAATCACTCAGCCACACATTTATCCTCCACCTCACTCTATTCCTATGCTCACTGTCACGTGGCATGGGCAGTAATCTCGAGATTACTACCTTTGAGGTCCTGCCTCTCAACTTCCTTCCTAACTCCCTGTAATCTGTTTTCAGGGCCTCCTCCCTTTTCCTACCTATGCCGTTGGTACCAATATGTACCACGACCTCTGGCTGTTCTCCTTCCCACTTCAGGATATCGTAGACGCAATCAGAAACATCCCAGACCCTGGCACCTGGGAGGCAAACAACCATCCGTGTTTCTTTCCTGCGTCCACAGAATCGCCTCTGACCCCCTAACTATAGAGTCCCCTATCACTACCTATGTCTTCCTTTCTCTACCCTCCTGAGCCACAGAGCCACTGTGCCGGAGGCGCAGCAACTGTTGCTTCCCCCAGGTATGCCATCTCCCCCAACAGTACTCAAACAGGAGTACTTATTGTCAAGGGGGTCTGCTGCTGGGGTTCTCTCTAGTCTCTGTCTCTTACCCTTCCCTCTCCTGACTGTTAGCCACTTGTCTGTCTCCCTGGGCCCCAGTGTAACTACCTGCCTATAGCTCCTACTTATCACCTCCTCACTCTCCCTGACCAGACAAAAGTCATCAAGCTGCATCTCCAGTTCCCAAACCCGGTCCCTAAGGAGCTGCAGCTCGACGCACCTGGTGCAGATGTGGCCATCCGGGAGGCTGGGAGTCTCCAGGACTTCCCACATCTCACACCCAGCACAGACCAATGGCCTCACACACATGCTTCCTGTCTCTAATCCTACACACGCAACCTACCTCGCCTTGACTTGTTATCGCCTAAGCCCTGATGAACCAAAGCCTTTCTACTCTTGTCTCCCTCTGCTCTGTCGCCCACCCATCTGCTACCCGAACTATAAAACCTTCTCGCTTTTAACCTCTCCTTGCTGTTCTTATGGGCTGATGTCCACACGCTTGCACAGTCGTGCCCCAGTCAAACCGCTGAAGAAGAAAAAAGCATGCCCTATGAGAATAGGTTGAGTGAACTCGGCCTTTTCTCCTTGGAGCAATGGAGGATGAGAGGTGACCTGATAGAGGTGTATAAGATAATGAGAGGCATTGATCATGTGGCTAGTCAGAGGCTTTTTCCCAAGGCTGAAATGGCTAACACGAGAGGGCACAGTTTTAAGGTGCTTGAAAGTAGGCACAGAGGAGATGTCAGGGGTATGTTTTTTATGTAGAGAATGGTGAGTGAACGGAATGGGCTGCCAGTGACAGTGGTGGGTGTCTCTGATTTCTCTGATCCTCCACACTGCCAAGAGTCTTACCTTTAATACCAGATTCTGCCTTCTAATTTAACCTACCAAAATGAACCACTTCACACTTATCTGGGTTGAACTACATGTGCTGCTTCTCAGCCCCATTCTGCACCCTATCAATGTCTTGCTGTAATCTCAAAGAACTCTCCTCAACCTTTGTGTCATCAGCAAAATTACTAACCCACCCTTCTACTTCTTCATCTAGATCCTTTATAAAAATCACAAAGAGTAGGGGTCGTAGAACAGATCCCTGCAGAACACCACTGGTCACTGACCTCCATGTGGAACACAAACCATCTACAACCATCCTTTGAGTTCTGTGAGCAAGCCAATTCTGGATCTACTAAGCAAGGTTTCCTTAGATCCCATGCCTCCCTCCTTTCTGAATGAGCCTTTCATGGGGAACCTTATCAAATGCCTTACTTAAATCCATATATACTACATCCACAGCTCTACCTTCATCAATGTGTTTTGTTCCATCCTTGAAGAATTAAATCAGGCTCGTAAGGTATGACCTGCCCTTGACAAAGCCATGCTATCCCTAATCAGATTATATCTCTCCAAATGTTCATAAATCCTGCCTCTCGGGATCTTCCGCAATAACTTACCCACCACTGAAATAAGACTCACTGTTCTATAATTTCTTGGGTTATCTCTACTCCCTATCTTGAACAAGGAAACAACATTTGCAACCTCCAGTCCTTCTCATGTCCCTATTGATGATGCAAAGATCATCACAAGAGGCTCAGCAATCTCCTCCCTAGCTTCCCACCAGTAGCCTGTGCTATATCTCATTCATATCTAACTCAACGCTTTTCAAAAGCTCCAATACATTCTCTTTCTTAATGTCTATATGTTCAAGTGCATGTCCATTGTAAGTCATCCCCACAGTTGCCAAAGTCCTTTTCCCTGGTGAATACTGAAGCAAAGTATTCATTAAGTACCTCCGCTACCTCCTCTGACTTCATGCACACATTTCCACTATCATATCTGATTGTTCCTATTCGCACAGTGCTCATCCTCTTGCTCTTCACATACCTGTAGAATTCCTTGGGGTTTTCCTTAACCCTGCTTGCTGAGACCTTCTCATGGCCCCTTCTAGCTCTCCTAATTTCATTCTTAAGCTCCTTCCTGGCAATCTTGTAATTTCTAGAACTCTATCTGTATCTAGTTTCTTGAACCTTTCATAAGCTTTTCTTCTTAACTAGATTTTCCACATCCTTTGTACACCATGATTCTTTTACCTTACCATCCTTTCCCTGCCTCAATGGACATTCCTATGCAGAATGCCATGCAAATGTTCCCTGAACATTTGCCACATTTCTGCTTTGCTTTTCCCTGGGAACATCTGCTCCTAATTTATGCTCTCAAGTTCCTGCCTAATAGTATCATATTCCCCCTACCCTAACTGAATGTTTTCCCAAATTGTCTGCTCCTATCCTTCTCCAGTACTGTGGTAAAGGAGACAGAGTTGCGATCACTATCCCCAAAATGCTGTCCTACTGAGAGATCTGACACCTGACCAGGTTCATTTCCCAATACCAGATCAAGTACAGCCTCTCCTATAGTTGGCTTATCTACATATGGCATCAGGAAATTGTGCTGAGTACACTAACCAAGTCCACCTCATCTAAACCCCTTACTCTAAAGAGATGCCAGTCAATATTAGTTAATTCCTCCCATCACAGCAACCCTGTTATTACTGCACCATTCCAAAATCTCTCTCCCTATTTGCTTCTTGATGTCACTGTTACTATTAGGGAAGGGGGGTCTATAAATAACACCCAGTAGAGTTAGTACCCCTTCCTGTTTCTGACTTCCACTCACACTGACTCAGTAGATAAACCTTCCATGACTTCCTCCTTTTCTGCAGCTGTGATGCTGTCCCTGATAAGCAATGCCACCCCCCCCCCCCCCCCACTTCTTTTGCCTCTGTCCCTGTCCTTTCATAAACATCTAAAGCCTGGGACACTCAGCAGCCATTCCTGCCCCTGAGACATCCAAGAGTCTATAATGGCCACAACGTCATAGTTCTACATATTGATTCATGCTCTGAGTTCATCCGCTTTGCTTATGATACACCTTGCATTAAAAAAGACACTTCTCAAACCATCAGGCTGAAAGTATCTTTGCTCTATCATATGATTTTCTCTATGATATGATTGGAGTCACCCTGAAATTTGAGAAGGAGAAGCTAAAGTCAGATGTATCAGTGTTACAGTGAATTAAAGCGTATTACAGAGGCATGAGAGAGGAGTTGGCCAGAATTAATTTCAAAAGAACACTGGCAAGGATGATGGCAGAACAGCAATGGCTAGAATCTCTTGTGTAGCTGGATCCTGGCTTTCCTGTCAGATCACTGGCAGGTGGTAAGAGTGGGCTCCCTCACCTCTGACCCTCAGGACCGTATCCTAAGCCCCCTCCTTTACTCTCTGTATGCCCATGACTGTGTTGCCACCCACAGCTCCAATCTGCTAATTAAATCTGCTGACGATACTACACTGATTGGCCTAATCTCAAATAATAATGAGGCAGCCGACAGAGAAGAAGTCATCACCCTGATACAGTGGTGTCAAGAAAACAACCACTCCCTCAATGTCACAAAAACAAAGAAGCTGGTTGTGGACTACAGGAGGAATGGAGACAGGCTGATCGCTATTGACATCAATGGATCTGGAGTTGAGGGGGTGAACAGCTTTAAGTTCCTTGGTATACACATTACCAAGGATCTCACGTGGTCTGTACATACCGGCTGTGTGGTGAAAAAAGCACAACAGTGCCTCTTTCACCTCAGACAGTTGAAGAAGTTTGGTATGGGCCCCCAAATCCTAAGAACTTTCTACAGGGGCACAATTGAGGGCATCCTGACTGGCTGCATCACTGCCTGATATGGGAACTGTAATTCCCTCAATCGCAGGACTCACAGAGAGTGGTGTGGACAGCCCAGCACATCTGTAGATGTGAACCTCCCATTATTCAGGACACTGATAAAGACAGGTGTGTAAAAAGGGTCCAAAGAATCATTGGGGACCTAAATCACCCCAACCACAAACTGTTCCAGCCGCTACCATCCGGGAAATGGTACCACAGCATAAAAGCCAGGACCTACAGGCTCAGGGACAGCTTCTTCCACCAGGCCATCAGACTGATTAATTCACACTGATACAATTGTATTTCTATGCTATATTGACCGTCCTGTTGTACATACTATTTATTATAAATTGCACATTTAGATGGAGACTTAAAGTAAAGATTTTTACTCCTCATGTATATAAAGGACTTAAGTAATAAAGTCAATTCAATTCAATTCAATTCTGGAGGTAGTTCAGAAGACAGAGGATACATACATCCTAAAGGAGAAGAAATATTCTCAAGGCAAGATGACACATCATGACTAACAAGTCAAAGCCAATGTAAAAGCCAAAGAGCAAAAATCAGTGGGAAGTTTAAGGATTGGGAACCTTTTAAAAACCAACAGAAGCAACATCTGTTAAAAAGAAAAAGATGGAATACAAAAGTAAGCTAGCCAATAATACTAAAGAGGATAATAAAAGTTTCTTCAGATACATAAAGTATAAAAGAGGGGCGAGAGTGGAAACTGAACTGCTGGAAAACGGTGCTGGAGAGGTAGTAATGGTAGACAAGGAAATGGCAGACTAACTGAACGAAGTATTTTCCATCAGTCTTCACTGTGGAAGATACTGCCAGTGTGGTGGAAGTTCCATGATGTCAGGGGTCAGAAGTGTGTGAAGTTGCCATTACTAGGGAGAAGGTGCTTGGGAAATTGAAGGTCTGAAGGTGTAGATAAGTCACCTCGACCAGATATTGCACACCCTAGCATTCTGAAAGAGGTAGCTGAAGAGACTGTGGAATCATTAGTAATGATCAATCAAGAATCACTAGATTCTGGAATGTTTCAGGAACATTGGGAAATTGCAAATGTTACTCCACTCTTCAAGAAGGGAGAGAGGCAGGAAGAAGGAAATTATAGGCCAGTTAGTCTGTCCTTAGTGGTTAGGAAGGTGTTGGAGTCAATTGTTAATGATGTGATTTTGAGGTACATGGAGGCACATGATAAAATAGGCCATTCCTATTGTCAAGGGAATATCTTGCCTGACAACAACAAGCAGAATAGAGAAAGTAGAATCGGTTGATGTTGTGTACTTGGATTTTCAGAAGGCCTTTGACAAGGTGCTTAACAAGTTATGAAACCATGGTATTACAGGAAAGATACTAGCATGGATAAAGCAGTGGCTAATTGGCAGGAGGCAAAGAGTGGGAATGAAGGGAACTTTTTCTGGTTTGCTGCTGGTGACTAATGTTCTACAGAGGTCTGTGTTGGGACCAAATCTTTTTACACTATATGTCAATGATTTAGCTGATGGAATTGATTGCTAAGTTTGCAGACGATATGAAGACAGGTGGAGGGGCAAGTAGTTTTGAGGAAAAAGGGGCTACAGAAAGACAGACAGATTAGGAGAATGAGCAAAAAGGTGGCAGATGGAATACAATAGAGGGAAATGTATGGTTGAATAAATGAAAGGATTGACAATTTTCTAAATGGAGAGAAAGTACAAAAAAAACTGAGGTGCAAAAGGATGTGGAATTCCTTGTGCAGGGTTCTCTAAATGTTAATTTGCAGGTTGAGTCTGTGGTGAGGAAGGTAAATGCAATGTTAGCATTCATTTCAAAAGGACAAGAATGTAAAAGTAAGGATGTAATGTTAAGGCTTCATAAGGCACTGGTGAGGCCTCAATTGGAGTATTGTGAATAGTTTTGGCCCTCCTTGTCTTAGAAAGTATGTGCTGAAACTGGAGAGGGTTCAAAGGAGATTTACAAAAATTATTCTAGGATTGAACAGATCGTCATATGAAGAGAGTTTGATGGCTCTGAGTCTATATGTATTCACTAGAATTTAGAAGATTGAGAGGGTGACCTAACTGAAATCTTCAAATGGGGAAAGGACTTGATAGAGTTGGTGTAGAGAAGATGCTTTCTGTGGTGGGAGAGTCTAAGACAAGAAGACACAGCCTCAGAACAGAGGGCATGAATGAAGATGAGGAGGAATTTCTTTAGTCAGAGAGTGCCAAATCTGTAGAATTCATTGCCACAGGCAATATATTTAATGCAGAGGTTGATAGACTCTTGATTAGTCAGGGATTGAAGGGATACAGGGGTAAGACAGAAGATTGAGGCTGAGAGGGAAAATAGGTCAACTATGATGAAATGTCAGAGCAGACTTAATGGGGCAAATAGCCAAATTCTGCTCCTAGATCTTATGGTATTATGCATACTGTTGAATGGAGGGATTGACCTGGCAGAGCAAGGTCACAGTGGTTAGGTCTCTGGTATGGAGTCTGGCTCTGTGGCTCAGAAGGGAAAGGTGGAGTAGAGGTGAACTGTGGTGATAGTTACTTAGGGGAACAGAAAGGAGGTTCTGTGGATGAGGACAGGATTGCAGGATGATTCCTGGCGTAACTGTCCAGGAATCTCAGAACGAGTCCACAGCATTTTTAAGTGGGGGGTGGGCAGGCAATGACATAGGTTGGAATAGGGATGGGGTTCTGCAAAGTGAGATTGGGGATTTTGGTGCTAAGTTACAGAACAGGACCTCAAGGGTTGTGATGTCAGGATTTCTAGCAGTGCATCATGTTACTGAGGCCAGAAGTAGGAAGATGGCTAAGAAGTTGTTGTAGGAGGGAGGGCGAAACAGATCAAAAAAGCTTCAAAGTCAATTCTCAGCTCAGATGGAACCTTCAACACCCACTGCCCCAGTAGCACCCGTGGTAACAGAGGGAGTTCAGGAGACAAAAGAACCTGGGGTGCCTGTGTAATATGGTATTCTACCCCTTTTGAAGTGGCCCAATTGAGCGCTATAGCTGTGAATATACCAAAGTTCAGACTGGGAAACAATCCTCGGTAACTTTTCCGGCACATTCAACAGCACAGGATAATTCATGGTTCAGATGAAGCAGAGGAGCATAAGTTAACCCTTCTGTGTCTAACTTCAGTGTTACACTCAGCCCTGCCAGAGGAACAGGCAAAAGGCCAAAGGACAATGGGCTTTCAGCCGCAGTGTAGGCTTTGTTTTCCATTTGAGAATTTTAGTTAACAGCCCTGTTTGGCCTAGCACTTATTGTTTTATTTTCCTTTTAACAGTGATTGCATTAAAGTCTGTGAACTATCGACCCACTTCACTGTCTCTCACTCTGCATTTGGGTAATGTCTGAACTGGCTGACAGCAAGTCTCGAGCACGTAATGATGGACCCAGCAAAGAGAGAGAACAGCTGACTTTGGCCATGAGATTCATTGGTCAGAGTGATTCGTTGAGGCAACAATGTTCCATTGGAATTCCTATGTATAAACTCTTGTTTCTGTCTCCATCGTGACAGAAGGAGCTTGCTAAGTAATGGGCCCAACAAAGTTTGAACAGTAACGATTTGACATTGGTAGTTTGAGGAGAGGGTGCCTTCCATTCTCAGTGCATGTCCTGACTCTACATTCCGAGAGTCCTAAGTCTACATACTGAGCTTCTCTAGTCTACATTGAGTTTCTCCGGTATCCATTCCAAGGGTTTCAAGTCACAAGTACCCAGGTTCCCAGCTTTGTGGTTCCATAACTCAAGTCTGCATAACAAATGAGCGCTTCAAGCAAGCTTATCAATTGATTCAACAAATCATCAATCAAGTCAACAGTGTAAATTCTGGAAGAGCCCTATTTCACAAGCTGATCCCTGGCTGGATTGTGCCAATACACAAGTAAAGTAACCCTATCAAGAGTATTTTTAACCCCTTGATGAAGGTCATGGTACAGACTGGCAAAAATTGTACTTTCATGTAGCAGATTAAACAGATCTAGAGAACCAGCTAGCTTAGTGATGGAAGAAACCTGTCTATGCTGCCTTGATCTGTAAAATTGAGAGTATATCCTAATTGCCTCTGGAAAAATTGTGAAAGCTAAAACATTGAGAGCAAGATTTGAAAAGGTTCCTTCTCTAGTTTTTGTTTCATGGTTTCAAGGCCTCCCAAGGACTTTTCTCTCTGTTTCCCATGTTTTCTTTTTCTAATTGTTTCCAAGGCTTATTCAATATGTTTAGAGTTTTTCAATGTCCTCCCCCATCTCAAGGATTCCCAACCCTCCCTCTCAGCCCCTTGTGTTTTTGATCTCACTCAAGGTTCCCTGGTCACTCAGTCTGTTGGAGTTCACAGGTCTCAGTTTCTCAGGATCCCCAAGTCTCCCTGCCTCTCGAGTTCCCCATGTCTCCCTTTCAAATTCCCCAGGTATCTCGAGTCATCCCTGAATCTTGAGTTTTCAGATCTTCCTGGGCCATCAGGTGCCAGTTAAAAGGGAGGGGGGTCATGTAGTAACTTCTTCAGGCCTGTGCAGGGCATCAGAGCATTGAGCTCTGAAGTTTTTGGACCACCTGAATTGGTTAATTGTTGCTTAAACAACAGTTATTAATGGTTTGAGAGTTCTTTATGTTTTTCTCGAGCGAATTGCCTTTGTAATGGAGTTTCCTGGTTCTTTCTGTTTAACTTTGTTAATTTTATTTTGATAGGTTCAGGGATTCTGTATTTGTTCTATTCTTGCCCGATTAGCTTCAGTCAAAAGAATTTTGAGAATTTGTCTGATGGTGACACCTTGGTCAAGCTACAGTACCTCTGTATAAGCTCCTGTTTCTGTCTCTACATGGAAGTCTTTTGCTCTGATATTTTATCTTTCTCCCCATTTAGATAATAGTCTGTGTTATTGTTCCTTTTACCAAAATGTATTTCCCAATATTTCCCAACACTGTATTCCATCTGCCACTTTTTTGCCCATTCTTCCAATTTGTCTAAGTTCTACTATAACCTCATGTGAGACACCTTATCAAACGCCTTCAGAAAATTCAAGTAAATGACATTTACTGCCTCTCCTTTGTCCACGCTGCTTGCTACTTCCTCGAAGAACTCTTAACAAATTGTCAGGCAAGATTCTCCTTTATAGAAACCATGCTGACTTTGACTTATTTTATTAGTGCTCTTCAAGTACCTTGAAACCTCATCCTCAATTATAGACTCCAACACTTTCCTAACCACTGAGGTTAAGCTAACTGGCCTATAATTTGCTTTATTTTGCCTTTCCCCCCTTCTTAAAGAGTGGAGTAACATTTGCAATCTTTGAGTCCATGCCAGAATCAAGTGATTATTGACAGATCATGACCAATGCGTCCATAACACCGTAAGACATATGAGCGGAATTAGGCCATCTGGCCCATCGAGTCTGCTCCACCATTCAATCATGGCTGATCTTTTTTTCTCCTCCCAACCTTCTCCCCATAACTTTTGATGCCATGACCAATCAAGAACCTATCAATTTCTGCCTTGACTACACCCAATGACCTGGCCTCCACAGCTGCATGTGGTAATAAATTCCACAAATTCACCACCCTTTGGCTAAAGAAATTTCTCTGCACCTCTGTTTTGAAAGGGCACCCCTCTATCCTGAGGCTGTGCCCTCTTGTCCAAGACTCTCCCACCATGGGAAACATCTATTCCACATCTACTCTGTCTAGGCCTTTCAACATTCGAAAGGTTTCAATGAGATTCCCCCCATCATCCTTCTGAATTCCAGAGAGTACAGACCCAGAGCCATCAAACGTTCCTCATATGACAACCCTTTCATTCCTGGAATCATCCTTGTGAACCTCCTCTGGACCCTCTCCAATGCCAGCACATCTTTTCTAAGATGAGGGGCCCAAAACTGTTCACAATACTCAAGGTAAGGCCTCACCAATGCCTTATAAAGCTTCAACATCACATCCTTGCTCTTGGATTCTGGACCTCTTGAAATGAATGCTAACATGGCATTTGCCTTCCTCACCACCAACTCAACCTCTTGTCCTAGACTCCCCTACCATGGGAAAAAAACTTTTCCATATCTAATCTTTCAGGCCTTTTATCATTCAGAATGTTTCTATGAGATTCCCCCCTCATTCTCCTGAACTCCAGGGAATACAACCAAAGAGCTGCCAGACGTTCCTCACACGGTAAACCTTTCATTCCTGGAATCATTTTCGTGAATCTTCTCTAAACCCTCTCCAATATTAGCATATGCTTTCTAAAATAAGGAACACAAAACTGCACACAATACTCCAAGTGTGGTCTCAGGAGTGCCTTATAGAGCCTCAACATCACATCCCTGTTCTTATATTCTATACCTCTAGAAAAGAATGCCAACATTTCATTTGCCTTCTTTATCACTGACTCAACCTGGAGGTTAACCTTTAGGGTATCCTGCACAATGACTCCCAAGTCCCATTGCATTTCTCCATTTTGAATTCTCTTCCCATCTAAATAATAGCCTGCTCATTTACTTCTTCCACCAAAGTGTATGACCATTGTATATCATTTGCCACTTCATTGCCCATTCCCCTAAACTATCCAAGTCTCTGTGCAGGCTCTCCGTTTCCTCAACACTACCTGCTCCTCCACCTATCTTTATATCATCGGCAAATTTAGCCACAAATCCATTAATCCCATAGTCCAAATCACTTACATACATCGTAAAAAGTAGTGGTCCCAACACCAACCCCTGTGAAACTCCACTGGCAACCGGCAGCCAACCAGAATAGGATCCCTTTATTCCCACTCTCTGTTTTCTGCTGATCAGCTAATGCTCCACCCATGCTAGTAACTTCCCTGTAATTCCATGGGCTCTTATCTTGCTAAGCAGCCTCATGTGCTGCAGCTTGTCAAAAGCCTTCTGAAAATCCAAGTACACCACATCTACTACATCTCCTTTGTTTACCCTGATTGTTAGTCAGGCAGGACTTTCCTTTCAGGAAACCATGCTGGCTTTCACCTATCTTGTAATGTGCCCCCAGGTACTCTGTAATCTCATCCCTAACTATCGATTCCAACAGCTTTCCAACCACTGATGTCAGACTAACAGGTTTGAAGTTTCCTTTCTGCTGCCTCCCACCCTTCTTAAATAACAGAGTAACATTTGCAATTTTCCAGACATCCGGTACAATGCCAGAATCTATTGATTCTTGAAAGATTACCGATAATGCCTCTGTAATCACTCCAGCTACTTCCTTCAGAACCTTCAAAGGGTACATTCCATGATGTCCAGTAGATTTATCCATCATCAGACCTAAGATTCCTGAGAACCTTGTCAGCTGTAATTTTCACTGCTTAACCTACATACTTAAATCATATACTTAACTTCCCTGACATTCTTGAATGTTCACTATACTGCAGATTTCTTCCACTGTGAAGACTGATGCAAAATATACATTCAGTTCCTCTGCCATCTCTGCGTCTCTCATTACAATATCTCCAGCGTCATTTGCTATTGGTCCTATTATCTACCCTCAACTCTCTTTTACCCCTTATATGCTTAAAAAAGCTTTTATTATCTTCTTTGATTTTAGTTGCCAGCTTCCTTTCAGAATTCATCTTTTCCTTCCTAATGACCTTTTTTGTTTCCTTCTGCAAGTTTTAAAAAGCTTCCCAATCCTTTATCTTCCTACTGGCTTTGGCTTCCTTGTATGTCCTCTCTTTTGCTTTTACTTTGACTCTGACTTCACTTGTCAGCCATGGTAGTGTCTGTCTCCCATCCAAGAATTTCTTCTTATTTGGAATATATCTGTCTTGCACTTCCCTCATTTTTCACAGGAACTCCAGCCATTGCTGCTCTGCTGTCCTTCCTGCTAGTGTCCCTTTCCAGTCAACCTTGGCCAGTTCTCCTCTCATGTCATTGTAATTTCCTTTATTCCATTGAAATACCAACACCTTGGGATTTAGTTTCTCCTTCTCAAATTTCAAAGTGAACTCAGGAACAGCTTCTTCCCCTCTGCCATCCAATTCCCAAATAGACGTTGAATCTTTGGACTCTACCTCACTTTTTTAATATACAGTATTTCTGTTTTTGCACATTTTTAAAATCTATTCAATATACGTAATTGATTTACCTGTTTATTTATTATTATTATTTCTCTTTCTGCTAGATGATGTATTGCATTGGACTGCTGCTGCTGCTGCTAACAAATTCACAGCACATGCTGATGATAATAAACCTGATTCTGATTCATATTGTGACTACTGTTCCCTAAGGGTTCCCTAACCTTAAGCTCTCTTATCACCTCCGGATCAGTGCACAGAAGGTAGCTGTTCCAGGTCAAATTTAAACAATAGCTGAAATCTTCTTTCTTTTTTTTCAAAATATCCTGCTCTTCCTCTCCATCACTTGAAATCATTCCAATATTATGTTTCTTTTTCAATTTTCCAGATCTGGAATTCCAGATCAGATTCCAGAAAATGGTGAAAATGGTGTTGGGTAGACTGATGTGACTGAAGGCTGATAAATCC
Organism: Hemitrygon akajei; assembly: GCF_048418815.1. Lineage (NCBI taxonomy): Eukaryota > Metazoa > Chordata > Chondrichthyes > Myliobatiformes > Dasyatidae > Hemitrygon > Hemitrygon akajei. The sequence continues at coordinate 44,532,049 of NC_133148.1, forward strand.
ATAGGGCCTGATGGTCTGCATCCTAGGGTGTTTAAGGAGGTGGCTCTAGAAATCATGGACGCATTGGTAATCATTTTCCAATGTTCTATAGATTCAGGATCAGTTCCTGAGGATTGGGGGGTAGCTAATGTTATCCCACTTTTTAAAAAAGGAGGGAGAGAGAAAACAGGGAATTATAGACCAATTAGCCTGACATCAGTGGTGGGGAAGATGCTGGAGTCAATTATAAAAGATGAAATAATGGCACATTTGGATAGCAGTAGCAGGATCAGTCTGAGTCAGCATGGATTTACGAAGAGGAAATCATGCTTGACAAATCTGCAATTTTTTGAGGATGTAACTATGAAAATGGTCAAGGGAGAGCCAGTGGATGTGGTAAATACAAAGTACACTGCAGATGCTGTGGTCAAATCAAGACATACAAAAAAGCTGGTTGAACTCAGCACGTCGGGCAGCATCCGTTGAAAGAAGCAGTCAACGTTGACTGCTTCTTTCAATGGATGCTGCCTGACCTGCTGAGTTCATCCAGCTTTTTTGTACAGTGGATGTAGTGTACCTGGACTTTCAGAAAGCCTTTGATAAGGTCCCACTTAGGAGATTAGTGGGCAAAATTAGAGCACATGGTATTGGGGGTAGGGTACTGACATGGACAGTAAATTGGTTGGCAGACAGGAAACAAAGAGTAGGGATTAACAGGTCCTTTTCAGAATGGCAAGTGGGATACCGCAAGGCTCGGTGCTGGGACTGCAGCTATTTACAATATACATTAATGATTTAGATGAAGGGATTAAAAGTAACATTAGTAAATTTGCAGATGACACAAAGCTGGGTGGCAGTGTGAAATATGAGGAGGATGTTAGGAGAATGCAGGGTGACTTGGACCGGTTGGGTGAGTGGGCAGATGCATGGAAGATGCAGTTTAATGTAGATAAATGTAAGGTTATCCACTTTCGTGGCAAGAACAGGAAGGCAGATTGGTGAATGGTGTCAAGTTAGGAAAAGGGGAAGTACAACCAGATCTAGGTGTCCTTGTTCATCAGTCACTGAAAGTAAGCATGCAGGTACAGCAGGCAATGAAGAATGCTAATGGCATATTGGCCTTCATAATAGGGGAAGTTGAGTATAGGAGCAAAGAGGTCCTTCTGCAGTTGTACAGGGTCCTGCTGAGACCACACCTGGAGTATTGTGTTCAGTTTTGGTCTCCAAATTTGAGAAAGGACATTCTTGCTATTGAGGGAGTGCAGCGAAGGTTCACGAGGTTAATTCCCAGGATGGCAGGACTGTCATATGTTGAAAGGTTGGAGCGACTGGGCTTGTATACACTGGAATTTAGAAGGATGAGAGGGGATCTGATTGAAACATGTAAGATTATTAAGGGATTGGACACTCTACAGGCAGGAAACATGTTCCCGATGTTGAGGGAGTCCAGAACCAGAGGCCACAGTTTAAGAATAAGGGGTAGGCCATTTAGAACGGAGTTGAGGAAAAACTTCTTCACCCAGAGAATTGTGGATCTATGGAATGCTCTGCCTCAGAAGGCAGTGGAGGCCAATTTTCTGGATGCTTTCAAGAAAGAGTTAGATAGAGCTCTTAAAGATAGCGGAGTCAAGGGATATGAGGAGAAGGCAGGAATGGGATACTGATTGTGGATAACCAGCCATGATCACATTGAATGGCAGTGCTGGCTCAAAGGGCTGAATGGCCTACTCCTGCTCTATCGTCTGTCTAGATTCAACTTCATTCCAATCTCCTCCCACAAACCCACACTAACCCAAACCTTCCTTCTCCAGATCCTCCCCTCTTCTGGAACCTACACTATTTCCCAACATTCCCACACCATTCACAGCACCACCAACTGCCACTGCTCCAATCTCCAGCCAAGCAGAAAACCACAGCCAAGGCAATCTAAAAACCCAACCATTCCCCATCCCCATTTCCCTCTCACCTTACCTGCCCATTACCTCCCCGGTGCTCCTTCCCTTACCTTTCTTCCATGGTCTTCTACCCTCTCCTATTAGATTCCCCCTTCACCAGTCCTATATCCCTTTCACCAATCAGCTTCCCAGTTTTTCACTTCACCCCTTCCCAACCCTTCCGGTTTCACCTATCACCTACTTCCCCTCCTTCTAGCTCTAACTTCTCATCTTATTTTCCAGTCCTACTCAGAGATGTCGACTCGAAATGTCGACTGTTTACACTTTCCATAGTTGTTGCCTGCCCTGCTGTTCTTCCAGTACTTTGTGCGCGTTACCCTGAATTGCCACATCAGCAGATTTTCCAGCGTTTGATCAAACGCACATGCGTCGGAATCACAGCCATATCCCGGATATCATGCATGCTCAGGAGGATCGGCTGCAGGTAGGAGCATGGCTCCAGCTGCAATATCATGGCGTCGGCGTCTGAACCGAGACTACTATGAGCTCCGGACACGCCGTGGCTCTGCACACCAGGACAGTCCCGGTTCTTTCTCTCGTTCTCAGCCCACGATCCATACCGGGTCCTGGGAGCTTTCTACTGATGACTTTTCTGAATTGAATTTGAATTGACATTACTTACATCCTTCACATGAGGAGTAAAAATCTTTTCATCTCCGTCTAAATGTGCAATTTATAGTAATTTATAATTAATATTATGTACAACATGGTAGTCAATAGTTAGAAATACAGTTGTGTCAGCTTGAATTAATCAGTCTGATGGCCTGGTGGAAGAAGCTGTCTCGGAGCCCGTAGGTCCTGGCTTTTATGCCATGGTACTGTTTCCCGGATGGTAGCAACTGGAACAGTTTGTGGTTGGGGTGACTCAGGTCCCCAATGATCCTTCGGGCCCTTTTACACAACTGTCTTTGTAAATGTCCTGAATTGTGGGAAGTTGATATCTACAGATGCGCCAAGCTGTCTGCACTACTCTCCGCAGAGTCCTGCAATTGAAGGAAGTACAGTTCTCATAGTAGGCAGTGATGCAGTCAGTCAGGATGCTCTCAATTCTGTCCCGAGAGAAAGTTCTTAGGATTTGGGGGGGGCCACACCAAACTTCTTCTACTGTTATGCTTTTTCACCACACAGTCTGTCTGTACAGATCATGTGAAATCCTTGGTGATGTTTATGGCCAGGAGCTTGAAGCTGTTTACCCTTTCAACCCCAGATCCATTGATGTCAATAGGGGTTAGCCTGTCTCCATTCCTCCTGTAGTCTACAAGCAGCTCCTTTGTTTTTGCAACATTGAGGGAGAGGTTGTTTTCTTGACACCACCGTGTCTGGGTGATGACTTCTTCTCTGTAACTGCCTCATTATCATTTGAGATTAGGCCAATCAGTGTCATGTCAGCAAATTTAATTAGCAGATTGGAGCTGTGGGTGGCGACACAGTCATGGGTATACAGAGAGTAAAGGAGGGGTCTTAGTACACAGCCCTGAGCCATTTCGTCAGTGCATGCGCATCACATCCTTGGGTGACAGATAAATGGTTTTTTTGTTTGTGCGGATTTCTGGAGTAACAGTAGGCCATGGGTGACACTCCCAGCGCTCTCCCCTGCATGTCCTTAGGATGTTTGGAAGGACAGGCAGAGGAAATGGGAGCCAATGCAACCCCCACACACTGCTGAGCTCCAGCTATCTAAATCCAAGCATTAGGAACTCGGAGCAAAAATATAATTCCCAGTTAAACTCAGATGAAGAGTCTACGTTCCAGTAAATGAAAATGACAACTAGTGCTGCATGGGGGAAAAAGAAGGGTATCCTTCCATCAGCTTTAATTCTTGAGGAAATCACCTTTGTTCCACCTCCTCTTGTTCTGGACCTTTCTACTTGTGAGGACACATTTTGTACCATTCTCTCTGGCTACATAATGATAACAAACACCTGTGTCTTGGGTAACAAGTGACCTATAGCTTTCACATCACAAGAGTACCCCACACTAATCTGAAAGATTACTGCCCTCCCCCCATTATATTCATTGGCATTGCCATTGGTGAGTTCTCCACTGCCAGTCACCTGGGGGAGGGATCAGAGTGATTAGAAAATCTCCTGGATCAGACATGTGATGACAAGTGTTCTTTGTAGCACTGTGGCACATGACCAGAACTTGTAGTAATACTAATGGAGAAAGACAAACTGAGCCAAATCACAGATTGATGAAGGGCAGAAATGGCTCATTCTGATACAGACAGGGATATAGTCAGAGAATTTGATGGTCAGTCAGGTTGCCCGATCTGTGGCCAGTTAGAAGATGAGGAGTTTCTCCAACTTGAGTGGAACTTTGTAACAATGTGATGGCAGAGCTCACCACAGACTAAAATTTCACCTGAAATATTATCTTTCACCCACTGATGTTTTTTGTAAATATTTTTACAGGTTAGAAACAGCAGAAAATTTGTGTATGAGAATCTCAAACACAACAACACGTCAGTTTTGCTGTCTCTGACCGGATATTTAAGGAGTGACCAAATATTTCCTTTGCAACACTAATATATCTGTTGTTGATCGTTGGAGATGAAGAATTATCTCATCCCAGCTGTAAACGTGCTTTTTGTCTGAAATGATGTTTTGTGTTGTAACGCAGTGTAATCCACTGGAAGCAGGGTGCTAAGTGTGGTGAACTACATATACCTGTCTGGACACGCCCCCCCTGCTGACTGCTCCTGTGGCTCCTCCCACAGACCCCTATATAAAGGCGATTGGAGGTACTGCTCCTCCCTCAATCTCCAGGATGTTGTGTGATGGTCTCTTGCTGCTGATAGTGCTCTCTCTTCCAGCTAATAAAAGCCTATCTCTCGCCTCATGTCTCCGAGAGTTATTGATGGTGCATCAATTTTAATAGCTGGAATTTTAAAACATGGAGAGTATTTTACATCCGGAAAAAATGGACATTGATCCTCAAGCTCCAGAAGCCTTTGAACTCTGGCTTGCATGCTTCCAATCATACCTGGAAGAGATTCCCGTGACTAAGCCTGCTATCATGCACAAAATCCTCCTCTCCAATGTCAGTCCGAGGGTATATTCCCTCATCAGAGACCTGCCGACCTACCAAGGGGCACTGGATGCCCTCAAAAGACAGTACCTGCAGCCGGTGAACACCGTCTAAGCAAGACATTGCTTAGCGACGCGGCAGCAGCGGGCCAGAGAGTCGAGAGCTGAGTTTGTCCGAGCCCTACAGACACTCATGCGGGCCTGCGACTGCAGGGGACTGACGGCGGAACAGCATGCGGAGCTCCTGGTACGAGACACCTTCGTTACGGGGATCAGGTCAGTGTATGTGCGCCAGCGGCTGCTGGAAAACGCCAGTCTTACCTTACGCTCGACGATCGAGCTGGCCAACACGCTGGAGGCTGCTCTGCACAACGCTGATGCTGTCCAGCCGCGCGATCTCCCGCCGGCCCCGTGGATGCTGCAGACCCCGCCACCCGGCCAATTGACCTCAGCTGCTGCCACTCATGAGTCCGTGAACTCCCCGCAACCCTCCAGCGAATTGACCACAGCTGCTGCCAGTTGCAAGTCCGTGCAGTGGTACTTCTGCGGACTCGAAAAGCACCCCCGAAAACGCTGCCCGGCCCGAGAAGCTACCTGCTCCAGCTGCGGAAAGAAGGGCCATTTCACCAAGGCCTGTAAGTCTAAACCACGAGCGGGGTCAAGCAACGTCGCGTGCGAGGCATGGGGGTGGCCATCTTGGTCGCCGCCATCTTGCCTGCCCACCTCATGTGAGGCATGGGGGCGGCCATCTTTGTCGGCGCCACCTCGCCCCACCTCCAACCCACGGGTGCTTACTGGGCACCAAGACGGCGATTCAACTCTGGCCTCCATAACCCTCAACCAAAGCGCCCCACACCAGCTTGCAAGGTCAATGATGGACATCCTGATGGAGGGGCACAGGACTAGCTGCCTGTTTGACACAGGCAGCACTGAGAGTTTTATTCACCCGGACACGGTGCAACGCTGTGGACTCATGACACAGCCGGTAAGCCAGAGGGTCACCATGGCTTCTGGGTCGCATTCCACAGACATCCGGGGGGGTTGTGTAGCGACATTGGTGGTGCAGGGCACAGAATATCGGGACTTTGCGCTACTGGTCATGCCTCAACTGTGTGCACCTGTGCTATTGGGGCTGGACTTCCAGAGCCACCTAAAAAGTGTGACAATGGCGTACGACGGGCCCCTCCCACCACTCACAGTCAGGAATCCTCAGTTTTGTGGGACTTTGTCATATACCCCGCTACTGACCACACACACACACCGACCCGCACATCCCACCCAGCACCATGCCGACAGCTGCACTACTGACACCACTTACAGCCTCTCCACCCTCAAGATCCCTCCCCCACCACTGTTCGCCAACCTGACCCCCGACTGTAAACCTGTGGCAACTAAAAGCAGGAGGTACAGCGCGGGGGACAGGGCCTTCATTCAGTCGGAGATGCAGTGGCTGCTCAGGGAGGGGATCATTGAGCCAAGCACAAGTCCTTGGAGGGCTCAGGTGGTTGTTGTTCGGACCAAGCAGAAAGCTAGGATGGTCATGGACTATAGCCAGACCATCAATAGGTTCACGCAGCTTGACGCGTACCCCCTACCCCGCATCGCAGATATGGTCAATCAGATAGCTCAGTACAAGGTGTACTCGACCATAGATCTGAAATCCACTTACTACCAGCTCCCCATCCGCCCGGAGGACCGCCCCTACACCGCCTTTGAGGCAGGCAGCAGGCTCTATCACTTCCTGCGCGTCCCCTTCGGTGTCATGTATGGTGTCTCTGTCTTCCAGAGGGAAATGGACCGGATGGTGGACCAGTGCCAACTGAAGGCCACATTTCCATATCTGGATAACATCACCATCTGCGGTCATGACTGGCAGGATCACAACACCAACCTGCAATGATTTTTCCAAGTGGCCAAAGCTCTGAACCTTACCTATAACAGGGACCAGTGTGTGTTCGGAACCACCCGACTCGCTATCCTTGGGTATGTCGTGGAGAATGGGGTCATTGGCCCTGATCCCGACCGTATGTGCCCCCATTAGAACTCCCTCTTCCCACCACCCTCAAAGCCCTCAGACGGTGCCTGGGCTTCTTTTCCTATTATGCTCAATGGGTCCCTCATTACGCAGACAAGGCCCGCTCCCTGGTCAAGTCCACCGCATTTCCCCTCTCAGCCGAGGCCCGCACGGCCTTCAGCCGCATTAAAGGGGACATTGCTAAAGCAACAATGCATGCGGTGGACAAGACCATTCCTTTCCAAGTAGAGAGTGACGCCTCCGACTTCGCGCTGGCTGCTACTCTCAATCAGGCAGGCAGGCCAGTAGCATTCTTCTCTCGTACCCTTCAAGGCCCCGAAATTCGGCACTCAGCGGTGGAGAAAGAAGCCCAGGCCATAGTGGAAGCTATTAGGCACTGGAGGCACTATCTCGCCGGCAAAAAGTTCACCTTGTTGACTGACCAGCGCTCAGTTGCATTCATGTTCAGCAACCAACAGTGGGGCAAAATCAAAAATGATAAAATTTTGCGGTGGAGAATAGAACTCTCCACCTACAACTATGATATCCTGTACCGGCCTGGAAGGCTCAATGAGCCCCCTGATGCCCTATCCTGGGGAGCGTGTGCCAGCGCGCAGCTCGACCAGCTATACGCCCCCCATGCAGATCTTTGCCACCCGGGGGTCACCTGATTTTACCATTTCGTGAAAGCCCGGAACCTGTCTTACTCCCTTGAGGACATCAGGACGATGACCAGGGACTGCCAAGTCTGCGCTGAGTGCAAACCGCACTTCTACCGTCCTGAAAAGGCGCAACTTATCAAGGCCACCCGCCCCTTTGAGCGACTGAGTGTTGACTTTAATGGCCCCCTTCCCTCCACCGACCGCAATGTCTACTTTCTCAACATAATCGACGAGTACTCCCCTTTGCCATCCCCTGCCCCGATACCACTACCACGTCCGTCATAAAAGCCATGCACCAGCTCTTCACTCTGTTCGGATATCCCTGCTATATCCAGAGTGATAAGAGGGTCCTATTTTATGAGTGACGAGTTGCGCCAGTACCTGCTGGCTAGGGGCATTGCTACTAGTAGGACCACGAGCTATAATCCCCGGGGAAATGGACAGGTGGAGAGGGAGAATGCCACCGTGTGGAAGGCCACACTTTTAGCCCTTAAGTCAGAGGGGTTGCCGGTCTCTTGCTGGCAGGAGGTCCTCCCCGAGGCACTCCACTCCATCCGCTCCCTGTTATGTACGTCCACCAATGCCACCCCTCATGAGCGCCTCTTTTCTTTTCCCAGGAAGTCTGCCACTGGGACCACCCTACTGGCTTGGCTGACGTTCCCAGGGCCAGTGCTGCTCCGGAAACATGCGAGGAGCAATAAATACTCCCTGCTGGTCGAGAGGGTTCACCTACTACATGTGAACCCCCAGTATGCCTACGTGGTCTTACCTGATGGGCGGGAGGACACGGTCTCCGTCTGCGACCTGGCGCCCGCAGAAGCAGCAGACCACTACTCCGAACACTCCACGGTAACTATGAACCCTGTACCCACCGAGGTGTATACCCACCTGACACCGCGCACACCAAGCTCTACACAGACTCCTCATGACACTCCCCTACCGGGCGCCTCGCACACGCATGAGGGATTACTGACGCCTAATGGGCTGACACCTCAAGTCAGGCCGGAACCAGCACAACCACCGTCTCTGGCGCAATCACCACCGGCACTGGTGCTACGTAGATCGTAGCAACAGATTCGACCACCTGATAGACTTAACCTGTAAATATACTTGTAAGAAACTTTGCCCCATGGGGACTTTCTTTTAAAACAAAGGGGGGGGGGGTGAATGTGGTGAACTACATATACCTGTCTGGACACGCCCCCCCCGCTGAATGCTCCTGTGACTCCTCCCACAGGCCCCTGTATAAAGGCGATTGGAGGCACTGCTCCTCCCTCAGTCTCCAGGATGTTGTGTGATGGTCTCTTGCTGCTGATAGTGCTCTCTCTTCCAGCTAATAAAAGCCTACCTCTCACCTCACGTCTCCGAGAGTTATTGATGGTGCATCACTAAGAACACATCAGCATTTATTCATGAGAGACCTGTTCTTCGACTGCATTGATTATGTAAAGGATTCAAAATGTCTGACATCTGACTTTCTGACTTGCCGGATAACTGATCACAGTGAGATATCATTCCCCTTCTCTCAGTGTGGGAAGGGATTCACTCACAGCCTGCCCAGAGGCACACCAATGAGTTCACAGTGGGGAAAAGCTATTCACCTGCTCTGTTTGACGGAGGGAATGTACTCAGTTATCCAGCCTGAAGCTACATCAGCAAGTTCACTCCATAGTGAGATGCTCCACCTGTTCTGACTGTGGGAAGCATTTCATTCTGTCATTGATACTAAAGATATATCAATCCATGCTACAGAGACACTGGCAAGTTCTCACTTGCGTGAGACCGTTCACCTGCTCTGAATGAAGGAAAAGATTCACTATATCATATGAACATCAGTGAGTAAACACCGGTGAGGTCTTTCACCTGCTCAGACTGTGCCAAGGCATTCACACTCTCATCCAAGCTACAGAGACTCCAGTGATTTCACACAAGGGGAAAGGCCTTTTACCTGCTTGAACTGGGAAGGGAGTCACTCAATCATCCAAATTACAGAGACACCAGCGAGTTCACATTGGGGAGAGGCCATTCACTTGCTCTGAATGTGGAAAGGGATTCGCTCGGTCATCTCATCTACTGGTACACCAGCGAGTTCACACTGGGGAGAAACCATACAGCTGCTCTGAATGTGGGAAGGGATTTGCTCAGTCATCCCAACTGAAGGTTCATCAGCGAGTTCACACTGGGGAGAGGCCATTCACCTGCCTTGAATGTGGAAGGGGATTCACTCAGTCATCTGAACTGAGGAAACATCAGCAAATTCATACAGGTGAGAAACCGTTCAGCTGCTCTGAATGTGGGAAAGAATTTGCTCAGTCATCAACCCTTATGAAGCACTACCGAGTTCACACTGGGAGAGGTCATTCACCTGCTTAGACTGTGGGAAGGAATTTACTCTGCCACGCACACTACAGAATCATCAACGAGTTCACACTGGGGAGAAGTCATTCATCCGCTTAGACTGTGGGAAGAGATTCGCTTGGCCATCTGAATTACTGATACACCAGCGAGTTCACACTGGGGAGAAACCATTCACATGCTCTGACTGTGGGAAGAAATTTACTTGGTCAATTCACCTACAGATACACCAGTCAGTTCACGCTGGGAAGAAGCTGTTCAGCTGCTCAGAATGTGAGAAAGGATTCATTCGGTCATCTCAACTGAAGCAACATCAGCAAATTCACACTGGCGAAAGGCCGTTCATCTGCTCTGAATGTGGGAAGGGATTCACTCAGTCATCTGAACTGAGGAAACATCAGCGAATTCACTCTGGGGAGAGACCATTCAGCTGCTCTGAATGTGGGAAGAGGTTCACTCAGTCATGTCTACTTGAAGCAACATCAGCTAGTTCACACTGGGGACAGACCATTCACCTGCCTTGAATGTGGGAAGAGATTCACTCAATCATCCACACTACAGAGACACCAGCGAATTCACACTGGGGAGAGGCCTTTTACCTGCTTAGACTGTGGGAAAGGATTCACTCAGTCATCTGAATTGAATGACCATCAGCGAATTCACACTGAGGAGAGGCCATTCACCTGCCTTGATTGTGAGAGGGGATTCACTCATGCATCCACACTACAGAGACACCAGCGAGTTCACACTGGGAGAGGCCTTTTGCCTGCTTAGACTGTGGGAAGGGGTTCATTCAGTCATCTCACCTTCTGACATACCAGTTAGTTCACACTGAGGAGAGGCCATTCACCTGCTCAGATTGAGGGAAGGAATTCCCTCGGTCATCTGACTTAAAAGTACATCTGTGAGTTCAAGGAGAGGCCTTTCACCTGCTTGAATGTCGGAAGGTATTCCATCAGTCCTCTCAACTGAAGAAACATCAGCGAGTTCACAATGGGGAGAAACCATTCAGCTGTCTAAATATGGGAAGGAGTTCACTCAGTCATCCATCTTTATGAAGCACTCACTGAGTTCACACTGGGGAGAGGCTGTTTACCTGCTCAGACTGTGGTAAGGAATTCATTTGGTCATCTGACTTGAAAGTACATCAGTGAGTTCACACTGAGGAGAAATTGTTCAACTGCTCATACTATGGATAGGGATGCACTCAGTCATCTCACCCACTGACACACCAGACTGTTTTCACCGATGAGAGGACGTTGTCCTGCTTATTGGAAGGCATTCACACGCCCATCTACACTACAGAGACAGTGGCGTGAGGCCATTCACGTGCTATGAATGTGGAAGGGGATTCATTCAGTCATCCATCCTTATGTCGTACTACCAAGCTTTGACTAGATGCCAATCGGAGAAACAGAAACTTGAGAGGACGCAATTCACTCAGGTTCGCTGATCAAGGATTAAAGGCAGCAGATTGCTGCAGGTTTTTTTTTCAGCTTTGAGCAGTGGCTTAATCAACATTCAGGATCAATTAGCAGGGGCAAGTGGAATGGCCAGTGTCAGTGTGTAGATTTTGAGGTCTTAGCTCTTAGAGATTTCAGTAAGAAGAGCCTTCAGTCAGACAAGACAAAATTAAGCTGTAGGTAGGGATTTTTTTTTTACCCCTTCTTTACATTTGTTCAATTAGAACAGTAGAGATGCAAGCAGGAAAGTTCAATGTGGGATGCGGTAAGGTAGGGAGACCTCCACTGTTCCTGACAACTACACCAGCAAGGAGTGCATCCAACTGCAGCTTCTAACAATCTGCATTAAGGAGTTGGAGCTGTAACTGGAACTGCAGGGGTGATAGGACATCTAGAGAAGTAGTTACACCCAAGGGGCAGGACACAGGAAACAGGGAGACAGTTAGGAAGGGGAAAGGTGTTAACAACCAATGCATATCCCCCTCAACAACAGATATATCACTTTGGATACTGATGTAGGGGATCAAGTAGAAAGGAAAGTCACAGCAGTTGAGTCTCTGGCTCTGTGACTCAGAAGGGAAGGGGCAGAAGAGGCGAACTATGGTGATAGGTGATGCGTTAGTTAAGGGAATGGACAGTATGTTCTGTGGGTGAGAATGAGATTCCAGAATGGTATGTTGCCTCCTGCGTGCCACGCCAGGGTCAAGAACATCTCAGGTCAAGTACTCAGCATTCTTAAGGAGAGTGATCAGCTACAGGTCGTGGTCCATTTAGGTACCAATGATATGAGCAAGAAGAATAATGAGGTTCTGAAGTGGGAGTTCAGGGAGTGAGGTGCCAAGTTAAAGGGCAGCAGTCCAGGGTTGTGATCTCAAAATCGCCACCTGTGCCATGTGCCAGAAATAGGAAGATTATACAGTTTAACACATAGCTATGGAGTGGATGTAGGAGGGATGGCATAACATTTCTGGGTCACTTGAGGATTGTAGTGTGTGCAAGAGCACGAGTGGATTGGCAGAGGGGAGGCATCAGTGATGGAGTGGACGGGCAGGTCTCTCTCACATACATAAACACAAATACATGTGGTTGTTGGGATAGAGGGTTTGGGTGTGAAAGGAGGTGGGGGAGTGGGGAGGGAGCAGGGAAGGGAGGGGAGTAGGAAAGGGGACTGGGACGTGGATGGATAGGAAGGGGAAGGAGGAGGATGGAGGTAGGGCTCCCTTACAGGGTCCCAGACAACCCCTCTGGAATTGGCCCCATTCCCTACCCCAAGCTGGGGCTTTGTGCTGAGTTGCCATGCCTGCAAGAAATGAATTGTTCAATAGTATGTGTTTAACATACCTTGATAATAAATTTACTTTGAACTACAACCTAAAAATGTATTGTTTGTAAAATGTGTACTTATGAGAAATGGTTTCAACGGAGGTCTGTAATTGAAAACAAACCACTGTTCAGCCCCACTGCCCCATGCCAGCCAAGAACCCCCACCTGATTCCCTTCCATCTGTCTGCAATTGACTGTCACCCTCTAAAGTTTCCTCTTTATGTACCTGTCCCAGTGTCTTTTATTTTCCCTCTCATCCCATTCTCCTGCCTTCTCCCAAAACTTTTGATGCCCTTACTAATCAAGCATCGATCAACCTCTGTTTTAAATATTCCCAATGACATGGCCTTTGAGCCATCCATGGCAATGAATTCTACAGGTTCCTCATCTCTCTAAATGCATGTTCTCTGGTATTAGACATTTTGAACCTTGGGATAAAAATATCAGTTATTTACTCTATCTGTGTCTCTCATAATCTTATCAAGCTCTGTCAGGTCTCCCTCAACCTCTTCCACTCTAGAGAAAACACCCCAAGTTTGTCCAACCATTCGTTACACAGTAGCTCATGCCTCTAATCCAGACAATATCATGGTGAATGTCTTCTGCACCCTCTCCAATGTATCAGTATTACAGTGGAGAAAAAGGAACAACAGAGGCAAGAGTGAGGAGCTGGCCAAAGTTATTTGGAATGAGGACACTAGCAGGGATGACAGCATGGCAGCAATGGCTGGAGTTTCCGGGGGCAATTCAGAAGCGCAGGACAGATGTATCCCATAGATGAAGTAAGGATAAAGGGAGGATGAGGCAATTGTGGCTGACAAGGGAAGTCAAAGCTGGCATAAAAACAATAGGGAGGGCATAAATATAGCAAAAATTAGTGGGAATCTGAAGCTTTACAAACCAATACATACCAACTTAAAAAAAGCAATGAGATAGAAGATGAAATATGAAGGTAAGCTAGAGTAAAGTAGACCATAACATATAGGGGCAGAAGTAGGCTATTTGGTCCATTGAGTCTGCTCTGCCATTTTCATCATGGTTAATCCATTTGCCCTGTTAGCCATACTCCCCTGTCTTCATCCTGTATCCCTTCATGCCTTGGCTAATCAAAAATATATCAACCTCAAAGACTTTGCCTCGTCAAAGACTTGTGGCACTGAATTCCACAGATTCACCACTCTCTGGCTGAAGAAATCCCTCTTCATTTCTGTCCTAAAAGGATGCCCCTCTATTCTTTTGAATTCCAGTGTGTGGAGTCCCAGAGTGATCAAACGCTTTTCATATGAGCAAACACGAAGAAATATGGAGATGCTGGAAATTCAAACAACACACACAAAATGCTGGTGGAACACAGCAGGCCAGGCAGCATCTATAAGGAGAAGCACTGTCGATGTTTCAGGCTGAGACCCTTCGTCAGGACTAACAACGCTGCCTGGCCTGCTGCTTTTCATATCACAAGGCTTTCAATCCTAGAATCATTTTTGTAAACCACCTTTGAACCCTCTCCAGTTTAAGCACACCCTTTATTAGGTAAGGGGCCCAAAACTGCTCACAATACTTCCAAGTGAGGCCTTGCCAGTATCTTATAAACCCTCAATACAAATCCTTGCTTTTATATTATAGTCCTCTTGAAATGAATGCTAAGATCACATTTGCCTTCACCACCACCAACTGAACCTACAAATTAACCTTTGAAGAATTCTGCACAAGGACTCGCAAGTCCCTTGTACCTCGAAATTTTGAGTTTTCTTTCATTTAGAAAATAGTCTATGCTTTTATTTCTTCTATCAAAGAGCATGACCATATGCTTCCAGACACTGAATTCCCCTTCCACTTCTTTGCCCATTCTCCTAATCTGTCTAAATCCGCCTCTCTGCTTCCTCAGAACTACCTGCCCCTCCACCTATCTTCATATCGTCTGCAAACATGGCCAAAAGGTCATCAATAGTCATCCAAGTCATTGACATATAACGTAAAATGAAGCAGTCCCAACACAGATCCCTGTGAAACACAACCAGTTACTGGCAGCCAAACAGAAAATGCTCCCATTATTTCCATGCTTTGCCTCATGCTAGCATCTTTCCTGAAATACCATGGACTCATAACCTGTTAAGCAGTCTCATGTGTGGCAACTTGTCAAAGGCCTTCTAAATATCCAAAAACATTGCATCCACTGATTCCAGTTTGTCTATCCTGCATGTTATTCAAATAATTCCAACACATTTGTCAGGCAAGATATTCCCTTAAAGAAAATGTGCTGACTACGGCTTATTTTATCATATGCCTCCAAGTGGTGTACTTGGATTTTTAGAAGGCCTTTGACAGGGTGCTGCACATGGGGCTGGTTAGCAAGGTAAGAGCCCTTGGAGTTACAGGGAAGTTACTAGCACAAGTGGAGCATTGGCTGATGGGCAGAAAATAGTGAGTAGGAATAAAGGGATCCTATTCTGGCTGGCTGCCGGTTACCAGTGGAGTTCTACCGGGGTTGGTGTTGGGACCACTGCTTTTTACGATGTATGTCAATATATTGGACTATGGGATTAATGGATTTCTGGATAAATATGCCGATGGTACAAAGATAGGTGGAGGAGCAAGTAGTTTGAGGAAACAGAGCACCTGCAGAGAGAATTAAATAGCTTAGGGGAATGGGCAAAGTGGCAAATGATATATATACAATGTTGGAAAGTGTATGGTCATGCACTTTGGTGGAAGAAATAAACAGGCAGACTATTATTTAGATGGTGAGAGAATTCAAAATGCAGAGATGCAAAGGGACTTGGGAGTCCTTGTGCAAGATACCCTAAAGGTTAACCTCCAGGTCGGTGATGAAGAAGGCGAATGCAATGTTGGCATTTGTTTCTAGGGGTTTAGAATATAAGAGCAGGGATGTGATGTTGAGCCTTTATAAAACATTCGTGAGACCACACTTGGAGTATTGTGTGCACTTTTCTCATTTTAGAAAGGATATACTGACATTGCAGAGGGTTCAGATAAGATTCAAGAGAATGATTCCAGGAATGAAAAGGTCTGAGGTATGAGGAACATCTGGCAGCTCTGGGGCTGTATTCCCTGGAGTTCAGGAGAATAGAAACATTCCGAATGTTAAAAGGCGTGAACAGATTAGATATGGCAAAGTTATTTCCTATGGTAGGGGTGTCTAGGACAAGAGGTTAACTTGCAGGTTGAGTCAGTCAAATACCATGTTAGCATTCACTTCAAAGTTGTCTCGAATCCAAGAGCAAGGATGTGATGCTGAGGCTTTATAAGGCACTGGTGAAGCCTCATCTTGTGTATTGTGAGGGCACGACTTCAGGATTGAAGGATGTCCATTTAGAACAGAGATGCAGAGAAATTACTTTAGTCAGAGGGTGGTAAATCTGTGGAATGTTTTGCCACCAGCGACTGTGGAGGCCAAGACATTTGGTGTATTTAAGGCAGAGATAGATAGGTTCTTGATTAGCTAAGGCATCAAAGGGTATGAGGAGAAAGCAGGGAAGTGGGGATGACTGGAAGAATTGGATCAGCCCATGATAGAATGGCTGAGCAGACTCGATGGGCCGATTTGCCTACTTCTGCTCCTATGTCTTATGGTCTTAAGTATCCTGAGGGACAAATGGCTATCAACCCTTACTGGTCAAAGCAAAATTGTTATGGAAAGAGGAATGAAGATTCCTTCTGTATCTGTGTGCAATGGTACGTCTGAGCCCTGAAGGGTGGAGGAAACTTGGCAGACCAAAGACAACATGGCGCCTTACAATAAAGGCAGAAAGAAGTCTCTGAACCACACCTGGGGCACAATAGGGAGATGGCCAAGGAAAAAAGAGATGGAAGATCTTCATTGCTGCCCTAAACACCAGTAGCATAATGGGCTGTAAGTAAATCAGTTATGGATTATTGATTGATAATGGTGTCAAAGATGACAGGTAGAAGGCAGGAGAATGGGGTTTAGAGAGAAATCCATTAGCCACAATTGAATGATGGAGAAGACTCAATGGACTGAATGGCTGTTTCTACTCCTATGACTTATGGTATTATGCTATAGTGGTGAGATGGCAAAGTGATGGGGAATAAGGTGCGGGTGCAGGTAAGAGCAGGTGTCCAGGGAGGAGGTAGTGTCGAGCACCTTTTCGTTTCCTTGGTAACAAACAACAATTAACTCAGAGTGTGTCAATCATAAGAGTGTTTCTTTTACTTGCAGCAAGGGAAGACTAACCCTGTACAGGAGATGGTAATAGCTTTGATAAAACAGACAATAGAGTTACTCCTTTAGACACAAGTTCCAAGGACAGGGTGCTTTCTGTTTGTCTGCTTAATCAGTGCATTTGGCATTCTTCCAGTAACACAGCTACGGGTATGCAGTCAAGTACTGAGGTGCCATCTACATAATGTTGCACAAATACTATTAGTAAAACACTGATGCAATACAAGTTCCATTTTTACACACACAAAAACGCTATTTTAGTATACAAGTACATCTCCACAGTGGTAGAGAGATGTCCTTACACCCCTTGGCATCTGTGAAAACCTTTCCAACCTTGACAACACTCACCATTTCTGTAAACTCCTTCGACCCCTACACCCCTCGCCATCTGTAAAAACCCTTCTAACCCTACACACAACCCCATTCTGTAAACCTGTTTTATCCCTACAGCACTCACCATCTCTGTAAACCCCTTTACCATTCACCCTGGTGCATTCAGGTGATAACTGACCTGAGAGAGACACCAACCACGGCAGGTGGCAGGGCTCACAAAACACCCTCACACTAAATAGCCAGTATTTTTTATATACAAACCTACCAATTTGCATGATTATCTTGACTAAATATCTTCCCAACTTGGACTAGAAGACCATAAGTCATAGAAGCAGAATTAGGCCATTCAGCCCATCAAATCTTCTCCATCGTTCCATCATGGCTGATCCCAGATCCTGGATCAACCCCATACACCTGCCTTCTCAACATCCCCTGAGCAGAAAATGATCAACTTCTGCCTTAAAAATATTCACAGGCATGGCTTTCACCGCAATCCGTGACAGAGCATTGCACAATTCACTACTTTCTAGCTATTAAAAAATTCCTCTTTATCTCTGTTCTAAAAGGTTGCTCCTCAATTTTGAGGCTGTGTTCTCTAGTTCTGGATACCCCCACCATAGGAAGCATCCTCTCCACATTCACCTTATCTAATCCTTTCAACATTCGATAGGTTTCAATGACATCCCCACACATTCTTCTAAATTCTAGTGAGTACAGGTCCAAAGCTGCCAAAAGCACCTAATACGTTAATACCTTCATTCCTGGAATCATCCTTGTTAACCTCTTCTGAACTCTCTCCAATGACAATGACAACACATCCTTTCTGACATATGGGACCCAAAAACTATTGGCCTGACTAGTGTCTTATAAAGGCTCAGCTTTTGTATTCTATTCCCCTTGAAATAAATGCCAACATTGCATTTGTTGCCTTTACCACAGACAGCCTGTAAATCAACCTTCTGAGAGTCTTGCATGAGAACTCCTAAGTCCCTTAGCACCTCTGATATTTGAATTTGCTCCCCATTTAGATAATAGTTTGAACTATTGTTCCTTTTACCAAAGTGCATTTACATACATTTCCTAACACCATATTCCATCTGCCGCTTTTTTGCCCATTTTTGCAATTTGTCTAAGTCCTGAAATTGCATTGCTGCCTCTGCACTACCTACCCCTCCACCTATCTTTGTATCATCCACAAACTTTGCCACAAAGCCATCAATTCCATCTAAACTAGCCATCTAAAAAAAATTGACCAACACTGTGAAAAGTAGCGGTCCCAATACTGAATGCTGTGGAGCAATGAGAAAAGGCCCTCTTTATTCCCACTCACTGCCTCCTGCCAGTTAGCCATTCCTCTATCCATGCTAGTATTATTCTGTAACACCCTGGAAAAGGTTAATGGTCTTTCGGTAGAAGCAGTGTTTGGGCTATGGTTAGAGACAACAGGAGCTTTGGAATGTGAGCTGGGTTCTTTGGTGGGAGATGAAGAGAGAAGATGCTGGAGAGAACCAGTCGTAGGATTCGACATAGTGGGGGACCGTGACTCAATGGAGCATTTGAAATGAGCGGCCCTTTGTATTGCTGTAATCGACCCCTGATGGATACCCTTTCAAGGTGCTCAACAGATACCCTACCAAACCCGCAGAGTGTCGTTTGTGAATATTCCCTAAATTCAAGCCCAAATTATCTCACCTCTGCTCATAGATCATCCCAGGAATTACCCTGCTGAATGTCCTCTGGACTGCCTCCAATGCTGCTCTTAACATTTCTTTATGCTCAGGGAACTAAAACTCTGCACGGAATTCTAAAGTGTGGCCTCACCAACAACCTGTTCAATGGTGAAAACACCAGCCAGTTCTGTAAACTCTACTCCCTGTGCAGTCTAGGCCAAACTGTCATTAGCTTTCTGAATCATTTGATACAGAATCACAATGTCATAATCAGATTTTGTTCCGTTGTTTTAATGTCATCAGCAGACTTGGACATCTAACATTTTGTTTCCTCCTCCAGGTCATTAAACAGTGAACAACTATGAACTGGAACTGATCCCTGGGGTACTCCAAACATTGCCTCCTTCCACTTTGAAAATAACGCACTAATTCCAACCACACACAAACCCTGGAGGAACTCAGCAGGTCAGGCATTGGCTATGGAGAGAAATGGACAGTCGACAAAATCATTGTGTCAACTTTGCTTATTTCGGAAAATCACCTTTGTTCAACGTCCCATGGTTCTGACTCTGCAAATTTTTTTTCTATTCTCTCTGGTACATAATAATGTACTGGGTACACCAGTACTTCATAAAGTCTCAACATAATGTCCTTGCTTTGGTCACCTACCTTCAGGAAAGATGTAAACAAGGTAGAAAGAGTACAGAGAAAATTTACAAGGATGTTGCTGGGTCTGCAGGACCTGAGTTATAAGATTATGACTCAGGTTATGACTTTAATCTTTAGAATATAGAAGATTAAGAGGAGATTTGATAGGGGTATTATTAGGGAGTATCTGTTTCCCAGGGCAGAAATCTCTAATACTAGAAGGCATGCATTGAATCAGAATCAGGTTTATTATTACCAGTATGTGTCATGAAATTTGTTAACTCAGCAACTGTAGTTCAATGCAATACATGATAATGTAGAAATAATAATAATTAAATAAATAAACTGCAGTAAATATGTATATTGAATAAATAAATAGTGCAAAAACAGAAATAAAATATAATATTAAAAATTGAGGTTGTGTTCATGGGTTCAACGTCCATTTAGGAATCATATGGCAGAGGGCAGAAGCTGTTCCTGAATCACTAACTGTATACCTTCAGGCTTCTGTATCTCCTGATTGTACAATAAGAATAGGGCAAGCACTAGGTGCTGAGGGTCCTTAATAATGGATGTCATCTTTCTAAGGCACCACTCCTTGAAAATGTCTTGGGTACTACAGAGGCTAGTATCCAAGATGGAACTGATTAATTTTAGAACTTTCTGTAGCTGCTTTCGGTCCTGTGCAGTAGTCTTCCCACGCCGGTTACAGACAGTGATGCAGCCTGTCAAAATGCTCTCCACGGTACATCTATAGAAGTTTTCAAGTGTTTTAGTTGATAAACCAAATCACTTCCAACTCCAAATGAAATATAGCTGCTCTCTTGTCTTCTTTTATAGCTGCATCAATATGTTGGGACCAGATTAGATCATCAGAGATCTTGACACCCGGGAACTTGAAATTATTTGCTCTGTCCACTTCTAATCCCTCAATAAGGATTGGTTTGTGTTGCCTTGTCTTACCCTTCCAGAAGTCCACAATCAGCTCTTTCATCTTGCTGTCATTGAGTGCAACGTTGTTGCTACGACACCACTCAACTAGCTGGTGTATCTCGTTCCTTTACGCCTTCTCATCTCCATCTGAGATTCTACCAACAATAGAGAATAGGTGCAGGAGTAGGCCATTCTGCCCTTTGAGCCAGCACTGCCAATCAATGTGATCATGGCAGATCATCCACAATCAGTACCCTGTTCCTGCCTTCTCCCCATATCCCTTGACTCCGCTATCTTTAAGAGCTCTATCTAACTCTTTCTTGAAAGCATCCAGAGAATCGGCCTCCACTGCCTTCTGAGGCAGAGCATTTCATAGATCCACAGCTCTCTGGATGAAGAAGTTTCTCCTCAACTCCGTTCTAAATGGCCTTCCCCATTATTCTTAAACTGTGGCCTCTGGTTCTGGCCTCCCCCAACTTCGGGAACATGTTTCCTGCCTCTAGCGTGTCCAATCCCTTAATAATCTTACATATTTCAATCAGATCCCCTCTCATCCTTCTAAATTCCAGTGTATAAAAGCCCAGTCGCTCCAATCTTTCAACATATGACAGTCCCGCCATCCCCAGAATTAATCTCGTGAATCTATGCTGCACTCCCTCAATAGCAAGAATGTCCTTTCTCAAATTTGGAGACCAAAACTGAACACAATACTACAGGTGTGGTCTCACCAGGACCCTGTAGAACTGCAGAAGGACCTCTTTGCTCCCATACTCAACTCCCCTTGTTATAAAGGTCAACATGCCATTAGCTTTCTTCACTGCCTACTGTACCTGCATGCTTACTTTCAGTGACTAATGAACAAGGAGACCTAGATCTCGTTGTACTTCCCCTTTTCCTAACTTGATACAATTCAGATAGTAATCTGCCTTCCTGTTCTTGCCACCAAAGTGGATAACCTCACATTTATCCACATTAAACTGCATCTGCCATGCATCTACCCACTCACCCAACCTGTCCAAGTCACCCTGCATTCTCCTAACATCCTCCTCATATTTCACACTGCCACCCAGCTTTGCATCACCTGCAAATTTGCTAATGTTACTTTTAATCCCTTCATCTAAATTATTAATGTACAAATGTTTGTATATTGTAAATAGCTGCGGTCCCAGCACCAAGCCTTGCGGTACCCCACTAGTCACTGCCTGCCATTATGAAAAGGACCCGTTAATCCCTACTCTTTGTTTCCTGTCTGTCAACCAATTACCCTACCCCCAATACCATGTGCTTTAATTTTGCCCACTAATCTTCTATGTGGGACCTTATCAAAGGCTTTCTGAAAGTCCAGGTACACTACATCCACTGGCTCTCCCTTGTCCATTTTCATAGTTACATCCTGAAAAAATTCCAGAAGATTAGTCAAGCATGATTTCCCCTTCATAAATCCATGCTGACTCAGACCGATCTTGTTACTGCTATCCAAATGTGCTGTTATTTCATCTTTTATAATTGGCTCCAGCATCTTCCCCACCACTGATGTCAGGCTAACTGGTCTATAATTCCCTGGTTTCTCTCTCCCTCCTTTCTTAAAAAGTGGGATAATATTAGCTATCCTCCAATCCTCAGGAACTGATCCTGAATCTATAGAAAATGGAAAATGATTACCAATGCTTCCACGATTTCTAGAACCACCTCCTTAAGTACCCTGGGATGCAGACCATCAAGCCCAGGTGATTTATCGGCCTTCAGTCCCATCAGTCTACCCAACACCATTTTCTGCCTAATGTGAATTTCCTTCAGTTCCTCCATTATCCTAGGTCCTCTGGCCACTATTACATTTGGGAGATTGTTTGTGTCTTCCCTAGTGAAGACAGATCCAAAGTACCTGTTCAACTCTGCCATTCCCCATAATAAATTCACCCGTTTCTGCCTTCAAGGGCCCAACTTTGGTCTTAACTAATTTTTTCCTCTTCACATACCTAAAGAAGCTTTTACTATCCTCCTTTATATTCTTGGCTAGCTTACCTTCGTACCTCATCTTTTCTCCCCGTATTGCCTTTTTAGTAATCTTCTGTTGCTCTTTAAAAGTTTCCCAATCCTCTGGCTTCCAGCTCATCTTTGCTATGTTATACTTCTTCTCTTTTATTTTTATACTGTCCTTCACTTTCCTTGTCAGCCACGGTCACCCCCTACTCCCCTTAGAATCTTTCTTCCTCTTTGGAATGAACTGATCCTGCACCTCCTGAATTATTCTCAGAAATACCTGCCATTGTTGTTCCACTGTCATCCCTGCGAGGGTATCCTTCCAGTCAACTTTGGCTAACTCCTCCCTCATGGCTCCATAGTCCCCTTTGTTCAACTGTAATGCTGACACTTCCGATTTTCCCTTCTCCCTCTCAAATTGTAGATTAAAACTTATCATGTTATGGTCACTACGTCCTAATGGCTCCTTTACCTTGAGTTCCCTTTTCAAATTCAGTTCATTACACAATACTAGATCCAGAATTGCCTTCTCCCTGGTAGGCTCCAGTACAAGCTGCTCTAAGAATCCATCTCAGAGGCACTCCACAAACTCCCTTTCTTGGGGTCCAGTACCAACCTGATTTTCCCAGTCTACCTGCATGTTGAAATCCCCCATTACAACTGTAGCATTACCTTTGCGACATGCTAATTTTAGCTCTTGATTCAACTTGCACCCTATATCCTGGCTACTATTTGGGGGCCTGTAGATAACTCCCATTAGGGTCTTTTTGCCCTTACAATTTCTCAGTTCTATCCATACTGACTCTACATCTCCTGATTCTATGTCACCCCTCGCAAGGGACTGAATTTCATTCCTCACCAGCAGAGCCACCCCACCCCCTCTGCCCACCTGTCTGTCCTTTTGATAGGATGTATATCCCTAATATTCATTTCCCAGTCCTGGTCCTCTTGCAGCCATGTCTCTGTTATTCCTACAACATCATACTTACCAACTTCCAACTGAGATTCAAGCTCATCCACTTTATTTCTTATACTTAGTGCATTCATATATAATACTTTTAATCCATTACTTCTCTCACTTCTCACATCGGTCCCTATTGCACTTGGCGATATTCTCCGATCCCTTCCTGAGTTTTCTGCCCCGTCAATTCTGTTGTCTTTCTTAACTTTTCTTATTCATACTTATATTTCCAGTTCATCTGCTCCCCCTCACTTATTAGTTTAAACACACCCGTGTAGCAGTGGCAAACCTGCCTGCCAGAATGCTGGTCCCCCGCCTGTTAAGCTGCAACCCGTCCCTTTTGTACAATTTGTCCTTACCCCAAAATAGATCCCAGTGGTCTAAGAATCTAAAACCCTGCTTGCTGCACCAGCTCCTCAGCCACACATTGAGATCCCATATCTCCCTGTTCCTGCCCTCACCAGCACGAGGAACTGGAAGCAAACTGGAGATAACCACCCTGGAGGTCCTGCTTTTCAGCCTTCTTCCAAGTTCTCTGAAGTCACGCTGCAGAATTTCTTTCCTCTTCTTCCCGATGTCATTTGTGCCAACATGCACTACCACTTCCGGCTGTTCACCTTCACCCTTGAGGATGCTCTGCAGTCGGTCCGTGACGTCCTGGATCCTGGCTCCAGGGAGGCAACGCACCATCCTTAAATCCCGCCTGTTGCCGCAGAAACCCCTTTCTGTACCTCTCACTAAGAAGTCCCCTACTACCACGGCTCTGCCTGTCGTCTGTCTCTTCAGTTTTGCTTCAGTGCCAATTTTTGACTTGCAGACCTGTCCGCCTCTAAGACTGGCAGTGTCTTCTGTCCTGACAGCTTCCAAAAGGGTGAACCTGTTTTCAAATGGCACATCCCCCACGGTCTCCTGTACTTCAAGCATCCATCCCTTCCTCATTGTCGCCCCCGTTCTCTCCTCTGGTATCTTCGGTGTAACAATCTCACTGTAGGTCCTGTCCAGAAAACTCTCGTTTTCCTGGATGAACCTGAGATCATCCAGTTGCTTCTCCAGTGCCCCAGCACGGTCCTTCAGGAGCTGAACCTGGACACACTTATCACAATTGTGGCAGCCGAAGGCACCATCAGTGTCCCTGACCTCCCACATCAGGCAAGCATCACACTGAATCAGTTTACCTGTCATCTCTTCACCACCTCTCACCCTCTCCAATTGTGGCATAGTCTCCTCCCTCAGCCTCCTCGCCGAAGGCTCTCAAGCCAAAGACTACAATGATTGTATCATCACCGAATTTATAGATGGTACTTGAACTATACCTAGCCACACAATCATGGATTTTAGGGAGAGTATAGCAGTGGGCTAAGTACACATCCCCAGGGTGCACCAGTGAGATGGGGTACATTCAAGGGGGATATGAGGGGTGTTTTTTTTTACTCGGAGTGGTAGATGCCTAGATTGTGCTGCTAGTGTGGTGGTACTGTTGCAACATAACCTCTTGACTTTTGAACTCAATGCTTCGACAAATAAAAGCAAGCATTCCATAAGCCTTCCTAACTACCCTGTTGACTTGCGTAGCCACTTTCATGGAGCTATGAAGTTGGACCCCAAGATCTCTCTCTTCAGCAACTGTCTCATTGCATTTGCCTGCTAAGTGCAAAAACATCACATTTAGAGTCATGGAGTCATAGGGAAGTACTTTTGGCCTTTTGGTCCATCTAGTCCATGATGAAACCATTTAAACTGTCTACTCCCATCGACCTGCACTGGGACCATAGCCCTCCATACCCCTACTATCCATGTACCTATCCAAGCTTTTCTTAAATGTTGAAATTGAGCTCACATGCATCACTTGTGCTGGAAGCTCATTCTACACTCATGACCCTCTGAGTAAAGAGGTTTCCCCTCATGTTCCCCTTAAACTTCTCACCTTTCACCCTTAACATATGATCTTTGGTTGCAGCCTCACCAAACCAGTGGAAAAAACCTGCTTGCATTTACCCTATCTGTACTGCTCATAATTTTGTATACCTCTATCAAATTTCCTCTCAATCTTCTACATTCCAAAGAATTAAGTCTTAACCTATTCAATCTTGCCTTATCTCAGGTCCTCCAGACCCAGCAACATCCTTGTAAATGCTCTCAGTAGTCATTCAACCTTGTTTACATCTTTCCTGTAGGTACATGACCAAAACTGCACACAATACTCCAAATTCCGCCTCACCAACACCTTATACAATGTCAGCATAATATTCAAACTCCTGTACTCAATACATTGATTTACAGTATGAAGGCCAATGTGCCAAAAGTTTTCTTTATGACCCTATCTACCTGTGACACCACTTTCAACAAATTAGGGACCTGTATTCCCAGATCCCTTTGTTCTACCATACTTCCCAGTTCCCTACTTTATCTGCCACGTCTCTGCCCATATCTACAGCTGTTTTATATCACACTGTATTCTTTGCCAGTCATGTACACTATCCACAACTCCGCCAATCTTGGTATCATCAGCAAACTTACTAACCTACCCACCTACATATTAATCCAGAGCAGAGGTCCGGGCACAGATCCCTGTGGAGCACTATTATTAGCCCCTCCTTGAATAAATTCCTTCAACCTGTACTTTCTGTCTTCTATGAGCAAGCCAGTTCTGATTTCAAATAGCCAATTTGCTGCAGAGCCCATGTATCTTAATCTTCTGGTATAGCTTCCCATGAAGGACTTTCGTCAAATGCCTTATAAAATCCATGTAGACAACATCCACTGCCTTCATCGATTTCTCTCGTCACTCTATTAAAAACTCAAATCAAGTTGGTAAGACATGACCTGCTCTGCAGAAAACCATGCTGGCACTCCCTAATTGGGCCATGGGTTTCCAAATGCTCAGATATCCTATCCTCATGAATTTTCTTCAGCAATTTCCCTAAAACTGACAATAGAGGTTCAATGCCATTGATGACTCTGAGTTTACCACTATCAAACGACTGGACGTTCACAATAATCAGTAAGTCTCCAGATGCAGCAAAATAAGTGCAATGTAATCTTAGTAGGTCTGTGGTACATGGCCAGAACGTGAAGCTATACATGGAGGCAGACACAGTCTATAGATTTGAGGCAATGCAACAGCAAGGTTATTGACCCTATACAGGGTCTCCAGCGAATTGGCTGTTTGGAATCAGAACTGGCTTGCACATAGAAGACAGAAAGTACAGATTGAAGGGATTTATTCAAGGTGGGGGTAATAGTAGTGTTCCACAGGGATCTGTGCTGGGACCTCTGCTCCAGATGAAACTGTAGATGGGTGGGTTAGTAAGTTTGCTGTCTTTGAGGCTAATTAGGGCGGATAAATCATCAAGGCACTGATGAGGTGCTCCTTTGGACTGTGTGGGAGGCAAGTGTAGAAACTGCAGTGGCCCTAGCAGGGATATTTCAGCTATGGGTGAGGTACCTGAGGATTAGAGGTTAGCTAATGTACTGTTGTTTAAGAAAGCTACTGAAAGTAAACCAGGAAATTATAGGCTGGTGAGTCTGACATCAGTGGTGGGAAAATTATTGCAAGGTATTCGAAGGGATGGGATGTACTCATGAGTATTTGGACAGATGTGGATTGATTAAGGATAATCATGTTGTGTCTGACCGATCTTTTAGAGTATTTGAGGATGTTACCAGGAAAGTTGATAAAGGCAAGGCAGAGGATATTGGCTACATGGAGTTTGGCAAGGCCTTTGACAAGGTCCCATGTGGGAGGGACCTCACTTGACATTCAGGATGAGGTAGTAAATTGGATTAAACATTGGCTTTGCAGAAGAATCCAGAAGGTGGTTGCAGATGGTTGTCTCTCTGTCTGGAGGCCTATAACTCGTGGTGTGCTGCAGGAATTGGTGTTGGGTCCATTGTTGTTTATCTTCTGTATCAGTGATCTGAATGAGAATGTGGTAAACAGTGTCAGCGAATTTGCTGATCTCCAAAAGTCATAAAGTTAAAGATGAAACATTCTTTTCAACATTTTAAGCAAGATTAGCATATTATTTTTATTTTATACAATTTTAGGGTGAAAAAAGGAAAGGAGCACCATGCAAAAGTTTGGGCACCCCGAGAGATTTGAGCTCTCAGATAACATTTACCAAGGTCTCAGACCTTAATTAGCTTGTTCACAGATGTTGTTAGGAAAGGCCAGGTGATGCAAATTTCAAAGCTTTATAAATACTCCTCAAACCTTGTCCCAACAATAAGCAGCCATGGGCTTGTCTAAGCAAACATGGGCTCCTCTAAGCAGCTGCCTAGCCCTCTGAAAATTAAAATAAATGATGCCCACAAAGCAGGGGAAAGCTATAAGAAGATAGCAAAGCATTTTCAGGTAGCTGTTTCTTTAGTTCGTAAAGTAATTAAGAAATGGCAGTTGACAAGAACTTTCCGAGAGAACTGCTCGTAGGATTGCTAGAAAGGCAAATCAAAACCCCCGTTTGACTGCAAAAGACCTTCAGGAAGATTTAGCAGACTCTGGAGTGGTGGTGCACTGTGCAGCGACACCTGCAGAAACATGACCTTCACAGAAGAGTCATTAGAAGAAAACCTTTCCTGCATCCTCACCGCAAAATTCAGCATCAGAAGTTTGCAAGGGAACATCTAAACAAGCCTGATGCATTTTGGAAACAAGTCCTGTGGACTGATGAAGTTAAAATAGAATTTTTTGGCTGCAATGAGCAAAGGTATGTTTGGAGAAAAAAGGGTGCAGAATTTCATGAAAAGAACACCTCTCTAACTGTTAAGCACGGGGGTGGATTGATCATGCTTTGGGCTTGTGTTACAGCCAGTGGCACGGGGAACATTTCACTGGTAGAGGGAAGAATGAATTCAATTAAATACCAGCAAATTCTGGAAGCAAACATCACACCGTCTGTAGAAAAAATGCTGAAGATGGCTTCTATAACAGGATAATGATCCTAAACGCACCTCAAAATCCACAGTGGACTACCTCAAGAGGTGCAAGCTGAAGATTTTGCCATGTCCCTCACAGTCCCCCAACCTAAATATCATTGAAAATTTGTGGATAGACCTCAAAAGAGTAGTGCATGCTAGACGACCCAAGAATCTCACAGAACTAGAAGCCTTTTGCAAGGAAGAATGAACGAAAATCCCCCAACTAATGTGAGGACCCCTGCAGTTTGTGTACTGTCCCAACCACTCAACAGAAAATGGCATTGCCATCACCCTCCGCCTGGCCGTAACCCACCTGGACAAAAAAAGACACGTACGTTCAAATGCTGTTCATAGACTTCAGTTCAGCATTCAACACAATCATTCCTCAGAAACTGATTGGAAAGCTGAGCCTACTGGGCCTCCCTCTGCAACTGGATTCTAGACTTCCTGACTGGGAGATCTCAGTCAGTCCGGATCGGAGACAGCATCTCCAACACCATCACAATGAGCAACACACAGCTCGAACCACACCTTCAAGTTTGCCGATTACACGACTGTGGTGGGTCTCATCAACAAGTACGACGAGTCAGCTTACAGAGAGGAGGTGCAGCAGCTAACGGACTGGTACAGAGCCAACAACCTGTCTCTTAATGTGAACAAAACAAAAGAGATGGTTGTTGACTTCAGGAGGGCACGGAGTAACCACTGCCTGCTGAACATCGACGGCTCCTCGGTAGAGATCATTAACAGCACCAAATTTCTTGGAGTTCACTTGGCAGAGAATCTCACCTGGTCCCTCAACACCAGCTCCATAGCAAAGAAAGCCCAGCAGTGTCTCTACTTTCTGCGAAGGCTGAGGAAAGTCCATCTCCCACCCCCCCATCCTCATCACATTCTCCAGGGTTTGTATTGAGAGCATCCTGAGCAGCTGCATCACTGCCTGGTTTGGAAATTGCAACATCTCAGATCGCAAGACCCTGCAGTGGATAGTGAGGTCAGCTGAGAAGATCATCAGGGTCTCTCTTCCCACCATTACAGACATTTACACAAGCTTTCTCTTATTATTCAATGTGTTTAGGGGTTTTCAATGTCCTCCCCATCTTGAGGACTCCCATGCCTTCATCTCGGCCCCGCCCGAGGTTACTTGATCTCACTCGAGGTTCCCTGGTCTCTCAGTCTGTTGTGGTTCCCAGGTCTCTCAGGATCCCCAAGTCTCCCTGCCTCGTTTCCCAGGGCTCTTGAGTCATCCCTGGATCTCAAGTTTTTAGGTCTTCCTAGGCCATCAGGTGCCAGCAATTGGGAGGAGGATCCTGTAGTGACTTCTTCAGGCCTGTGCAGGGCATCAGAGAGCATTGGGCACCTAAATTGGTTAGTTGTTGCTTAACAACAGTTCTTAATGGTTTAAAAGTTCCTTGTGTTTTTCTTGAGCGACTCGCTCTTTGTAATGCAGTTTCCTGGTGCTTTCTGTTTAAGTTTGTTAATTTTATTTTGATAGGCTCAGGGATTCTGCGTTAATTTTATTGTTGAAGCAGATGCCTGATTAACTCCAATCGGAGGGTCCTCATTTTGAGAATGATTCATCTTATGGTGTCACTTGGTTGAGCTAACTCTGTATAAGCTCTTGTTTCTGTCTCTACATGGAAGTCTTTGGCTCCGATATTGGCAGTGCACTCCATGGCACTTATCTACCAGCATCACTGAAGGACATCTTGGACAAGTCCCTCATCCAGGACTTCCAGCAGACATAGGTCTGTGGTGCCTCGGGCTGCACCTAGAGAGAGGAGCCCTGTCACAACCGTGGATTTGGCAGCGCAGTAGAAACAGCAATTGCGCTTGTGAACATGCACGTGTCAGTTAATTATTATTTCATTATGATAGTTATTAACTCCATTCATCCTGTTAATAGTGTTTGTCGAGACGAACCCAGCACAGCAACACTTCATTGCCTGTTTGCATTCGGCCTTGCTGAGAAATTGGACATTTGAGTCAACTGACTCTGAAGACTAGCAGTGTTCATTTTATATTTAGTTGTTCTTTTCAGCTGCAGTGTAGGCTTTGTTTTCCATTTGAGAGTTTTAGTTAACGGCCCTGTTTGGTCTAGTGTTTATTGTTTTATTTTCTCTTTAACAGTGATAGCATTAAAGTGTGTGGACTATCAATGCATCAGTGTCTCTCATTCTGCACTTGGGCCATATCTGAACTGGTTGACACCTGGGTGCTGAGAACACACCAGCATTTATTCACCAAAGATCAGTTCTTTAACTGTATTGATTATGCAAGGGGTTCAAAACGTCTGACATCTGACTTTCTGAATTGCCAGAGATTTGATCATAGAAGGAGATAGGGTTAGGGTCCAGGTCCTACCTTAGCAAGGACCTGGACCAATTGCAATTTGCCTGTCTCCACAATAGGCCAATGGCAGACGCAATCTCAATGGCTCTCCACATGGCTTCAGATCACCAGGACAACACATACACCTATGTCAGGATGCAGTTCATCACCAATAGCTCAGCATTTAATACCATCATTCCCACAATCCTGATTGAGAAGTTGCAGAACCTGGGCCTCAGTACCTCCCTCTGCAATTGGATCCTCAGCTTCCTAACCAGAAGACCACAATCTGTGTGGATTGGTGATAACATATCCTCTTCACTGACTATCAATACTAGCGCACCTCGTGTGTGTGCTTAACCCACTGATCTACTCTCTATATACACATGACTGTGTGGCTAGGCATAGCTCAAATACCATCTATAAATTTGCTGACGATACAACCATTGTTGGTAGAATCTCAAATGATGACGAGAGGGCACACAGGAGTGAGATGTGCCAACTAGTGGAATGGTGCTGCAGCAACAACCTGGCACTCAAAGTCAGTAAGATGAAAGAGCTGATTGTGGACTTCAGGAAGGGTAAGACAAAGGAAAACATACCAATCCTCATAGAGGGATCAGAAGTGGAGAGAGTGAGTAGCTTCAAGTTCCTGGGTGTCAAGATCTCTGAGGATCTAACCTAGTCCCAACATATTGATGTAGTTATAAAGAAGGCAAGACAGCCTATACTTTATTAGGAGTTTGAAGAGATTTGGCATGTCGACAAATACACTCAAAAACTTCTATAGGTGTATCGTGGAGAGCATTATGACAGGCTGCATCCCTGTCTGGTATGGAGGGGCTACTGCACAGGACCGAAAGACGCTGCAGAAGGTTATAAATCTAGTCAGCTCCATCTTGGGGACTAGCCTACAAAGTACCCAGGACATCTTTAGGGAGTGGTGTCTCAGAAAGTCAGCGTCCGTTATTAAGGAACTCCACCAGCCAAGGCATGCCCTTTTCTCACTATTAGAAGCCTGAAGGCACACACTCAGCAATTCAGGAACAGCTTTTTCTCCTCTGCCATCGGATTCCTAAATGGACGTTGAAGCTTTGGACTCCACCTCATTTTTTTAAATATACAGTATTTCTGTTTTTGCATGTTTTTTAAAAAATCTATTCAATATATGTAATTGATTTACTTGTTTATTTATTATTATGTTTTATTTAATTTAATATTATTTCTCTCTGCTAGATTATGTATTGCATTGAACTGCTGCTGATAAATTAACAAAGTTCACATCACATGCCAGTGATAATAAACCTGATTCTGATTCTGATCTCTGCATTTTGAATTCTCTCTCCATCTAAATAATAGTCTGCCAGTTTATTTCTTCCACCAAAGTGCATGACCATACACTTACTAACATTGTATTTCATTTGCCACTTCTTTGCCCATTCCCCTAAGCTATCTGTCTCTCTGCAGGCTCCCTTGTTTCCTCAACACTACCCGCTCCTCCACCTATCTTTGTACCATCAGCATATTTAGCCATAAAATCCATTAATCCCATAGTCCAAATCATTGACATACATCGTAAAAAGCAGCGGTCCCAACACCAACCCCTGTGGAACTCCATTGGTAACCAGCAGCCAACCAGAATAGGATCCGTTCATTCCCACTTTCTGCTTTCTGCCGATCAACCAATGCTCCACCCATGCTGGTAACTTCCCTGTAATTCCATGGGCTCTTATCTTGCTAAGCAGTCTCATGTGCGGCACCTTGTCAAAGGCCCTCTGAAAATCCAAGTACACCACATCCACTGTATCTCCTTTGTCTACCCTGCTTGTTAGTCAGGTAGGATTTTCCTTTCAGGAAACCATGCTGGCTTTGGCCTGTCTTGTCATGTGCCTCCAGGTACTCTGTAATCTCATCCCTATCTATCGATTCCAACAACTTTCCAACCACTGATGTCAGGCTAACAGATCTAAAGTTTCCTTTCTGCTGCCTCCCACTCTTAAATAGCAGAGTAATATTTGCAAGTTTCCAGTCATCTGGTACAATGCTAAAATCTATTGATTCTTTAAAGATCATTTTTAATGCCTCTGCAATTTTTCTGGCTACTTCCTTCAGAATCCAAGGGTGCATTTCATCAGGTCCAAGAGATTTATCCACTATCAGACCATTAAGCTTCCTGAGCACTTTCTCAGTTGTAATTTTCCCTGCACATACTTCACTTCCCTAACACTCTTGAATGTCCAGTATACTACAGATGTCTTCCACTGTGAAGACTGATGCAAAATACACATCCAGTTCCTCTGCATCTCTCATTACAATATCTCCAGTGTCATTTTCTATTGGTCCTATGTCTACCCTCAACTCTCTTTTACCCTTTATATACTTAAAAATAGCTTTTAGTATCTTCTTTTATATTAGTCGCCAACTTCCTTTTATAATCCATCTTTTCCTTCCTAATGACCTTCTTAGTTTTTAAAAGCTTCCCAATCCTTGATCTTGCCATGAGCTTTGGCTTCATTGTATACCCTCTCTTTTACTCTGACTTCACTTGTCAGCCACAGTAGTGTCCTTCTTACATTTGACAATTTCTTCTTATTTGGAATATATCTGTCTTGCACTTACCTAATTTTTCACAGGAACTGCAGCCATTTCTGCTCTGCTGTCCTTCCTGCTAGGGTCCCTTTGCTGTCAACCTTGGCCAGTTCCCCTCTCATGCCATTGTAATTTCCTTTATTCCACCGAAATACCAACACTTTTTTTTTTGGAGTTTTGACCAGAGACCAGTCAGATATGACAGGACGTGACTCACTGAGATTCACTGATCCGAGTATTAAAGGCAACAGCTAACGGTAGTATTTGTTCGGAGATTTGAGCTGTGGCCAATCAGCATTTGGAATTGATTAGCAAGAACAAATTAAAGTAAAGCAGGAAAAGTGGGGCAGTCAGCATCAGAGTGGACTGGTCAGAGTGGAGATTTTGAGGCTTTAGGTATGATAGACACTTCAGGAAGGAGAGGCTTCGGTCAAAGAAGGCAAAAATAAACTGTAGGTAGAGGGTTTTTTTGCCCCTTTGTTTACATTTGCTAAATTAGAACAGTAGAAATGCCAAGCAGTGAAATGTTCCTCTTGGATGTGGGAAGTTATGGAGATCTCTTTGAGAAGAGATCCAGCTGCAGCTTCTAACAATCTGTATTAAGGAGTTGGAGCTGGAACTGGATAAACTCTGGATCCTTCAGGAGGCTGAGGGGTGATATAGAGTGGGTTACACCCAAGGTGCAGGGTACAGGAAACTGGGTGATCGTCAGGAAGGGGAAAGAGGTTAACGAGTCAGTGCAGAGTACCCTTGAGGCCATCCTGCTGAACAACAGGTATATCACTTCTGGGGGATTGACCTAGCAGAGGAAAGTCACAGCGGTTGGGTCTCTGGCACCGAGTCTATCTATGTGAATTAAAAGGGAAAGGGGGAGAAGAGGCAAACTGTGCTGATCAGCAATTCATTAGCTTGGGGAAGAGAGAAAGGGTTCTGTGGATAAGAACGATATTCCCGAATGGTATGTTGCCTCCCTGGTGTCAGGGTTTGGGATATCCCAGATTGAGAGTCTTCCGCATTATTAAGAGTAATGAGTTTCTGCAATAGGAGTTCAGGGAGTGAGGCGCTAGGTTAAAGGGCAGCACGTACCGGGTTGTGATCTCAGGATTGCCATCTGTGTAATGTGCCAGAAACAGAAAGATTATACAGTTTTCCACATAATTAAGGAGTTGGTGTAGGAGAGAGGGCATAAGATTTTTGGATCATTGGAACCAGTGCGGATTGTGCTGTGTTCATTAGTGAATTTACAACACACCAGTGCACAGTAGTGAGTCAACTTAGCCCAGCTGGTTTCTGCCAGTATTTCTGTTCCACATCAGACCTTTCAAATTCTATTGACCTATCACATTCCCTGTAGTGATGGGATCCAAACAGTCACCCTTTGTGGGTAAAGAATTTGCCCTTGAATTTTCTTCATGACTTTCTGCAGACTGAAGAAGATAATGCAAACTGAATGCAGTTACATCTGACATGTTCTTCATCCATTAAATCTCTGAGCCAAGGAGGAATGACATTGGTAGTTAACCTTCAATCTCCTGTTTGTTTTAACATTATGGGTTATTTTCACTGCTTCTAAAGGGCTGTGTGTCACACTGCTGGGTTGTTAAAATAGACCACTGTTGGCCATGAAGGAATTAAAATATGGAAGAAAATGAACTTCAGTGGTTCAAGGAAAGTGGAAGTAGACAAACCATCTGTCCTTGTTCTTGCAATGAGGTTGAAGGAATGGAGGCTGACATTTTGTAAAGTTGCTTTGTAACCTCCATTTTGTGAAATGTTTGATGAACATTGCTCTGGGATAACCTAATCAGAGCAATTGAATGTGAGACACAAGTAGTTCCTGCCAATGACTTCTGAACCTGAAATCATAGAGCTGGAGAGAGAAAGGAAGGTAAATGAAATTCTGAGGGAGCAGAGTCAGGCAAATTTGATCCAGGCTTAGTGTGAACACGTAACATGAGAAAAGGAGAAAACTGAAGAGGAGTATAAACAGGCAAATACAGAATTAGAGAAATAGAAACATCAGTGTAAGGATTTACAGACTGCTATGAATCCCGTGCAGATATCGCCAGCTGAGAAGAAAGATTGTTTTAAACAGATCAAAAAGCATTGAACTTGAAGTCTATGTGGTAACGCAGAGATTTAAAAGAAAGAACTGTTTGGAACCTCAATTTGAAGTACCTTTTCAGGTTTTGCTGTTCACTAATACAGTCATCAAGACAAGAGTAAAACCATGCAACAGACACAAAATGCTGGAGGAACTCAGCAGGCCAGGCAGCATCTATGGAAAAGAGTTCAGTCGATATTTCTGGCCAAAACCTTTCTGCAGGACTGGATGCTTGTTTGTAAGAGTAAAGCTGTCATGGATTCGCACCTCTCACTGTAAGAAGGTGCTTAACGACCTACTGAGAATGGCAGCGGTTGGATTCACTCTTGTCCCTGACAGATGTGACTGCCATGAACACTCAAGCTGCTAGGTTTTTATGGCTGTGTTGGCACATGTAGATTTTGGTGTGTCCCTTTTACCTGTGCCTTTCAATGAAACAGAGATTAATTGTTACTTTAATGGGTCCAAGTCCTCAGCCCAAGATATGTTTGGTTTCTGGAACATGGACCCCCTTCCTCCCCTAATTGGTATAGCCAGAATGTCATTGGGGGAAGATGGGGATATAAATTTGGAAACGAGTAACCCCATACAACAATGCTAACCCCAGGGTAAAAAGGATTAGTGTTGACCCTTGGGGAAGGTAACATTTGCCTCAGAAACTGGCAAGGCAATTTGGGAGCTGATTAGCATGGTATTAGCATTTAAGGTTAGCAAATGAAACTGCATATACCCTCGATCAAACCCAACAAGCAATATCTAAATTGCTGGCAGAATTGGTAGTGGTCCATACTGTGGCATTGCAAATCTGAATGACTTTGGACTTTTGTTTTATCCAAGAAAGAAGGCAGGTGTACCCTGACAGAACAAGGATGTTTCACTTACACATGTTGAACTCAAAGACTCAATATGCCAATCATATCCAAGAGGCCACCTAAAAGATTTAGTGGAAGATCAGTTTCACAATTATAATACTCCAGAAAGAGGATGTTGGATGACTATCCTACATTACTGTATAATAATAATATCTGTTAATCTTTTGCAATTTTTGTGTAGTTTAGTAGAACTCAGAAAGAGAGAATACTAAAACTAGGTACCTGTTGGTGCAGACCAGAAGAAGGGGATTTTGCTGAACTAAAGTTCTGAGACTGTTTCATTACACGAATGCCTGAAATCACTTTTATTACTGTACTCATACTTTTAACAATTGGTTCCTTAAGGTTGTCATAGCCGGAAGTAGTAGTGGGGACAGGCTACAACTACCTATTAAATGCTACCAACGGCATGTGCCTCAAATAGCCTCTGACAACCAAGTCCATCTCCTAGTCTTCACGTGTGGTTTAGCTACTAAGCCCAGTGGAACTGTTTGTACTGACAGGAGAAGGGGCAAAGATGGGTTACTGGCACCTTAAAACCAGTTGTTTTGGGCAGATGGGGCTTGTCAGCTGTGGTTGGCAGCTCATCTGGGAGAAGGAAAACTCTGATCTCAAACCTCCGCTGCCTTGTGGCTATATTCACTCATGGGGAAGGCTTCAAGAGTAAACCCTGAGGGAAAAATCCAGAGCTGGAGTCCCAGACACAGTCCTACATTCAGTTCAATGCTGACTGGCAACTCCTGTGATGTTCCTGCTACCAAACTGTATCGGTCTCTGCCATTCCTTTGGGTTCATCAGTTGCGTGGAGACAAGGAGCTTGCAACATGGGCAACAGCTTGCTCACCATATTGTATTGCCCAGGCTTGTGTATCTACACAGCTAGGTCACAATATCCATGGTGAACTCTAACCGATGGAGGCTCTAGACTCAGGTAGACCTTAACAATTATGTTTTGATCATTATGGTGTAGTCATGAAATGACAAAAAGAGAGGGAATGTAGAAATATATCTGTAACTCTGAAGACTTTATGAATTTCTAACTTCTGTAAAATGTAATATGAACAAGATGGAACCTATGAAATCTCAGGGTGTTTTGCCAGTTTGGATGGGAAACTTATA
The DNA here is from genome assembly GCF_048418815.1 of Hemitrygon akajei. Lineage (NCBI taxonomy): Eukaryota > Metazoa > Chordata > Chondrichthyes > Myliobatiformes > Dasyatidae > Hemitrygon > Hemitrygon akajei. Next base: position 44,569,487 of record NC_133148.1, read on the forward strand.
AGTCTATGTGTTTTATGATGGGAGGCTGTTTTCATGACAGGCAATTTGCTTTATGGCCGGAGGGGATGTTTTGATGACAGAGGTAAACAGCATAGAGTTTCTAAAGAACAAATATAAGAACGAGTAATGGGAATGCTATTATGGAATGAAGCAAATTAATTACAATTCTTTGTAAAAAAAAAATGCTTTCTTTGAGACATAAGGTCAAAAACTATTCTCCAGCATAATGTTTGCAGGTGGTTTTCCCTTGCAAGTAAATAATAAATGCAAGAAAAGGTGAGCAAGCCTGAATTGTTGTAGTTTGTTTCTGTATATAGGACAACCTCACAGAACAGTACATGACACCAGACAGCATACATTAAAGGTGAAAGGGGGTAGGTTCAAAAGGGATGAGAGGGGGTAAGAATTTTACTCAGAGACCAGTGGATACTTGGAATGCACTGCCTGATATGGTGGTAAAAGCAAATACATCAGAGGCTTTTAAGAGACATTTAGATATTAACATCAATGTGAGGAAAATGGAGGAATATGGACATTGTGCTAGTCAGAGATTAGTTTTTTGAGGGGTTTTAATTTACTTTTTAGCTGGTTCAGCACAGCACTGAGGGCAGAAGGATTTGTTCCTGTGCTGTACTGTTAAAAAAAATAACAATTGGTTACAGCGGGACATTGATAGGATGCAAAACTGGGCTGAGAAGTGGCAGATGGAGTTCAACCCAGGTAAGTGTGAGGTGGTTCATTTTGGTAGGCCAAATATGATGGCAGAATATAGCATTAATGGTAGAGATCTAGAAGATTATAAGGCTAGCAGAAAGGAGCTTAAGAATGAAATTAAGAGAGCCAGTAGGGGCCATGAGAAGGCCTTGGCAGACAGGACTAAGGAAAACCCCAAGGCATTCTACAAGTATGTGAAGAACAAGAGGATAAGGCATGAGTGAATAGGACCAATCAAGTGTGACAGTGGAAAAGTGTGTAAGGAACCGGAGGAAATAGCAGAGGTACTTAATGAATACCTTGCTTCAGTATTCACTACGGAAAAGCAGCTTGGCAATTGGAGGGATGCCTTGCAGCCAACTGAAAAGCTTGAGCATGTACATATTAAGGAAGATGATGTGCTGGAGCTTTTGGAAAGCACCTAGTTGGATAAGTCACCGGGACCAGACAGGATGTACCCCAGGCTACTGTGGGAAGTGAGGGAGGAGATAGCTGAGCCTCTGGCGATGATCTTTGCGTCATCAATGAGGACAGGAGCGGTTCTGGAGGATTGGAGGGTTGCGGATGTTGTTCCCTTATTCAAGAAAGGGAGTAGAGATAGCCCAGGAAACTATAGACCAGTTAGTCTTACTTCAGTGGTTGGTAAGTTGATGGAGAAGATCCTGAGAGGCAGGATTTATGAATATTTGGAGAGGTATAATATGATTAGGAATAGTCAGCATGGCTTTGTCAAAGGCAGGACATGTCTTACGAGCCTGACTGGATTTTTTGAGGATGTGACTAAACACATTTATGAAGGTAGAGCCGTAGATGTAGTGTATGTAACACTCATTTCACCTAGCAGCTTAATCTAGGGGGTGTTAACCCCTCTGCCCGACAAAACTTAAGAAATCTCGTTTGGGTGGATGCTGCACGATGTGTCCCCTGTTACAAATCAGGTACCCTGAAATAACAAACAGTACACAATATGCAATTAAACGATTAAGCTTTATAACTCTTACTTTGACTATATTGTAAGTAGAAAAACAAAATATATATGAAAAAGGGCGCCAATCTTATTAAACAGTCTGTACACAACAGTTGGAGCTCACGCAGTTCAGTAGTCTGTCTTCCACCATCAATCTCCACCTTTGGACCCCCACTCGGAGTCCATCTCGATCGGTGATCTACCACATTTCTCCGTTCGCATCTTCTCTCTTCATTTTTTCCTCTCCTTCTGGCAAAAGCCCACGAAAACAACTGCTTCCAGAATCACAAGACAGCAACAAAATCCCGATTGGCTAACATGCAGCAACAGTCGAGTTGTCTCCAGCAATAACCCAAACATTGCTGCTATAGAGAAACCATTACCTCAGCAGTGAACATTACAGAGAAGCCATTACATGTATATGGATTTCAGCAAGGCATTTGATAAGGTACCCCATGCAAGGCTTATTGAGAAGGTAAGGAGGCAAGTGATCCAAGGGGAGATTGCTTAGTGGATCCAGAACTGGCTTGCCCACAGAAAGCAAAGAGTGGTTGTAGACGGGTCATATTCTGCATGGAGGTCGGTGACCAGTGGTGTGCTTCAGGGATCTGTTCTGGGACCCCTACTCTTCATGATTTTTATAAATGACCTGGATGAGGATGTGGAGGGATGGGTTAGTAAATTTACTGATGACACAAAGGTTGGGGGTGTTGTGGATAGTGTGGAGGGCTGTCAGAGGTTACAGCAAGAAAATGATAGGATGCAAAACTGGGCTGAGAAGTGGCAGATGGAGTTCAACACAGATAAGTGTGAGGTGGTTCATTTTGGTAAGTCAGATATGATGGCTGAATATAGCATTAATGGTAAGACTCTTGGCAGTGTGGAGGATCAGAGAGATCTTGGAATCCATTGGACACTCAAAGCAGCTATGCAGGTTGACTCTGTGGTTAAGAAGGCATACGGTGCATTGGCCTTCATCAACCGTGGGACTGAGTTTAAGAGCTGAGAGGTAATGTTGCAGCTATATACGACCCTGATCAGACTCCACTTGGAGCACTGTGCTCAGTTCTGGTTGCTTCACTACAGGAAGGATATGGAAACCATAGAAAGGGTGCAGAGGAAATTTACAAGGATGTTGCCTGGATTGGGGAGCATGCCTTATGAGAATAAGTTGAGTGAACTTGGCCTTTTCTCCTTGAAGCGACGGAGGATGAGAGGTGACCTGATTGAGGTGCACAAGACAATGAGAGGCATTGATTGTGTGGATAGTCAGAGGCTTTTTCCTAGGGCTGAAATGGCTAGCACGAGAGGATATAGTTTTAAGGTGTTTGGAATTAAGTACAGAGGAGATGACAGGGGTTAAGTTTTTTTACGCAGAAGGTGGTGAGTGCGTGTAATGGGCTGCCCGCGGCATTAGTGGAGGCGGAAACGATAGGGTCTTTTAAGAGGCTCCTGGATAGGTACATGGAGCTTAGAAAAATAGAGGGCTATGGGTAAGCCTAGGTAGTTCTAAAGTAAGGAGATGTTTAGCACAGCTTTGTGGGCTGAAGGGCCTGTGTTGTGCTATAGGGTTTCTATGTTTCTAATTGGAAACTGACTGAAAAAATTATTTATTTCTGCAAGATGCTGGAGGTACTCAGTGGGTCAGGCAGCATTTATGGTGTAGTGGTAGCTAATAGTGATATTCTAATACAACTCAGTTAGCCACTCCCATATGGGAGGAGTTCACATTTTGTACAAGCAGAGTTATCAATAAAATTCAGTTGAATATCCTGAATGCTGGAATCTTGGGAGTGCTCTGCACTATCCTGAGTATCGAACACAGCACGTGGAGATAAATAAAGTTAACATTTCGGTCTAAGACCCCTCACTATGCCTATCCTGTTCATTCCTCTGCTTAGATGCCGCCTAACCTGAGGAGTTCCTTCAGCACTTTGTGTGTGTTGCTCAATACTTTCAGCATCTACAGAATCTTTTTCTCCTTTCTGTGGAGCAAGGAGATGACGCTGAGACTTTTTAAGACACTAGTCACACTGCACTTGGAGTATTGTCAACAGTTTTGGACCCCATATCTCAGAAAGGATGTGTTGTCATTAGAGAGAGGCCAGAGGAGGTTCATGGGGATGATAACAGGAATGAAGCAATTAACATGAGAAGCATTTGGGCTTGTACTCACTGGAATTTAGAAGAATGCGTGGGGATCTCATTGAAACCTACCAAATGTTGAAAGGACTAGATAAGGTGGATGTGGAGAGGATGGTCCCATAGTATGGGTATCCAGAACTAGAGGGCACAGCATCAAAACTGAGGGGCGACTGTTTAGAACAGAGATAAGGAGGAGTTTTTTTTAACCAGAGAGTAGTGAATCTGTGGAATGCAGTGGAAGCCAAGTCTGTGGGTATATGTAAGGCGGAAGTTGATAGTTTCCTGATTGGTCAGGGCATCAAAAGATGGTAAGAAGGCAGGTGAATGGGGTGAGTGGGATCCAGGATGAGCCATAATGTAATGGTGGAGCTGATTTGATGGGCTGAGTGGCTTAATTCTGCTCTGATATCCTTCCAGTCATTTTTCCCTCGTGTTCTCACCTGCCAATTACTTCCCCCTGGGTCCCCCTCTCCTTCCTATCTCCTGTGATCCACTCTCCTCTCCAGTCATACTCATTCCTCTTCAGCTCTTGACCTTTCCCACCCACCACCTGGCTTCACCTATCACCTTCCAGCTAATCTATTTCCACTCCCCCACCTCTTTAGTCGGGCATCTTCCGTCTTCGCTCTCAGTCCTGAAGAAGGAGCTCGGCTCGAAACGTCGACTGTTTATTCTTTTTCATATATGTTGCTTGAGCTGTTGCGTTCCTGCAACGTTTTGTGTGAATTGCTTTGTATTTCCAGATCTGCAGACTTACTCGCGTTCGTTCCAGGTTTTGCCGTCGATCAAATGCGCATGCGTATAGTTACAATCCGTTCCGATGTGCACGAGCTCTGGAAACAACGGAGATCGGCAGCAGGTAGGAATGGGATCCGGATGGGAATTTCATCGGCACCAGTGTCCGAACCGCGACTGAAGGACAGTCACTGTGAGCTCTGGACATACCTCGGCTCTGCACGCCTTTCCCTGTCTGTCAGCCCCACGATCCGTACCCGGGCACCTGAAAGCTTTCTGCTTGCGCCATTTTGTGGTGCATGCGCAGCGCTGGGACGTTGCGGGTAGATGGATCTCCCATTCGTGGGGTTTCTGGGTAAAGAAGCAGCCATGTGTGATACCCGCTTTTTCACCGCCGGTCCATAGGGCGTGTTTAGAATCGCAGGGAGCGGATGCATCTCTCAGACTCTGCCGATCTCTAGCAAGGATTGGGAACTCGGAGCATGAATATAGTTCTGAATTAATTTTGGATGAAGAGTCTACCTTCTAGTCATTGAAAATGTCAATTAGTGGTGCATGGAGAAAAAGAACAAATTCCTTCCATCTGCTTTAGTTCTTGAGAAAATCACCTGTGTTCAACCTCCTCTTGTTCTGTGCACAACTTCAACACCATTTTCAAATTTCTGATTGTGGGCTGAATGAATGGTGATGATGAGTTAGCAGGCAGGAGAGAGACTGAAAATTTGGCTGAGTGGCATCATAACAGCAACCGCTCAGTGTCAGCAAGACCAAGGAACTGATTATACAGTTCAGGAGAGTGAAACCAGGAGACTATGAGCCAGTCCTTATTGGAGCATCAAAGGTAGAGCGTTAGCAACTTTAAGTTCCTGAACATTATTATTTCAGGAGATCTGTCCTGGACCCAGCACATAAGTATAATTGTGAAGAAAGCACAGCACTGCCTCTACTACTTTAGGACTCTGGTGATTTGGCATGATCGTGTCCACAACATTTTGGGAGAGGGAGGGGAACAGCCAGAGGTCTTGATATGTATTGGTACCTGTGACATGGGAAGGAAAAGCAGAGATCCCAAAAAAAGATTTTAGGGAGCTGAGTAGAAAGCTGAGAAGCTGGACCTCCCGGGTAGTAATTTCTGGATTGCTGCCTGTGCCGTGTGCCAGTGAGGGTAGAAGCAGGATGATATGGCAGAAAAATGCGTGGCTGAGAAGCTGGTGCAGGGGGCAGGGCTTCAGATTCTTGGATCATTGGGATCTCTTCTGATGGGGGTATGACTTGTTCAAAAGTGACAGGTTGCACCTGAACCTGAGGGGGACCAACATTCTCACGGGCAGGTTTGTTAGAGCTGTTGGAGAGGGTTTAAACTAATTTGGCAGGAGAGTGGGAACTGGAGTAAAGGGACTCAGGATAGGATGGTGGTAAAATAGTGTGCATTTAGACTGTCAGGAACAGTGGGCAGGTGATGGGACATAGTTGCAGCCAGCAGGCTGAGTATCAAAACAATAGGGATGCAAAATCAGAAAAGATAGCAAATACGGTACTCAAGGTGTTGTGTCGAAATGCTCATAGTATAATAGACAATAGGTACAGAATAGACCATTTGGCCCTTCGAGCTTGCATCGCCATTCTGAGATCATGGCTGATCAATTACTATCAATACCCGGTTCCTGCCTTGTCCCCATATCCCTTGATTCCCCTATCCATAAGATACCTATCTAGCTCCTTCTTGAAAGCATCCAGAGAATTGGCCTCCACTGCCTTCTGAGGCAGTGCATTCCACAACCCCACGACTCTCTGGGAGAAGAAGTTTTTGCTTAACTCTGTCCTAAATGACCTACCCCTTATTCTCAAACCATGCCCTCTGGTACTGGACTCTCCCAGCATCTGGAACATATTTCCTGCCTCTATCTTGTCCAATCCCTTAATAATCTTATATGTTGCAATCAGACCCCCTCTCAATCTCCTTAATTCCAGCGTGTACAAGCCCAGTCTCACTAACCTGTCTGCGTAAGACAGTCCGGACATCCCAGGAATTAACCTTGTGAATCTACACTGCACTTCCTCTACAGCCAGGATGTCCTTCCTTAACCCTGGAGACCAAAACTGTACACAATACACCAGGTGTGGTCTCACCAGGGCTCTGTACAAATGCAAGAAGATTTCCTTGCTCTTGTACTCAATTCCCTTTGTAATAAAGGCCAACATTCCATTAGCCTTCTTCACTGCCTGCTGCACTTGCTCATTCACCTTCAGTGACTGATGAACAAGGACTCCTAGATCTCTTTGTATTTCTCCCTTACCTAACTCTACACCATTCAGATAATAATCTGCCTTCCTGTTCTTACTCCCAAAGTGGATAACCTCACACTTATTTACATTAAACGTCATCTGCCAAGTATCTGCCCACTCACCCAGCCTATCCAAGTCACCCTGAATTCTCCTAACATCCTCATCACATCACACTGCCACCCAGCTTCGTATCATCAGCAAACTTGCTGATGTTATTCTCAATGCCTTCATCATTTACATTGTTGATGTAAATTGTAAACAGCTGTGGTCCCAATACCGAGCCCTGTGGCACCCCACTGGTCACCACCTGCCATTCCGAGAAACACCCATTCACCGCTACCCTTTGCTTTCTATTTGCCAACCAGTTTTCTATCCATGTCAATATCTTCCCCCCAATGCCATGAGCTCTGATTTTACCCACCAATCTCCTATATGGGACCTTATCAAATGCCTTCTGAAAGTCGAGGTACACTACATCCACTGGATCTCCCTTATCTAACTTCCTGGTTACATCCTCGAAAAACTCCAATAGATTAGTCAAGCATGATTTGCCCTTGGTAAATCCATGCTGACTCGGCCCAATCCTATCACTGCTATCTAGATATGCCACTATTTCATCTTCAATAATGGACTCTAGCATCTTCCCCACTACTGATGTTAGACTGACTGAACGATAGTTCTCTGTTTTCTCCCTCCCTCCTTTCTTAAAAAGTGGGATAACATTAGCCATTCTCCAATCCTCAGGAACTGATCCTGAATCTAAGGAACATTGGAAAATGATTACCAATGCATCCGCAATTTCCAGAGCCACCTCCTTTAGTACCCTAGGATGCAGACCATCTGGACCTGGGGATTTGTTAGCCTTCAGTCCCATCAGTCTACTCATCACCGTTTCCTTCCTAATGTCATCTGTTTCATTTCCTCTGTTACCCTATGTCCTTGGCCCATCCATACATCTGGGAGATTGTTTGTGTCTTCCCTAGTGAAGACAGATCTAAAGTACTTATTAAATTCTTCTGCCATTTCTCTGTTTTCCATAACAATTTCACCCAATTCATTCTTCAAGGGCCCAACATTGTTCTTAACTATCTTCTTTCTCTTCACATACCTAAAAAAGCTTTTGCTATCCTCCTTTATATTCCTGGCTAGTTTGCGTTCGTACCTCATTTTTTCTCCCCATATTGCCTTTTTAGTTAAGTTCTGTTGTTCCTTAAAAATTTCCCAATCATCTGTCTTCCCACTCACCTTAGCGCTGTCATACTTTTTTTTAATGCTATGCAATCTCTGACTTCCTTTGTCAACCACTGTGGCCCCTTTCCCCCCTTTGAATCCTTCCTTCTCCAGGGGATGAACTGATTTTGCACCTTGTGCATTATTCCCAAGAGTACCTGCCATTGCTGTTCCACTGTCTTTTCTGCTAGGATATCCGTCCATTTAACTTTGGCCAGCTCCTCCCTCATGGCTCCATAGTCTCCTTTGTTCAACTGCAACACTGACACCTCCGAGCTGCCCTTATCCTTCTCAAATTGCAGATAAAAACTTATCATATTATGGTCACTACCTCCTAATGGCTCCTTTACTTCAAGATCGCTTATCAAATCCTGTTCATTACACAACACTAAATCCAGAATAGCCTTGTCCCTGGTCGGCTCTCGTACGAGCTGTTCCAAGAATGTATCCCATAGGCACTCTACAAACTCCCTATCCTGGGGTCCAGCACCAACCTGATTCTCCCAGTTCACCTGCATGTTGAAGTCCCCCATAACTACTGTGACATTACCTTTGCCACATGCCAATGTTAACTCCCTATTCAACTTGCACCCAATATCCGTGCTACTGTTTGGGGGCCTGTAGACAACACCCATTAGGGTCTTTTTGCCCTTACTGTTCCTCAGTTCTATCCACACAGACTCTACTTCTCCTGATCCTATGTCCCCCCTTGCAAAGGACTGAATCTCATTCCTCACCATCAGGGCCACCCCACCCCTCTGCCCACATTTCTGTCCCTACAATAGCACGTATACCCTTGTACATTCATTTCCCAGGTCTGATCTCCCTGCAGCCATGTCTCTGTTATCCCAACAACATCATAGTTACCCATTCGCACCTAAGCTTCAAGCTCATCCGCCTTATTTCTGACACTTTGTGTATTCAGATATAGAATTTTTAGCCCATTTCTCCTCTCTCTGTTTAAATCACTGCCTATTGTGCTTAACCCAGCTCCCCGAACCCCCATTGGGCTATACGCCCCTTGAATTTTGTTGTCCTTCCTAAATTTACTTATTCTTTCTGCACATTTAACTCCATGTACCATCAGACCATCCCTCTGTACATGTGTCCTCCTTATCACTTGTTCCGCCTCACTTTTCTCTACTACACACTTAATATTCCGGAACCGTGTAGTCCCCACCTGTCCTTTATTCTTCATCTCGCTATCCTCTCTCACATTCTGGATCCCTGCCCCCTGCAAATTTAGTTTAAACCCCCCGAGCAGCACTAGCAAACTTTCCTGCAAGAATGTTAGTACCACTCCAGTTCAGGTGTAAACCATCCCGTCGGAACAGATCCCACCTTCCCTGGAACAAAGCCCAATTATCTAAAAACCTGAAGCCCTCCCTCCTGCACCATCCTCTCAGCCACGTATTAATCTGTATAATCCTTCTGTTCCTTGCCTCACTCGCACGTGGCACAGGTAGCAATCCTGAGATTGTTACCCTGGAGGTCCTGCCCTTCAGCTTCGCACCTAACTCCCTGAACTCACTACGCAGGACCTCCTCACTCATCCTACCCACGTCGTTGGTCTCTACATGGACCACAACATCTGGGTTCTTGCCCTCCCTCTCGAGAATAACCTGCACCCGATCTGAGATGTCCCAGACCCCGGCACCAGGGAGGCAACATACCATCCGAGACTCCCGATCTTCCCCACAAAATCTCCTATCTGCCCCCCTGACTTTAGAATCCCCTATCACTACCGCTCTCTTCTCTTCCCTCCTCCCCTTCCTAGTCGAGGGTCCAAACTCAGTGCCAGAGACAGGACCACTGCAACTTGTTCCTGGTAGGTCATCCCCACCAACAGTATCCAAAACGGTATACTTATTGTTGGGAATGGCCACAGGCGTGCTCTGCTCTCTCTGTCTGCTCCCCCTGCCTCTCTTGACTGTCACCTATTTGCCTACCTCCTGTCTTTTCGGTGTGACGACCTCCCAATAACTCTTATCTATCTCTGTCTCTGCCTCCCGAATGATCCGTAGTTCATCCAGCTCCTGCTCCAATTCCCTAACTCGGTCTGATAGGAGCTGCAGCTGGATGCACCTTTTGCAGGTGTGGTCATCAGGGACAACTGTGTTGACTCTGACCTCCCACATACTGCATACGGAGCACACCACTGCTCTAACTGACTCCCCCATTACCTGATCCCAGATTAGTCAGAATAAATGAAAAAAAAGTACCTACTGACCTTACCTTTTTTACCTCAGCAAGCACGTACTCAGGCTTATAAGAAATAAGGTGGATGATCTTGTTGCACTATTACAGATTGCCAGGTATGAAGTGGCCATCACTGAATCATGGCTGAAAGATGGTTGTAGTTGGGAGCTGAATGTCATAGGCTACACTTTGTATCAGAGGTTCACTCAAGGTTCACAAGGATTGAATCTTTGTGGGTTGAGTTAAGAAACAACAAGGGTAAAAGGATCCTGATGGCAGTTATATACAGGCCTCCCAACAGTAGCTGGGGTGGACAGTTTATAATGATGGAAGCAATCTTTGAGAAACTTTCTGACGCTATCCATCTAATTTGGGTTCTGACAAGTCTAAACCTAAAAACTCCTCCAATCCTCTCATGTCTCTTCTAGTCATGTGTTTATCAGAGATCCCATTGATGATGCATTGATGTATTCTTTATTGTCATCAGTACATCAGACAAAACTACCTGACACCCATGTTGTTGCACCATTTTGGCTATCATTTTTTAGTGTTTGACTCAACCTTTCCACAATTCCACTAGAATGTGGTCTGTAGGTTATATGAAATCTCTGTTTGATTTCGAAAAGTGCCATGACATCTTGCTTTGTCTGGGCTGTAAAATGTGTGCCTTGATCCGATTCTATACTCCCAAGATAAACAGCAGCAAGTAAAGACCCTCTCCAGTAAGAATTTTGCTATGGTTTTGTCCGTGATTGTCTTAGTCAGGAAAGTTTCCATCCACTTGGTGAAAGTATCTACCACTATAAAAATATACTTGTACCCTCCCAGGGTGGGTGGCAAGGGTCCAATATAATCTACCTGAAAATTAGTCCAAGGCCCCCGCGCTGCTCAAGTATGTTGGAGGGCTTCTATTCTTTACATTTTTATCAGGACTATATTATGCACAGATCAAGCAATTATTGACATAGTGCTCAGTCGTCCTTCATCCTAGGCCACCAACACACCCCTTTTATCTTTTCCAGGGTGCTTTTGGCACCCTGGTGCCCGCATAAATCATGGTACTAGTGGATCATCTGATTTCTTCCTCCCTCTGGGACCACAAACTTTCCTTCATCTAGGATCACTCCATCCTTAACATGTATACCTTGAGCTCTTTGTATATTTCTGACTCTGCTCCTTCTATTAATTTTTAAAAATTCTTTATCTTTCTTCTGCTCCTCGGTTAAATCCTTAACCTTAACCTGGTGTTCCTTCTGCCTTCCTGTCTCCCTGATCTGCGGCTGCCATTCCTGCCCATCTAAAGCATCTTGCCTCGCTAGTTGTCAGAAACGTCCTGCCCCTGAATAATGGCCAAGGACAAATTCAAGGAAACAGAGTTTATTAGAACAGGTCTGCAGAGCTGGGTGCCTTAAAAAAAGAACCCCGAGCCTTACACAGTTCCAATTTTTATATGTCTCTCTTAACTCCTCCCCTCCCGGCTCAGAAGAGCTAGGAGGTGCACACTCTTGAACTTAGTACTCAGTACTTTTCCATTCCATATTTGGGGTGTCTTTCGTTACAACCCACGGTCAGCCGTTATATCCTCTATTTTATTATCAGTAGCATATTTCACAATCTTTGCGGTTACCCCCTTGCAGCTTTAGCGACCACCCCCCCTTTAGTTATCCTTGCGTTAGCAGTTTAGCAGAAGCTTAGTATTTAACTCCTTGGAGTCACTGCACATCTTAATAAGTAATTACCTCTCACAAATCCACCCTTTTTCTTTTAAGATGTGCATAGCTCTCATAGGGTTTCCTCCTATGGGATCTGTCGTTCTCCCTCCTCTAGTGGCAACTCAGTATTCCCGTGTAGCAGCATTATTTTTAGCTCGTTAGTGCCGTGCTGAGGTATTGCTATTGCCTGAAGTTGTGACAAACTTCGCCTTATTAGTGCTTGTACACAGGGGATGAGGCAGGGTAAAAGCATCAAACTCATTAATCCACCTCCCAACATCCAGAGTGCTGTTCGCCACCAACTGCCTTTAATATAGACCTGATAGTACGGCTTACCATTTTCCCAACACTCTTCTGCTTTTATCATAACAACGGTCATTTACATGCGAGTGGGATACGAAGGATCCAGGGAAGACCCGACTTCCCACCCGAACTATTGTTCGACACTTATCACATCTTCCCTCCATCCTCCCAACACATAATATACACAGTATAATACAAATTGTCCATATTACTGCGCTCTTCATGCGACTCATCTCTGTTGCCTCTTTAGTTTCACCACCAATGGTTTTTCTCCTGGTTCACAGGTCCACTCGTCACCGCTCTCAGGCTTCACAGGCCCCTTTATTCTTGACGCGTGTGTCCACCCTTTTTCTTTTGTCCGAACTGCAGCTTCAGTTGTGAGCAGGACCTGGAAGGGACCTTCCCACTGCGGTTGGAGCTTCTCTGGCTTCCAGGTTTTCACCAGAACCCAATCCCCTGGGGTTACTTGGTGTAGAGTGAAGTCAAGTGGCGGCGTCTGGGCGAGCAGACCTTTCTTGCGTAGCTCTGCAAAGGAACGGGACAAGGCCAGTAAATAGTTCTTTACAAATAAATCACCCGCCTGTAGTGTGGGATACCCCTCTATTTTATTCCAATATGGCAGTCCAAAGAGCATCTCATAAGGAGATACTCCTATGTCCTTCCGGGGCGCCGTACGTATTCTCAGGAGAGCGATCGGCAAGCACTTGGTCCATGGTAGCTTGGTCTCCAACATCAACTTGGTTAGCTGTGCCTTCAGGGTGCTGTTCATTCGCTCTACTCTTCCTGAACTCTGGGGATGCCACGGGGTATGGTACTTCCATTCGATATCAAGTGCATCACAAATTAACTGGTGCGTCTTGGAGGCAAAGTGCGTCCCCCGGTCAGAGTCTATGGACCCCACGATTCCATATCTGGGGATTATGTTCTCAAGTAGTATCCGAGCTACTGTGGGCACATCTGCCTTAGTAGTTGGGTATGCTTCCACCCAGCGTGTAAAGTGATCCACGATTACCAATAAGTATTTCCATCTCTGCACTGGGGGCAGCTCGGTGAAGTCGATTTGGATTCTATGGAAGGGTCTCATGGCCAGGGGTTGGCCGCCTCTTGGGATGGATCGCATCACTTTCTTGTTTATTCGCTGGCACGTTGGACATCCAGTTACCTCTTGTTGGGCCAACGTGTAGATTCCCTTGCATGCATATTCTCTCAGGATCGTGGCACACATGGCCTGCACTCCCCAATGGGTTTGTTGGTGCAATCGTTGGAGGATACTCCGGGTAACCTCTTTATTTAGGAGCTGCCTGCCATCGGGGATCTTCCACCTTCCATCTGGGTCCTGTCGGGCTCCCAGCTGATACATCTTGTCAATTTCAATTTGGGAGAAGACTGGGGGCTTGATGATCCCTTCTCGCATTGGGATCAAAGTCAGGAGTCTTATCGGCTCCTCAAGTCTTGGACCATCCTGTAACTTCCGTCCAGCTTCCTCACCGGGAGGATCGGGGTGTTATATGGTGACATACACTCTTCCAGAAGTCCATCTGCGATCAGTCCTTCTATTACCGGTTGCAGGCCTTTCCTCCCTTCCATTGAAATAGGGTACTGTTTTCTCCATACAGGCGAACTGTTAGGTAATAGCGAGATTTGCAAGGGGGGTACTTTCAAACCCCCCCCCCCCCCCGGTTCCCTTCCTTGTACCATACCTCCGGGCTTATTTTCCTATCATCTTCTTCCCTGAGGGCAAACAGCTGTACCGTTATCTTCCCGTTCCTGGGGTCAGTCCCGATGCCTAACTTGACTTGCAGATCCCGCCCGAGCAGGTTGAATCCCGCAGAGGGTAACAAAAGTAGGTCCTGTCCCGTTACCCTATCCTCATGTTCAATTTTCACGTTTTCTATAACAGGTACTTGTATTATCTTCCCTCCAATACCTACTCCCATCCATTTTTCTCCGGTCTGGGTCCCTGATGGTATCTCTATTATACTCGATCCTTCGGCTCCTGAGTCGACCATGAAGGTTGTGTCACACCCTTGGGGACCTAATTTCAAATTTACCAGGGGTTCCCGCCGATGATTTTTCTTCCCCAAGGGTTGGAACCCCCGACCCCCCTAGTACTCTTCTTCCATCATGGCGTACGAGCGCACTTCCCATCGGTATTTGGGGCACTCGCGCCTGAAGTGTCCCTCTTCGTTGCAGTGAAAACATCTAGAGGTCCTCCTGGGTTCCCTACTTCGATCTTGGCTGCTACTTCATCCCGGCCAGGGTTCTCTTCTTTCTTTTTTTTTCTGCGGTCACCTGTTGGACCGTCTGGACCATTATCCGGGCTGCTTTTTTCTGCTTCTCTTCATCCCTTCTTACAAACACTTTCTGTGCCTCCCTAAGTAGTTCACTTAAGGGTTTAGTATTCCAATCTTCTAATTTTTCCAGTTTTTTTTCTTATATCTGGCCATGCCTTCGATACAAATTCAACACGAATCAGCTGTTGGCCAACCTCCGTCTCGGTCTATTCCCGCGTATTGTTGCATGTTCCTCCGGATTTTATCTAGGAAGTCGGACGGAGTCTCCTCGGGATTTTGGTGGCTCCCAAATGCCTTGGTAAAGTTGTGTTCCTTCGGAACCGCCTGTCTTATTCCCTTTATTAGGAATTCTCGCATATCTCTCATATTTCTTCGGCCCCCTCTGTTTGCTTATCCCATTCTGGGTCCACAAGAGGGAATTTCTGTTGCGGCTCTCCTTGGCCTGGCTGTTCCCTTTCCCACATTACCATGGCCGCCTGTCTTATCATTTGTCTTTCTTGGGTGGAAAACAAGGTTCCCATAATTGAGTGCATTTCATCCCAGGTATATGTGTTGGGTCCTAGAAATTGATCCAACTGTTCAGCCAGGCCCATGGGGTCTTCTAATAGGCCTTTCATTTCTTTTTTAAAATTCCGTACCTCAGTACTAGTCAGGGGAACATTAACATACCCCGTCCCTCCAGCTTCTCCTCCCATGGGCACTTCTCTCAGAGGCATTAGTTTGGTGGTCTGTTCGACTTCCTCTTTGTTAGTTTCAGCTGTCTGTGACCTGGTTTTCACCCTCCTGACTCCTGTAACCTGCAGTTTTGCACGCTTCGTTTCCTCTTCACCCTGGTCTGCATCTCCAGCTGCAGCTGCCGACTCATTTTCACTTCCCCTTTCCTCAGGGTCTTCGATTTCTGGAGCGGTAGGGGGCACATATGGGGGCGGCAGATGGTCGAGCACCTCCCATGTATTCTTTTTCTGTTCCCCTTCCTTTATTGTTTTCAACTTATAACTATTTGTCGTTGGTAACCAGCATAGGGCATAATCATTTTCTTCGGGTTTAACGTTAGGTTTTGAATTCACGTACAGATTAAGGGCTTGTTGTACCCAATCCTCGCTAGACCCGAACTTAGGCCACCACACAGCCGACCCTTGGATCAGCTGGCGGGACCAGAATTCACAGTACTGTATCATTTTTTCTTTGACTTCCCTTTTCGCCTCCTGTAATCCCAATTTTCTAACATCCGTCCCAACGGACTATCAGGGGGCACCCCGGGGTATTTTTCATCATTGGCGCCTGGATTCCTTTACCCTTTTCTCCCTTAGACCCCTTATTCCCCATCTCGAGAACTTGCCCGGTTCCAATCCACCCGCAGGCACCCCGTAATTCCACAATTCTCATGCACTACGTCTCTGCAGGAATTTAATTTGAATGTGACCCACCTAGCTCAATCACTCCTGTCCAATTCCGGAACCTGTATTCCCGCGATCGCCCAGGAATCCACCTGCAGGCACCCCGCAGTTCCACAATTCTCGTGCACTACGTCTCTACAGGATTTACCTGCAGGAACCCCGCAGCTCTACGATTCTTGTGTACTACGTCTCTACAGGAATTTAATTTCTTACCTGGGTCCTGTGCACAGGAATTACTCGATCGCTCACTGTCTCGACTGCCTCGACAACCCCTCTTTGTTTCCTTGAGTCCGCCGGATATCACTCGCTCAAGCCGCGCGGGGCGACGAGCAAGGAATCAGGGACTGCCGAACTCGGCAGGGTGCACCTTCTCCGATGTCCTTCCTTGCCCCCCTCACGGCTGGAGTGTGGATCCCGGACGAGCCCCCAAGTTGTCAGAAACGTCCTGCCCCTGAATAATGGCCAAGGACAAATTCAAGGAAACAAAGTTTATTAGAACAGGTCTGCAGAGCTGGGTGCCTTAAAAAAGGAACCCCGAGCCTTACACAGTTCCAATTTTTATATGTCTCTCTTAACTCCTCCCCTCCCGGCTCAGAAGAGCTAGGAGGTGCACACTCTTGAACTTAGTACTCAGTACATTTCCATTCCATATTTGGGGTTGTCTTTCGTTACAACCCACGGTCAGCCGTTACATCCTCTATTTTATTATCAGTAGCATATTTCACAATCTTCGTGGTTACCCCCTTGCAGCTTTAGCGACCACCCCCCCTTTAGTTATCCTTGCGTTAGCAGTTTAGCAGAAGCTTAGTATTTAACTCCTTGGAGTCACTGCACATCTTAATAAGTAATTACCTCTCACACTAGTTCAGCAGTCTTCTTATACCCCTTGGGATAATTTTGAGTGGGTTTTTGCAGTTATGACTCCATATTCCTTCCCCTTTGCTTCTTAGATATAGTGCAACAGACCAGCAGATGGGGAGGGGTTTTCCGTCAGCTGAAACAAACCGTCTTCCCACAGAGGCAAATGTTCTGTAAGGCTTTTACAGATGTACAAACTATCAGAGTGTATGAGTGATCCAGGCAGAAAACATTCTGGGTGGCTAACGACATATGCCACAGCCACCATTTCTGCTACCTATTCACTCATGTTGCTGTGTGTCTTTAAAGCTATATAATACCTTTCCTGGCCATCCATGTTCCTGTGGGGGGAGGGGTGTGTGTGTATTATATATCTTAATATACACACACACACACACACACACACACACACACACACACACACACACACACACACACACACACACACCTCACCACACCCAACTCCCCTCGCCTTGTGTCTTTGTTCTCAGGTATTGCTTTCTGATCTTCCACCTCCCCCCTTGCAACCCTAAATCTCTCGAAGTGTCTGAACCATCTCTCTTAAGTCCCCTGAGAAATCAAGTGTCTCAGGGGAGGGGGGCTTTATTCAGTAAGTAGATACAGAAAATTTTCTCCATTTTCCTGTATATATGTTTGTTTATTTATTGTTTTATTTACTTTGTAAAGGGGGGAGCAGAAAGGGGGGGGGGAGGGAAAGATGTGCTTGGTGGTGGGATCCCGTTGGAGGTGGCGGAAGTTACGGAGAATTATACATTGGACCCCCCTCTTTCTGCTTTGTGCAGGGATCGCTCCCTACGCGACTCCCTTGTCCACTCGTTCCCCCCCCCATCCCTTCCCACCGATCTCCCTCCTGGCACCTATACTTGTAAACAGAACAAGTGCTACACCTGCCCTTACACTTCCTCCCTCACTACCATTCAGGGCCCCAGACAGTCCTTCCAGGTGAGGCGACACTTCACCTTTGAGTCGGTTGGTGTGGTATACTGCGTCTGGTGCTCCCGGTGTGGCCTTTTTTATATTGGTGAGACTGGACACAGATTGGGAGACCGTTTCGCTAAACATCTACGTTCGGTCCGCCAGAAAAAGCAGGATCTCCCAGTGGCCACACATTTTAATTCCACGTCCTATTCCCATTCTGATATGTCTATCCATGGCCTCTACTGTCAAGATGAGGCCACTCTCAAGTTGGAGGAACAACACCTTAAATACCAAATGGGTAGCCTCCAACCTGATAGCATGAACATTGACTTATGTAACTTCTATTAATGCCCCTCCTCCCCTTCTTACCCCATCCCTGCCATACTTAGTTATTTGTTTTTTTTTCTCTCTCTCTGCCCATCACTCTGCCTGTTCTCCATCTCCCTCTGGTGCTCCCCTCCCCCTTTCTTTCTCCCTAGGCCTCCTGTCCCATGATCCTTTGTATCACTTGTAGCTCTGTATGACTTTTGCCAATCACCTTTCCAGCTCTTAGCTTCATCCCACCCCCTCCAGTCTTCTGTCATTTCGCATTTCCCCCTCCCCCTCCTACTTTCAAATCTCTTAGTACCTTTCCTTTCAGTTAGTCCTGACGAAGGGTCTCGGCCCAAAACGTTGACAGTGCTTCTCCCTATAGATGCTGCCTGGCCTGCTGTGTTCCACTAGCATTTTGTGTGTGGAGGCTGTTTCCAGAGTAGGTTACATGGTCGACACAACGTTGTGGGCTGAAGGACCTGTCATGTGCTGTAGATTTCTATGTTCTATGACATTGCAGAGCACACCAGGACACCAGCATGTAGGATATTCAGCTGAACTTTATTGATACCCCTGCTTATACAGTATGTGAGCTCCTCCCATGTGGGAGTGCCTAGAAATAGTAGCATAGAAATAACACTATGAACAACCACTACATCTCCCTGTCTTGGGGTGGGGGGGGGGGGGGGTGGCAGGGAAGAAAAACTAGGCTGGTACTTTTTATCTATAGAGACTAAAATGATCACCTGAAATATTGTCCTTCACCCATTGATGTCTTTTATAAATCTTTTTACAGGTGACATGACAAAGAATTTTTGTGAACGGGAATCCCAAACACAACAAGAAATCAGTTTTGCTGTCTCTGCTCAGATATTTAAAGAGTGACCAGATATTTCCTTTGTAACTCCAATATATCAGTTGTGATCCTTGGAGATGAAGAAGTATCTCATCCCAGCTGGAAACGTATTTTGCATCTGAAATGAAGTTTTCTGTTGCAATTCAATGAAATCCACTGGAACTGTGGTGCTGAGAACACGGCAGCATTTGTTCACTGGAGATCACTTCTACAACTACATTGATTATACAAGGGTTTCACTATGTCTGACATATAACCATATAACAATTACAGCACAGAAACAGGCCATCTTGGCCCTTCTAGTCCATGCGGAACGCTTACTCTCACATCTGACATCTGACAGTACTGGCAGATCCTCATTCCCTTGTACAGGAAGGGATTTTCTCATTTAGCCAACTTGCAGATAAACCAGTGAGTTCACACTGGGGAGTGGCCATTCATCTGCTCTCTGTATGGGGCAGGATCTACACAGTCATCTAGCCTGGAGACACGTCAGAAAATTCACAGCAGTGAGAGTCCATTCACTTGTTCCGTGTGTGGGAAGAGATTCACTTAGCCCACCTGCAGACACACCAATGAACCAGTCACTTCACATTGGGGAGAGGCCATTCACCTGCTCAGACTGTGGGAAGGGCTTTACTCGGTTATCTGACCTGAAGGGACATAAGCGAGTTCACACTGGGGAGAGACCATTCACCTGCTCAGACTGTGGGAAGGAGTTTACTCAGTCATCTCACCTGAAGGTACATCAACGAATTCACACTGGGGAGAGACTGTTCACCTGCTCAGACTGTGGGAAGGGATTCACTCAGTCATCCCACCTGCAAAACCATCAGTCAGTACACACTGTGGAGAGGCCATTCACCTGCACAGACTGTGGGAAGAAATTCACTCGATCATCCAACCTACAAATACACCAGCGTGTTCACACAGGAGAGAGGCCATTCACCTGTTTTGTGTGTGGGAAGGGATTCGGTCATTCTTCCAACCTACTGGCACACCAGCGAGTTCACATAGGGGAGAGGCCATTCATCTGCTCAGACTGTGGGAAGGGATTCACTCGGTCATCCCACCTACTGACTCACCAGCGAGTTCACACTGGGGAGAGGCCATTCACCTGCTCAGACTGTGGGCAGGGATTCACTCGGTCATCCCACCTACTGACTCACCAGCGAGTTCACACTGGGGAGAGGCCATTCACTTGCTCAGACTGTGGGAAGGGATTCAATTATTCATATGCACTGAAAGAACATCAGCGAGTTCATACTGGGGAGAGGCCATTCACCTGCTCTGACTGTGGGAAGGGATACACTCGGTCGTCCCACCTTGTAAGGCACTACCAAGTTCACACTGGCAAAAAAGTTTAAATAAGATGCATGCTGGATATTTAACCTGCACAGTTGCCGAATTCAGAGGCAAGTTCAAAAGTGACTGTTGGTGTTGAACTTTGCAATTATTACTGCTGTTCATCAAATCCAGTTCTGCACCCTGGTCACTGAGGATGGGAGGAGTTTCTTCTGCTGATAGGAAGCATATATAGAGTGGTGGTATCATCTGTTAGTCTCACGAGACCATGGATCTGCACCTGGAATAGTTTCCAGGGCACAGGCCTGGGCAAGGTTGTATGGAAGACCAGCAGTTTCCCAAGCAGCAAGTCTGGCCTCTCCAAGACACCAATGTTGTCCAAGGGAAGGGCAAGGGCAGATACAGCTTGGCACCAGTGTTGTCACAGGAGTTGCCAGAACAAGGTTGAAGGCAACGTAAGACTGCCTTAGGGACTCCAGCTCTGGATTTGTCCTCAGGGTTTACTCCCAAAGCCTTTCCCATGAGTGGGTATGGCTGCAAGACAGCAGAGGTTTGAAATCAGAGATTTTCCTCTCTCAGATTTTCCTTCCCAGGCTGATGAGCTCCATCTACCCGAAGCACTGGTTTTAAGGCACCAGGACCCGCCTTCACCCCTTCTCCTGTCGGTAGAAACAGTTCTGCCAGGCTTAGAGGCTAAGCCACACAAGAAGGCCAGGAGTTGGTCTTGGTTGTCAGAGGCTACTTAAGGCACATGCCATGAGGAGCATTTTTAGGTAGTGAAAGTTTGTCCCCATTACCACTCCTTGGCTTGACAACCTTGGAACCATAGATAGAATAGACAGGGAGTATCTGTTTCCCAGGGATGAAATGTCTAATACCATTGTGCATGCATTGAAGATGAGAGGAGGTAGGGTATGTGAGGGTAAGTTTTTTTTAACTCCGAGTCATGGATTCCTGGAGTGCACTGCCTGGTATGATGGTAGAGGCAAATACATCAGAAGCTGTTAAGAGACATTTGGATAGGCATCTGGATGTAAGACAGATGGAAGGATATGGACTTGGTGTAGATAGGAGGGATTAATGTTTTTTAAAAATTTGTTTGGCACGACATTGTGGGCTTACTGGCCTGTTCCTGTGCTGTACTGTTCTATGTTTATTAACATGGTTATACCTTCCTTATTCCTCCGCTCCATCCATAACGACTCTAGAACAGTTCTCTAGCCTGTCCTGATGAAACACTGCTGTGACATTTACCCTGACTAGTAACATCACCCCTCCTCCTTTAATCTCTGCTCTGTCTTTAATCCCACTCTGTCACATCTAAAACAACAGAACCCTGGAATTCTGATCTGCCTTTCCTGCCCCTCTGGCAACCAAGTCTCACTAATGACTACAATATCATAATTCTGTGTGATAATCCATGCCATGAGGTCATCTCCCCTTCCTACGAAAACTCTTACATTCAAATATACAGAGCTCAAAACATTAGTCACAACGTGCTCAACCTCTTGATTCATGACTATGTCTAAGGTCTCCACAACCTCTCCACTATCTATTCTGGAGCTCTGGTTCCCATCCTCTTGAACTCTTGCCACCTGTGCAGTTCTAGCAAGCCTTCCCTTAAAGATATTAGTCCCTTTCCAGTTTAAGTACAAGTCATCCCTTGTGTACAATTCTCACCTTCCCTGGAAGAGAGGCCAATAGTCCAAAAATCTAATACCCTTTCTCCTACACAAACTCCTTGGTCACATGTTATACTGTATAATCTTATTATTTCTGGCCTCATCACTAGCAATCAGATAGTAAACCTGAGATAGCAACCTTGGAGGTCCTACCCTTTAACTTCACACTTAACTCCCTGAACTCCCTTTGCAGAACCTCGTTAAGCTTCCTATATAGACCAAGAACAATGCCTACTCACCATCCCACTAAATAATGCCGAGGACTAGATCTGAGTTGTCCTGGACCCTTGAGGCAACATACCATCTGGGAGTCGCTTTCTTGTCCACAGAATTTCCTTTCTGCTCTCCTGGTAAGATGGCGGTGTGTTCAGTCGTAGCAACTTCTACAGGTCAAGATGCTAATGTCCTATTTCAATGTATTTTTATGATCACAAGGTCCTGCTATACATTAAGAAACTAAAGTACTGCAGGTCTACCCCATCAGCAAGTTGCTCGCTGGCAGAGAAAATCAAGCTGTGCAATGTACTGCTGCCTGAGGCGATGGAGGCTTACAGTCTAATAGAGAGTGGCCATCTTGATTGCTTTTTTTGTGATTGCAAGACCCTTTTGGACATTATTAATGTAATATGCTACAGGTTTGATTTATTGGGGAAGAACAGGAGCAGATGGCAGAGGAGCTGTGTGCCCTCTGCTGTAGCAATGATTAGGCCTCAAGCCATGGTGTTGCCTGTTTACAGTCGCCAAGAGAGAAGTGTCGAAGCTGGTGCTGTCCCCTCCCCCAGTGATCGCTCACCAGAAGACAAACTCTGTTGTGGTTGACTGCAGATTTCAGCTGCACTCAATGTACTCAGAGCCTCAAGCCATGGTGTCACTGGAGAGAGCCATCAAAGCTGATGCATTCCACTGAGGGCGGTGAGGCACAGCATCTGGGCTGGAGTTGCACCTGCCTTGCACCCTCCACAGTGTTCGCTCAGCAGAAGACAAGCTCCACTGTGGTCAGCTGTAGATCGATAGCTCTAGTTTGTCCTCTTTTATTCTGTGATTGTGATACCACTTGTACCTGCTATCTTGTACATGCCGCATGGGGCTGTTAGTACTGTGTTTTGCACCTTGGCCCTGGAGTAAACTGTTACATTTCCCTGTATTTATGAATGGTTGAGTTACAATAGAACTTAAATTGAACTGACGATTCCCCTATTTATCACTGCAGCTCACCTCTTCTCCCCCTTTTACTTCTGATTTACAGAGGCAGTCTCAAGTGGCAGAGCCCTGTCTGCACCTTGGATTGATCTATCTATCTGTTTGTTTCTGTGTGTGTGTGTGTCTCTCTCTCTCTCTCTCTCTCTCTCCCTCTCTCTCTAATATAGGGTCGGGGTGACAATATTTGAGCAGTGGGAGAAACATTCCTCTTGAGCTTCTTGATCTCATCAACTGAGATTTAATCATCAGACTCGAGATTCAGTGTCACGCATTAGGGTGAGGGTTAAGATGAGAATATTCCGGCAGTGGGAAAACCATCCCTTTTGTGTTTCTTGATCTCGGCACTCGAGATTCAGTGTAACACAACCCTGCCAATTTGATCTGGCCCATGCCTTCATTAACCAGGTTCAACATTTGCCTTTATTGGATCTTCCTCCTCCTTACACAAGACAGCGGGTTTGTGGGGGTATGGCCAGGGATTGTGCGGATGTGTACATTAGGATTAGGTTTGAGTGTAGAGCTGGTGGATGTATATGTGGTGCTGGGAGAGATAAGTTTGTGGAGTTTAATGTGAGGTATGTGGGCTACAGCAGATAGGGTAGTGGAGCCACTTTAACCTGATCTGACACCACTTGGGTGTTTCGGGTCTTTAATCATTAGACACTCTCTCACAGGTGACCCAGCTAGGGTTGATCAGGCCTGGCTTATGTTTAACCCATGGACCAAAATAATGAGAAGCATATAATTCTGCATGTCATGAGTATTTTAATCCTCTTACCTTGGCTTTATTTTGACCATTTTGGGAGTAGAGTCTTCTGAGGCCCAGTTATCAGGCTTTAACTCAAAGTAAGGTTTAACTTCCCTACTTTAATTATCACTGGTCTTTATTTTGCATCTGTATGCCTGGGATTGCATGGGTTAAATTAAGTGTTTTCTGGAGATTCAGTATCACTCCACCCTGTCACCCTGAATTTAGTGGTGGCTGGTTTTCTATGGATCCAGCTTGGGTTTGACTTACTGGTTCCCTCTTGCTTTGTTGGTATCTCTGCTTTTTTATTTGCATTTCGTGGACCGGGAGATTGAAAAGGGTATCACTGTGAGGTTATAGAACATAGAATAGTACAGCACATTACAGGCCCTTCGGCCCACAATGTTGTACCTACCCTCAAACCCTGCCTCCCATATAACCCCCCACCTTAAATTCCTCCATATACCTGTCTAGTAGTCTCTTAAACTTCACTAGTGTATCTGCCTCCACCACTGACTCAGGCAGTGCATTCCACGCACCAACCACTCTCTGAGTGAAAAACCTTCCTCTAATATCCCCCTTGAACTTCCCTCCCCTTACCTTAAAGCCATGTCCTCTTGTACTGAGCAGTGGTGCCCTAGGGAAGAGGCGCTGGCTGTCCACTCTGTCTATTCCTCTTAATATCTTGTACACCTCTATCATGTCTCTTCTCATCCTCCTTCTCTCCAAAGAGTAAAGCCCTAGCTCCCTTGATCTCTGATCATAATCCATACTCTCTAAACCAGGCAGCATCCTGGTAAATCTCCTCTGTACCCTTTCCAATGCTTCCACATCCTTCCTATACTGAGGCAACCAGAACTGGACACAGTACTCCAAGTGTGGCCTAACTAGAGTTTTATAGAGCTGCATCATTACATCATGTCTCTTAAACTCTATCCCTCGACTTATGAAAGCTAACACCCCATAAGCTTTCTTAACTACCCTATCTACCTGTGAGGCAACTTTCAAGGATCTGTAGACACGTACCCCCAGATCTCTCTGCTCCTCCACACTACCAAGTATCCTGCCATTTACTTTTGGTATGTACCCCGTAACTGGGTTTATAGACTAGCAGAAATAGAAGAATCCGTTGGAGTCTGGTGGTACCGAAAACTAAAGGTGTTTATTAGTAAACTACACATTACAATATCAAAAATGCAAATATACATATAAAACAGGTTAGCAATAATAAATATAGAAGTGTAGGAATAATAATTAACAATAATAAACAAGCTCTATCAATGTCTAGGGATAAATGAATTGTCATAAGAGAATATAGAGTTCAGTTCAGTTCATGTGTGCTGAGGTATTGTAAGTTGTTGGAGAGAGAGAGCGAGCAAGAGATTGAGCAGCTGCAGCCAGCAAACCTTCTGTTGTATTCTGATTCCATTGTACCGTTGTGGTCATTCGGTTATGACCCCTCTGTCCTCAGGTAGACCATTCTTCTGTGGTGGACTCGTCACTCTGGCATGAGTGGACACACATACAAGTCCCCACCGGCCCTGCCATTACACTGAGAGCTTTAACTGACTGATCTCCTGATTTGGTGCTCGAAGCCCCCACCTTCCTGTGGGTGCACAACACTCGGTCAGTGTCCACTGGTGTGTCTGAGGGGTGTCTTTTATCCCCATTGACGGGGTATCAGCCATCCATCAACTCAAAACGACCATGTCCATCAAATCAGGCCACTCCTGCTGTCTCCTTAGGAATGTTAACAAGCAAAGTAACGTCCTTGCAGTGAAAGGTAAACAATCCAGAAAGAGCCAAAATACATAAATCAACTGTGTGTCTCTCTCTCTTATTTGTAGCAGATGTTCCTGCCTCTGTGCTTCATCTCTCTCTCATTAGCAACATAGCAATAGCAATAGTTCATAGTTCTCAAAGGGGGGGGGGAATGGTTAACTCTGCACCCCATTTCCATCAAGGAATGTTCAGCACTCATAACACTTTGTACTCTGCCTTGGAGTTTGTCCTTCCAAAATGTACCACCTCACATTTCTCGGGTTGAACTCCATCTGCCACTTCTTAGCCCACTTCTGCATCCTATCAATGTCTCTCTGCAATCTTCGACAATCCTCTACACTATCTACAACACCACCAACCTTTGTGTCATCTGCAAACTTGCCAACCCACCCTTCTACCCCCACATCCAGGTCGTTAATAAAAATCACAAAAAGTAGAGGTCCCAGAACAGATCCTTGTGGGACACCACTAGTCACAACCCTCTAATCTGAATGTACTCCCTCCACCACGACCCTCTGCCTTCTGCAGGCAAGCCAATTCTGAATCCACCTAGCCAAACTTCCCTGGATCCCATGCCTTCTGACTTTCTGAATAAGCCTACCGTGTGGAACCTCATCAAATGCCTTACTAAAATCCATGTAGATCACATCCACTGCACTACCCACATCTATATGCCTGGTCACCTCCTCAAAGAACTCTTATCAGGCTTGTTAAGCACGATTGACCCTTCACAAAGCCAAGCTGACTGTCCCTGATCAGACCATGATTCTCTAAATGCCCATAGATCCTATCTCTAAGAATCGTTTCCAACAGCTTTCCCACCACAGACCAGGCTCACTGGTCTATAATTACCTGGACTATCCCTACTACCTTTTTTGAACAAGGGGACAACATTTGCCTCCCTCCAATCCTCCGGTACCATTCTTGTGGACAATGAGGACATAAAGATCCTAGCCAGAGGTTCAGCAATCTCTTCCCTTGCCTCGTGGAGCAGCCTGGGGAATATTCCATCAGGCCCAGGGGACTTATCCATCCTCATGTATTTTAACAACTCCAACACCCCCTCTCCCTTAATATCAACATGCTCTAGAACATCAACCTCACTCATATTGTCCTCACTGTCATCAAGTTCCCTCTCAGTGCTGGATACCAAAGAGAAGTATTTATTGAGGACCTCGCTCACTTCCACAGCCTCCAGGCACATCTTCCCATTTTTATCTCTAATCAGTCCTACCTTCACTCCTGTCATCCTTTTGTTCTTCACATAATTGAAGAATGCCTTGGGGTTTTCCTTTACCCTACTCGCCAAGGCCTTCTCATGCCCCCGTCTTGCTCTTCTCAGCCCCTTCTTAATCTCCTTTCTTGCTACCCTATATTCCTCAATAGACCTATCTGATCCTTGCTTCCTAAACCTCATGTATGCTGCCTTCTTCTACCTGACTAGATTTTCCACTTCACTTGTCACCCATGGTTCCTTCACCCTACCACTCTTTATCTTCCTCACCGGGACAAATTTATCCCTAACATCCTGCAAGAGATCCTTAAACATCGACCACATGTCCATAGTACATTTCCCTGTAAAAACATCATCCCAATTCACACCTGCAAGTTCTAGCCTTATAGCCTCATAATTTGCCCTTCCCCAATTAAAAATTTTCCTGTCCTCTCTGATTCTATCCTTTTCCATAATAATGCTAAAGGTCAGGGAGCGATGATCACTGTTTCCCAGATGCTCACCCACTGACAGATCTGTGACCTGATCCGGTTTGTTACCTAATACTAGATCTAGTATGGAATTCCCCTAGTCAGCCATGTTGACAGTATGCAGGCACTAGGAGAATCAACCCTCTTGTGCTTCTTGATCTCGTCAGTTAAGATCAGTGTCATGCAACCCTGCCACTTTGATCTGGCCCACGCCTTCATTAATCAGATCCAACACGTGCCTTTATTGGATTTTCTTCCTCCTTACACAAGTCATTGGGTTTGTGGGGGTGTGGTCAGGGTTAATCGGGATGTGTCTCAGGTTAGTGGGAGTGTGTGCCCCCTTGGGCCTTAGGATTAGGTTTGAGTGTAAGGCTGGTGGATGTATATGTGGGGCTGGGAGAGATAAGGTTGTGGAGTTTAGTATGGCGAGGTATGTGGGACCATGGTGGATGGGGTAGTGTATTGGAGCCGCTTTAATCTGGCCCATGCCTTTCATTATTGTGATCCGACACCAGTTGGCTTAGGGTTAGGGTTAGGATTAGGATGCAATTACTCGGGCAGTGGGCAAAATATCCCTCTAGTGTTTGTAGATCTTGTGCTGGAGATGCGGTATCACTTCATCCTGCCACTTTGTTTTTGGCCTATCTTGTCATCATCTAGATCCCCGTCTCATCTTTATTGGGATCTTCTTCCTTATTAGCCTCCCTTCTTTTCATTTTTCAATCTTTTTTATTGATTTCCAAATAAAGAATATTCAAATCGGAAGAGGAGTTTAACAAGTAGATAATATAAAAGACGTATAAATAGCAACAATAAAAACAAAAAGTATATAATATCAAAATCAAATAAGTAAAATATTATGTTGTTATATATACAATGGTCAGAAAAACTGCAAATATTGTAGCTGCTTGTATTGTTCCCAAGCTTTTCTCCCCGTGTAAATAAACTCCTTATTATTAAAACTGTGTGTCCAGAGCTCATGCCTTTGAGACCCAAAGAATCTGTCTCATTTCCATCACAACACATACCTATAAGGAGAAAGTCCTTTAGCCTTATTGGTGCTATTAGATAGATAGATAGATAGATACTTTATTCATCCCCATGGGGAAATTCAACTTTTTTCCAATGTCCCATACACTTGTTGTAGCAAAACTAATTACATACAATACTTAACTCAGTAAAAAAATATGATATGCATCTAAATCACTATCTCAAAAAGCATTAATAATAGCTTTTAAAAAGTTCTTAAGTCCTGGCGGTTGAATTGTAAAGCCTAATGGCATTGGGGAGTATTGACCTCTTCATCCTGTCTGAGGAGCATTGCATCGATAGTAACCTGTCGCTGAAACTGCTTTTCTGTCTCTGGATGGTGCTATGTAGAGGATGTTCAGAGTTTTCCATAATTGACCGTAGCCTACTCAGCGCCCTTCGCTCAGCTACCGATGTTAAACTCTCCAGTACTTTGCCCACGACAGAGCCCGCCTTCCTTACCAGCTTATTAAGACGTGAGGTGTCCCTCTTCTTAATGCTTCCTCCCCAACACGCCACCACAAAGAAGAGGGCGCTCTCCACAACTGACCTATAGAACATCTTCAGCATCTCACTACAGACATTGAATGACGCCAACCTTCTAAGGAAGTACAGTCGACTCTGTGCCTTCCTGCACAAGGCATCTGTGTTGGCAGTCCAGTCTAGCTTCTCGTCTAACTGTACTCCCAGATACTTGTAGGTCTTAACCTGCTCCACACATTCTCCATTAATGATCACTGGCTCCATATGAGGCCTAGATCTCCTAAAGTCCACCACCATCTCCTTGGTCTTGGTGATATTGAGACGCAGGTAGTTTGAGTTGCACCATATCACAAAGTCCTGTATCAGTTTCCTATACTCCTCCTCCTGTCCATTCCTGACACACCCCACTATGGCCGTGTCATCAGCGAACTTCTGCACATGGCAGGACTCTGAGTTATATTGGAAGTCTGATGTGTACAGGGTGAACAGGACCGGAGAGAGTACGGTTCCCTGCGGCGCTCCTGTGCTGCTGACCACCGTGTCAGACCTACAGTCTCCCAACCGCACATACTGAGGTCTATCTGTCAAGTAGTCCACTATCCAATCCACCATGTGAGAGTCTACTCCCATCTCCGTTAGTTTGTGCCTTAAGATCTTGGGCTGGATGGTGTTAAAGGCACTAGAGAAGTCAAGGAATGTAATCCTCACAGCACAACTGACCCCATCTAGGTGAGAGAGTGATTTGTGCAGCAAATACGTGATAGCATCCTCCACTCCCACCTTCTCCTTATACGCAAACTGAAGAGGATCCTGGGCGTGCCTGGTTTGTGGCCTCAGATTCTGTATTATCAGCCGCTCCATGGTCTTCATCACGTGCGACGTCAAGGCAACAGGTCTGAAGTCATTCAACTCCTTTGGTTGTGGTTTCTTCGGTACCGGGTTTCTTCGGTATTAGCTCTTGTTCTATATTTTTCCATGATGAAACTTTATCCTCCATCCAATAGCTAAGGCTTTTTAATACAAATGCCCAGTGATACAGTTTAAAATGTGGACATGCCAATCCCCATCCAACTTTTTGAATTATAGAGCTGACCACTTTCTATTGGGTCGTTTACCATTTCAAACATAGCATCGTAGTAAGGAGTTCAGTTTTGCCAAAATCCTGCTGGGGGCGCAAGTGGGATCATTGAGTTGATAAAATTAATGTAGGGTAAGATGTTCATTTTATTGACTGATTTTTTGGGGTTCTCTGGGGAAGAGAGGGTTAGGGTTAGACATTTTGAGTTTTTGGGGGAAGAGAGAGGCCAGACTGCGCAGGCACCAGCATCAGCCAGTTGAGTGTGAACAGTTTAAAAAGGGCCTGTGTGCTGGACAACGTGGAGATTAAGGAAGAAGAAGTGCTGGATCTTCTTAAAAACGTTAAGATTGATAAATCCCCAGGGCCAGATATGATACACCCCAGGCTGTTGTGGGAATTGAGAGAAGAGATTGCAGGAGCATTAGCTATGATCTTTGAATCCTCTTTGGCTGCAGGGGAAGTGCCGGAGGACTAGAGAATGGCAAATGTAGTTCCCTTTTTTAAAAAAGGTAATAGGGAGAAACCTGGGAACTATAGACCGGTGAGTCTTACATCGGTGATATGCAAACTACTGGAAAAGATTCGTAAGGATAGGATCTACGAGCATTTGGAGTACAGTCTACTCATGGATAGTCAACATGGCTGTGTGAAGGGAAGATCGTGCCTCACGAGCCTGATTGAGTTTTTTGAAGAGGTAACAAAAGAAATTGATGAGGGTAGGGCAGTGGATGTGGTCTACATGGACTTTAGCAAAGCATTTGACAAGGTCCCTCATGAGAGACTCATCCAGAAAGTCATGAGGCATAGGATAAGTGGAACCTTGGCTGTTCAGATAAAAAATTGGCTTAAAGGAAGAAAGCAGAGGGTAGTTGTGGATGGAAAGAATTCTGCCTGGAGGTCGGTGACTAGTGGAGTGCCGCAAGGATCTGTCCTGGGACCCCTGCTATTTGTGATTTTAATAAATGACCTGGATGTAGAGGAGGAAGGATGGGTGAGTAAGTTTGCGGATGACACGAAGATTGGAGGAGTTGTGGATGGAGCTGTAGGTTGTCGAAGGTTACAAGAGGATATAGACAGGCTGCAGAGTTGGGCAGAAAAATGGCAGATGGAGTTCATTCCGGACAAGTGTGAGGTGATGCATTTTGGAAGGACAAACCAGAAGACTGAGTACAGGATTAATGGTCAGTTACTTAAGAGTGTGGATGAACAAAGAGACCTTGGGGTTCAAATCCATACATCCATCAAGGTTGCTGCACAGGTTGATAGGGTAGTTAAGAAGGCCTATGGGATGCTAGGCTTCATTAACAGGGGGATTGAGTTCAAGAGTAGACAGGTAATGTTGCAACTCTACAGATCTCTGGTGAGACTGCACTTAGAGTTTTGTGTTCAATTCTGGTCACCTCATTATAGGAAGGATATGGAAGCTATGGAGAGGGTGCAGAGGAGATTTACCAGGATGTTAAAACACAAAAATACAACTGCAGATGCTGTGGATCTAAGAATACATACACAACGCTGGAAGAACTCAGCAGGCCAGTCAGCATCCGTGAGAAAAGAGTAGCCAACGTTTCGGGCTGAGACCCTTCATCAGGAATGGGGGATTACCAGGATATTGCCTGGTTTGGAGAACAAGTCATATGAAGCAAGGTTAGCAGAACTGGGACTTTTCTCTTTGGAGCATAGAAGAATGAGAGGGGACTTGATAGAGGTCTACAAGATTATGAGAGGCATAGATAGGGTGGATAGTCAGTACCTGTTTCCCAAGGCACCAATAGCAAACACCAAAGGGCATATGTACAAAATTAAGGGAGGGAAGTTTAGGGGAGACATCTTTTACACAGAGGGTTGTAAGTGCCTGGAATGACTTGCCAGGGATGGTGGTGGAGGCTAAAACATTAGGAATATTTAAGAGCCTCTTGGACAGGCACATGGATGAAAGAAAAATGGAGGGTTATGGGGTAGTGTGGGTTTAGTACTTTTTTTAAAGGATTATATGGGTTGACACAAGACGGAGGGATGAAGGGCCTGTACTGTGCTGTAGTGTTCTATATACAGGCTGGGACTGATGCTGGCAGGTGTCCATCTATTAATATTTTCTATTTTTTCAAAATTAAAGAGTAATTTGGGGAAGTATTAACTTTAATACCCAAGTAGAGGACTTCATTTGTAACATTAATCTGGGGAGGGAGAGACACCTTACTTTTATCTGTACTAATCAGCATCAGTGCTGATTTTGACATATTAACTTTGTATCCTGAAAGAAATCCAAATTGCTTCAGTGTTTTTAAAACATAGGGGAGAGTTTGTTGAACATTTGCCATATAAACAAATGTGTCGTCCACGTAAAATGATATCGAATGTGATGTTGTACCTATTGTAATAGGGGAGATCTGAGGAGAGCTTCAAATTAAATGTGCAAGCAGTTCAATAGGAATAGTAAAAATTAAAGGAGACAAAGGGTCCCCTTGTCGTGTGCCCAGTCCTATGTCAAATAACTCTGAGAAACCTCCTCCCACACATACCCGGGCTGAAGGATTAGCATACAGTGTTTGAATCATATTGATAAGTTTATTGCCGAACTTAAATTCTTTTAGAACTCTCCAAAGATATGGCCATTCAAGGTGATCAAATGCTTTTTCAGCATCTAGAAATAGCAGGCCACAGGCAGACAGGATTTTATGTGTTGCACTCGTGGAAGAGCCAGTGAATATTATCAGATGTGAGACATCCCCTAATAAAGCCCGTTTGATCTGGGCTAATTATTTTCCCAACAACTGTCTTGAGTCTATTGGCTAAGACTTTGGAAAATATCTTGAGGTCAACATTTATCAAGGAGATTAGATGGTGATTGGCACACTCCAAGGGGTCCTTACTGGGCTTAGGTATAACTGTGATCAAGGCTGTGTTTAGATCTCTATGGAAAGCGTCATTTCCAATAGCATAATTTAATGTTTCTAATCTACTGGTCCAAGAGTATCCCAAAGTGCTAGGTAAAGTTCCACAGGTATGCCATATATATCTGGCATACGGTCCTTATTTGTAGCTTTGACTGCTTTGAGTAGCTCATCCAGTGTAATAGGAGAGTCTAGAGTTTTGGTGTCCTCTAATGGCAACGTAAGGAGGTCTAATCCACTAAAATAAATTGGTAAAGTCATTCTCAGAAGGAACTGAGCCACTTGTATACAGTTCTTTAAAGTACTTCTTAAATGTCTTGTTTATTACCTCTGTTGAAGATACTACTCCATGTTTAGCACATCTAATCGCTTGTATAGACCTCTTAGCTTCCTGTTGTTTGAGCGTTAATGCCAAAAGATAGTTCGGTCTGCTGCCTTCTGCATAATACTTATGTTTGGTTATATGGATCATATATTCTGCCCTGCTTCTTAATAAATCATTTAATTCTGCTGTTTTGTTCAATTGTTTTGTTTTGAGCTCATTTTCTTTTGTTAAGGCGTATCTCCTTTTGAGATCATTCTCCAAAACCTTACATTGTTCTTCTATGGTGGAAATCTTTTGAAACCGGCTTTTATGTAGATGGGAACTGAACCATATGGCGTTATTTCATAAGAAACCTTTGATGGAGGCCCAAACCACTGTTACATCCAAGACACTATTTTTATTTAAATTTATAAATTCCGTCAATTTTGTTCTCAGTTGTGTTAGAAATTCATCATTTTTTAGAAGGGTGGAGTTAAACCTCCACCTAGTAGCCTTATTTTTGATTTTGCCATAATTAAAAGTACCGTAGATATAACTAGGTTGTGAACAGATAGATGTCTGGGCAAAACTTCTATTGAGTGTACCAAAGGCAGCAAACCGGAATATAAGAATGTAATCTTTCTTTTTCAATCTTTTTATTATTATTATTAATATCAACATAATAAGATTAATACATAGATAGTGGGATTACAAACTTACAAATTTATACTGAACATGAAAGGATACACAAGCAATAGTTACAATATAATTAAGTCTTCCCAAATCATGAATGAAATAATGTAATCTATCCGAAAGAAAGTTTTATGTCTTGTGGAGAAGAAGGTATAGCAGATGGATTATGCACACTCCACACACCAGTTAAATTTAAATCCATTAGAAAGAGGTTATGTGCTTTGGAAGCAGATTCTTGAGAGCTTGATATAGTTGAGGAAGATTTATCAAGGTTATTGTTTACCAAAGCATTCATGTCCGCATCAACATATAGTTAGTAGTCACTTAACTTCAGTAATTGTGAGGTAATTGAGGGAAAAAATTCAGCCTTGAATATAGTTGGGGCATATAGGCTAATGAGTGCAACCTTTTTTACCCTAAATGGCTGTACTGTACAGCAAAAAGCTAGACATCCTTCATTGTTGGAGCCAGTCCTTTCAATTGATACATTAATACTACGTCTCATTAATATCATAACTCCTTTCGTACGAGTACCATCAGCTGATGCCACAAAAGCAGTTTTGAACCCTGGGAGTGTCATTAAGTTTAAGATGTGTTTCCTGTAGCAGTGCGATATCTATTTTCTTTCTGCGTAAGAAATCTAAAACTTTTGAACGCTTGTAGGAAGAGTTTAATCCTCTAACATTAAATGATACAATAGTAAGATTTTCTAATTTATCTGTGTTGCTCATCTTCCCCTGGATCTGTTGTTGTAAGTTGGTGGTGGAGCCCTGAATTAACCCCTTCCCACCCCCATCACCCCTCGCAGT
This sequence comes from Hemitrygon akajei, assembly GCF_048418815.1. NCBI lineage: Eukaryota > Metazoa > Chordata > Chondrichthyes > Myliobatiformes > Dasyatidae > Hemitrygon > Hemitrygon akajei. Next base: position 44,604,145 of record NC_133148.1, read on the forward strand.
CAACCCTTTACTTTGTAACATCTGTGGGTGTCACTTAGCAATATCAAAATCTGAACATTAACTGCCCCCCTCTAGCACCAACACATAGAAAGGCAAAGCAGTTCTCATAGACAATCATATCAAAGAGACAAGAAAAAAAACCTGGTCAAACCTGTTAACGTATGATTAAAACCATTCCTGTCTCATATATAATATAACACATAATCAGGACCTCAACAGCCTCTTGCGGGAGACTGTTGCTTTAATATACCGTCGCTTAGCGATGACACCAGTGACACCTTATCTCGCGCCCAGGAAGGAAAACAAGTTTACTGAAGACATAACCTGAAATGAACATGTACAACTAAAGATATTCAGAACAAACTGCTGTTTTTCAGTTTCATTCTCGATGAAGTATGACATTTTGGTGTGTTGAATATCACCTTAGAAAGTAAAAAAAAGTATATTCTAGGCGGACTTATATCACATGACCATGTTATCCTTGTACTAACAAGTTAACTGAGCCATTTCCTTAAAACTCTGACCTGCAATACTCAAACAAACTGGTCTCTTAATTAACTAAATTCAAAAGTGCATCGAATGACTTTCCAATAAAAGACTAACCAGAAAATTTCACCCCTGGGACTTGCCCGTCCCTGTTAGATTGCACACACAGGCTGGTCTGAGCTCTTAATGCAGTTCCATCTCCTCCTGAGGGGCGTGTGGACTTTGCCCAGGGTCTTTTTCCATATCTCCCAGCACCGACAATTTCAGGGTTTCTTTCACTTCCTCTTCCAAGTTAAACGACATCTTCATGCCCTTGATATTCACTCTCAAAATTGCTGGGTATATGAGAAACGAGTCGATCCCCTTCTGTCAAAGCTTAGTGCGAATCTCCTTGTATCACTGTCATTCCTGCGTGGTGCCAGGGCTGTAGTTGGCGAAAAACTGCAGTTGGGTGCCATCAGGGAGAGTAGGTTTGGCTTTCCTCGCGCCCTCCAGGATAGCCTGCTGGTCAGTGTACTGTTAAAGCCTAAAGACCATGGTCTGAGGTCTTGAGGTGTTGTTAGAAAAGATCCTATGTACTCTGTCGATCACCAGTGGAGTGCTCTGGGAGTTCTTGAGCACTGAAATCCAATTAGGCAGCATCTCCTGGAGACAGCCTCTAGGATAGATGCCCTCAATGCCTGTCGGTAAGTTGACCAGCCGTACATTGTTTCTCCTGGATCTATCCTTCAAGTCGTTTAACTTCTTCCGTATCCTAGTCATCTCAGTGAGACAGGAGCTAGTATCCTTCTCATTCCTATGTAAGCAAACCTGAATGTTGTCTATTTTGTTGAAGACCGCGCTACATTTTTTAGCATGAATGTCCGCTTGATCCTTTAACGACCGCTTGCCATTCTCTGCCATATGCTTCTGTATGGGGCCGAGATCCTTTCCCAGCAACTTCTTTAGCAAGTGAGTGCAGCAATTCCATCTCCGTTCCCATTGTTTCCTTAATTAGCATAGCTATTTCCTCAGATGAATCGCTAGATTGGTGTCGTCTGCTGGTATCTTGTTTATTGGTTGAATTTTGATTTTTTTTGAGGTCCTGTCTTTAGTTAGCCCTAACCACAACCCTAACCCTAATGCAAGGGTTTGTGGGGGTGTGGCCAGGATTAATCTGGATGTGCCTAGGGTTTTTGAGGGTGTGTACCCCTTTTGGACCTTAGGAATAGGTTTGGATGTTGGGTTGGTGAATATATATGTTTGGCTGGGAGAGGTGAGGCTGCGGAGTTTTGAGTGGTGATGTGTGAACTGCTATGGCGGATAGGCTCGTATGGTGAAGCCAGATTAATCTGGCCCATGCCTTTCATTATCGTGGTCCGACACCACTTGGTTCAAGGAACTGGGTGTGCACTGGGACACATCATCAGGTATGCATCCTCGGATCATCAGGTGTTTCGGGCCTTTCATCATTAGACATGCTCCCCGAGGTAGTCCAGCCAGGGCTGATCAGACCCGGCTTGTGTTTTTCACATGGACCAGGATAATGAGAGTTATCCTGGGTTAAATAGACAGTGTTTACTAGGCATTCAGCGTAACTGCACCTGAGTTTAGTACTGATTTGTTTTCTGTAGCCCCATCTTGGGTTTAATTTACTGGTACTCTCTCGCCTTGTGGGTATCTGGGCTTTCTTGTTGGCATTTTGTGGGCCGGGAGAATGAAGAGCGTGTCACTGTAAGGTTAGGTTGAGATTATGTGGGTAGTGGACGAATCAGCCCTCTTGTGCTTTTTGATCTCGTCATTTGAGATTCAGTTTCACGCGACCCTGCCACTTTGATCTGGCCCACGCCTTCATTAACCAGGTCCAGCCCTTGCCTTTGTTGAATCTTGCCCCTCCTGACATAGGACATCGGATTTGTGGGGGTTTAGCAAGGGTTAATCGGGGCGTGCTTAGAATTTGTAGGGCTGAAGCCAGGGTTAATCGGGAAGTGCCAATGGTTTGTGGGGGTGTGTGCCTCTTTTGGACCTTAGGAATAGGTTTGAGTGTTGGGCTGGTGGATGTATATGTGTGGCTGGCAGAGGTAAGGCTGTGGAGTTTCAAATGGTGAGGTATGAGGTGCTATGCCAGATAGGCTCATGTGGGGAAGCCAGATTAATCTGGCCCATGCTTTTCATTATCGTGGTCCGACACCACTTGGTTCAATGATCCGGGTGTGCACTGGGACAGATCATCAGTAATGCACCCTCAGATTGTCAGGTGTTTCAGGCCTTTAATCATTAGGGTTAGGGTTAGGATGCAAGTATGCGGGCAGTGACCAAAATAACCCTCTAGTGTTTGTGGATCTCGTACTGGAGGTACCGTTCACTTCACCCTGCCACTTTGTTTTTGGCCCACGTTGTCATCATCTCGGTCCCCGACTTGCCTTTATTGGGATCCTCCTCCTCGTTAATCTCCATTCTGGAGTTTAAGTTAAAATGGTGGAGTTATTGTTTATGGATAGTGCTTTGGATTTGGATTTGGGGGTTTTTGTAGGGACTGGGTGCTGTGATCTAGGGGTTGTGCAGCAGCTAATTGAGGGGTGTTGTGGGGAGGGACTGGCCTGGGGATAAGGTTAGTTAATGGGGGTTGAGGATTCCCAGTGAAGGGAGCTGGGGTAGGGTGGCAAATGGCATTGTGGGTCGGGGGGGTTCCTGTTGCAGTAGTGGGGAGGTTCCTGTTGCAGTAGTGGGGAGGGAGAACTGTACTAGGAGCCTAACTGCTGGTGATATTGGGTGAACCTGGCTCCTTGACGGCTTGGGTTTATGGCAGTGTGTAGCAGGGTTGGAGATGTAGGTTTAGGGATAGGGTAAAGGACCATTTTGTAAGCCCTTTTGTGTGGTGTAGTTTGGGTTATTTGGGGTGCTGTCCAGTTTAGTTGGGGTGCGTGGTCCATTGGAAGTTAGGGTCAGGTTAAAGGGTAGGACTGGGGATATTTATGGGGTGGCATGGTACTAGTGATGTGGGGTGAACTTGGCTCTCCGGTGGGAAGAAGGTTCAGGCTGTATGGGGGAGTGTAGGAGGGTTAGGGGTGTTAGGATTAGGGGTATGGCTGGGAGGTGGGGCAGTCCTTTTTGGGGGTTGGCTTGTGTTATTTGGGGTGCTGTCTGATTTAGTTGAGGTGCGTGTTCCATAGGAAGTTAGGGTTAGGGTGAAGGGTGGGATTGGGAATGTTTGTGGGGTGGCGTGGTACTGGTGATGTGGGGTGAACATGGCTCCCTGGTGTGGGTAGGCCAAGGGTTTATGGGGGAGTGTAGGAGGGTTAGAGGTGTTAGGATTAGGGGTATGACTGGGAGGTGGGGCTGTCCTTTTTTTGGGGACTGGCTTGGGTTATTTGGGATGTGCGGTGGGTTTGCCCTTGTATTGGGGGGAGGACTGGACTAGGAGCCTAATTGCTGGTGATATTGGGTGAATCTGGGTACTGGTGGTGTGGGGAGAATCTGGCCTTCTGCTAGGGAGAGGCATAGGGTTTATGGGGGTATGCTGAAGGGTTGGAGGTGTTGGGCCAAGGTGTATGGCTGGGTAGTGGGGCCACGGGATCGGGCTCAGGTTTATGAGGGTGCGTAGGATGGTTGTAATTGTTATGTTTAGGGATATGGCCGAGGAATGTGCATGCAGGCTACCCCATGGGGGGGATGTTTGGAAGAAAAGGAGCATGGGGTCCAGCATTAAGTAGGCCCCCTTGTGAGGTTGTGGCCAGGGTTCACTGGGGTGCTGTCCGATTTAGTTGGGGTATGTTGTCCTTTGGACCTTAGGATTAGGTTTGGAGGGGGTGGTAGGGTTGAGGGGGGGGTCCGCTGAGCGTCGGAACGTATAGCTGGTGGTGTGGGGTGAGTTTGGCCCCCTGTGAGAAGAACACCTGTGTTTATGGAGTGTGAAGATGTTAGATTCAGGACAGGGCCATGTGTTGGGAATGTCTCCTACTCCTTGGGGGGACGCCGGGAGGTTGGGGCGAGTTCTGTGTCTGGATCAAACTGGTTGTTACGAGTCTATTCTTCCTAGTGTTTATCCCGCGTAGAGTTATAATTTTTAACTTTATCCCTTTCTATTCTGTTTAGGTGGTACTATTTGGGGAAATTAGGTTCTGTTTTGGGGCCTGGCTGTTAAGCTCTATTTCCAAAGTAAGAAGTCCCTTTCCTATTTAATGGCCCCCTGTCTTAATTTCATTTCTGGGTGAGTGACTGAAGGGGATCCTCCTCTTCCTCCCTACTCTAATTCTCTCAATTTTTAATTTTTTTTTGTGTTGGCTGCCTAGTGGGTATATCCTATTCAGCTGGCCTAGCTTTTTAGGCCTCATTTGGGCCGTATGGGGAGTAAGTCTGTAGTGTTTCAATCCATCTCCTCTCTGCTCTTTTTCTTTGGACGTTTGACTAGTTTATGTTCGTTTCCAGGCCCAATATTTTTAAGGAGTACGTCCCATGCTCCTGGAAGTGCCTGCTAACTGGTCTGTTTTGGTTTCCTCTTCTGATGTTACTGAGGTGTCCCGTGCGTCTGGTTCTCAAGCTGTTGCCCGTCTCCCCTATGTATATAATATGGCATTGTGTGCACAGGATTGCATATACTACATTCTTTTGTTCACAAGTGATCCTCTGCTCTATCTCAGCTCACTTTCCTGTGGCTCTGTTGTGTATGCTTTTTGAAATTCTTAGGTATATGCACGCCCTGCAGTTTCCCACCTCGCAGTTTGGCACTGCTCGTACTTTGGTACTGACTAGTATGACTTCCAGATTTCTACCCCTTTTGAAGGCTGAGACAATTGTGTATTGTCCCAGTGTCCCCTCTTCCGCTTTTAGTTCTTCAAAGTGTGTTTTGACCGCCCTGTGGATATTCACTGCCATCCCACTGTATCCTGATATCAAGGGTAGTTTCCATGTTAAGTTGTTCTGTGGTCGGGGATTTGTGATACTTTTCAGAAAGTCAGATTTGATGTGTCTAAGTTTCCTTCTGCTGTAGTCCCTGTGTTAAAGTGCAGAGAAGAGGAGAGTTGTGGCCTGATGGAAGTCCTCCGCCCTGGTGCAAATATGGTGAAACCGAGTCAGCTGTCCTTTGACAATGCCTCTGTTTGGGTTGTTGGCTCCCTGTATGTAAGAGGGTGTGTGTGTCTGTGGTTTTAAAGAATACCTTGGTAGCTAGTTTTTGGTTGCCATTTTCTGGTGCTAGTTTAAAAACTGTAATGTCCAGGAAGTCAATCTTCTCCCTATTTATTGTAGCTTTAACGTTAATGGATGATGAGTGTTTAGGATTTTAATAAATTCCACTGATTCTACCTCTGAGTGTGTCCACACCCCCCAGATGTCATCCAGGTATCTATAGAGACACATGAGTTTTTTGGGGCACTTTGGATAGACTGTTTCCTCCCACTTTGCCATGTATATATTGGCATAGGCTGGAGCAAACTTCTTTCCTATTGCTGTGCCCTTGTAAATAGAATTCATCATTGAATTCAAAGTCATTTTTAGTCAGGCTGAGGTGAAGGAGTTCTAGCAAGGCCTTGTCTGGTCTCCCTAGCTGAGGGTTCTTCCGTAGGATATCCCTCACTGCCTCTATACCCCTGTCCGTTTCGATATTGGTGTACAGGCTTTCAATGTCCATGGTGAAGAGTATGGCCTCAGGGAGCACTGACATGGAATTGACTATCCAGACAAAGTGATATGTGTCCTTGATGTAGCTGGAGTGTTTCTGTGAGAGTGGATTAAGGCAGGCATCAATGAACTCCGCTATCCTATATGACTCACTGCTGCAGTCTGACACGATGGGCCTGCTGGGTGGAATTTCCCCCAGAACAGTCCATGAGTCTGGGTTCTTGTGTATTTTGGGGAGGATATAAAACTTTCTTGCTCGTGGCTGTATCCCTGTCAGGTACTCTAATTGCTTCTCTTCGAGGTACCCAGTCGTTTCCAGTTCTTGCAAAATGTTCCTAATTTCTGTGTGTGTTTCCCAGTATATGGGTTCCTTTAGTTTAGTGTAGTGCTCCGTGTTGTTTGTCTGTGTGCCTCAAGTAGGTATTGCTGTTTGTCCATGATAACTATGCTGCTCCCTTTATCCACTGGTTTGATAACAATATCCATGTTTTCCCTCAGCTCTTTCAGGGCTGCTCTCTCCTTCCAAGTTGGATTGGGCTTATCCTGTACTTCCCTCTCCCTCTCTATTATCTCATCCAGTGTGCTCTCAAATTCCAGAATCGCTTCTGACCTGTACCTCCTCTTGGGCATTCAGTCTGAGGGAGGGGTGAAAGGGGTCTTTCTACGTTCTGACTCACTGAAAAAGTCAACAAGTACCAATCTCCTATAGAACTTATCCATGTCCCTCTCAATCTGCTCCTTATGGAGTTTTGCAGTCAGTACAAAACCCTTGTACCCCTGTTCAGAACCCTTTGCTGGGTTTCTGTAGGGGTGAACAGATGGTCTCTCCCAGTCGTGGACCCTGCCTCTATCCGATTTGCCTCCACTCTAGTTTAAAGACTGCATCCACCTCTTGACTATTGTCTGGGCTGTGCTCTCTGTCCAATGGATCTGGTCTGTGTCTACCTTAAACTGCCTCGCCGGGATTGCAGGGATATAATTCTTAGTTCTAATAACCTCATTTAGTTGGCCCAGGGTTGCTTGTTCTTTCTCTGACAAACTGTGGTTAAAGTTTAACTCTGGTACCCAGATACTGGCTGGGGAAATTTAATACTGGCCATTCTTAGTAGTTGCTGAAGCTGTTTAGTCACTGTTGTTGGTTTATGTGAGCTGTTGTTTATTCCAAAGGAAATGATAACCTTCTTAGTTTCCAGGTGTGGCTCTAACTTTTCCAGGACAGCAGTGGCATGGATGAATTTGGCTCCCGGAAAGCTGTCCAATTGAACATCCTTATTAGAACATCTTTTGATCCTGGAAATGTTAGAGTCCCCTATAATTAGTAAAGGTTTCAGGGGCCTTTTATGAGTGATGAACAGACCTGATGGACAATGGGGTAAAGAGTTAACCATCCCCCCCCCAAGAACCACGAACTATTACTGTTGCTATGCTGACCATGAGAAAGAGAGACAAAAAAAGGCAAGAACATCTGCGACAGATAAGAGAGAGAGGGAGTTTGCTGATTAACTGTATTGTGACTCCTTTTTGAATTATTTACTGTTTCGCTGCAAGGACAATAGTTTGCTCATTAACATTCCTCAGTGGACTGAAGGAGTGGCATGATTTGATAGACACAGTCATTCAAAATTGATGAATAGCTGAGACCCCGTTAGTAGGGATAAAAAGACAGGTCTGGAGAGACACTCTTCAGACACGGCAGTGGACACTGATTGAGCGTTGGAACCCACAAGAAAGGTGGGGGCTTCGGAGACCGAATCAGGAGATCGGTCAGTAAAGCTCACAGTGTTACAGCAGGGCCGGTGGGGACTTGTGTGTGTGTCCACTCATGCCAGAGTGACAAGTCCACCACAGAAGAACGGTCTGGCTGAAGACCAGAGGGGTCATAACTGAATGACCACAACGATACAACGGATTAAGAAAGCAAAGGAAGGTTTGGCTGCTGTAGCTCTTACATCTTGCTCGCTCTCTCTCTCTCTCTCTCTCTCTCTCCAACGATTACAACTCAACAAGCATAACTACCTCAGCACTCATGAACTGAACTGAACTTTATATTCTATGACAATTAATTTACCCCTAGACATCGATAGAGCTTGTTTATTATTGCTTATTATTATTATTCCTACACTTTTAAGTTTATTACTGCTACCTTGTGTTATATGTATATTTGCATTATTGATATGGTTTTGCTTATTTTTATTAATAAACACCTTTAAATATAGTACCACCAGACTCCAATGGATACTTCTGTCTTTGCTGGTCAGACACCCAGTTACGGGGTACATAACAAGCCTTAGTTCCCAAGTTACAGTTTTCTGTTTAGAGTTAGGATGCCTAGTTATTTGACCCTCCTGGCTGTTGCAGATGGGGCTTACCTGTCCTCTTGTCTGTCCCCTGTCCTGCGACTCTCGGGCTGTGTGGTTCCCTGGGGTGGAAGACTTGCTTGATCCTTGTGTACTGGCTCCCCTTGTCTGCACCGGTGTGTGGTGGGGTGCTGATTCACTGGAGTCCTGGGTTGGGGAAGTCGTGGGAGTGGCGAGCTGGGGCTCCTGTGCTCCTAGGTTGGATTGCGTCTTCTTAGAGGGACTCGTGGGTGGGGAGGGACGCATCGGCGTCTTCTCTGTCTTTGTGGTAGGGGCAGTGGGGCCGCATCGGCGTCGAGAGGGTTAACGAGGTCCAGCGCCCTCCGGTGGACGGTGCCAGAACTTCACTGCACGTGTTGGTGTCCGGGCCTGCTGGTCTCGCATTAGGGTTAGAATGCATGTATGCGGGCAGTGGGCAAAATAACCCTCTAGTGTTTATGGATCTCATACTGGAGATGCAGTATCACTTCACCCTTCCACTTTGTTTTTGGCCCACGTTGTCATCATCTCAGTCCCCGACTTGCCTTTATTGGGATCTTCCTCTTCGTTAACCTCCATTCTAGAGTTTGTTAAAATGTGGAGTTATTGCTTATGGATAGGGTTTTGGATTTGGGTTTTTTTTATAGGGACTGGGTGCTGTGATCTGGGGGGTGTGCAGCAGCCATTTGAGGGGTGCTGTGTGGAGGGATCGGCCTGGGGCAGAGTTAGGTAATGGGGGTTGAGGATTCACGGAGAAGGGCGGTGGGGTGGGGTGGCAAATGGCAATGCGGTGGAGTGGGTGTTGAGCCCTTGCAGTAGGGGGAGGACTGGAATAGAGGCCTAATTGCTGGTGATGTTGGATGAATTTGGCCCCTTGATAGTTTGGGATTATGGGGGTGTGTAGCAGGGTTGGAGATGTTAGGACTGTTACAAAAGACTGTTACATAAGCCCTTTTGTGTGGTGTGGTTTGGGTTATTTGGGGTGCTGTCCAGTTTACTTGGGGTGTGCGGTCCATTGAAAGTTAGGATTAGGGTGAAGTGTAGGGTTGCGGATGTTTGTGGGGTGGATTAGGGTTAGGATGCGAGTATGCGTGTGGTGGGCAAAATAACCCTCTAGTGTATGTGGGTCTCGTACTGGAGATGCCGTTCACTTCACCCTGCCACTTTGTTTTTGGCCCACGTTGTCATCATCTCGGTCCCCGACTTGCCTTTATTGGGATCCTCCTCCTCGTTAATCTCCATTCTGGAGTTTAAGTTAAAATGGTGGAGTTATTGTTTATGGATAGTGATTTGGATTTGGGGTTTTTTGTAGGGACTGGGTGCTGTGATCTGGGGGTTGTGCAGCAGCTAATTGAGGGGTGTTGTGGGGAGGGACTGGCCTGGGGATAAGGTTAGTTAATGGGGGTTGAGGATTCCCAGTGAAGGGAGCTGGGGTAGGGTGGCAAATGACATTGTGGGTCAGGGGGGTTCCTGTTGCAGTAGGGGGGAGGGAGAACTGTACTAGGAGCCTAACTGCTGGTGATATTGGGTGAACCTGGCTCCTTATGGCAGTGTGTAGCAGGGTTAGAGATGTTAGGTTTAGGGATAGGGTAAAGGACCGTTATGTAAGCCCTTTTGTGTGGTGTGGTTTGGGTTATTTGGGATGCTGTCTGGTTTAGTTGGGGTGCACGGTCCATTGGAAGTTAGGGTTAGGGTGAAGGGTGGAATTGGGGATGTTTCGGGGTGGCATGGTACTGGTGATGTAGGGTGAACTTGGCTCCCTGGTGGGAAAAGGGTTCAGGTTTATGGGGGGGTGTAGGAGGGTTAGAGGTGTTAGGATTAGGGGTATGGCTGGGAGGTGGGGCAGTCCCTTTTTTGGGGACTGGCTTGGGTTATTTGGAGTGTGCGGGGGGGGTTGCCCTTGTAGTAGGGTGGAGGACTGGACTAGGAGCCTAACTTCTGGTGATAGTGGGTGAATCTGGGTACTGATGGTTTGGGGTGAACCTGGCCTTCTGCTGGGGAGAGGAGTAGGGTTTATTGGGGTGTGCTGAAGAGTTGAAGGTGTTGGGCCAAGGTGTATGGCTGGGTAGTGGGGCCACAGGATCTTGCGGTGGTGGGAGTGTTAGGGTTGGGCTACCCAAACCTATGGTGTAGTGGAGTGAACTTGGGTTAGGGTTAGGTTGAGATTATGCGGACAGTGCTATCAGCCCTCTTGTGCTTTTTGATCTCGTCACTTGAGATTCAGTTTCACCTGACCCTGCCACTTTGATCTGGCCCACGCCTTCATTAACCAGGTCCAACTCCTGCCTTTGTTGGATCTTGCTTCTCCGCGTTAGGGTTAGGGTCATTGTGCCAGAATACTGCCAGGTGGGAGTGTTGTGCACATCTGATCTGTCGTTCCAGCAGGACACCATCTAGTGGGAGTATTATCCACAGCCAAACTGTCATTGCAACACCACCAGGTGGGAGTGTTGTCTACATAGGATCAGTCCTTGTGGCAGAACACCACCAGTTCGGAGTGTTGTAGAAAACCGAATTGTCATTGCGACCATACACTACCAGGTGGGAGTGTTGTCCACAACCGAACTGTCATTGCAACAGGGCACCACCATCTTTAATGTTGTCCATAGTGGACATGTCATTACAGCAAAACACCAACAGCTCAGACTGTTGTTGACAGCGGAACTGTCATTGCTACGGGAAACCACCAGCTGAGAGTCATGTCCACACTGGACCTGTCGTTAAGGCAAGACACCACCAGTGCAAGTGTTGTCCACAGGGAATCTGTTGTTACAGCAGGTGGAAGTGTTGTCAATAGCAGGTTTGTCATTATGGCAGGGCACCACCAGTTGGAATGTTGTCCTCAGCAGACCTGTCATTGTGGCAGGGCACCACCAGGTGGGAGTGTTGTCCATATCTGATTTGTCATTGCAGCAGGACACCACAAGATGGGAATGCTGTCTACAAGGGATCAGTCATTGCGGCAGGACACCAGTAGGTGGCAGTGTTGTCCACACCGGAACTGATATCCAGGGAGGACAACACCAGATGGGATTGTTATCTACAGCGGGCCTGTCGTTGAGGCAAGACACCACCAGGTGGGAGTGTTATCCACATCTAACCAGTCATTAAGGCAGGGCACCACCAGTGGGAGAGTTGTCCATAGCAGGTTTGTCATTACGGCAGGACACCACCAGTTGGAAGGTTGCCCATGGCAGACCTGTCATTGTGGCAGGATAACACCAGGTGGAAGTGTTGTCCATAGCTAACCTGTCATTATGGTTGGACACCACCAGGTGGGAGTGTTGTCCACATATGATCTGTAGTTATGGCAGGACACCATCAGGTGGGAGTACTGTCCACATGTGATTTGTCATTATGGCAGGACATAATCAGATGGGAGTATTGTCTATGGCCGAACTGTCATTGTGGCAGGACACCAGCAGATGGGACTGTTGACCACACTGGAACTGAGATCGCGGCAAGACACCACCAGCTGGGAGTGTTGTCGAAAGCCGAATTGTCATTGCGGCAGGACACCACGAGGTGGGAGTATTGTCTACAGTGGAACTGTCATTGTGACGGGACACCACTAGATGGGAGTGTTGTCCACCTCTAACCTGTCGTTATGTCAGGACACCACCAGGTGGGAAGGCTGTCCACATGTGATTTGTTATTATGGCAGGACATAATCAGCTGGGGGTATTGTCTACGGCCGAACTGTCATTGTGGCAGGATAGCACAAGGTGGAATTGTTGTCTACAAGAGATCAGTCCTTGCCACAGGACACCAACAGGGGGACTGGTGTCCACACCTGAACTGACATCACAGCAGGACACCAGGACATGGGAATGTTATGCACAAAGGACAGGTCACTGTGGCTGGACACAATGTGGCTAACCCTAACCCTAACCCCAACCCTCGCATTAGAGTTAGGTTGAGAGTATGCGGGCAGTGGGCGAATCAGCCCTCTTGTGCTTTTTGATCTCTTCACTTGAGATTCAGTTTCACGCGACCCTGCCACTTTGATCTGGCCAATGCCTTCATTAACCAGGTTCAGCACTTGCCTTTATTGAATCTTGTGGGTTTAGCAAGGGTTAATTGGGGTGTGCTTAGGGTTTGTGGGTCTGAAGCCAGGGTTAATCAGGAAGTGCCAACGGTTTGTGGTGGTGTGTGCCCCTTTTGGACCTTAGGATTAGGTTTGGATGTTGGGCTGGTGGATATACATGTTTGGCTGGGAGAGGTAAGGCTGTGGAGTTTTGAGTGTTGATGTATGAGGTGCTATGGCGGATAGGCTCATATGGTGAAGCCAGGTTAATCTGGCCCATGCCTTTCATTATCGTGGTCCAACACCACCTGGTTCAACGAACCTGGTGTGCACTGGGACACATCATCAGTAATGCATCCTCGGATCGTCAGGTGTTTTGGGCCTTTCATCATTAGACATTCTCCCCAAGGTGGCCCAGCAGGGTCTGTTCAGACCCTGCTTGTGTTTTTCCCATGGAGCAGGATAATGAGAGGCATGTAATTCTGATGGTAATGATATTTTGAAACATCATTACCTGGCATCTGAATGTCTGGGATTGCATGGCTTAAATTGGCAGTGTTTACTAGGCATTCAGCATAGCTGCACCTGTGTTTAGTACAGACTTGTTTTCTGTAGACCCATCTTGGGTTAAATTTACTGGTTCACTCTCACCTTGTGGGTATCTGCTCTTTCTTATAGGCATTCCATGCGCCAGGAGAATGAAGAGCATGTCACTGTAAGGTTAGGTTGAGAGTATGCAGGCAGTGGGTGAATCAGCCCTCTTGTGCTTTTAATTTCATCACTTGAGATTCAGTTTCACACGACCCCGCCACTTTGATCTGGCCCAAGCCTTCATTTTTTTTAAAATATTTATTTATTACATTTTAGAAATTACAAGGAATAAATGTGATAATAAAATAGTAAGAAAAATAATGTTGACCCTCCCCCCTCCCCTTAACCCTCCCCCCTTTAACCCTTATCTAAAGAAAGGGAAAAAAAAGAAAGAAAGAAGAAAAAGATTGCCTGGATATCGGAGGACCCCTACATGCTCCATGGAGTTCAAAATAATATTAATATTTATTTTTACTTTCCCCAATTACTATGATTTTATCTTCAAAGGACCTGTGTATTTAATCCTGTCTTTTGTAAGTATGGGAGCCAAATTTTCAAAAATATATCATATTCATTTCTTAGATTATACATAATTTTTTCAAATGGAATACAACTATGTATTTCATTATTCCAATGATCCATAGTTAAATATAAATCAGATTTTCAACTAACTGCGATAACTTTTTTGGCTACTGCCAATGCAATTTTTATAGATTTTTTCTGATACTTGTTCAATTTAAGTTTCGGTATTGTCCCCTCAATGTCTCCTAATAAAAATAATAATGGACTATGAGGGAGTTGTACTCCAATAATTTGTTCCAATAAAAGTCTTAAATTTATCCAAAATGGTTGAATTTTAAAACAGGACCAGGTAGAATGTAAAAAAGTACCAATTTCTTGACCACATCGAAAACATTGGTCAGACATATTTAAATTAAATCTATTTATTTTCTGTGGTGTTATATATAACTGATGTAAAAAATTATATTGTATTAATCTAAGTCAAACATTTATTGTATTTCTCATACTATCAAAACATAGTCTTGACCAATTTTTTCCATCAATTTTAACATTCAGATCAGATTCCCATTTTTGTCTTGATTTATGAATTCCTAACTTAATTGTTTGCTTTTGAATCAAATTATACATACAAGATATATTTTTTTTAATTTTCCTTTCTAAATTAATATTTCTACTTCACTAGGTTTTGGCATCAACATTGTTTGTCCCAGCTTTTCTTGTAAATAGGCTTTTAATTGAAAATAACAAAAAAGAGTATTATTTGATATTTTATATTTATTTTTTAATTGATCGAACGACATCAATATACCTCCTTCAAAACAATCACCTATATATTTAATCCCCTTTTGGAACCAATTATGTAAAAGTTTATTATCCATTGTAAAAGGAATAAGCCTATTTTGAATTAAAGTTCTTTTTGCTAATAAAGATTTCTTTATCTCACCGTCCATATTTACCGTATTCCATAAATCAATCAAGTGTCTTAATATAGGAGATTCTTTTTTTCCCTGTATCCATTTGGATTCCCATTTATATATAAAATCATTTGGTATATTTTCTCCTATCTTATCTAATTCTATTTTAATCCATGCCGATTTTTCTTCATCAAAAAAAGACGCAATAAATCTAAGTTGATTTGCTTTATAATAATTCTTAAAATTTGGGAAGTTGTAACCCCCCTAAATCAAATTTACATGTCAATTTTTCCAATGATATTCTTGACATCTTACCTTTCCAAAGAAATTTCCTTACATATTTATTCAGTTCTTGAAAAAACTTCTGAGGTAATTGTATTGGTAAATTTTGAAATAAATATTGCAATCTAGGAAATATATTCATTTTTACAGCATTAACTCTACCTATTAATGTTATTGGTAACATCATCCATTTATCAAGATCCTCTTTTATTTTTTTTAATAATGGCAAATAGTTTTGTTTATATAAATTTTTAACATAGTTATCAACTCTAATACCTAAATATTTTATCCCATTCATTGACCATCGAAATTAAGTTGCTAATCAACATTGATTATAATTTCCTTTGGTGAGGGGCAAAATTTCACTTTTATCCCAATTTACTTTATAACCTGATACTTTCCCATATTCTTCCAATCTAAAGGATAATCTTTGCAAGGATTGTAATGGGTTTGGTAAATAAATCAAAACATCATCAGCAAATAAATTAATCTTATATTCTTCTTGATTAACTCTAAAGCCCCCAATATCTGAATCTGTTCTAATTAGTTCTGCTAATGGTTCCATTACCAATACAAATAAAGCAGGTGATAATGGGCAGCCTTGTCTAGTTGACCTCGTTAAGCAAAATGGTGTTGAAATCTGACCATTTGTAACTACTTTAGCTTGAGGATTAGTATTTCAAGTTTTAATCCATTGTATAAAAGATTTTCCTAACTCATATTTTTCCAATACCTTAAATAAAAAATCCCATTCCAACCTATCAAATGCTTTTTCTGCATCTAAAGCAACTGCCACACTCATTTCCTCTTTTTTTTGCCAAATGAATTATACTAAGTAACCGAGTTATATTATCCATTGATTGTCAATTTTTAATAAAACCTGTTTGATCTATATGTATTAATTTTGGTAAATATTTAGATATTCTATTAGATAAAATTTTTGCTATTATTTTATAATCTGTGTTCAACAAAGAAATAGGCCTATATGATGTTGGTTTTAAAGGGTCTCTATCTTTCTTTGGCAATACAGTTATGATCGCTGTTAAAAAAGATTGTGGAAGTTTATGCATTCTTTCTACTTGGTATATTAATTCCATAAAAGGAGGAATTAATAAATCTTTAAATTTTTTATAAAACTCAGGAGGAAAACCATCTTCTTCTGGGGATTTATTACTCTGAAGTGCTCCTAAAGTTTCTTCAACCTCTTTTAATGTAAAAGGCATATCTAATCCTTTCTGTTCTTCCAAATTTAATTTTGGAAGGGTTATTTGTGATAAAAATTTATCTATCTCAGCAATCTTATTTTGTGATTCTGATTGATATAGTTCAGTATAAAAATTTTTTAAAGTTTCATTAATTTCTAAAGGCTTATAAGTAACCTTATTTACACTTGTTCTAATTGCATTTATTGTTTTAGAAACCTGTTCTGTTTTCAACTGCCAAGCAAGAATTTTATGTGATCTTTCACCTAATTCATAATATTTCTGTTTAGTTCTCATAATTACTTTCTCTGTACGATATGTCTGAAGTGTATTATATTGTAGTTTATTAACGTTATCTTCGTTTTTCTTCTGTCATATATCTTTGAGATTCTTTTTCTAACTTTATATCTTTTTCCAATTGATCTATTTCTGCTGCGTATTCCTTTTTAATTTTAGATGTATAACTTATAATCTGACCCCTTAAATATGCTTTCATCGCTTCCCATAATACAATTTTATCCTCAACTGAATGTAGATTTGTATCCAAAAAAAGTTGGATTTGTTTTTTCATAAAATCACAAAAATCTTGACGTTTTAATAGAGTTGAATTAAATCTCCATCTATAAATTGATTCCTCCTTATCCATCATTATCATCGTCATTATCAAGGGGGAATGATCTGACAATATTCTTGCTTTATATTCCACACTTTTCACTCTATCTTGAATATTTTTTGATAATAAAAAAATCAATCCTTGAGTAAGTTTTATGTCTGTTTGAATAAAATGAATAATTTCTTTCTCTTGGATTAATTCTTCTCCATATATCAATCAAATTTAAATCTTTCATTAATGATAAAGTTAATTTTGTTACTTTTGATTTTATAGCACCTTTAGTTGATCTATCTCGAACTGAATCTAAACAAAAATTGAAATCTCCACCTATTAATATTTTATCATGTGCATCAGCCAAGTTCAAAAAAACTTCTTGTATGAATTTTGCATCATTTTCATTTGGTGCATAAATGTTCATAAAAGTCCATAATTCTGAAAAAATTTGACAATGTACAATCACATATCTCCCCCAGAATCAATTATTACATTTTGTATTTTAATTGGTAAAAATTTATTAACCAAAATTGCAACTCCTCTCGATTTTGAATTAAATGAAGCTGCAATGATGTTTCCAACCCAATCTCTCTTTAATTTCTTGTGTTCTGTTTCTGTTAAATGGGTTTCTTGTAAAAAAGCTATATCTCCTTTCATTTTCTTAATATATGTTAAAACTCTTTTTCTTTTCACAGGTCCATTAATTCCATTAACATTAAAACTTAAAAAATTAAGTAAATTAATCATTCATAGTACCTTGGGAATTCTTTAAAGTTCTCCATGTTGCTATGAGTTTCTCCCCAATCATCCAGGCAAAGAAGAAGAAAAATAGAAGAAAGATAACTAATATATAAGAAAAAAAACCAAAATACCCCCCCCACTAATGTTGCGAGTAAAAAGAACACAACATTACCCCCCCCCCCCATTTCTCGGGTCATGGCAATCGCCATGATTGTACACGCGAAACTCACAGCTATCAATCAGGAGCTCCTCCAGCTCCCCCGCAAAAAAAAAGAAAGAAGAAGAAAATATATTAATAAAGAAAAAAATAATAATTAATGTCTCTACTCCCAATTAATACTCCTGGACCTTTTTTTCCTTATAATTGTCCATCAAATCCAACCTTATTTCAGTTTTCATCATTAGTCCATTTCATTTCTATGATTCTTTAGTCTTCTCCATGGACATCAAGTAGTTCTTGTACAAATTCCTCCACTTTCTGGTAGTCAACGAAGAACCTTCTTTCTCCATCTTCCAGGAAAATTATCAATTTTGCTGGATAGCTCAATAAAAATGTATAGCCCTTTTCCCATAAAGATTTTTTCACTGGGTTAAATTCCTTCCACCTCTTTAACAGATGTCTGGATTTTTAAAAAAACTCATTTCCCTTCTATTATCAATGGCCCTTTTCTCTTTTTTGCACCTTGAGTAGCTGCCTTCAAGATCATTTCTTTATCTTGGTACCTTAAACATCTTATCAAAATTGATCTCAGATTTTGATCTTGTTGCGATCTTGGTCTTAAAGCTCTGTGCACTCTTTCAATTTCAATTGCTTGACTTCCTTCTTTCATTTCCAAAATTTCCGGAATCCATTTTTGAAAGAATTTTATTGGATTTTCTCCCTCTATACCTTCCATAAGACCAACAATTTTAATATTATTTCATCTACTAAAGTTCTCAAGTGCATCCATTTTTCCCAACATCCATTTTCGTTCTGTTGTCCAGGCAAGATTATCATATTCTACCTTATCCATTCTTTCCATGTTTTCTTCTATTTTTACTTCCATCTCTTTGACTTTATTATCCATCTTCTTTTGTTTTTCCACCACGTTATCAAGTGTATTCTGCATCCTTCTTATCTCTGTTCTTACAACTTTAAATTCATTCGTCATATCTGTTTTTATAACTTTTAATTCATTCGTTATATACATCAGGATATCTTTTATATCTCCTTTAATCTCTTCTTTCTTCTCCTCTTCTTCTTCTCCTGAATTTCCCACAGAGTCTGTTTCTGCTTCTGATCCACTTCCAAGTTCACTTCCAGCCGTAGTTGGGGTTTGTAGTTTTGCTGATATCTGTTCAAGCATACTTTCGCGCATGTGTTGTTCTTGCCGTTTCTTCTTAAAGACCGCCGACATTGCTGCAACTTCTTTTCCTACATCTTCAAAAATGCCATACACTTCGTCGGAAGGAGTTCCAACTTGAGTCCAAGGCTTCGCCAAAGCAGCTAGGCCTTTTTCCCTGCCGATTTGCGCCGTCTTCGAAGTAGTAACTTTCTTTTGTTTCAGTTTAGGAGCCATATCAAAAGATAATCCTGAGTTACTTACAGATAGTTTCTAATAGATATTTAATAACTCTTCTTCATTTAAACCCTATTTCATTACTTTTTGCGAGGGAGCTGGAATCTCAACGTCTCGACCCTACGTCATCACGTGACCCCCCCCCCCCCCCCACACACCCAAGCCTTCATTAACCAGATCCAACTCCCACCTTTGTTGGATCTTGCCTCTCCGCATTGGGATTAGAGTCAGGGTTAGGGTCATTTTGCCAGGACACTACCAGGTGGGAGTGTTGTGCACATCTAACACCACCAAGTGGGACTGTTGCACACATTTGATCTGTCGTTCCGGCAGGACACCATCAAGTGGGAGTGTTGTCTACATGGGATCAGTCCTTGTGGCAGGAAACCACCTGGTGGGAATGTTATCCACAGCGGACCGGTCATTGTGGCAGAACACCACCAGCTCGGAGTGTTGTAGAAAGCTGAATTGTCATTGCGACCATACACCACCAGGTGGGAGTGTTGTCCACAACCGAACTGTCATTGCGACAGGGCACCACCATGTTTAATGTTGTCCATAGTGGACCTGTCATTGCGGCAGGACACCAACAGCTCAGACTGTTGTTGACAGCGGAACTGTCATTGCTACGGGACACCACTAGGTGAGAATGGACAGGAGGAAGAGTATAGGAAACTGATACAGGACTTTGTGATATGGTGCAACTCAAACTACCTGCGTCTCAATATCACCAAGACCAAGGAGATGGTGGTGGACTTTAGGAGATCTAGGCCTCATATGGAGCCAGTGATCATTAATGGAGAATGTGTGGAGCAGGTTAAGACCTACGAGTATCTGGGAGTACAGTTAGACGAGAAGCTAGACTGGACTGCCAACACAGATGCCTTGTGCAGGAAGGCACAGAGTCAACTGTACTTCCTTAGAAGGTTGGCGTCATTCAATGTTTGTAGTGAGATGCTGAAGATGTTCTATAGGTCAGTTGTGGAGAGCGCCCTCTTCTTTGTGGTGGCGAGTTGGGGAGGCAGCATTAAGAAGAGGGACGCCTCACGTCTTAATAAGCTGGTAAGGAAGGCGGGCTCTGTCGTGGGCAAAGTACTGGAGAGTATAACATCGGTAGCAGAGCGAAGGGCGCTGAGTAGGCTACGGTCAATTATGGAAAACCCTGAACATCCTTTACATAGCACCATCCAGAGACAGAGAAGCAGTTTCAGCGACAGGTTGCTATCGATGCAATGCTCCTCAGACAGGATGAAGAGATCAATACTCCCCAATGCCATTCGGCTTTACAATTCAACCGCCAGGAGTAAGATATGTTAAAGTGCCGGGGTTGATTGTATTTAATGTATTTAAGTAAACTACTTAAGAACTTTTTAAAAGCTATTATTAATGCTTTTTGAGAGGGTGATTTTAGATGCATATCATATTTTTTTACTGAGTTAAGTATTGTATGTAATTAGTTTTGCTACAATAAGTGTATGGGACATTGGAAAAAATGTTGAATTTCCCCATGGGGATGAATAAAGTATCTATCTATCTATCTATCTATCTAGAATCATGTCCACACTGGACCTGTCATTAAGGCAAGACACCACCAGTGCAACTGTTGTCCACAGGGGATCTGTTGTTATAGCAGAACACCACCAGGCAGGAGTGTTGTCCATAGCAGGTTTGTCATTACGGCAGGACACCACCAGTTGGAATGTTGTCCGCAGCAGACCTGTCATTTCGACAGGACATCACCAGGTGGGAGTGTTGTCCACATCTAACCTGTTGTTATGGCAGGACACCACCAGGTGGGAGTATTGTCCATATCTGATCTGTCATTGCAGCAGGACACCACAAGATGAGAATGCTGTCTTCAAGGGATCAGTCCTTGAAGCAGGACACCAGCATGTGGGAGTGTTGTCCACACCAGAACTGACATCGCTGCACGACACCACCAGCTGGGAATGGAATCAACATTGTGGCAAGACACCACCAGTGGGAGTATTGTCCACGCCTGATCTGTCATTGCAGCAGGACACCACAGGATGGAAGTGTTGTCTACTAGGGATCAGTCCTTACGGCAGGACACCAGCACGTGGGATTGTTGTCCATACCAGAATTGATATCGCAGCAGGACCCACCAGGTGGGAATGTATTCCATAGCGGACCTGTCATTGTGGCAGGACACCACCAAGTGGGAGTGTTGCACACAGCGGGCTCTGTCATTGCTACAGGACACCACCAGGTGGGAGTGTTGCACACAGCGGGCTCTGTCATTGCTACAGGACACCACCAGGTGGGAGTGCTGACCATTTCATTATGGCAGGACACAATCAGGTGGGAGTATTGTCTACGGCCGAACTGTCATTGTGGCAGGACAGCACAAGGTGGGATTGCTGTCTACAAGAGATCAGTCCTTGCAGCAGGACACCAGCAGGTGGGACTTTTGTCCACAGCGGAACTGACAGTAAGACTAAGCGTTCAGCATGGACTAGAAGGGCCGAGATGGCCTGTTTCCATGCTGTAATTGTTATATGGTTATATGGGCATCGCGGCCGGACACCACGATGTGGGAACGCTATCCACAGTTGACCCGTCATTGTGGCAGGGCACAATGTAGCTAGCCCAAGCCCTAACTCTTTGTTGGATCTTGCCTCTCCGCGTTAGGGCTGGAGTCACGATTAGGGTTATTCTGCCAGGACACTACCAGGTGGGAGTGTTGTGCACATGTAACCTGTTGTTATAACAGGACACCACCAGGTGGGAGTGTTGTCTGCAAGGTATCAGTCCTTGTGGCAGGACACCAGCAGATGGGACTGTTGACCACACTGGAACTGAGATCGCGGCAAGGCACCACCAGCTGGGAGTGTTGTCGAAAGCCGAATTGTCATTGCGGCAGGACACCACGAGGTGGGAGTATTGTCTACAGTGGAACTGTCATTGTGACGGGACACCACTAGATGGGAGTGTTGTCCACCTCTAACCTGTCGTTATGTCAGGACACCACCAGGTGGGAGGGCTGTCCACATGTGATTTGTCATTATGGCAGGACATAATCAGCTGGGGGTATTGTCTACGGCCGAACTGTCATTGTGGCAGGATAGCACAAGGTGGAATTGTTGTCTACAAGAG
Organism: Hemitrygon akajei; assembly: GCF_048418815.1. Classification (NCBI taxonomy): domain Eukaryota; kingdom Metazoa; phylum Chordata; class Chondrichthyes; order Myliobatiformes; family Dasyatidae; genus Hemitrygon; species Hemitrygon akajei. The sequence continues at coordinate 44,626,127 of NC_133148.1, forward strand.
ATCAGTCCTTGCCACAGGACACCAGCAGGTGGGACTGGTGTCCACACCTGAACTGACATCGCCGCAGGACACCACGACATGGGAATGTTATGCACAAAGGACAGGTCACTGTAGCAGGACACAACATGGCTAACCCTAACCCTAACCCCAACATTCGCATTAGAGTTAGGTTGAGAGTATGCGGGCAGTGGGCAAATCAACCCTCTTGTGCTTTTTGATCTCATCACTTGAGATTCAGTTTCACGCGACCCTGCCACTTTGATCTGGCCCACGCCTTCATTAACTAGGTCCAGCACTTGCCTTTGAAGAATTTTGACCCTCCTGACATAGGACATTGGGTTTGTGGGAGTTTAGCAAGGGTTAATCTGGGTGTGCTTAGAGTTTGTGGGGCTGATGCCAGGGTTAATTGGGAAGTGCCAATGGTTTGTGGAGGTGTGTGCCCCTTTTGGACTTTAGGATTACGTTTGGATGTTGGGCTGGTGGATATATATGTTTGGCTGGGAGAGGTAAGGCTGTGGGGTTTTCAGTGCTAATGTATGAGCTGCTATGGCGGATAGGCTCATATGGTGAAGCCAGGTTAATCTGACCTATGCCTTTCATTATCATGATCCGGCACCACTTGGCTCAATGAACAGGGTGTGCACTGGGACACATCATCAGTAATGCATCCTCGGATCGTCAGGTGTTTTGGGCCTTTCATCATTAGACATCCTCCCCAAGGTGGCCCAGCAGGGTCTATTCAGACCCTGCTTGTGTTTTTCCCATGTACCAGGATAATGAGTGGCATATAATTCTGAGGGTAATGATATTTTTCAACATCATTACCTGACAGTGTTTACTAGGCACTCAGCATAGCTGCACCTGTTTAATACTGACTTGTTTTCTGTAGACTCCTCTTGAGTTTAATTTACTGGTTCTCTCTCACCTTGTGGGTATCTGCACTTTCTTATTGGCATTCCGTGGGCCAGGAGAATGAAGAGCATGTCACTGTAAGGTTAGGTTGAGAGTATGCAGGCAGTGGGCGAATCAGCCCTCTTGTGCTTTTTGATCTCATCACTTGAGATTCAGTTTCACACGACCCCACCACTTTGATCTGGCCCATGCCTTCATTAACCAGGTCCAACTCCCGCCTTTGTTGGATCTTGCCTCTCCGCGTTAGCGTTAGAGTCAGGGTTAGGGTCATTTTGCCAGTACACTACCAGGTGGGAGTGTTGTGCACATCTAACACCATCAAGTGGGAGTGTTGTCTACATGGGATCAGTCCTTGTGGCAGGAAACCACCCGGTGGGAATGTTACCCACAGCTCAGAGTGTCGTAAAAAGCCGAATTGTCATTGCGACCATACACTACCAGGTGGGAGTGTTGTCCACAACCGAACTGTCATTGCGACAGGGCACCACCATGTTTAATGTTGTCCATGGTGGACCTGTCATTGCGACAGGACACCAGACAGTGGGGGTGTTGTCCACAGAGGGCATGTCATTACAGCAGAACACCAACAGGTCGGACTGCAGTCAACAGCGGATCTGTCATTGTTACGGGACAACACTAGGTGAGAGTCATGTCCACACTGAACCTGTCATTAAGGCAAGACACCACTAGTGCAAGTGTTGTCCACAGGGGAACTGTTGTTATAGCAGAACACCACCAGGTGGGAGTCATGTCCACACATGACCTGTCCTTGCGACAGGACACCAATAGGTGGGAGAGTTGTCCACATCTAACCTGTCATTATGGCAGGACACCACCAGGTGGGAGAATGGTCTACAGCCAAACTGTCATTGTGGCAGCACAGCCCAAGGTGGGATTGTTGTCTACAAGAGATCAGACCTTGCCGCAGGACACCAGCAGGTGGGACTGGTGTCCACACCTGAACTGATAACGCCGCAAAACACCACGACATGGAAATGTTATGCACAAAGGACAGGTCACTGTAGCAGGACACAATGTGGCTAACCCTGACCCTAACACTAACCCCAACCCTCGCATTAGAGTTCGGTTGAGAGTATGCGGGCAGTGGGTGAATCAGCCCTCTTGTGCTTATTGATCTCGTCTCTTGAGATTCAGTTTCACACAACCCTGCCACTTTGATCTGGCCCACACCTTCATTAACCAGGTCAAGCACTTGCCTTTGTTGAAGCTTGCCCCTCCTGACATAGGACATCAGGTTTGTGGGGGTTTAGCAAGGGTTAATCGGGGTGTGCTTAGGGTTTGTGGGGCTGAAGCCAGGGCTAATCGCATTAGGGTTAGGGTTAGGTTGGAATTATGCGGGCAGTGGGCGAATTAGCCCTCTTGTGCTTTTTGATCTCGTCACTTGAGATTCAGTTTCATGCGACCCTGCCACTTTGAACTGGCCCACGCCTTCATTAACCAGGTCCAACACTTGCCTTTGTTGAATCTTGCCCCTCTTGACATAGGATATCCGGTTTGTGGGGGTTTAGCAAGGGTTAATCGGGGTGTGCTTAGGGTTTGTGGGGCTGAAGCCAGGGCTAATCGGGAAATGCCTAGGTTTTGTGGGGGTGTGTGCCCCTTTTGGACTTTAGGATTAGGCTTGAGTGTAGGGCTGGTGGATGTATATGTTTGGCTGGGAGAGGTTAGGCTGCAGAGTTTTGAGTATGAGCTGCTATGGCGGCTAGGCTTGTATAGGGAAGTCAGGTTAATCTGGTCCATACCTTTCATTATCGCGGTCCGACCCCACTTGGTTCAACGAACCGGGTGTGCACTGGGACACATCGTCAGTAATGCACCCTCGGATGATCAGGTGTTTCGGGCCTTTAATAATAATACACCCTCCCCAAAGTGGCCCCACCAAAGCTGATCAGACTTGGCTTGTGTATTTCCCCTGGACCAGACAATGAAAGGCATGTAATTCTGAGGGTAATGCTATTTCTAAGGGTATATAACTGGTGGTGTGGAGTGGGTTTAGCCCCCTGGCGAGAAGAGCATCCGTGTTTATGGGCTGTGAAGATGTTAGTTTCAGGGCAGCCTAGCCTTTTAGGCCTCATTTAGGCCGTACGGAGAATAAGTATGCAGTGTTTCAATCCATCTCCTCTCTGCTCTTTTTCTTTGGGCGTTTGACCAGTTTATGTTAGTTTCCAGGCCTAATATTTTTAAGGAGTACGTCCCATGCTCCAACTGGTCTGTTTTGGTTTCCCCTTCTGACGTTACTGAGGTGTCCCGTGAGTCTGGTTCTCAAGCTGTTTCCCATCTCCCCGATGTATATAATATGGCATTCTGTGCACAGGATTGCATATACTACATTCTTTTGTTCACAATTTATCCTCTGCTCTACCTCGGCCCACTTTCCTGTGGCTCTGTTGTGTATGCTTCTTGAAATTCTCAGGTATATGCATGCCCTGCAATTTCCCACCTCACAGTTTGGCGCTGCTCGTACTTTGGTACTGACTAGTATGTCTTTCAGATTCCTACCCCTTTTGAAGGCTGAGACAATGGTGTATTGTCCCAGTGTCCCCACTTCCGTTTTCAGTTCCTCAAAGCGTGTTTTGACCATCCTGTGAATATTCACTGCCATCCCACTGTATCCCATTATCAAGGGTAGTTTCCGTGTCGTGATGTTCTGTGGTCGGGGATTTGTGATACTTTTCAGAAAATCAGATTTAATGTACCTAAGTCTCCTTCTGCTGTAGCCCCTGTGTCTAAGTGCAGAGAAGAGGATGGTTGTGGCCTGGTGGAAGTCCTCCGGCCTAGTGCAGATGCAGTGAAACCGGGTCAGCTGTCCCTTGACAATGACTCTGAAGGTGTGTTTGGGATGGTGGCTCCCTGTGTGTAGGAGGGTGTGTGTGTCTGTGGTTTTAAAGAATACTTTGGTAGCTAGTTTTCGGTTGCCACTTTCTGGTGCTAGTTTAAACACTGTAGTGTCCAGGAAGTCAATCTTCTCCTTATTTGTTATAGCTTTAACCTTAATGGATGGGTGATGAGTGTTTAGGATTTGAATAAATTCCTCTAATTCCCCCTCTGAGTGTGTCCACACTCCCCAAATGTCATCCAGGTATCTATAGAGACACATGGGTTTTTTAGGGCACTTTGGATAGACTGTTTCCTCCCACCCAGCCATGTATATATTGGCATAGGCTGGAGCAAACCTCTTTCCCATTGCTGTGCCCTTGACTTGTAGGTAGAATTTACCATCGAATTCAAAGTCATTTTTAGTCAGGCTGAGGTGAAGGAGTTCTAGCAAGGCCTCGTCCGGTCTCCCTAGCTGAGGGTTCTTCCGTAGGATGTCCCTCACTGCCTCTATACCCCTGTCCGTTTTGATATTGGTGTACAGGCTTTCAATGTCCATGGTGAAGAGTATGGCCCCAGGGGGCACTGACATGGAATTGACTATCCGGACAAAGTGATACGTGTCCTTGATGTAGCTGGGGTGTTTCTGTGAGAGTGGATTAAGGCAGGCATCAATGAACTCCGCTATCCCGTATGACTCACTGCTGCAGTCTTACACGATGGGCCTGCCGGGTGGAATTTCCCCTGGAACAGTCCACGAGTCTGGGTTCTTGTGTATTTTGAGGAGGATATAAAACTTTCTTGCTCGTGGCTGTATCCCTGTCAGGTACTCTACTTGCTTCCCTTTGAGGTACCCAGTCCTTTCCAGTTCTTGCAAAATGTTCCTAATTTCTGTGTGTGTTTCCCAGTATATGGGTTCCTTTAGTTTCGTGTAGTGCTCCGTGTTGTTTAATTGTCTGTGTACCTCAAATAGGTATTGCTGTTTGTCCATGATAACTATGCTGCTCCCTTTATCCGCTGGTTTGATGACAATGTCCATGTTTTCCCTCAGTTCTGTCAGGGCTGCTCTCTCCTTCCTCGTTAGATTGGGCTTATCCTGTACTTCCCTCTCCCTCTCTATTATCTCACCCAGTGTGCTCTTAAATTCTAAAATAGCTTCGGACCTGTACCTTCTCTTGGGCATCCAGTCCGAGGGAGGGGTGAAAGGGGTCTTTCTACGTTCTGACTCACCAAAATAGTCGACGAGTACCAGTCTCCTACAGAACTTGTTCATGTCCCTCTCAGTCTGCTCCTTATGGAGTTTTGCAGTCGGTACAAAAGTCAGGCCCCTGTTCAGAACCTTTTGCTGGGTTTCTGTAGGGGTGAATGTACGGGAGAGGTTCACGATGGTCTCTCCCAGTCGTGGACCCTGCCTCTCTTGGCTTTGTCTCCACTCTAGTTTAAAGACTGCATCCACCTCTTGACTATTGTCTGTGCTGTGCTCTCTGTCCAATGGATATGGTCTGTGGCTACCTTAAACTGTCTCGCCGGGATTGCAGGGATATGATTCTTAGTTCTAATAACCTCGTTTAGTTGGCCCAGGGTTGCTTGTTCTGCCTCTGTCAAACTGTGGCTAAAGTTTAATTCTGGCTCCCAGATACTGGCATGGGGAAATTTAATGCTGGCCATCCTCAGTAGTTGTTGAAGCTGTTTAGTAGCTGTTGTTGGTTTATGGGACCTGTTGTTTATTCCAAAGGAAAGGATGACCTTCTTAATTTCTGGCTGTGGCTCTAACTTGTCAAGGATAGCAGTGGCATGGGCGAATTTGGCCCCCGGAAAGCTGTCCAATTGAATATCCTTATTAGGGCATCTTTTGACCCTGGAAATGTTAGAGTCCCCTATAATCAGTATAGGTTTAAGGGGCCTCAGTTCCCAAGTTACATTTTTCTGTTTAGAGTTAGGATGCCTGGTTATTTGACCCCCCCCCCCCCTGGCTGTTGCAAATGAGGCGTACCTGTCCTCTTGTCCGTCCGCTGTCCTGCGACTCTCGGGCTGGGGTGGAAGACCTGCTCGGTCCTTGTGCCCTGGCTCCCCTTGTCTGTCCTTCCATTCGTACGGGTGTGGGGTGGGGTGCCGATTCCCCGGAGTCCTGGGTCGGGGAAGGGGAAGTCGTGGGGGTGGCAGGCTGGGGCTCCTGCGCTGCTAGGTTGGATTGCGTCCTCTCAGAGGGGCTCGTGGGTGGGGAGGGGCGCCCTCGGCCCCTTCTCCGTCTCTGCGTCAGGGGCAGTGGGGCCGCATCGGCGTCACGAGGGTTAATGAGCTCTAGCGCCCTCGGGTGGACAGTGTCGATACTGCCACTGTACGTGCTGCTCTGCATGCGTGCCTGTCCCAAAACGTCCCGCAGTACAACAACTGGGCTCCGGTTCGCTTTACCCAGTGCCGACGGACAAGGTACAGTCCGGGCGGTCTTTCCCTGGGTCTCGGGTGTGACACGGGTCCGGTCCTGGCTAACCCAGAAACCGTCCCTGGAGGTCGAGGGTCCGTTCCCCTCCTGCCCTTGGGATGCGGTCTCCGCGGTCAGTGGAAAGGCCTGGGGCCCCCCGTCGGTCCGATCCGCAGCGACCTGCCGTTCTGGCCCAGGTCCCGAGACCAGATCGAAAATATGTTTCTGGACCATCTCCAATTTGATTTGAAATTTGTCTTTTAATTTTCGTTTGTTCCAGATTACGGCTTTGGCGACCGCTTCTTGTAGGCGATCAGTCAAATTCGACTCAATAAATTTTAGTTCCAATTCTTGCAGGCTACTCCGGTAATGCCCAATTAAAATTCGTCTTGTTTCTTTAGCCCAACCGTCCGCATTCGCAGCAATTTTACGAAGCGTTTCTTGCGAAGGGTTCACAGGTCTAACAAATTTGGTTAGTCTGTGGGCTTGCTTAATGATCCCCTTCGGTGGTTGGATCTGTTTTTCCAAAATTTTCATGTGATGAAGAGTCTGGACCATTTTATAAACCGTGGTTGAGAAGGAATCCCTCGGAATACCGGGGTTCCGGCCAGTCACTCGCCCACGTGTTAGGTTTCTCTCTCTCCAATTCCTCCTGCTTCTCTCTCTCCAATTACTCCTCCACATCGTTAAAGTAAGACAATAATGTTCTTACCGCTTGTTTTGCGTCTTGGGTCACTGATTTTGACTCCAGCGAATTGCCTTTAATAAAGCGTGATTCCCGACTAGGAGACCAAATCCAGTTACACCCGTCACTCTGGTCTCCCGAGCAAACTACGGTGCTGTCCGGTTAAAACGTCCCCGCCCCAGGGTTAGGGTTAGGGTCAAGGGGTCAGGGGACGGGGCAGGGGTCAAAGGTCAAGGGTTCGGGTTAGGGTCAGGGGTCAAGGGGTCAACCGGTCGGGGGTCAAGGGGTCGGGGTAGGGTTAGGGTTAGGTTGAGATTATGCGGGCAGTGGGCGAATTAGCCCCCTTGTGTTTTCTGATCTCGTCACTTGAGATTCAGTTTCATGCGACCCTGCCACTTTGAATTGGCCCACGCCTTCATTAACCAGGTCCAACACTTGCCTTTGTTGAATCTTGCCCCTCTTGACATAGGATATCCGGTTTGTGGGGGTTTAGCAAGGGTTAATTGGGGTGTGCTTAGGGTTTGTGGGGCCGAAGCCAGGGTTAATCGGGGAGTGCCTGGGGTTTGTGGGGGTGTGTGCCCCTTTTGGTCTTTAGGATTAGGTTTGAGTGTAGGACTGGTGGATGTATATGTTTGGCTGGGAGAGGTTAGGCTGCAGAGTTTTGAGTATGAGCTGGGTATGGCGGCTAGGCTTATATAGGGAAGTCAGGTTAATCTGGTCCATACCTTTCATTATCGCGGTCCGACCCCACTTGGTTCAACGAACCGGGTGTGCACTGGTACACATCGTCAGTAATGCACCCTCGGATCATCAGGTGTTTCGGGCCTTTAATCATAATACACCCTCCCCGGTGGCCCCACCAAAGCTGATCAGACTTGGCTTGTGTATTTCCCCTGGACCAGACAATGAAAGGCATGTAATTCTGAGGGTAATGCTATTTCTAAGGGTATATAACTGGTGGTGTGGGGTGGGTTTAGCCCCCTGGCGAGAAGAGGTACATTGTCTACTAATTGTCCTTCTGTTTCCTTTTGGGTTTAAATATCTGGGCTTTCTTATTGGCCTTTCGTGGGCCGGGAGAATGAAGAGTGTGTCACTGTAAGGTTAGGTTGGAATTATGCGGGCAGTGGACGAATTAGCCCTCTTGTGCTTTTTGATCTCGTCACTTGAGATTCAGTTTCACGCGACCCTGCCACTTTGAACTGGCCCACGCCTTCATTAACCAGGTCCAACACTTGCCTTTGCTGAATCTTGCCCCTCTTGACATAGGATATCCGGTTTGTGGGGGTTTAGCAAGGGTTAATCGGGGTGTGCTTAGGGTTTGTGGGGCTGAAGTCAGGGTTAATCGGGAAGTGCCTAGGGTTTGTGGGGGTGTGTGGGTTAGAGTTAGGGTTAGGGTTAGGATTAGGGTTAGGGTCAAGGGGTCAGTGGGTCAAGGGTTATGGTTAGGGTTAGGGTTAGGTTAAGATTATGTGGGCAGTGGGCAAAAAAGCCCCCTCGTGCTTTTTGATCTCGCCACTTGAGATTCAATTTCACTCGACCCTGCCACTTTGAACTGGCCCACGCCTTCATTAACCAGGTCCAACACTTGCCTTTATTGAAACTTGCCCCCCCTCTTAACATAGGATATCCAGTTTATGGGGGTTTAACAAGTATTAATCAGGGTATACTTAGGGTTTGTGGGGCCGAAGCCAAGGTTAATCGGGAAGTACCTAGCACTTGTGGGGTGTGTACCCCTTCTGGACTTTCGGATTAAGTTTAAATTTTGGGCTGGTGAATGTATATGTTTGACTAAGTTAGGGTGAAATTATGCGGGCAGTGGGCAAATCAGCCCTCTTGTGTTTTCTGATCTCACCACTTGAGATTCAGTTTCACGCGACCCTGCCACTTTGAATAGGCCCATGCCTTCACTAACCAAATCCAACACTTACCCCTGTTGAAATTTACCCCTCTTGACACAGGACACTGGTTCTGTGGGGATTTAACAAGGGTCAATCATGGTGTGCTTTGGGTTTGTGCGGCTGAAGCCAGAGTTAATCGGGAAGTGCCTAAAGTTTGTGGAGGTGTGCACCCCATCTGGACTTTAGGATTAGGTTTAAATTTTAGGCTAGTGGATATATATGTTTGACTAAATTACATTGAAATTATGCAGGCAGTGGGCAAACCAGCCCTCCTGTGCTTTCTGATCTCACCACCTGAGATTCAGTTTCACACGACCCTGCCACTTTAAACTGGCCCACGCCTTCACCAGCCAGGCCCAACACTTACCCCTGTTGAAATTTACCCCTCTTAACATGGGACACTAAGTCTGTGGGGGTTTAACAAGGGTCAATCAGGGTGTGCTTTGGATTTGTGCGGCTGAAGCCAGGGTTAATCGGGAAGTGCCTAAAGTTTGTGGGGGTGTGCACCCCATCTAAACTTTAGGATTAGGTTTAAATTTTAGGCTAGTGGATATATATGTTTAACTAAATTACGTTGAAATTATGCAGGCAGTGGGCAAATCAGCCCTCCTGTGCTTTCTGATCTCGCCACCTGAGATTCAGTTTCACACAACCCTGCCACTTTAAACTGGCCCACGCCTTCACCAACCAGGCCCAACACTTACTCCTGTTGAAATTTACCCCTCTTAACATGGGACACTAAGTCTGTGGGGGTTTAGCAAGGGTCAATCAGGGTGTGCTTTGGGTTTGTGCGGCTGAAGCCAGGGTTAATCGGGGAATGCCTAAAACTTGTGGGGGTGTATACCCCATCTAGACTTTAAGATTAGATTTGAGTTTTGGACTGGTGGATGTATATGTTTGACTAAGTTAGGTTAAAATTATGCGGGCAGTAGGCAAATCAGCCCTCCTGTGCTTTTTGACCTCATCACTTGAGATTCAACTCTACACAACCCTGCCACTTTGAATTGGCCCACGCCTTCACCAACCAAGTCCAACACTTACCCCTGTTGAAATTTACCCCTCTTGACACGGGACACTGAGTCTATGGGGGTTTAGCAATGGTCAATCAGGGTGTGCTTTGGGTTTGTGGGGCTAAAGCCAGGGTTAATCGGGGAGTAATTTGAGTTTGTGGGGGTGTGTACCCCATCTAAACTTTAAGATTAGGTTTAAGTTTTAAGCTAGTGAATATATATGTTTGGTTAGGAGATATTAGACTACAGAGTTTTGAATGGCGATATATGAACTGCTATGGCAAATGAGCTAGTATGGTAAAGCCTGGTTAATCTGTCCCATGCCTTTCATTATCATGGTCTGACACCACTTGGTTCAATGAACCGGGTGTGCACTGGGACACATCATCAGTAATGTGTCCTCAGATCGTCAGGTGTTTCGGGCCTTTAATCACTAGACACCCTACTCGAGGTGGCCCAACAGTGTCAGGCTCAGACACTGCTTGTATTCCTCCCAGGGACCAATAATGAGAGGCATGTAATTCTAAGGGTAATGATATTTTAAAAAAATCACTACCTGGCATCTGTATGCCTAGGGTTACATGGGTTAAATTAACAATGTTTACCGGCATTAGGGTTAGGGTTAGGGTTAGGGTTAGGGTTAGGGTTAGGGTTTAGGGTTAGGGTTAGGGTTTAGGGTTAGGGTTTAGGGTTAGGGTTAGGGTTTACGGTTAGGGTTAGGTTGAGATTATGCAGGCAGTGGGCGAATCAGCTCTCTTGTGCTTTTTGATCTCGTCACTTGAGATTCAGTTTCACGCCATCCTTCCACTTTGAACTGGCCCATGCCTTCATTAACCAGGTCCAACACTTGCCTTCGTTGAATCTTGCCCCTCTTGACATTGGACGTTGCAATAGGGTTGCAGAACTGTCATTGCGACAGGTTGCCATCAGGTGGGAGTGCTGTCCTCACCGGAGCTGTCATTGCAACAGGACACCACCAGATGGGAGTGTTGTCCGCAGGGGAACTGTCATTGCAGCAATGCACCACTAGTAGGGAGTGTTGACCACATCTAATCTGTTGTTATGGCAGGACACCACCAGGTGGGAGTATTGTCCACATCTGATCTGACATTGTGTCAGGACACCAGAAGATGGGAGTGTTGTGGACAGCGGAACTGTCATTGCGACAGTTCACCACCAGGTGAGAGTCATGTCCACACTAGACCTGTCATTAAGGCAGGACAGCACCAGTGGAAGTGTTGTCCACAGTGGATCTGCTGTTACAGCAGAACACCACCAGGTGGGAGTGTTCTCCATAGATTGGTTGTCATTACGGCAGGAAACCACCAGTTGAAATGTTGTCCACGGTGGTCCTGTCATTGCGGCAGGACAACACCAGGTGGAATTGTTGTCCACATCTGATCTGTCGTCATGGCAGGACACTACCAGGTGGGAGTATTGTCCACGGACGAACTGTCATTGCAGAAGACACCACAAGGTGAGAGTGTTGTCTGCTGGCAGGCAACAGTTCTTCCGGCAGGACACAGGCAAGTGGGGTGTTGTCCACACCAAAACTGACATCGCGGCAGGACTCCACCAGGTGGGAATGTTATACACAGCGCACGTATCATTGAGGTAGGACAACATTGGGTGGGAGTGTTGTCCTCCATTACGGCAGGACACCACCAGATGGAAGTATTGTCCACATCTGATCTGTCATTGTGGCAGAACACCACCAGGTGGGACTGTTATCCATGGCAGACATGCCATTGTGGGAGGACACCACCAAGTGGGAGTCTTGCCCACAGTCGAACTTGCAGCAGGATACCACCAAGTGTGAATTTTGTCCACAGCGGACCTGTCATTGTGCCAGGACAACACCAGGTGGGAGTGTTGCCCAGAGCGGGCATGTCATTACAGCAGAGAACCACCAGGTCGGAGTGTTGTCCACAGTGGAACAGACATTGCGGCAAGACAACACTAGATGGGTTTGGGTTATTGTTAGGTTACGGCTAGGGTTAGGTTGAGAGGATGCAGGGAGTGGGTGAATCAGCCCTCTTGTGCTTTTTGATCTCGTAACTTGAGATTCAGTTTCAGGTGACCCTGCCACTTTGATCTTGCCCACGCCTTCATTAACCAGGTCCAGCACTTCCCTTTGTTGAATCTTTCCCCTCCTGTCATAGGACATCGGGTTTGTGGGGGTTAATCGGGGTGTGCTTAGGGTGTGTGGGGCTGAAACCAGGGTTAATCAGGAAGTGCCAATGGTTTGTGGGAGTGTGTGCCCATTATGAACCTTAGGATTAGGATTGGATGTTGGGCTGGTGGATACATATGTTTGGCTAAGAGAGGTAAGGCTGCGGAGTTTTGAGTGGTGATGTATGAGGTGCTATGATGGATAAGCTGATATGGTGAAGCCAGATTAATCTGGCCCATGCCTTTCATTATCATGGTCCAACACCACTTGGTTCAACAAATCGGTTGTGCACTGGGGCACATCATCAGTAATGCATCCTCGGATCGTCAGGTGTTTCAGGCCTTTAATCATTAGACACTCTCCCCGAGCTAGCCCAGCAGTATCTGCTCAGACCCTGCTTGTGTTTTTCCCATGGACCAGGATAATGAGAGGCATGTAATTCTGAGGGTAATGATATTTTTAAGCATCATTACCTGGCATCTGTATGCCTGGGATTGCATGTGTTTAATTGACAGAGTTTACTGGGCATTCAGCATAACTGCACCTGAGTTTAGGACTAACTTGTTTTTTGTACGCCCATCTTGGGTTTAATACACTAGTTAGCTCTCTCCTTGTGGCTATCTGAGCTTTATTATTGGCCTTTCGTGGGCCGGAAGAATGAAGAGCATGTCACTCTAAGGTTAGGTTGACAGTAGGCGGGCAGTGGGCTAATCAGCCTTTTTGTGCTTTTTGATCACATCACTTGAGATTCAGTTTCACGTGACCCTGCCACTTTGACCAGGCCCAAACCTTCATTAACCAGGCCAGGCCTTTGTTGAGTCTGGCCCCTCCTGACATAGGACATCGCATTAGGGTTAGGGTTAGGTTGCGGAACTGTCATTGCAACAGGTCACCACCAGGTGGGAGTTCTGTCCTCACCTGACCCTTCATTGCGACAGCACACCACCAGGTGGGAGTGCTGTCCTCACTGGAGCTGTCATTGCAACAGGACACCACCAGATGGGAGTGTTGTCCGCAGTGGAACTGTCATTGCAGCAAGGCACCACTAGCAGGGAGTGTTGTCCACATCTAATCTGTTGTTATGGCAGGACACCACCAGGTGGGAGCAATGTCCACATCTAATCTGTCATTGTGACAGGACACCAGAAGATAGAAGTGTTGTTTAAAACGGATCAGTCCTTGCGGCAGGACACCAGAAGATGGGAGTGTTGTTTAAAACGGATCAGTCCTTGCGGCAGGACACCAGCAGGTGGGAGTGTTATACACAGGGGGCATCTCAATATGACAGAACACCAGCAGGTTGGAGTGTTGTGGACAGCGGAACTGTCATTGTGACAGTTCACCACCAGCTGGGAGTTATGTCCACGCTAGACCTGTCATTAAGGCAGGACAGCACCAGTGGAAGTGTTGTCCACAGTGGATCTGCTGTTACAGCAGAACACCACCAGGTGGGAGTGTTCTCCATAGATGGGTTGTCATTACGGCAGGAAACCACCAGTTGAAATGTTGTCCACGGTGGTCCTGTCATTGTGGCAGGACAACACCAGGTGGAATTGTTGTCCACATCTGATCTGTCATTGTGGCAGGACACCTGCAGGTGGAATTGTTGTGCACAGCCAAACTGTCATTGCAGAAGACACCACAAGGTGAGAGTGTTGTCTGCAAGAGATCAGTTCTTCCACCAGGACACAGGCAAGTGGGGTATTGTCCACACCAAAACTGACATAGCGGCAGGACACCACCAGGTGGGAATGTTGTACACAGCGCACATGTCATTGAGGTACGACACCACCGGGTGGACCTGTTATCCACGGTGGACCTGCCATTGTGGCAGCACAACACCAGGTGGGAGTATTGCCCAGAGCGGGCATGTCATTACAGCAGAGAACAACCAGGTCAGAGTGTTGACCGCGGCGGAGCGGTCATTACGGCAAGACACCACTAGGTGGGTTTGGGTTATTCTTAGGTTATGGTTAGTGTTAGGTTGAGAGTATGCGGGGAGTGGGCGAATCAGCCCTCTTGTGCTTTTTGATCTCATCACTTGAGATTCAGTTTAAGGTGACCCTGCCACTTTGATCTGGCCCACGCCTTCATTGACCAGGTCCAACATTTGCCTTTGTTGAATCTTGCCCCTCCTGACATAGGACATCGGGTTTGTGGGGGTTTCGTCAGGGTTAATCGGGGTGTGCTTCGGGTTTGTGGGGCTGAAGCCAGGGTTAATCGAGACGTGCCTATGGTCTGTGGGGGTGTGTGCCCCTTTTCGACTTTAGGATTAGGTTTGAGTGTTAGGCTGGTGGATGTATATGTGTGGCTGGAAGAGGTAAGGCTGCAAAGTTTTGAGTGGTGATGTATGAGGTGCTATGGCGGATAGGCTGATATGGTGAAGCTGGGTTAATCTGGCCTATGCCTTTCATTATTGTGGTCCGACACCACCTGGTTCAACGAACCGGGTGCACACTGGGGCACATCATCAGTAATGCACCCTCGGATCGTCAGGTGCTTCAGGCCTTTAATCATTAGTCAAACTCCCCAAGGTGGCCCAGCAGTGTCTCCTCAGACCCTGCATGTGTTTTTCCCATGGACCAGGATAATCAGAGGCATGTAATTCTGAGGGTAATGATATTTTTAAACATCATTACCTGGCATCTGTATGCCTGGGATTGCATGCGTTTAATTGACAGTGTTTACTGGGCATTCAGCATAACTGCACCTGAGTTTAGGACTAACTTGATTTCTGTAGCCCCACCTTGGGTTTAATTTATTGGATCTCTCTCTCCTTGTGGCTATCTGGGCTTTATTATTGGCCTTTCGTGGGCTAGGGGAATGAAGAGCATGTCACTGTAAGTTTAGGTTGAGAGTATGGGTGCAGTGGGAGAATCAGACCTCTTGTGCTTTTTGATCTCGTCACTTGAGATTCAGTTTCAAGCGACCCTACCACTTTGATCTGGCCCACGCCTTCATTAACCAGGTCCAGCACTTGCCTTTGTTGAATCTGGCCCCTCCTGACAAAGGGCATCGCAATAGGGTTAGGGTTAGGTTGCAGAACTGTCATTGCGACAGGTCGCCACCAGGTGGAACTGCTGTCCTCACCAGAGCTGTCATTGCAACAGGACACCACCAGGTGGGAGTATTGTCCACATCTGATCTGACATTGTGGCAGCACACCAGATGATGGGAGTGTTGTTTAAAACGGATAAGTCCTTGCGGCAGGACACCAGAAGATGGGAGTGTTGTTTAAAACGGATCAGTCCTTGCGGCAGGACACCAGCAGGTGGGAGTGTTATACACAGGGGGCATCTCAATATGACAGAACACCAGCAGGTTGGAGTGTTGTGGAGAGCGGAACTGTCATTGTGACAGTTCACCACCAGGTGGGAGTCATGTCCACACTAGACCTGTCATTAAGGCAGGACAGCATCAGTGGAAGTGTTGTCCACAGTGGATCTGCTGTTACAGCAGAACACCACCAGGTGGGAGTGTTCTCCATAGATGGGTTGTCATTACGGCAGGAAACCACCAGTTGAAATGTTGTCCACGGTGGTCCTGTCATTTGGGGCAGGACAACACCAGGTGGAAGTGTTGTCCACATCTGATCTGTCATTACGGCAGGACACCACCAGGTGGGAGTATTGTCCACAAGGGATCAGTCCTTGCAGCAGGACACCTGCAGGTGAAAGTTTTGTGCACAGCCAAGCTGTCATTGCAGAAGACACCACAAGGTGAGAGTGTTGTCTCCAAGAGATCAGTTCTTCCGCCAGGACACAGGCAAGTGGGGTGTTCTCCACACCAAAACTGACATCGCAGCATGACAACACCAGGTGGGAATGTTATACACAGTGCACATGTCATTGAGGTAGGACACCACCGAGTGGAGTGTTGTCCTCCATTACGGCAGGACACCACCAGATGGAAGTATTGTCCACATCTGATCTGTCATTGCGGCACAACACCATCAGGTGGGCCTGTTATCCCACGGCGGACCTGTCATTGTGGCAGCACAGCACCAGGTGGGAGTGTTGCCCAGAGCAGGCATGTCATTACAGCAGAGAACCACCAGGTCGGAGTGTTGTCCGCGGCGGAACAGACATTGTGGCAAGACACCACGAGCTGGGTTTGGGTTTTTGTTAGGTTCCGGTTAAGGCTACGGTTAGGGTTAGGGTTAGGGTTAGGGTTAGGGTTTGGGTTGGGGTTAGGGTTAGGGTTAGGGTCCGCGTTACGGTCAGGGTTAGGGGCAGGGTCAGGGTCAGGGTCAGGGTCAGGTTCAGGGTCAGGGTCCGGGTCCGAATCCGGGTTCGGGTTCGGGTTAGGGTTAGGGGTTTAGGGTTAGGGTAACGGTTAGGGTTAGGGTTAGGGTTAGGGTTAGGGTTAGGGTTAGAGTTAGGGTTAGGGTTTAGGGTTAGGTTGAGATTATGCGGGCAGTGGGCAAAAAAGCCCCCTCGTGTTTTTTGATCTCGCCACTTGAGATTCAATTTCACGTGACCCTGCCACTTTGAACTGGCCCACGCCTTCATTAACCAGGTCCACCACTTGCCTTTATTGAAACTTGCCCCTCTTAACACAGAATATCCAGTTTATGGGAATTTACTAAGTTAGGGTGAAATTATGCGGGCAGTGGGCAATTCAGCCCTCTTGTGCTTTCTGATCTTGCCACTTGAGATTCAGTTTCACACGACCCTGCCACTTCAAAATGACCGACGCCTTCACTAACCAAGTCCAACACTCATCCCTGTTGAAATTTACCCCTCTCGACCCGGAGCACTAAGTCTATGGGGATTTAACAAGGGTCAATCAGGGTGTGCTTTGGGTTTGTGGGGCTAAAACCAGAGTTAATCGGGAAGTGCCTAAAATTTATGGGGATGTGCACCCCATCTGGATTAGGTTTAAATTTTAAACCATACAGGCAGTGGGCAATTCAGCCCTCTTGTGCTTTCTGATCTCGCCACCAGAGATTCAGTTTCACACGATCCTGCCACTTTAAACTGGCCCACGCCTTTACCAACCAGGCCCAACACTTATCCCTGTTGATCAGTCAGGGTGTGCTTTAGGTTTGTACGGCTGAAGCCAGAGTTAATCGGGAAGTGCCTAGGGTTTGTGGGGGTGTATGCCCCTTTTGGACCCTAGGATTAGGTTTAAATTTTAGGCTAGTGGATATATTTAAACTGGCCGACGCCTTCACCAATCAGACCCAACACTTATTCCTGTTGAAATTACCCCTCTTGACACGGGACACTGTCTATGGGGGTTTAGCAAGGGTCAATCAGGATGTGCTTTGGGTTTGTGGGGCTAAAGCCAGGGTTAATCGGGGAGTGAATAGGGTTTGTGGGGGTGTGTACCCCATCTAAACTTTAGTAGGGTTTGTGGGGGTGTGTACCCCATCTAAACTTTAGTAGGGTTTGTGGGGGTGTGTACCCCATCTAAACTTTACGATTAGGTTTAAGTTTTAAGCTAGTGAATATATATGTTTGACTAGGAGATATTAGAATACAGAATTTTAAATGACGGTATATGAACTGCTATGGCGAATGAGCTAGTATAATAAAGCCAGGTTAATCTAGACCATGCCTTTCATTATCAAGGTCCGACACCACTTGGTTCAACGAACCGGGTGTGCACTGGGACACATCATCAGTAATGTAACCTCGGATCATCAGGTGTTTCGGGCCTTTAATCACTAGACACCCTACTCGAGGTGGCCCAACAGTGTCAGGCTCAGACACTGCCTGTATTCCTCCCAGGGACCAATAATGAGAGGCATGTAATTCTAAGGGTAATGATATTTTTTTAAAAAAATCACTACCTGGCATCTATATGCCAAGGGTTACATGGAAAATAAAACAATAATATTCTTACCACTAGTTTTGTGTCTTGGGTCAACCATTTTAACTCCAACAAACTGCCTCCAACAACGCTTGACTCCCGCCTGGGAGACCAAATCCACTTACTCCCATTACTCCGGTCTCCCGGGGAGGTCTCTGAAAAATGCTATCCGGTTAAAACATCCCTAGCCCGGGACTCCATCTCCACTTTTATTGTGTCCTAAAACCTGTCTGACCACTCCAACTGCAGACCCTATCTGTTGCTAGGATACCAAGCAGCCTTACCTATTCAACTCTTAAAGGTACACTGTCCATTTGGGTTTAAATATCTAAGCCTTCTTATTGGCCTCCAGTGGCCTGGAGAATGAAGAGCGTGTCACTGTAAGGTTAGGTTGAGATTATGCGGGCAGTGGGCAAAAAAGCCCCCTCGTGTTTTTTGATCTCGCCACTTGAGATTCAATTTCACGTGACCCTGCCACTTTGAACTGGCCCACGCCTTCATTAACCAGGTCCACCACTTGCCTTTATTGAAACTTGCCCCTCTTAACACAGAATATCCAGTTTATGGGAATTTACTAAGTTAGGGTGAAATTATGCGGGCAGTGGGCAATTCAGCCCTCTTGTGCTTTCTGATCTTGCCACTTGAGATTCAGTTTCACACGACCCTGCCACTTCAAAATGACCGACGCCTTCACTAACCAAGTCCAACACTCATCCCTGTTGAAATTTACCCCTCTCGACCCGGAGCACTAAGTCTATGGGGATTTAACAAGGGTCAATCAGGGTGTGCTTTGGGTTTGTGGGGCTAAAACCAGAGTTAATCGGGAAGTGCCTAAAATTTATGGGGATGTGCACCCCATCTGGATTAGGTTTAAATTTTAAACCATACAGGCAGTGGGCAATTCAGCCCTCTTGTGCTTTCTGATCTCGCCACCAGAGATTCAGTTTCACACGATCCTGCCACTTTAAACTGGCCCACGCCTTTACCAACCAGGCCCAACACTTATCCCTGTTGATCAGTCAGGGTGTGCTTTAGGTTTGTACGGCTGAAGCCAGAGTTAATCGGGAAGTGCCTAGGGTTTGTGGGGGTGTATGCCCCTTTTGGACCCTAGGATTAGGTTTAAATTTTAGGCTAGTGGATATATTTAAACTGGCCGACGCCTTCACCAATCAGACCCAACACTTATTCCTGTTGAAATTACCCCTCTTGACACGGGACACTGTCTATGGGGGTTTAGCAAGGGTCAATCAGGATGTGCTTTGGGTTTGTGGGGCTAAAGCCAGGGTTAATCGGGGAGTGAATAGGGTTTGTGGGGGTGTGTACCCCATCTAAACTTTAGTAGGGTTTGTGGGGGTGTGTACCCCATCTAAACTTTAGTAGGGTTTGTGGGGGTGTGTACCCCATCTAAACTTTAAGATTAGGTTTAAGTTTTAAGCTAGTGAATATATATGTTTGACTAGGAGATATTAGAATACAGAATTTTAAATGACGGTATATGAACTGCTATGGCGAATGAGCTAGTATAATAAAGCCAGGTTAATCTAGACCATGCCTTTCATTATCAAGGTCCGACACCACTTGGTTCAACGAACCGGGTGTGCACTGGGACACATCATCAGTAATGTAACCTCGGATCATCAGGTGTTTCGGGCCTTTAATCACTAGACACCCTACTCGAGGTGGCCCAACAGTGTCAGGCTCAGACACTGCCTGTATTCCTCCCAGGGACCAATAATGAGAGGCATGTAATTCTAAGGGTAATGATATTTTTTAAAAAAAATCACTACCTGGCATCTATATGCCAAGGGTTACATGGAAAATAAAACAATAATATTCTTACCACTAGTTTTGTGTCTTGGGTCAACCATTTTAACTCCAACAAACTGCCTCCAACAACGCTTGACTCCCGCCTGGGAGACCAAATCCACTTACTCCCATTACTCCGGTCTCCCGGGGAGGTCTCTGAAAAATGCTATCCGGTTAAAACATCCCTAGCCCGGGACTCCATCTCCACTTTTATTGTGTCCTAAAACCTGTCTGACCACTCCAACTGCAGACCCTATCTGTTGCTAGGATACCAAGCAGCCTTACCTATTCAACTCTTAAAGGTACACTGTCCATTTGGGTTTAAATATCTAAGCCTTCTTATTGGCCTCCAGTGGCCTGGAGAATGAAGAGCGTGTCACTGTAAGGTTAGGTTGAGATTATGCGGGCAGTGGGCAAAAAAGCCCCCTCGTGTTTTTTGATCTCGCCACTTGAGATTCAATTTCACGTGACCCTGCCACTTTGAACTGGCCCACGCCTTCATTAACCAGGTCCACCACTTGCCTTTATTGAAACTTGCCCCTCTTAACACAGAATATCCAGTTTATGGGAATTTACTAAGTTAGGGTGAAATTATGCGGGCAGTGGGCAATTCAGCCCTCTTGTGCTTTCTGATCTTGCCACTTGAGATTCAGTTTCACACGACCCTGCCACTTCAAAATGACCGACGCCTTCACTAACCAAGTCCAACACTCATCCCTGTTGAAATTTACCCCTCTCGACCCGGAGCACTAAGTCTATGGGGATTTAACAAGGGTCAATCAGGGTGTGCTTTGGGTTTGTGGGGCTAAAACCAGAGTTAATCGGGAAGTGCCTAAAATTTATGGGGATGTGCACCCCATCTGGATTAGGTTTAAATTTTAAACCATACAGGCAGTGGGCAATTCAGCCCTCTTGTGCTTTCTGATCTCGCCACCAGAGATTCAGTTTCACACGATCCTGCCACTTTAAACTGGCCCACGCCTTTACCAACCAGGCCCAACACTTATCCCTGTTGATCAGTCAGGGTGTGCTTTAGGTTTGTACGGCTGAAGCCAGAGTTAATCGGGAAGTGCCTAGGGTTTGTGGGGGTGTATGCCCCTTTTGGACCCTAGGATTAGGTTTAAATTTTAGGCTAGTGGATATATTTAAACTGGCCGACGCCTTCACCAATCAGACCCAACACTTATTCCTGTTGAAATTACCCCTCTTGACACGGGACACTGTCTATGGGGGTTTAGCAAGGGTCAATCAGGATGTGCTTTGGGTTTGTGGGGCTAAAGCCAGGGTTAATCGGGGAGTGAATAGGGTTTGTGGGGGTGTGTACCCCATCTAAACTTTAGTAGGGTTTGTGGGGGTGTGTACCCCATCTAAACTTTAGTAGGGTTTGTGGGGGTGTGTACCCCATCTAAACTTTAAGATTAGGTTTAAGTTTTAAGCTAGTGAATATATATGTTTGACTAGGAGATATTAGAATACAGAATTTTAAATGACGGTATATGAACTGCTATGGCGAATGAGCTAGTATAATAAAGCCAGGTTAATCTAGACCATGCCTTTCATTATCAAGGTCCGACACCACTTGGTTCAACGAACCGGGTGTGCACTGGGACACATCATCAGTAATGTAACCTCGGATCATCAGGTGTTTCGGGCCTTTAATCACTAGACACCCTACTCGAGGTGGCCCAACAGTGTCAGGCTCAGACACTGCCTGTATTCCTCCCAGGGACCAATAATGAGAGGCATGTAATTCTAAGGGTAATGATATTTTTTTAAAAAAATCACTACCTGGCATCTATATGCCAAGGGTTACATGGAAAATAAAACAATAATATTCTTACCACTAGTTTTGTGTCTTGGGTCAACCATTTTAACTCCAACAAACTGCCTCCAACAACGCTTGACTCCCGCCTGGGAGACCAAATCCACTTACTCCCATTACTCCGGTCTCCCGGGGAGGTCTCTGAAAAATGCTATCCGGTTAAAACATCCCTAGCCCGGGACTCCATCTCCACTTTTATTGTGTCCTAAAACCTGTCTGACCACTCCAACTGCAGACCCTATCTGTTGCTAGGATACCAAGCAGCCTTACCTATTCAACTCTTAAAGGTACACTGTCCATTTGGGTTTAAATATCTAAGCCTTCTTATTGGCCTCCAGTGGCCTGGAGAATGAAGAGCGTGTCACTGTAAGGTTAGGTTGAGATTATGCGGGCAGTGGGCAAAAAAGCCCCCTCGTGTTTTTTGATCTCGCCACTTGAGATTCAATTTCACGTGACCCTGCCACTTTGAACTGGCCCACGCCTTCATTAACCAGGTCCACCACTTGCCTTTATTGAAACTTGCCCCTCTTAACACAGAATATCCAGTTTATGGGAATTTACTAAGTTAGGGTGAAATTATGCGGGCAGTGGGCAATTCAGCCCTCTTGTGCTTTCTGATCTTGCCACTTGAGATTCAGTTTCACACGACCCTGCCACTTCAAAATGACCGACGCCTTCACTAACCAAGTCCAACACTCATCCCTGTTGAAATTTACCCCTCTCGACCCGGAGCACTAAGTCTATGGGGATTTAACAAGGGTCAATCAGGGTGTGCTTTGGGTTTGTGGGGCTAAAACCAGAGTTAATCGGGAAGTGCCTAAAATTTATGGGGATGTGCACCCCATCTGGATTAGGTTTAAATTTTAAACCATACAGGCAGTGGGCAATTCAGCCCTCTTGTGCTTTCTGATCTCGCCACCAGAGATTCAGTTTCACACGATCCTGCCACTTTAAACTGGCCCACGCCTTTACCAACCAGGCCCAACACTTATCCCTGTTGATCAGTCAGGGTGTGCTTTAGGTTTGTACGGCTGAAGCCAGAGTTAATCGGGAAGTGCCTAGGGTTTGTGGGGGTGTATGCCCCTTTTGGACCCTAGGATTAGGTTTAAATTTTAGGCTAGTGGATATATTTAAACTGGCCGACGCCTTCACCAATCAGACCCAACACTTATTCCTGTTGAAATTACCCCTCTTGACACGGGACACTGTCTATGGGGGTTTAGCAAGGGTCAATCAGGATGTGCTTTGGGTTTGTGGGGCTAAAGCCAGGGTTAATCGGGGAGTGAATAGGGTTTGTGGGGGTGTGTACCCCATCTAAACTTTAGTAGGGTTTGTGGGGGTGTGTACCCCATCTAAACTTTAGTAGGGTTTGTGGGGGTGTGTACCCCATCTAAACTTTAAGATTAGGTTTAAGTTTTAAGCTAGTGAATATATATGTTTGACTAGGAGATATTAGAATACAGAATTTTAAATGACGGTATATGAACTGCTATGGCGAATGAGCTAGTATAATAAAGCCAGGTTAATCTAGACCATGCCTTTCATTATCAAGGTCCGACACCACTTGGTTCAACGAACCGGGTGTGCACTGGGACACATCATCAGTAATGTAACCTCGGATCATCAGGTGTTTCGGGCCTTTAATCACTAGACACCCTACTCGAGGTGGCCCAACAGTGTCAGGCTCAGACACTGCCTGTATTCCTCCCAGGGACCAATAATGAGAGGCATGTAATTCTAAGGGTAATGATATTTTTTAAAAAAAATCACTACCTGGCATCTATATGCCAAGGGTTACATGGAAAATAAAACAATAATATTCTTACCACTAGTTTTGTGTCTTGGGTCAACCATTTTAACTCCAACAAACTGCCTCCAACAACGCTTGACTCCCGCCTGGGAGACCAAATCCACTTACTCCCATTACTCCGGTCTCCCGGGGAGGTCTCTGAAAAATGCTATCCGGTTAAAACATCCCTAGCCCGGGACTCCATCTCCACTTTTATTGTGTCCTAAAACCTGTCTGACCACTCCAACTGCAGACCCTATCTGTTGCTAGGATACCAAGCAGCCTTACCTATTCAACTCTTAAAGGTACACTGTCCATTTGGGTTTAAATATCTAAGCCTTCTTATTGGCCTCCAGTGGCCTGGAGAATGAAGAGCGTGTCACTGTAAGGTTAGGTTGAGATTATGCGGGCAGTGGGCAAAAAAGCCCCCTCGTGTTTTTTGATCTCGCCACTTGAGATTCAATTTCACGTGACCCTGCCACTTTGAACTGGCCCACGCCTTCATTAACCAGGTCCACCACTTGCCTTTATTGAAACTTGCCCCTCTTAACACAGAATATCCAGTTTATGGGAATTTACTAAGTTAGGGTGAAATTATGCGGGCAGTGGGCAATTCAGCCCTCTTGTGCTTTCTGATCTTGCCACTTGAGATTCAGTTTCACACGACCCTGCCACTTCAAAATGACCGACGCCTTCACTAACCAAGTCCAACACTCATCCCTGTTGAAATTTACCCCTCTCGACCCGGAGCACTAAGTCTATGGGGATTTAACAAGGGTCAATCAGGGTGTGCTTTGGGTTTGTGGGGCTAAAACCAGAGTTAATCGGGAAGTGCCTAAAATTTATGGGGATGTGCACCCCATCTGGATTAGGTTTAAATTTTAAACCATACAGGCAGTGGGCAATTCAGCCCTCTTGTGCTTTCTGATCTCGCCACCAGAGATTCAGTTTCACACGATCCTGCCACTTTAAACTGGCCCACGCCTTTACCAACCAGGCCCAACACTTATCCCTGTTGATCAGTCAGGGTGTGCTTTAGGTTTGTACGGCTGAAGCCAGAGTTAATCGGGAAGTGCCTAGGGTTTGTGGGGGTGTATGCCCCTTTTGGACCCTAGGATTAGGTTTAAATTTTAGGCTAGTGGATATATTTAAACTGGCCGACGCCTTCACCAATCAGACCCAACACTTATTCCTGTTGAAATTACCCCTCTTGACACGGGACACTGTCTATGGGGGTTTAGCAAGGGTCAATCAGGATGTGCTTTGGGTTTGTGGGGCTAAAGCCAGGGTTAATCGGGGAGTGAATAGGGTTTGTGGGGGTGTGTACCCCATCTAAACTTTAGTAGGGTTTGTGGGGGTGTGTACCCCATCTAAACTTTAGTAGGGTTTGTGGGGGTGTGTACCCCATCTAAACTTTAAGATTAGGTTTAAGTTTTAAGCTAGTGAATATATATGTTTGACTAGGAGATATTAGAATACAGAATTTTAAATGACGGTATATGAACTGCTATGGCGAATGAGCTAGTATAATAAAGCCAGGTTAATCTAGACCATGCCTTTCATTATCAAGGTCCGACACCACTTGGTTCAACGAACCGGGTGTGCACTGGGACACATCATCAGTAATGTAACCTCGGATCATCAGGTGTTTCGGGCCTTTAATCACTAGACACCCTACTCGAGGTGGCCCAACAGTGTCAGGCTCAGACACTGCCTGTATTCCTCCCAGGGACCAATAATGAGAGGCATGTAATTCTAAGGGTAATGATATTTTTTAAAAAAAATCACTACCTGGCATCTATATGCCAAGGGTTACATGGAAAATAAAACAATAATATTCTTACCACTAGTTTTGTGTCTTGGGTCAACCATTTTAACTCCAACAAACTGCCTCCAACAACGCTTGACTCCCGCCTGGGAGACCAAATCCACTTACTCCCATTACTCCGGTCTCCCGGGGAGGTCTCTGAAAAATGCTATCCGGTTAAAACATCCCTAGCCCGGGACTCCATCTCCACTTTTATTGTGTCCTAAAACCTGTCTGACCACTCCAACTGCAGACCCTATCTGTTGCTAGGATACCAAGCAGCCTTACCTATTCAACTCTTAAAGGTACACTGTCCATTTGGGTTTAAATATCTAAGCCTTCTTATTGGCCTCCAGTGGCCTGGAGAATGAAGAGCGTGTCACTGTAAGGTTAGGTTGAGATTATGCGGGCAGTGGGCAAAAAAGCCCCCTCGTGTTTTTTGATCTCGCCACTTGAGATTCAATTTCACGTGACCCTGCCACTTTGAACTGGCCCACGCCTTCATTAACCAGGTCCACCACTTGCCTTTATTGAAACTTGCCCCTCTTAACACAGAATATCCAGTTTATGGGAATTTACTAAGTTAGGGTGAAATTATGCGGGCAGTGGGCAATTCAGCCCTCTTGTGCTTTCTGATCTTGCCACTTGAGATTCAGTTTCACACGACCCTGCCACTTCAAAATGACCGACGCCTTCACTAACCAAGTCCAACACTCATCCCTGTTGAAATTTACCCCTCTCGACCCGGAGCACTAAGTCTATGGGGATTTAACAAGGGTCAATCAGGGTGTGCTTTGGGTTTGTGGGGCTAAAACCAGAGTTAATCGGGAAGTGCCTAAAATTTATGGGGATGTGCACCCCATCTGGATTAGGTTTAAATTTTAAACCATACAGGCAGTGGGCAATTCAGCCCTCTTGTGCTTTCTGATCTCGCCACCAGAGATTCAGTTTCACACGATCCTGCCACTTTAAACTGGCCCACGCCTTTACCAACCAGGCCCAACACTTATCCCTGTTGATCAGTCAGGGTGTGCTTTAGGTTTGTACGGCTGAAGCCAGAGTTAATCGGGAAGTGCCTAGGGTTTGTGGGGGTGTATGCCCCTTTTGGACCCTAGGATTAGGTTTAAATTTTAGGCTAGTGGATATATTTAAACTGGCCGACGCCTTCACCAATCAGACCCAACACTTATTCCTGTTGAAATTACCCCTCTTGACACGGGACACTGTCTATGGGGGTTTAGCAAGGGTCAATCAGGATGTGCTTTGGGTTTGTGGGGCTAAAGCCAGGGTTAATCGGGGAGTGAATAGGGTTTGTGGGGGTGTGTACCCCATCTAAACTTTAGTAGGGTTTGTGGGGGTGTGTACCCCATCTAAACTTTAGTAGGGTTTGTGGGGGTGTGTACCCCATCTAAACTTTAAGATTAGGTTTAAGTTTTAAGCTAGTGAATATATATGTTTGACTAGGAGATATTAGAATACAGAATTTTAAATGACGGTATATGAACTGCTATGGCGAATGAGCTAGTATAATAAAGCCAGGTTAATCTAGACCATGCCTTTCATTATCAAGGTCCGACACCACTTGGTTCAACGAACCGGGTGTGCACTGGGACACATCATCAGTAATGTAACCTCGGATCATCAGGTGTTTCGGGCCTTTAATCACTAGACACCCTACTCGAGGTGGCCCAACAGTGTCAGGCTCAGACACTGCCTGTATTCCTCCCAGGGACCAATAATGAGAGGCATGTAATTCTAAGGGTAATGATATTTTTTAAAAAAAATCACTACCTGGCATCTATATGCCAAGGGTTACATGGAAAATAAAACAATAATATTCTTACCACTAGTTTTGTGTCTTGGGTCAACCATTTTAACTCCAACAAACTGCCTCCAACAACGCTTGACTCCCGCCTGGGAGACCAAATCCACTTACTCCCATTACTCCGGTCTCCCGGGGAGGTCTCTGAAAAATGCTATCCGGTTAAAACATCCCTAGCCCGGGACTCCATCTCCACTTTTATTGTGTCCTAAAACCTGTCTGACCACTCCAACTGCAGACCCTATCTGTTGCTAGGATACCAAGCAGCCTTACCTATTCAACTCTTAAAGGTACACTGTCCATTTGGGTTTAAATATCTAAGCCTTCTTATTGGCCTCCAGTGGCCTGGAGAATGAAGAGCGTGTCACTGTAAGGTTAGGTTGAGATTATGCGGGCAGTGGGCAAAAAAGCCCCCTCGTGTTTTTTGATCTCGCCACTTGAGATTCAATTTCACGTGACCCTGCCACTTTGAACTGGCCCACGCCTTCATTAACCAGGTCCACCACTTGCCTTTATTGAAACTTGCCCCTCTTAACACAGAATATCCAGTTTATGGGAATTTACTAAGTTAGGGTGAAATTATGCGGGCAGTGGGCAATTCAGCCCTCTTGTGCTTTCTGATCTTGCCACTTGAGATTCAGTTTCACACGACCCTGCCACTTCAAAATGACCGACGCCTTCACTAACCAAGTCCAACACTCATCCCTGTTGAAATTTACCCCTCTCGACCCGGAGCACTAAGTCTATGGGGATTTAACAAGGGTCAATCAGGGTGTGCTTTGGGTTTGTGGGGCTAAAACCAGAGTTAATCGGGAAGTGCCTAAAATTTATGGGGATGTGCACCCCATCTGGATTAGGTTTAAATTTTAAACCATACAGGCAGTGGGCAATTCAGCCCTCTTGTGCTTTCTGATCTCGCCACCAGAGATTCAGTTTCACACGATCCTGCCACTTTAAACTGGCCCACGCCTTTACCAACCAGGCCCAACACTTATCCCTGTTGATCAGTCAGGGTGTGCTTTAGGTTTGTACGGCTGAAGCCAGAGTTAATCGGGAAGTGCCTAGGGTTTGTGGGGGTGTATGCCCCTTTTGGACCCTAGGATTAGGTTTAAATTTTAGGCTAGTGGATATATTTAAACTGGCCGACGCCTTCACCAATCAGACCCAACACTTATTCCTGTTGAAATTACCCCTCTTGACACGGGACACTGTCTATGGGGGTTTAGCAAGGGTCAATCAGGATGTGCTTTGGGTTTGTGGGGCTAAAGCCAGGGTTAATCGGGGAGTGAATAGGGTTTGTGGGGGTGTGTACCCCATCTAAACTTTAGTAGGGTTTGTGGGGGTGTGTACCCCATCTAAACTTTAGTAGGGTTTGTGGGGGTGTGTACCCCATCTAAACTTTAAGATTAGGTTTAAGTTTTAAGCTAGTGAATATATATGTTTGACTAGGAGATATTAGAATACAGAATTTTAAATGACGGTATATGAACTGCTATGGCGAATGAGCTAGTATAATAAAGCCAGGTTAATCTAGACCATGCCTTTCATTATCAAGGTCCGACACCACTTGGTTCAACGAACCGGGTGTGCACTGGGACACATCATCAGTAATGTAACCTCGGATCATCAGGTGTTTCGGGCCTTTAATCACTAGACACCCTACTCGAGGTGGCCCAACAGTGTCAGGCTCAGACACTGCCTGTATTCCTCCCAGGGACCAATAATGAGAGGCATGTAATTCTAAGGGTAATGATATTTTTTAAAAAAAATCACTACCTGGCATCTATATGCCAAGGGTTACATGGAAAATAAAACAATAATATTCTTACCACTAGTTTTGTGTCTTGGGTCAACCATTTTAACTCCAACAAACTGCCTCCAACAACGCTTGACTCCCGCCTGGGAGACCAAATCCACTTACTCCCATTACTCCGGTCTCCCGGGGAGGTCTCTGAAAAATGCTATCCGGTTAAAACATCCCTAGCCCGGGACTCCATCTCCACTTTTATTGTGTCCTAAAACCTGTCTGACCACTCCAACTGCAGACCCTATCTGTTGCTAGGATACCAAGCAGCCTTACCTATTCAACTCTTAAAGGTACACTGTCCATTTGGGTTTAAATATCTAAGCCTTCTTATTGGCCTCCAGTGGCCTGGAGAATGAAGAGCGTGTCACTGTAAGGTTAGGTTGAGATTATGCGGGCAGTGGGCAAAAAAGCCCCCTCGTGTTTTTTGATCTCGCCACTTGAGATTCAATTTCACGTGACCCTGCCACTTTGAACTGGCCCACGCCTTCATTAACCAGGTCCACCACTTGCCTTTATTGAAACTTGCCCCTCTTAACACAGAATATCCAGTTTATGGGAATTTACTAAGTTAGGGTGAAATTATGCGGGCAGTGGGCAATTCAGCCCTCTTGTGCTTTCTGATCTTGCCACTTGAGATTCAGTTTCACACGACCCTGCCACTTCAAAATGACCGACGCCTTCACTAACCAAGTCCAACACTCATCCCTGTTGAAATTTACCCCTCTCGACCCGGAGCACTAAGTCTATGGGGATTTAACAAGGGTCAATCAGGGTGTGCTTTGGGTTTGTGGGGCTAAAACCAGAGTTAATCGGGAAGTGCCTAAAATTTATGGGGATGTGCACCCCATCTGGATTAGGTTTAAATTTTAAACCATACAGGCAGTGGGCAATTCAGCCCTCTTGTGCTTTCTGATCTCGCCACCAGAGATTCAGTTTCACACGATCCTGCCACTTTAAACTGGCCCACGCCTTTACCAACCAGGCCCAACACTTATCCCTGTTGATCAGTCAGGGTGTGCTTTAGGTTTGTACGGCTGAAGCCAGAGTTAATCGGGAAGTGCCTAGGGTTTGTGGGGGTGTATGCCCCTTTTGGACCCTAGGATTAGGTTTAAATTTTAGGCTAGTGGATATATTTAAACTGGCCGACGCCTTCACCAATCAGACCCAACACTTATTCCTGTTGAAATTACCCCTCTTGACACGGGACACTGTCTATGGGGGTTTAGCAAGGGTCAATCAGGATGTGCTTTGGGTTTGTGGGGCTAAAGCCAGGGTTAATCGGGGAGTGAATAGGGTTTGTGGGGGTGTGTACCCCATCTAAACTTTAGTAGGGTTTGTGGGGGTGTGTACCCCATCTAAACTTTAGTAGGGTTTGTGGGGGTGTGTACCCCATCTAAACTTTAAGATTAGGTTTAAGTTTTAAGCTAGTGAATATATATGTTTGACTAGGAGATATTAGAATACAGAATTTTAAATGACGGTATATGAACTGCTATGGCGAATGAGCTAGTATAATAAAGCCAGGTTAATCTAGACCATGCCTTTCATTATCAAGGTCCGACACCACTTGGTTCAACGAACCGGGTGTGCACTGGGACACATCATCAGTAATGTAACCTCGGATCATCAGGTGTTTCGGGCCTTTAATCACTAGACACCCTACTCGAGGTGGCCCAACAGTGTCAGGCTCAGACACTGCCTGTATTCCTCCCAGGGACCAATAATGAGAGGCATGTAATTCTAAGGGTAATGATATTTTTTAAAAAAAATCACTACCTGGCATCTATATGCCAAGGGTTACATGGAAAATAAAACAATAATATTCTTACCACTAGTTTTGTGTCTTGGGTCAACCATTTTAACTCCAACAAACTGCCTCCAACAACGCTTGACTCCCGCCTGGGAGACCAAATCCACTTACTCCCATTACTCCGGTCTCCCGGGGAGGTCTCTGAAAAATGCTATCCGGTTAAAACATCCCTAGCCCGGGACTCCATCTCCACTTTTATTGTGTCCTAAAACCTGTCTGACCACTCCAACTGCAGACCCTATCTGTTGCTAGGATACCAAGCAGCCTTACCTATTCAACTCTTAAAGGTACACTGTCCATTTGGGTTTAAATATCTAAGCCTTCTTATTGGCCTCCAGTGGCCTGGAGAATGAAGAGCGTGTCACTGTAAGGTTAGGTTGAGATTATGCGGGCAGTGGGCAAAAAAGCCCCCTCGTGTTTTTTGATCTCGCCACTTGAGATTCAATTTCACGTGACCCTGCCACTTTGAACTGGCCCACGCCTTCATTAACCAGGTCCACCACTTGCCTTTATTGAAACTTGCCCCTCTTAACACAGAATATCCAGTTTATGGGAATTTACTAAGTTAGGGTGAAATTATGCGGGCAGTGGGCAATTCAGCCCTCTTGTGCTTTCTGATCTTGCCACTTGAGATTCAGTTTCACACGACCCTGCCACTTCAAAATGACCGACGCCTTCACTAACCAAGTCCAACACTCATCCCTGTTGAAATTTACCCCTCTCGACCCGGAGCACTAAGTCTATGGGGATTTAACAAGGGTCAATCAGGGTGTGCTTTGGGTTTGTGGGGCTAAAACCAGAGTTAATCGGGAAGTGCCTAAAATTTATGGGGATGTGCACCCCATCTGGATTAGGTTTAAATTTTAAACCATACAGGCAGTGGGCAATTCAGCCCTCTTGTGCTTTCTGATCTCGCCACCAGAGATTCAGTTTCACACGATCCTGCCACTTTAAACTGGCCCACGCCTTTACCAACCAGGCCCAACACTTATCCCTGTTGATCAGTCAGGGTGTGCTTTAGGTTTGTACGGCTGAAGCCAGAGTTAATCGGGAAGTGCCTAGGGTTTGTGGGGGTGTATGCCCCTTTTGGACCCTAGGATTAGGTTTAAATTTTAGGCTAGTGGATATATTTAAACTGGCCGACGCCTTCACCAATCAGACCCAACACTTATTCCTGTTGAAATTACCCCTCTTGACACGGGACACTGTCTATGGGGGTTTAGCAAGGGTCAATCAGGATGTGCTTTGGGTTTGTGGGGCTAAAGCCAGGGTTAATCGGGGAGTGAATAGGGTTTGTGGGGGTGTGTACCCCATCTAAACTTTAGTAGGGTTTGTGGGGGTGTGTACCCCATCTAAACTTTAGTAGGGTTTGTGGGGGTGTGTACCCCATCTAAACTTTAAGATTAGGTTTAAGTTTTAAGCTAGTGAATATATATGTTTGACTAGGAGATATTAGAATACAGAATTTTAAATGACGGTATATGAACTGCTATGGCGAATGAGCTAGTATAATAAAGCCAGGTTAATCTAGACCATGCCTTTCATTATCAAGGTCCGACACCACTTGGTTCAACGAACCGGGTGTGCACTGGGACACATCATCAGTAATGTAACCTCGGATCATCAGGTGTTTCGGGCCTTTAATCACTAGACACCCTACTCGAGGTGGCCCAACAGTGTCAGGCTCAGACACTGCCTGTATTCCTCCCAGGGACCAATAATGAGAGGCATGTAATTCTAAGGGTAATGATATTTTTTAAAAAAAATCACTACCTGGCATCTATATGCCAAGGGTTACATGGAAAATAAAACAATAATATTCTTACCACTAGTTTTGTGTCTTGGGTCAACCATTTTAACTCCAACAAACTGCCTCCAACAACGCTTGACTCCCGCCTGGGAGACCAAATCCACTTACTCCCATTACTCCGGTCTCCCGGGGAGGTCTCTGAAAAATGCTATCCGGTTAAAACATCCCTAGCCCGGGACTCCATCTCCACTTTTATTGTGTCCTAAAACCTGTCTGACCACTCCAACTGCAGACCCTATCTGTTGCTAGGATACCAAGCAGCCTTACCTATTCAACTCTTAAAGGTACACTGTCCATTTGGGTTTAAATATCTAAGCCTTCTTATTGGCCTCCAGTGGCCTGGAGAATGAAGAGCGTGTCACTGTAAGGTTAGGTTGAGATTATGCGGGCAGTGGGCAAAAAAGCCCCCTCGTGTTTTTTGATCTCGCCACTTGAGATTCAATTTCACGTGACCCTGCCACTTTGAACTGGCCCACGCCTTCATTAACCAGGTCCACCACTTGCCTTTATTGAAACTTGCCCCTCTTAACACAGAATATCCAGTTTATGGGAATTTACTAAGTTAGGGTGAAATTATGCGGGCAGTGGGCAATTCAGCCCTCTTGTGCTTTCTGATCTTGCCACTTGAGATTCAGTTTCACACGACCCTGCCACTTCAAAATGACCGACGCCTTCACTAACCAAGTCCAACACTCATCCCTGTTGAAATTTACCCCTCTCGACCCGGAGCACTAAGTCTATGGGGATTTAACAAGGGTCAATCAGGGTGTGCTTTGGGTTTGTGGGGCTAAAACCAGAGTTAATCGGGAAGTGCCTAAAATTTATGGGGATGTGCACCCCATCTGGATTAGGTTTAAATTTTAAACCATACAGGCAGTGGGCAATTCAGCCCTCTTGTGCTTTCTGATCTCGCCACCAGAGATTCAGTTTCACACGATCCTGCCACTTTAAACTGGCCCACGCCTTTACCAACCAGGCCCAACACTTATCCCTGTTGATCAGTCAGGGTGTGCTTTAGGTTTGTACGGCTGAAGCCAGAGTTAATCGGGAAGTGCCTAGGGTTTGTGGGGGTGTATGCCCCTTTTGGACCCTAGGATTAGGTTTAAATTTTAGGCTAGTGGATATATTTAAACTGGCCGACGCCTTCACCAATCAGACCCAACACTTATTCCTGTTGAAA
Source organism: Hemitrygon akajei (assembly GCF_048418815.1). Classification (NCBI taxonomy): domain Eukaryota; kingdom Metazoa; phylum Chordata; class Chondrichthyes; order Myliobatiformes; family Dasyatidae; genus Hemitrygon; species Hemitrygon akajei. Next base: position 44,659,529 of record NC_133148.1, read on the forward strand.
TTACCCCTCTTGACACGGGACACTGTCTATGGGGGTTTAGCAAGGGTCAATCAGGATGTGCTTTGGGTTTGTGGGGCTAAAGCCAGGGTTAATCGGGGAGTGAATAGGGTTTGTGGGGGTGTGTACCCCATCTAAACTTTAGTAGGGTTTGTGGGGGTGTGTACCCCATCTAAACTTTAGTAGGGTTTGTGGGGGTGTGTACCCCATCTAAACTTTAAGATTAGGTTTAAGTTTTAAGCTAGTGAATATATATGTTTGACTAGGAGATATTAGAATACAGAATTTTAAATGACGGTATATGAACTGCTATGGCGAATGAGCTAGTATAATAAAGCCAGGTTAATCTAGACCATGCCTTTCATTATCAAGGTCCGACACCACTTGGTTCAACGAACCGGGTGTGCACTGGGACACATCATCAGTAATGTAACCTCGGATCATCAGGTGTTTCGGGCCTTTAATCACTAGACACCCTACTCGAGGTGGCCCAACAGTGTCAGGCTCAGACACTGCCTGTATTCCTCCCAGGGACCAATAATGAGAGGCATGTAATTCTAAGGGTAATGATATTTTTTAAAAAAAATCACTACCTGGCATCTATATGCCAAGGGTTACATGGAAAATAAAACAATAATATTCTTACCACTAGTTTTGTGTCTTGGGTCAACCATTTTAACTCCAACAAACTGCCTCCAACAACGCTTGACTCCCGCCTGGGAGACCAAATCCACTTACTCCCATTACTCCGGTCTCCCGGGGAGGTCTCTGAAAAATGCTATCCGGTTAAAACATCCCTAGCCCGGGACTCCATCTCCACTTTTATTGTGTCCTAAAACCTGTCTGACCACTCCAACTGCAGACCCTATCTGTTGCTAGGATACCAAGCAGCCTTACCTATTCAACTCTTAAAGGTACACTGTCCATTTGGGTTTAAATATCTAAGCCTTCTTATTGGCCTCCAGTGGCCTGGAGAATGAAGAGCGTGTCACTGTAAGGTTAGGTTGAGATTATGCGGGCAGTGGGCAAAAAAGCCCCCTCGTGTTTTTTGATCTCGCCACTTGAGATTCAATTTCACGTGACCCTGCCACTTTGAACTGGCCCACGCCTTCATTAACCAGGTCCACCACTTGCCTTTATTGAAACTTGCCCCTCTTAACACAGAATATCCAGTTTATGGGAATTTACTAAGTTAGGGTGAAATTATGCGGGCAGTGGGCAATTCAGCCCTCTTGTGCTTTCTGATCTTGCCACTTGAGATTCAGTTTCACACGACCCTGCCACTTCAAAATGACCGACGCCTTCACTAACCAAGTCCAACACTCATCCCTGTTGAAATTTACCCCTCTCGACCCGGAGCACTAAGTCTATGGGGATTTAACAAGGGTCAATCAGGGTGTGCTTTGGGTTTGTGGGGCTAAAACCAGAGTTAATCGGGAAGTGCCTAAAATTTATGGGGATGTGCACCCCATCTGGATTAGGTTTAAATTTTAAACCATACAGGCAGTGGGCAATTCAGCCCTCTTGTGCTTTCTGATCTCGCCACCAGAGATTCAGTTTCACACGATCCTGCCACTTTAAACTGGCCCACGCCTTTACCAACCAGGCCCAACACTTATCCCTGTTGATCAGTCAGGGTGTGCTTTAGGTTTGTACGGCTGAAGCCAGAGTTAATCGGGAAGTGCCTAGGGTTTGTGGGGGTGTATGCCCCTTTTGGACCCTAGGATTAGGTTTAAATTTTAGGCTAGTGGATATATTTAAACTGGCCGACGCCTTCACCAATCAGACCCAACACTTATTCCTGTTGAAATTACCCCTCTTGACACGGGACACTGTCTATGGGGGTTTAGCAAGGGTCAATCAGGATGTGCTTTGGGTTTGTGGGGCTAAAGCCAGGGTTAATCGGGGAGTGAATAGGGTTTGTGGGGGTGTGTACCCCATCTAAACTTTAGTAGGGTTTGTGGGGGTGTGTACCCCATCTAAACTTTAGTAGGGTTTGTGGGGGTGTGTACCCCATCTAAACTTTAAGATTAGGTTTAAGTTTTAAGCTAGTGAATATATATGTTTGACTAGGAGATATTAGAATACAGAATTTTAAATGACGGTATATGAACTGCTATGGCGAATGAGCTAGTATAATAAAGCCAGGTTAATCTAGACCATGCCTTTCATTATCAAGGTCCGACACCACTTGGTTCAACGAACCGGGTGTGCACTGGGACACATCATCAGTAATGTAACCTCGGATCATCAGGTGTTTCGGGCCTTTAATCACTAGACACCCTACTCGAGGTGGCCCAACAGTGTCAGGCTCAGACACTGCCTGTATTCCTCCCAGGGACCAATAATGAGAGGCATGTAATTCTAAGGGTAATGATATTTTTTAAAAAAAATCACTACCTGGCATCTATATGCCAAGGGTTACATGGAAAATAAAACAATAATATTCTTACCACTAGTTTTGTGTCTTGGGTCAACCATTTTAACTCCAACAAACTGCCTCCAACAACGCTTGACTCCCGCCTGGGAGACCAAATCCACTTACTCCCATTACTCCGGTCTCCCGGGGAGGTCTCTGAAAAATGCTATCCGGTTAAAACATCCCTAGCCCGGGACTCCATCTCCACTTTTATTGTGTCCTAAAACCTGTCTGACCACTCCAACTGCAGACCCTATCTGTTGCTAGGATACCAAGCAGCCTTACCTATTCAACTCTTAAAGGTACACTGTCCATTTGGGTTTAAATATCTAAGCCTTCTTATTGGCCTCCAGTGGCCTGGAGAATGAAGAGCGTGTCACTGTAAGGTTAGGTTGAGATTATGCGGGCAGTGGGCAAAAAAGCCCCCTCGTGTTTTTTGATCTCGCCACTTGAGATTCAATTTCACGTGACCCTGCCACTTTGAACTGGCCCACGCCTTCATTAACCAGGTCCACCACTTGCCTTTATTGAAACTTGCCCCTCTTAACACAGAATATCCAGTTTATGGGAATTTACTAAGTTAGGGTGAAATTATGCGGGCAGTGGGCAATTCAGCCCTCTTGTGCTTTCTGATCTTGCCACTTGAGATTCAGTTTCACACGACCCTGCCACTTCAAAATGACCGACGCCTTCACTAACCAAGTCCAACACTCATCCCTGTTGAAATTTACCCCTCTCGACCCGGAGCACTAAGTCTATGGGGATTTAACAAGGGTCAATCAGGGTGTGCTTTGGGTTTGTGGGGCTAAAACCAGAGTTAATCGGGAAGTGCCTAAAATTTATGGGGATGTGCACCCCATCTGGATTAGGTTTAAATTTTAAACCATACAGGCAGTGGGCAATTCAGCCCTCTTGTGCTTTCTGATCTCGCCACCAGAGATTCAGTTTCACACGATCCTGCCACTTTAAACTGGCCCACGCCTTTACCAACCAGGCCCAACACTTATCCCTGTTGATCAGTCAGGGTGTGCTTTAGGTTTGTACGGCTGAAGCCAGAGTTAATCGGGAAGTGCCTAGGGTTTGTGGGGGTGTATGCCCCTTTTGGACCCTAGGATTAGGTTTAAATTTTAGGCTAGTGGATATATTTAAACTGGCCGACGCCTTCACCAATCAGACCCAACACTTATTCCTGTTGAAATTACCCCTCTTGACACGGGACACTGTCTATGGGGGTTTAGCAAGGGTCAATCAGGATGTGCTTTGGGTTTGTGGGGCTAAAGCCAGGGTTAATCGGGGAGTGAATAGGGTTTGTGGGGGTGTGTACCCCATCTAAACTTTAGTAGGGTTTGTGGGGGTGTGTACCCCATCTAAACTTTAGTAGGGTTTGTGGGGGTGTGTACCCCATCTAAACTTTAAGATTAGGTTTAAGTTTTAAGCTAGTGAATATATATGTTTGACTAGGAGATATTAGAATACAGAATTTTAAATGACGGTATATGAACTGCTATGGCGAATGAGCTAGTATAATAAAGCCAGGTTAATCTAGACCATGCCTTTCATTATCAAGGTCCGACACCACTTGGTTCAACGAACCGGGTGTGCACTGGGACACATCATCAGTAATGTAACCTCGGATCATCAGGTGTTTCGGGCCTTTAATCACTAGACACCCTACTCGAGGTGGCCCAACAGTGTCAGGCTCAGACACTGCCTGTATTCCTCCCAGGGACCAATAATGAGAGGCATGTAATTCTAAGGGTAATGATATTTTTTAAAAAAAATCACTACCTGGCATCTATATGCCAAGGGTTACATGGAAAATAAAACAATAATATTCTTACCACTAGTTTTGTGTCTTGGGTCAACCATTTTAACTCCAACAAACTGCCTCCAACAACGCTTGACTCCCGCCTGGGAGACCAAATCCACTTACTCCCATTACTCCGGTCTCCCGGGGAGGTCTCTGAAAAATGCTATCCGGTTAAAACATCCCTAGCCCGGGACTCCATCTCCACTTTTATTGTGTCCTAAAACCTGTCTGACCACTCCAACTGCAGACCCTATCTGTTGCTAGGATACCAAGCAGCCTTACCTATTCAACTCTTAAAGGTACACTGTCCATTTGGGTTTAAATATCTAAGCCTTCTTATTGGCCTCCAGTGGCCTGGAGAATGAAGAGCGTGTCACTGTAAGGTTAGGTTGAGATTATGCGGGCAGTGGGCAAAAAAGCCCCCTCGTGTTTTTTGATCTCGCCACTTGAGATTCAATTTCACGTGACCCTGCCACTTTGAACTGGCCCACGCCTTCATTAACCAGGTCCACCACTTGCCTTTATTGAAACTTGCCCCTCTTAACACAGAATATCCAGTTTATGGGAATTTACTAAGTTAGGGTGAAATTATGCGGGCAGTGGGCAATTCAGCCCTCTTGTGCTTTCTGATCTTGCCACTTGAGATTCAGTTTCACACGACCCTGCCACTTCAAAATGACCGACGCCTTCACTAACCAAGTCCAACACTCATCCCTGTTGAAATTTACCCCTCTCGACCCGGAGCACTAAGTCTATGGGGATTTAACAAGGGTCAATCAGGGTGTGCTTTGGGTTTGTGGGGCTAAAACCAGAGTTAATCGGGAAGTGCCTAAAATTTATGGGGATGTGCACCCCATCTGGATTAGGTTTAAATTTTAAACCATACAGGCAGTGGGCAATTCAGCCCTCTTGTGCTTTCTGATCTCGCCACCAGAGATTCAGTTTCACACGATCCTGCCACTTTAAACTGGCCCACGCCTTTACCAACCAGGCCCAACACTTATCCCTGTTGATCAGTCAGGGTGTGCTTTAGGTTTGTACGGCTGAAGCCAGAGTTAATCGGGAAGTGCCTAGGGTTTGTGGGGGTGTATGCCCCTTTTGGACCCTAGGATTAGGTTTAAATTTTAGGCTAGTGGATATATTTAAACTGGCCGACGCCTTCACCAATCAGACCCAACACTTATTCCTGTTGAAATTACCCCTCTTGACACGGGACACTGTCTATGGGGGTTTAGCAAGGGTCAATCAGGATGTGCTTTGGGTTTGTGGGGCTAAAGCCAGGGTTAATCGGGGAGTGAATAGGGTTTGTGGGGGTGTGTACCCCATCTAAACTTTAGTAGGGTTTGTGGGGGTGTGTACCCCATCTAAACTTTAGTAGGGTTTGTGGGGGTGTGTACCCCATCTAAACTTTAAGATTAGGTTTAAGTTTTAAGCTAGTGAATATATATGTTTGACTAGGAGATATTAGAATACAGAATTTTAAATGACGGTATATGAACTGCTATGGCGAATGAGCTAGTATAATAAAGCCAGGTTAATCTAGACCATGCCTTTCATTATCAAGGTCCGACACCACTTGGTTCAACGAACCGGGTGTGCACTGGGACACATCATCAGTAATGTAACCTCGGATCATCAGGTGTTTCGGGCCTTTAATCACTAGACACCCTACTCGAGGTGGCCCAACAGTGTCAGGCTCAGACACTGCCTGTATTCCTCCCAGGGACCAATAATGAGAGGCATGTAATTCTAAGGGTAATGATATTTTTTTAAAAAAATCACTACCTGGCATCTATATGCCAAGGGTTACATGGAAAATAAAACAATAATATTCTTACCACTAGTTTTGTGTCTTGGGTCAACCATTTTAACTCCAACAAACTGCCTCCAACAACGCTTGACTCCCGCCTGGGAGACCAAATCCACTTACTCCCATTACTCCGGTCTCCCGGGGAGGTCTCTGAAAAATGCTATCCGGTTAAAACATCCCTAGCCCGGGACTCCATCTCCACTTTTATTGTGTCCTAAAACCTGTCTGACCACTCCAACTGCAGACCCTATCTGTTGCTAGGATACCAAGCAGCCTTACCTATTCAACTCTTAAAGGTACACTGTCCATTTGGGTTTAAATATCTAAGCCTTCTTATTGGCCTCCAGTGGCCTGGAGAATGAAGAGCGTGTCACTGTAAGGTTAGGTTGAGATTATGCGGGCAGTGGACAAAAAAGCCCCCTCGTGTTTTTTGATCTCGCCACTTGAGATTCAATTAGGGTTAGGGTTAGGGTTAGGGTTAGGGTTAGGGTTAGGGTTAGGGTTAGGGTTAGGGTTAGGGTTAGGGTTAGGGTTAGGGTTAGGGTTTAGGGTTAGGGTTAGGGTTAGGGTTAGGGTTAGGGTTAGGGTTAGGGTTAGGGTTAGGTTGAGATTATGCGGGCAGTGGGCAAAAAAGCCCCCTCGTGTTTTTTGATCTCGCCACTTGAGATTCAATTTCACGTGACCCTGCCACTTTGAACTGGCCCACGCCTTCATTAACCAGGTCCACCACTTGCCTTTATTGAAACTTGCCCCTCTTAACACAGAATATCCAGTTTATGGGAATTTACTAAGTTAGGGTGAAATTATGCGGGCAGTGGGCAATTCAGCCCTCTTGTGCTTTCTGATCTTGCCACTTGAGATTCAGTTTCACACGACCCTGCCACTTCAAAATGACCGACGCCTTCACTAACCAAGTCCAACACTCATCCCTGTTGAAATTTACCCCTCTCGACCCGGAGCACTAAGTCTATGGGGATTTAACAAGGGTCAATCAGGGTGTGCTTTGGGTTTGTGGGGCTAAAACCAGAGTTAATCGGGAAGTGCCTAAAATTTATGGGGATGTGCACCCCATCTGGATTAGGTTTAAATTTTAAACCATACAGGCAGTGGGCAATTCAGCCCTCTTGTGCTTTCTGATCTCGCCACCAGAGATTCAGTTTCACACGATCCTGCCACTTTAAACTAGCCCACGCCTTTACCAACCAGGCCCAACACTTATCCCTGTTGATCAGTCAGGGTGTGCTTTAGGTTTGTACGGCTGAAGCCAGAGTTCCTAGGGTTTGTGGGGGTGTATGCCCCTTTTGGACCTTAGGATTAGGTTTAAATTTTAGGCTAGTGGATATATTTAAACTGGCCGACGCCTTCACCAATCAGACCCAACACTTATTCCTGTTGAAATTACCCCTCTTGACACGGGACACTGTCTATGGGGGTTTAGCAAGGGTCAATCAGGATGTGCTTTGGGTTTGTGGGGCTAAAGCCAGGGTTAATCGGGGAGTGAATAGGGTTTGTGGGGGTGTGTACCCCATCTAAACTTTAGTAGGGTTTGTGGGAGTGTGTACCCCATCTAAACTTTAGTAGGGTTTGTGGGGGTGTGTACCCCATCTAAACTTTAATAGGGTTTGTGGGGGTGTGTACCCCATCTAAACTTTAATAGGGTTTGTGGGGGTGTGTACCCCATCTAAACTTTAAGATTAGGTTTAAGTTTTAAGCTAGTGAATATATATGTTTGACTAGGAGATATTAGAATACAGAATTTTAAATGACAGTATATGAACTGCTATGGCGAATGAGCTAGTATAATAAAGCCAGGTTAATCTGGACCATGCCTTTCATTATCAAGGTCCGACACCACTTGGTTCAACGAACCGGGTGTGCACTGGGACACATCATCAGTAATGTAACCTCGGATCATCAGGTGTTTCGGGCCTTTAATCACTAGACACCCTACTCGAGGTGGCCCAACAGTGTCAGGCTCAGACACTGCCTGTATTCCTCCCAGGGACCAATAATGAGAGGCATGTAATTCTAAGGGTAATGATATTTTTTTAAAAAAATCACTACCTGGCATCTATATGCCAAGGGTTACATGGAAAATAAAACAATAATATTCTTACCACTAGTTTTGTGTCTTGGGTCAACCATTTTAACTCCAACAAACTGCCTCCAACAACGCTTGACTCCCGCCTGGGAGACCAAATCCACTTACTCCCATTACTCCGGTCTCCCGGGGAGGTCTCTGAAAAATGCTATCCGGTTAAAACATCCCTAGCCCGGGACTCCATCTCCACTTTTATTGTGTCCTAAAACCTGTCTGACCACTCCAACTGCAGACCCTATCTGTTGCTAGGATACCAAGCAGCCTTACCTATTCAACTCTTAAAGGTACACTGTCCATTTGGGTTTAAATATCTAAGCCTTCTTATTGGCCTCCAGTGGCCTGGAGAATGAAGAGCGTGTCACTGTAAGGTTAGGTTGAGATTATGCGGGCAGTGGGCAAAAAAGCCCCCTCGTGTTTTTTGATCTCGCCACTTGAGATTCAATTTCACGTGACCCTGCCACTTTGAACTGGCCCACGCCTTCATTAACCAGGTCCACCACTTGCCTTTATTGAAACTTGCCCCTCTTAACACAGAATATCCAGTTTATGGGAATTTACTAAGTTAGGGTGAAATTATGCGGGCAGTGGGCAATTCAGCCCTCTTGTGCTTTCTGATCTTGCCACTTGAGATTCAGTTTCACACGACCCTGCCACTTCAAAATGACCGACGCCTTCACTAACCAAGTCCAACACTCATCCCTGTTGAAATTTACCCCTCTCGACCCGGAGCACTAAGTCTATGGGGATTTAACAAGGGTCAATCAGGGTGTGCTTTGGGTTTGTGGGGCTAAAACCAGAGTTAATCGGGAAGTGCCTAAAATTTATGGGGATGTGCACCCCATCTGGATTAGGTTTAAATTTTAAACCATACAGGCAGTGGGCAATTCAGCCCTCTTGTGCTTTCTGATCTCGCCACCAGAGATTCAGTTTCACACGATCCTGCCACTTTAAACTAGCCCACGCCTTTACCAACCAGGCCCAACACTTATCCCTGTTGATCAGTCAGGGTGTGCTTTAGGTTTGTACGGCTGAAGCCAGAGTTCCTAGGGTTTGTGGGGGTGTATGCCCCTTTTGGACCTTAGGATTAGGTTTAAATTTTAGGCTAGTGGATATATTTAAACTGGCCGACGCCTTCACCAATCAGACCCAACACTTATTCCTGTTGAAATTACCCCTCTTGACACGGGACACTGTCTATGGGGGTTTAGCAAGGGTCAATCAGGATGTGCTTTGGGTTTGTGGGGCTAAAGCCAGGGTTAATCGGGGAGTGAATAGGGTTTGTGGGGGTGTGTACCCCATCTAAACTTTAGTAGGGTTTGTGGGGGTGTGTACCCCATCTAAACTTTAGTAGGGTTTGTGGGGGTGTGTACCCCATCTAAACTTTAATAGGGTTTGTGGGGGTGTGTACCCCATCTAAACTTTAATAGGGTTTGTGGGGGTGTGTACCCCATCTAAACTTTAAGATTAGGTTTAAGTTTTAAGCTAGTGAATATATATGTTTGACTAGGAGATATTAGAATACAGAATTTTAAATGACAGTATATGAACTGCTATGGCGAATGAGCTAGTATAATAAAGCCAGGTTAATCTGGACCATGCCTTTCATTATCAAGGTCCGACACCACTTGGTTCAACGAACCGGGTGTGCACTGGGACACATCATCAGTAATGTAACCTCGGATCATCAGGTGTTTCGGGCCTTTAATCACTAGACACCCTACTCGAGGTGGCCCAACAGTGTCAGGCTCAGACACTGCCTGTATTCCTCCCAGGGACCAATAATGAGAGGCATGTAATTCTAAGGGTAATGATATTTTTTTTAAAAAATCACTACATGGCATCTATATGCCAAGGGTTACATGGAAAATAAAACAATAATATTCTTACCACTAGTTTTGTGTCTTGGGTCAACCATTTTAACTCCAACAAACTGCCTCCAACAACGCTTGACTCCCGCCTGGGAGACCAAATCCACTTACTCCCATTACTCCGGTCTCCCGGGGAGGTCTCTGAAAAATGCTATCCGGTTAAAACATCCCTAGCCCGGGACTCCATCTCCACTTTTATTGTGTCCTAAAACCTGTCTGACCACTCCAACTGCAGACCCTATCTGTTGCTAGGATACCAAGCAGCCTTACCTATTCAACTCTTAAAGGTACACTGTCCATTTGGGTTTAAATATCTAAGCCTTCTTATTGGCCTCCAGTGGCCTGGAGAATGAAGAGCGTGTCACTGTAAGGTTAGGTTGAGATTATGCGGGCAGTGGGCAAAAAAGCCCCCTCGTGTTTTTTGATCTCGCCACTTGAGATTCAATTTCACGTGACCCTGCCACTTTGAACTGGCCCACGCCTTCATTAACCAGGTCCACCACTTGCCTTTATTGAAACTTGCCCCTCTTAACACAGAATATCCAGTTTATGGGAATTTACTAAGTTAGGGTGAAATTATGCGGGCAGTGGGCAATTCAGCCCTCTTGTGCTTTCTGATCTTGCCACTTGAGATTCAGTTTCACACGACCCTGCCACTTCAAAATGACCGACGCCTTCACTAACCAAGTCCAACACTCATCCCTGTTGAAATTTACCCCTCTCGACCCGGAGCACTAAGTCTATGGGGATTTAACAAGGGTCAATCAGGGTGTGCTTTGGGTTTGTGGGGCTAAAACCAGAGTTAATCGGGAAGTGCCTAAAATTTATGGGGATGTGCACCCCATCTGGATTAGGTTTAAATTTTAAACCATACAGGCAGTGGGCAATTCAGCCCTCTTGTGCTTTCTGATCTCGCCACCAGAGATTCAGTTTCACACGATCCTGCCACTTTAAACTAGCCCACGCCTTTACCAACCAGGCCCAACACTTATCCCTGTTGATCAGTCAGGGTGTGCTTTAGGTTTGTACGGCTGAAGCCAGAGTTCCTAGGGTTTGTGGGGGTGTATGCCCCTTTTGGACCTTAGGATTAGGTTTAAATTTTAGGCTAGTGGATATATTTAAACTGGCCGACGCCTTCACCAATCAGACCCAACACTTATTCCTGTTGAAATTACCCCTCTTGACACGGGACACTGTCTATGGGGGTTTAGCAAGGGTCAATCAGGATGTGCTTTGGGTTTGTGGGGCTAAAGCCAGGGTTAATCGGGGAGTGAATAGGGTTTGTGGGGGTGTGTACCCCATCTAAACTTTAGTAGGGTTTGTGGGGGTGTGTACCCCATCTAAACTTTAGTAGGGTTTGTGGGGGTGTGTACCCCATCTAAACTTTAATAGGGTTTGTGGGGGTGTGTACCCCATCTAAACTTTAATAGGGTTTGTGGGGGTGTGTACCCCATCTAAACTTTAAGATTAGGTTTAAGTTTTAAGCTAGTGAATATATATGTTTGACTAGGAGATATTAGAATACAGAATTTTAAATGACAGTATATGAACTGCTATGGCGAATGAGCTAGTATAATAAAGCCAGGTTAATCTGGACCATGCCTTTCATTATCAAGGTCCGACACCACTTGGTTCAACGAACCGGGTGTGCACTGGGACACATCATCAGTAATGTAACCTCGGATCATCAGGTGTTTCGGGCCTTTAATCACTAGACACCCTACTCGAGGTGGCCCAACAGTGTCAGGCTCAGACACTGCCTGTATTCCTCCCAGGGACCAATAATGAGAGGCATGTAATTCTAAGGGTAATGATATTTTTTTTAAAAAATCACTACCTGGCATCTATATGCCAAGGGTTACATGGAAAATAAAACAATAATATTCTTACCACTAGTTTTGTGTCTTGGGTCAACCATTTTAACTCCAACAAACTGCCTCCAACAACGCTTGACTCCCGCCTGGGAGACCAAATCCACTTACTCCCATTACTCCGGTCTCCCGGGGAGGTCTCTGAAAAATGCTATCCGGTTAAAACATCCCTAGCCCGGGACTCCATCTCCACTTTTATTGTGTCCTAAAACCTGTCTGACCACTCCAACTGCAGACCCTATCTGTTGCTAGGATACCAAGCAGCCTTACCTATTCAACTCTTAAAGGTACACTGTCCATTTGGGTTTAAATATCTAAGCCTTCTTATTGGCCTCCAGTGGCCTGGAGAATGAAGAGCGTGTCACTGTAAGGTTAGGTTGAGATTATGCGGGCAGTGGGCAAAAAAGCCCCCTCGTGTTTTTTGATCTCGCCACTTGAGATTCAATTTCACGTGACCCTGCCACTTTGAACTGGCCCACGCCTTCATTAACCAGGTCCACCACTTGCCTTTATTGAAACTTGCCCCTCTTAACACAGAATATCCAGTTTATGGGAATTTACTAAGTTAGGGTGAAATTATGCGGGCAGTGGGCAATTCAGCCCTCTTGTGCTTTCTGATCTTGCCACTTGAGATTCAGTTTCACACGACCCTGCCACTTCAAAATGACCGACGCCTTCACTAACCAAGTCCAACACTCATCCCTGTTGAAATTTACCCCTCTCGACCCGGAGCACTAAGTCTATGGGGATTTAACAAGGGTCAATCAGGGTGTGCTTTGGGTTTGTGGGGCTAAAACCAGAGTTAATCGGGAAGTGCCTAAAATTTATGGGGATGTGCACCCCATCTGGATTAGGTTTAAATTTTAAACCATACAGGCAGTGGGCAATTCAGCCCTCTTGTGCTTTCTGATCTCGCCACCAGAGATTCAGTTTCACACGATCCTGCCACTTTAAACTAGCCCACGCCTTTACCAACCAGGCCCAACACTTATCCCTGTTGATCAGTCAGGGTGTGCTTTAGGTTTGTACGGCTGAAGCCAGAGTTCCTAGGGTTTGTGGGGGTGTATGCCCCTTTTGGACCTTAGGATTAGGTTTAAATTTTAGGCTAGTGGATATATTTAAACTGGCCGACGCCTTCACCAATCAGACCCAACACTTATTCCTGTTGAAATTACCCCTCTTGACACGGGACACTGTCTATGGGGGTTTAGCAAGGGTCAATCAGGATGTGCTTTGGGTTTGTGGGGCTAAAGCCAGGGTTAATCGGGGAGTGAATAGGGTTTGTGGGGGTGTGTACCCCATCTAAACTTTAGTAGGGTTTGTGGGGGTGTGTACCCCATCTAAACTTTAGTAGGGTTTGTGGGGGTGTGTACCCCATCTAAACTTTAATAGGGTTTGTGGGGGTGTGTACCCCATCTAAACTTTAATAGGGTTTGTGGGGGTGTGTACCCCATCTAAACTTTAAGATTAGGTTTAAGTTTTAAGCTAGTGAATATATATGTTTGACTAGGAGATATTAGAATACAGAATTTTAAATGACAGTATATGAACTGCTATGGCGAATGAGCTAGTATAATAAAGCCAGGTTAATCTGGACCATGCCTTTCATTATCAAGGTCCGACACCACTTGGTTCAACGAACCGGGTGTGCACTGGGACACATCATCAGTAATGTAACCTCGGATCATCAGGTGTTTCGGGCCTTTAATCACTAGACACCCTACTCGAGGTGGCCCAACAGTGTCAGGCTCAGACACTGCCTGTATTCCTCCCAGGGACCAATAATGAGAGGCATGTAATTCTAAGGGTAATGATATTTTTTTTAAAAAAATCACTACCTGGCATCTATATGCCAAGGGTTACATGGAAAATAAAACAATAATATTCTTACCACTAGTTTTGTGTCTTGGGTCAACCATTTTAACTCCAACAAACTGCCTCCAACAACGCTTGACTCCCGCCTGGGAGACCAAATCCACTTACTCCCATTACTCCGGTCTCCCGGGGAGGTCTCTGAAAAATGCTATCCGGTTAAAACATCCCTAGCCCGGGACTCCATCTCCACTTTTATTGTGTCCTAAAACCTGTCTGACCACTCCAACTGCAGACCCTATCTGTTGCTAGGATACCAAGCAGCCTTACCTATTCAACTCTTAAAGGTACACTGTCCATTTGGGTTTAAATATCTAAGCCTTCTTATTGGCCTCCAGTGGCCTGGAGAATGAAGAGCGTGTCACTGTAAGGTTAGGTTGAGATTATGCGGGCAGTGGGCAAAAAAGCCCCCTCGTGTTTTTTGATCTCGCCACTTGAGATTCAATTTCACGTGACCCTGCCACTTTGAACTGGCCCACGCCTTCATTAACCAGGTCCACCACTTGCCTTTATTGAAACTTGCCCCTCTTAACACAGAATATCCAGTTTATGGGAATTTACTAAGTTAGGGTGAAATTATGCGGGCAGTGGGCAATTCAGCCCTCTTGTGCTTTCTGATCTTGCCACTTGAGATTCAGTTTCACACGACCCTGCCACTTCAAAATGACCGACGCCTTCACTAACCAAGTCCAACACTCATCCCTGTTGAAATTTACCCCTCTCGACCCGGAGCACTAAGTCTATGGGGATTTAACAAGGGTCAATCAGGGTGTGCTTTGGGTTTGTGGGGCTAAAACCAGAGTTAATCGGGAAGTGCCTAAAATTTATGGGGATGTGCACCCCATCTGGATTAGGTTTAAATTTTAAACCATACAGGCAGTGGGCAATTCAGCCCTCTTGTGCTTTCTGATCTCGCCACCAGAGATTCAGTTTCACACGATCCTGCCACTTTAAACTAGCCCACGCCTTTACCAACCAGGCCCAACACTTATCCCTGTTGATCAGTCAGGGTGTGCTTTAGGTTTGTACGGCTGAAGCCAGAGTTCCTAGGGTTTGTGGGGGTGTATGCCCCTTTTGGACCTTAGGATTAGGTTTAAATTTTAGGCTAGTGGATATATTTAAACTGGCCGACGCCTTCACCAATCAGACCCAACACTTATTCCTGTTGAAATTACCCCTCTTGACACGGGACACTGTCTATGGGGGTTTAGCAAGGGTCAATCAGGATGTGCTTTGGGTTTGTGGGGCTAAAGCCAGGGTTAATCGGGGAGTGAATAGGGTTTGTGGGGGTGTGTACCCCATCTAAACTTTAGTAGGGTTTGTGGGGGTGTGTACCCCATCTAAACTTTAGTAGGGTTTGTGGGGGTGTGTACCCCATCTAAACTTTAATAGGGTTTGTGGGGGTGTGTACCCCATCTAAACTTTAATAGGGTTTGTGGGGGTGTGTACCCCATCTAAACTTTAAGATTAGGTTTAAGTTTTAAGCTAGTGAATATATATGTTTGACTAGGAGATATTAGAATACAGAATTTTAAATGACAGTATATGAACTGCTATGGCGAATGAGCTAGTATAATAAAGCCAGGTTAATCTGGACCATGCCTTTCATTATCAAGGTCCGACACCACTTGGTTCAACGAACCGGGTGTGCACTGGGACACATCATCAGTAATGTAACCTCGGATCATCAGGTGTTTCGGGCCTTTAATCACTAGACACCCTACTCGAGGTGGCCCAACAGTGTCAGGCTCAGACACTGCCTGTATTCCTCCCAGGGACCAATAATGAGAGGCATGTAATTCTAAGGGTAATGATATTTTTTTTAAAAAAATCACTACCTGGCATCTATATGCCAAGGGTTACATGGAAAATAAAACAATAATATTCTTACCACTAGTTTTGTGTCTTGGGTCAACCATTTTAACTCCAACAAACTGCCTCCAACAACGCTTGACTCCCGCCTGGGAGACCAAATCCACTTACTCCCATTACTCCGGTCTCCCGGGGAGGTCTCTGAAAAATGCTATCCGGTTAAAACATCCCTAGCCCGGGACTCCATCTCCACTTTTATTGTGTCCTAAAACCTGTCTGACCACTCCAACTGCAGACCCTATCTGTTGCTAGGATACCAAGCAGCCTTACCTATTCAACTCTTAAAGGTACACTGTCCATTTGGGTTTAAATATCTAAGCCTTCTTATTGGCCTCCAGTGGCCTGGAGAATGAAGAGCGTGTCACTGTAAGGTTAGGTTGAGATTATGCGGGCAGTGGGCAAAAAAGCCCCCTCGTGTTTTTTGATCTCGCCACTTGAGATTCAATTTCACGTGACCCTGCCACTTTGAACTGGCCCACGCCTTCATTAACCAGGTCCACCACTTGCCTTTATTGAAACTTGCCCCTCTTAACACAGAATATCCAGTTTATGGGAATTTACTAAGTTAGGGTGAAATTATGCGGGCAGTGGGCAATTCAGCCCTCTTGTGCTTTCTGATCTTGCCACTTGAGATTCAGTTTCACACGACCCTGCCACTTCAAAATGACCGACGCCTTCACTAACCAAGTCCAACACTCATCCCTGTTGAAATTTACCCCTCTCGACCCGGAGCACTAAGTCTATGGGGATTTAACAAGGGTCAATCAGGGTGTGCTTTGGGTTTGTGGGGCTAAAACCAGAGTTAATCGGGAAGTGCCTAAAATTTATGGGGATGTGCACCCCATCTGGATTAGGTTTAAATTTTAAACCATACAGGCAGTGGGCAATTCAGCCCTCTTGTGCTTTCTGATCTCGCCACCAGAGATTCAGTTTCACACGATCCTGCCACTTTAAACTGGCCCACGCCTTTACCAACCAGGCCCAACACTTATCCCTGTTGATCAGTCAGGGTGTGCTTTAGGTTTGTACGGCTGAAGCCAGAGTTAATCGGGAAGTGCCTAGGGTTTGTGGGGGTGTATGCCCCTTTTGGACCCTAGGATTAGGTTTAAATTTTAGGCTAGTGGATATATTTAAACTGGCCGACGCCTTCACCAATCAGACCCAACACTTATTCCTGTTGAAATTACCCCTCTTGACACGGGACACTGTCTATGGGGGTTTAGCAAGGGTCAATCAGGATGTGCTTTGGGTTTGTGGGGCTAAAGCCAGGGTTAATCGGGGAGTGAATAGGGTTTGTGGGGGTGTGTACCCCATCTAAACTTTAGTAGGGTTTGTGGGGGTGTGTACCCCATCTAAACTTTAGTAGGGTTTGTGGGGGTGTGTACCCCATCTAAACTTTAAGATTAGGTTTAAGTTTTAAGCTAGTGAATATATATGTTTGACTAGGAGATATTAGAATACAGAATTTTAAATGACGGTATATGAACTGCTATGGCGAATGAGCTAGTATAATAAAGCCAGGTTAATCTAGACCATGCCTTTCATTATCAAGGTCCGACACCACTTGGTTCAACGAACCGGGTGTGCACTGGGACACATCATCAGTAATGTAACCTCGGATCATCAGGTGTTTCGGGCCTTTAATCACTAGACACCCTACTCGAGGTGGCCCAACAGTGTCAGGCTCAGACACTGCCTGTATTCCTCCCAGGGACCAATAATGAGAGGCATGTAATTCTAAGGGTAATGATATTTTTTAAAAAAAATCACTACCTGGCATCTATATGCCAAGGGTTACATGGAAAATAAAACAATAATATTCTTACCACTAGTTTTGTGTCTTGGGTCAACCATTTTAACTCCAACAAACTGCCTCCAACAACGCTTGACTCCCGCCTGGGAGACCAAATCCACTTACTCCCATTACTCCGGTCTCCCGGGGAGGTCTCTGAAAAATGCTATCCGGTTAAAACATCCCTAGCCCGGGACTCCATCTCCACTTTTATTGTGTCCTAAAACCTGTCTGACCACTCCAACTGCAGACCCTATCTGTTGCTAGGATACCAAGCAGCCTTACCTATTCAACTCTTAAAGGTACACTGTCCATTTGGGTTTAAATATCTAAGCCTTCTTATTGGCCTCCAGTGGCCTGGAGAATGAAGAGCGTGTCACTGTAAGGTTAGGTTGAGATTATGCGGGCAGTGGACAAAAAAGCCCCCTCGTGTTTTTTGATCTCGCCACTTGAGATTCAATTAGGGTTAGGGTTAGGGTTAGGGTTAGGGTTAGGGTTAGGGTTAGGGTTATGGTTATGGTTATGGTTTAGGGTTAGGGTTAGGGTTAGGGTTAGGGTTAGGGTTAGGGTTAGGGTTAGGGTTAGGGTTAGGGTTAGGGTTAGGGTTAGGTTGAGATTATGCGGGCAGTAGGCAAAAAAGCCCCCTCGTGCTTTTTGATCTCGCCACTTGAGATTCAATTTCACGCGACCCTGCCACTTTGAACTGGCCCACGCCTTCATTAACCAGGTCCAACACTTGCCTTTATTGAAACTTGCCCCTCTTAACACAGAATATCCAGTTTATGGGGATTTAAACCAGTATTAATCAGGGTATACTTAGGGTTTGTGGGGGTGTGTGTGCCCCTTTTGGACTTTAGGATTAGGTTTGAGTGTAGGCCTGGTGGATGTATATGTTTGGCTGGGAGAGCAAGGGTTAATCGGGGTGTGTTTAGGGTTTGTGGGGCTGAAGCCAGGGCTAATCGGGAAGTGCCTAGGGTTTGTGGGGGTGTGTGCCCCTTTTGGACTTTAGGATTAGGTTTGAGTGTAGGCCTGGTGGATGTATATGTTTGGCTGGGAGAGCAAGGGTTAATCGGGGTGTGTTTAGGGTTTGTGGGGCTGAAGCCAGGGCTAATCGGGAAGTGCCTAGGGTTTGTGGGGGTGTGTGCCCCTTTTGGACTTTAGGATTAGGTTTGAGTGTTGGACCGGTGGATGTACATATCGGTTTGTGGGGGTTTAGCAAGGGTTAATCGGGGTGTGCTTAGGGTTTGTGGGGCTGAAGCCCGGGCTAATCAGGAAGTGTCTAGGGTTTGTGGGGGTGTGTGTGCCCCTTTTGGACTTTAGGATTAGGTTTGAGTGTAGGCCTGGTGGATGTATATGTTTGGCTGGGAGAGGTTAGGCTGCCGAGTTTTGAGTATGAGCTGGTATTGGAGGCTAGGCTTATATAGGGAAGTCCGGTTAATCTGGTCCATACCTTTCATTGTCGTGGTCCGGTCCCACTTGGTTCAACGAACCGGGTGTGCAGTGGGACACATCGTCAGTGATGCACCCACGGATCATCAGGTGTTTCGGGCCTTTAGTCATCATACACCCTCCCCGAAGTGGCCCCACCAAAGCTGATCAGGCTTGGTTTGTGTATTTCCCCTGGACCAGACAATGAAAGGCATGTAATTCTGAGGGTAATGCTATTTTAAAGGGTATATAACTGGTGGTGTGGGGTGAGTTTAGCCCCCTGGCGAGAAGAGCATCCGTATTTACGGGTTGTGAAGATGTTAGTTTCAGGGCAGCCTAGCTTTTTAGGCCTCATTTAGGCCGTACGGAGAATAAGTATGCAGTGTTTCAATCCATCTCCTCTCTGCTAGTTTTCTTTGGGCGTTTGACCAGTTTATGTTAGTTTCCAGGCCTAATATTTTTAAGGGGTACGTCCCATGCTCCTGGAAGTGCCTGCTAACTGGTCTGTTTTGGTTTCCCCTTCTGATGTTACTGAGGTGTCCCGTGAGTCTGGTTCTCAAGCTGTTGCCCGTCTCCCCGATGTATATAATATGGCATTCTGTGCACAGGATGGCATATACTACATTCTTTTGTTCACAAGTTATCCTCTGCTCTATCTCGGCCCACTTTCCTGTGGCTCTGTTGTGTATGCTTTTTGAAATTCTCAGGTATATGCATGCCCTGCAGTTTCCCACCTCACAGTTTGGCGCTGCTCGTACTTTGGTACTGACTAGTATGTCTTTCAGATTCCTACCCCTTTTGAAGGCTGAGACAATGGTGTATTGTCCCAGTGTCCCCACTTCCGTTTTCAGTTGCTCAAAGCGTGTTTTGACCATCCTGTGAATATTCACTGCCATCCCACTGTATCCCGTTATCAAGGGTAGTTTCGGTGTTGTGATGTTCTGTGGTCGGGGATTTGTGATACTTTTCAGAAAGTCAGATTTAATGTGCCTAAGTCTCCTTCTGCTGTAGCCCCTGTGTCTAAGAGCAGAGAAGAGGATGGTTGTGGCCTGGTGGAAGTCCTCCGGCCTAGTGCAAATGCGGTGAAAGCGGGTCAGCTGTCCCTTGACAATGTCTCTGAAGGTGTGTTTGGGATGGTGACTCCCTGTGTGTAGGAGGGTGTGTGTGTCTGTGGTTTTAAAGAATACCTTGGTAGCTAGTTTTCGGTTGCCACTTTCTGGTGCTAGTTTAAACACTGTGGTGTCCAGGAAGTCAATCTTCTCCTTATCTGTTATAGCTTTAACCTTAATGGATGGGTGATGAGTGTTTAGGATTTGAATAAATTCCTCTAATTCCCCCTCTGAGTGTGTCCACACTCCCCAGATGTCATCCAGGTATCTATAGAGACACATGGGTTTTTTAGGGCACTCTGGATAGACTGTTTCCTCCCACCCAGCCATGTATATATTGGCATAGGCTGGAGCAAACTTCTTTCCCATTGCTGTGCCCTTGACTTGTAGGTAGAATTTACCATCGAATTCAAAGTCATTTTTAGTCAGGCTGAGGTGAAGGAGTTCTAGCAAGGCCTCGTCCGGTCTCCCTAGCTGAGGGTTCCTCCGTAGGATGTCCCTCACTGCCTCTATACCCCTGTCCGTTTCAATATTGGTGTACAGGCTTTCGATGTCCATGGTGAAGAGTATGGCCCCAGGGGGCACTGACATGGAATTGACTATCCGGACAAAGTGATACGTGTCCTTGATGTAGCTGGGGTGTTTCTGTGAGAGTGGATTAAGGCAGGCATCAATGAACTCCGCTATCCCGTATGACTCACTGCTGCAGTCTGACACGATGGGCCTACCGGGTGGAATTTCCCCCGGAACAGTCCACGAGTCTGGGTTCTTGTGTATTTTGGGAAGGATATAAAACTTTCTCGCCCGTGGCTGCATCCCAGTCAGGTACTCTACTTGCTTCCCTTTGAGGTACCCAGTCCTTTCCAGTTTTTGCAAAATGTTCCCAATTTCTGTGTGTGTTTCCCAATATATGGGTTCCTTTAGTTTCGTGTAGTGCTCTGTGTTGTTTAATTGTCTGTGTGCTTCAAATAGGTATTGCTGTTTGTCCATGATAACTATGCTGCTCCCTTTATCCGCTGGTTTGATAACAATGTCCATGTTTCCCCTCAGTTCTGTCAGGGCTGCTCTCTCCTTCCTGGTTAGATTGGGCTTATCCTGTACTTCCCTCTCCCTCTCTATTATCTCACCCAGTGTGCTCTTAAATTCTAAAATAGCTTCGGACCTGTACCTTCTCTTGGGCATCCAGTTCGAGGGAGGGGTGAAAGGGGTCTTTCTACGTTCTGACTCACCGAAATAGTCAACGAGTACCAGTCTCCTATAGAACTTGTTCATGTCCCTCTCAATCTGCTCCTTATGGAGCTTTGCAGTCGGTACAAAAGTCAGGCCCCTGTTCAGAACCTTTTGCTGGGTTTCTGTAGGGGTGAATGTACGGGAGAGGTTCACGATGGTCTCTCCCAGTCGTGGACCCTGCCTCTCTTGGCTTTGTCCCCACTCTAGTTTAAAGCCTGCATCCACCTCTTGACCATTGTCTGGGCTGTGTTCTCTGTCCAATGGATATGGTCTGTGTCTACCTTAAACTGTCTCGCCGGGATTGCAGGGATATGATTCTTAGTTCTAATAACCTTGTTTAGTTGGCCCAGGGTTGCTTGTTCTGCCTCTGTCAAGCTGTGGCTAAAGTTTAATTCCGGCACCCAGATACTGGCATGGGGAAATTTAATGCTGGCCATCCTCAGTAGTTGTTGAAGCTGTTTAGCAGCTGTTGTTAGTTTATGGGACCTGTTGTTTATTCCGAAAGAAAGGATGACCTTCTTAATTTCTGGCTGTGGCTCTAACTTGTCAAGGACAGCAGTGGCATGGATGAATTTGGCCCCCGGAAAGCTGTCCAATTGAATATCCTTATTAGGGCATCTTTTGATCCTGGAAATGTTAGAGTCCCCTATAAACAGTATAGGTTTAAGGGGCCTCAGTTCCCAATTTAAATTTTTCTGTTTAGAGTTAGGATGCCTAGTTATTCGACAACCTTGGCTGTTGCAACGGAGGCGTACCTGTCCCGTCGTCCGTCCGCTGTCCTGCGGCTCTCGGGCTGGGGTGGCTCCCCTTGTCCGTCCTTCCATTCGTACGGGTGTGGGGTGGGGTGCCGATTCGGTTAGGGTTAGGGTTAGGGTTAGGGTTAGGGTTAGGGTTAGGGTTAGGGTTAGGGTCGCATTAGGGTTAGGGTTAGGGTTAGGGTTAGGGTTAGGGTTAGGGTTAGGGTTAGGGTTAGGGTTAGGGTTAGGGTTAGGGTTAGGGTTAGGGTTAGGGTTAGGGTTAGGGTTAGGGCCCCCCGCATTAGGGTTAGGGTTAGGGTTAGGGTTAGGGTTAGGGTTAGGGTTAGGGTTAGGGTTAGGGTTAGGGTTAGGGTTAGGGTTAGGGTTAGGGTTAGGGTTAGGGTTAGGGTTAGGGTTAGGGTTAGGGTTAGGGTTAGGGTTAGGGCTTAGGGTTAGGGTTAGGGTTAGGGTTAGGGTTAGGGTTAGGGTTAGGGTTAGGGTTAGGGTTAGGGTTAGGGTTAGGGTTAGGGTTAGGGTTAGGGTTAGGGTCCCGCATTAGGGTTAGGGTTAGGGTTAGGGTTAGGGTTAGGGTTAGGGTTAGGGTTAGGGTTAGGGTTAGGGTTAGGGTCGCATTAGGGTTAGGGTTAGGGTTAGGGTTAGGGTTAGGGTTAGGGTTAGGGTTAGGGTTAGGGTTAGGGTTAGGGTCCCCGCATTAGGGTTAGGGTTAGGGTTAGGGTTAGGGTTAGGGTTAGGGTTAGGGTTAGGGTTAGGGTTAGGGTTAGGGTTAGTGTTAGGGTTAGGGTTAGGGTTAGGGTTAGGGTTAGGGTCAGGGTCAGGGTCAGGGTCAGGGTCAGGGTCAGGGTTAGGGTTAGGGTCAGGGTTAGGGTTAGGGTCCGCGTTAGGGTTAGGGTCCGCGTTAGGGTTAGGGTTAGGGTTAGGGTTAGTGTTAGGGTTAGGGTTAGGGTTAGGTTGAGATTATGCGGGCAGTGGGCAAAAAAGCCCCCTCGTGTTTTTTGATCTCGCCACTTGAGATTCAATTTCACGTGACCCTGCCACTTTGAACTGGCCCACGCCTTCATTAACCAGGTCCACCACTTGCCTTTATTGAAACTTGCCCCTCTTAACACAGAATATCCAATTTATGGGAATTTACTAAGTTAGGATGAAATTATGCGGGCAGTGGGCAATTCAGCCCTCTTGTGCTTTCTGATCTTGCCACTTGAGATTCAGTTTCACACGACCCTGCCACTTCAAAATGACCGACGCCTTCACTAACCAAGTCCAACACTCATCCCTGTTGAAATTTACCCCTCTCGACCCGGAGCACTAAGTCTATGGGGATTTAACAAGGGTCAATCAGGGTGTGCTTTGGGTTTGTGGGGCTAAAACCAGAGTTAATCGGGAAGTGCCTAAAATTTATGGGGATGTGCACCCCATCTGGATTAGGTTTAAATTTTAAACCATACAGGCAGTGGGCAATTCAGCCCTCTTGTGCTTTCTGATCTCGCCACCAGAGATTCAGTTTCACACGATCCTGCCACTTTAAACTGGCCCACGCCTTTACCAACCAGGCCCAACACTTATCCCTGTTGATCAGTCAGGGTGTGCTTTAGGTTTGTACGGCTGAAGCCAGAGTTCCTAGGGTTTGTGGGGGTGTATGCCCCTTTTGGACCTTAGGATTAGGTTTAAATTTTAGGCTAGTGGATATATTTAAACTGGCCGACGCCTTCACCAATCAGACCCAACACTTATTCCTGTTGAAATTACCCCTCTTGACACGGGACACTGTCTATGGGAGTTTAGCAAGGGTCAATCAGGATGTGCTTTGGGTTTGTGGGGCTAAAGCCAGGGTTAATCGGGGAGTGAATAGGGTTTGTGGGGGTGTGTACCCCATCTAAACTTTAGTAGGGTTTGTGGGGGTGTGTACCCCATCTAAACTTTAATAGGGTTTGTGGGGGTGTGGTACCCCATCTAAACTTTAGTAGGGTTTGTGGGGGTGTATACCCCATCTAAACTTTAAGATTAGGTTTAAGTTTTAAGCTAGTGAATATATATGTTTGACTAGGAGATATTAGAATACAGAATTTTAAATGACAGTATATGAACTGCTATGGCGAATGAGCTAGTATAATAAAGCCAGGTTAATCTGGACCATGCCTTTCATTATCAAGGTCCGACACCACTTGGTTCAACGAACCGGGTGTGCACTGGGACACATCATCAGTAATGTAACCTCGGATCATCAGGTGTTTCGGGCCTTTAATCACTAGACACCCTACTCGAGGTGGCCCAACAGTGTCAGGCTCAGACACTGCCTGTATTCCTCCCAGGGACCAATAATGAGAGGCATGTAATTCTAAGGGTAATGATATTTTTTTTAAAAAATCACTACCTGGCATCTATATGCCAAGGGTTACATGGAAAATAAAACAATAATATTCTTACCACTAGTTTTGTGTCTTGGGTCAACCATTTTAACTCCAACAAACTGCCTCCAACAACGCTTGACTCCCGCCTGGGAGACCAAATCCACTTACTCCCATCACTCCGGTCTCCCGGGGAGGTCTCTGAAAAATGCTATCCGGTTAAAACGTCCCTAGCCCGGGACTCCATCTCCACTTTTATTGTGTCCTAAAACCTGTCTGACCACTCCAACTGCAGACCCTATCTGTTGCTAGGATACCAAGCAGCCTTACCTATTCAACTCTTAAAGGTACACTGTCCATTTGGGTTTAAATATCTAAGCCTTCTCATTGGCCTCCAGTGGCCTGGAGAATGAAGAGCGTGTCACTGTAAGGTTAGGTTGAGATTATGCGGGCAGTGGGCAAAAAAGCCCCCTCGTGTTTTTTGATCTCGCCACTTGAGATTCAATTTCACGTGACCCTGCCACTTTGAACTGGCCCACGCCTTCATTAACCAGGTCCACCACTTGCCTTTATTGAAACTTGCCCCTCTTAACACAGAATATCCAATTTATGGGAATTTACTAAGTTAGGATGAAATTATGCGGGCAGTGGGCAATTCAGCCCTCTTGTGCTTTCTGATCTTGCCACTTGAGATTCAGTTTCACACGACCCTGCCACTTCAAAATGACCGACGCCTTCACTAACCAAGTCCAACACTCATCCCTGTTGAAATTTACCCCTCTCGACCCGGAGCACTAAGTCTATGGGGATTTAACAAGGGTCAATCAGGGTGTGCTTTGGGTTTGTGGGGCTAAAACCAGAGTTAATCGGGAAGTGCCTAAAATTTATGGGGATGTGCACCCCATCTGGATTAGGTTTAAATTTTAAACCATACAGGCAGTGGGCAATTCAGCCCTCTTGTGCTTTCTGATCTCGCCACCAGAGATTCAGTTTCACACGATCCTGCCACTTTAAACTGGCCCACGCCTTTACCAACCAGGCCCAACACTTATCCCTGTTGATCAGTCAGGGTGTGCTTTAGGTTTGTACGGCTGAAGCCAGAGTTCCTAGGGTTTGTGGGGGTGTATGCCCCTTTTGGACCTTAGGATTAGGTTTAAATTTTAGGCTAGTGGATATATTTAAACTGGCCGACGCCTTCACCAATCAGACCCAACACTTATTCCTGTTGAAATTACCCCTCTTGACACGGGACACTGTCTATGGGAGTTTAGCAAGGGTCAATCAGGATGTGCTTTGGGTTTGTGGGGCTAAAGCCAGGGTTAATCGGGGAGTGAATAGGGTTTGTGGGGGTGTGTACCCCATCTAAACTTTAGTAGGGTTTGTGGGGGTGTGTACCCCATCTAAACTTTAATAGGGTTTGTGGGGGTGTGTACCCCATCTAAACTTTAGTAGGGTTTGTGGGGGTGTATACCCCATCTAAACTTTAAGATTAGGTTTAAGTTTTAAGCTAGTGAATATATATGTTTGACTAGGAGATATTAGAATACAGAATTTTAAATGACAGTATATGAACTGCTATGGCGAATGAGCTAGTATAATAAAGCCAGGTTAATCTGGACCATGCCTTTCATTATCAAGGTCCGACACCACTTGGTTCAACGAACCGGGTGTGCACTGGGACACATCATCAGTAATGTAACCTCGGATCATCAGGTGTTTCGGGCCTTTAATCACTAGACACCCTACTCGAGGTGGCCCAACAGTGTCAGGCTCAGACACTGCCTGTATTCCTCCCAGGGACCAATAATGAGAGGCATGTAATTCTAAGGGTAATGATATTTTTTTTAAAAAATCACTACCTGGCATCTATATGCCAAGGGTTACATGGAAAATAAAACAATAATATTCTTACCACTAGTTTTGTGTCTTGGGTCAACCATTTTAACTCCAACAAACTGCCTCCAACAACGCTTGACTCCCGCCTGGGAGACCAAATCCACTTACTCCCATCACTCCGGTCTCCCGGGGAGGTCTCTGAAAAATGCTATCCGGTTAAAACGTCCCTAGCCCGGGACTCCATCTCCACTTTTATTGTGTCCTAAAACCTGTCTGACCACTCCAACTGCAGACCCTATCTGTTGCTAGGATACCAAGCAGCCTTACCTATTCAACTCTTAAAGGTACACTGTCCATTTGGGTTTAAATATCTAAGCCTTCTCATTGGCCTCCAGTGGCCTGGAGAATGAAGAGCGTGTCACTGTAAGGTTAGGTTGAGATTATGCGGGCAGTGGGCAAAAAAGCCCCCTCGTGTTTTTTGATCTCGCCACTTGAGATTCAATTTCACGTGACCCTGCCACTTTGAACTGGCCCACGCCTTCATTAACCAGGTCCACCACTTGCCTTTATTGAAACTTGCCCCTCTTAACACAGAATATCCAATTTATGGGAATTTACTAAGTTAGGATGAAATTATGCGGGCAGTGGGCAATTCAGCCCTCTTGTGCTTTCTGATCTTGCCACTTGAGATTCAGTTTCACACGACCCTGCCACTTCAAAATGACCGACGCCTTCACTAACCAAGTCCAACACTCATCCCTGTTGAAATTTACCCCTCTCGACCCGGAGCACTAAGTCTATGGGGATTTAACAAGGGTCAATCAGGGTGTGCTTTGGGTTTGTGGGGCTAAAACCAGAGTTAATCGGGAAGTGCCTAAAATTTATGGGGATGTGCACCCCATCTGGATTAGGTTTAAATTTTAAACCATACAGGCAGTGGGCAATTCAGCCCTCTTGTGCTTTCTGATCTCGCCACCAGAGATTCAGTTTCACACGATCCTGCCACTTTAAACTGGCCCACGCCTTTACCAACCAGGCCCAACACTTATCCCTGTTGATCAGTCAGGGTGTGCTTTAGGTTTGTACGGCTGAAGCCAGAGTTCCTAGGGTTTGTGGGGGTGTATGCCCCTTTTGGACCTTAGGATTAGGTTTAAATTTTAGGCTAGTGGATATATTTAAACTGGCCGACGCCTTCACCAATCAGACCCAACACTTATTCCTGTTGAAATTACCCCTCTTGACACGGGACACTGTCTATGGGAGTTTAGCAAGGGTCAATCAGGATGTGCTTTGGGTTTGTGGGGCTAAAGCCAGGGTTAATCGGGGAGTGAATAGGGTTTGTGGGGGTGTGTACCCCATCTAAACTTTAGTAGGGTTTGTGGGGGTGTGTACCCCATCTAAACTTTAATAGGGTTTGTGGGGGTGTGTACCCCATCTAAACTTTAGTAGGGTTTGTGGGGGTGTATACCCCATCTAAACTTTAAGATTAGGTTTAAGTTTTAAGCTAGTGAATATATATGTTTGACTAGGAGATATTAGAATACAGAATTTTAAATGACAGTATATGAACTGCTATGGCGAATGAGCTAGTATAATAAAGCCAGGTTAATCTGGACCATGCCTTTCATTATCAAGGTCCGACACCACTTGGTTCAACGAACCGGGTGTGCACTGGGACACATCATCAGTAATGTAACCTCGGATCATCAGGTGTTTCGGGCCTTTAATCACTAGACACCCTACTCGAGGTGGCCCAACAGTGTCAGGCTCAGACACTGCCTGTATTCCTCCCAGGGACCAATAATGAGAGGCATGTAATTCTAAGGGTAATGATATTTTTTTTAAAAAATCACTACCTGGCATCTATATGCCAAGGGTTACATGGAAAATAAAACAATAATATTCTTACCACTAGTTTTGTGTCTTGGGTCAACCATTTTAACTCCAACAAACTGCCTCCAACAACGCTTGACTCCCGCCTGGGAGACCAAATCCACTTACTCCCATCACTCCGGTCTCCCGGGGAGGTCTCTGAAAAATGCTATCCGGTTAAAACGTCCCTAGCCCGGGACTCCATCTCCACTTTTATTGTGTCCTAAAACCTGTCTGACCACTCCAACTGCAGACCCTATCTGTTGCTAGGATACCAAGCAGCCTTACCTATTCAACTCTTAAAGGTACACTGTCCATTTGGGTTTAAATATCTAAGCCTTCTCATTGGCCTCCAGTGGCCTGGAGAATGAAGAGCGTGTCACTGTAAGGTTAGGTTGAGATTATGCGGGCAGTGGGCAAAAAAGCCCCCTCGTGTTTTTTGATCTCGCCACTTGAGATTCAATTTCACGTGACCCTGCCACTTTGAACTGGCCCACGCCTTCATTAACCAGGTCCACCACTTGCCTTTATTGAAACTTGCCCCTCTTAACACAGAATATCCAATTTATGGGAATTTACTAAGTTAGGATGAAATTATGCGGGCAGTGGGCAATTCAGCCCTCTTGTGCTTTCTGATCTTGCCACTTGAGATTCAGTTTCACACGACCCTGCCACTTCAAAATGACCGACGCCTTCACTAACCAAGTCCAACACTCATCCCTGTTGAAATTTACCCCTCTCGACCCGGAGCACTAAGTCTATGGGGATTTAACAAGGGTCAATCAGGGTGTGCTTTGGGTTTGTGGGGCTAAAACCAGAGTTAATCGGGAAGTGCCTAAAATTTATGGGGATGTGCACCCCATCTGGATTAGGTTTAAATTTTAAACCATACAGGCAGTGGGCAATTCAGCCCTCTTGTGCTTTCTGATCTCGCCACCAGAGATTCAGTTTCACACGATCCTGCCACTTTAAACTGGCCCACGCCTTTACCAACCAGGCCCAACACTTATCCCTGTTGATCAGTCAGGGTGTGCTTTAGGTTTGTACGGCTGAAGCCAGAGTTCCTAGGGTTTGTGGGGGTGTATGCCCCTTTTGGACCTTAGGATTAGGTTTAAATTTTAGGCTAGTGGATATATTTAAACTGGCCGACGCCTTCACCAATCAGACCCAACACTTATTCCTGTTGAAATTACCCCTCTTGACACGGGACACTGTCTATGGGAGTTTAGCAAGGGTCAATCAGGATGTGCTTTGGGTTTGTGGGGCTAAAGCCAGGGTTAATCGGGGAGTGAATAGGGTTTGTGGGGGTGTGTACCCCATCTAAACTTTAGTAGGGTTTGTGGGGGTGTGTACCCCATCTAAACTTTAATAGGGTTTGTGGGGGTGTGTACCCCATCTAAACTTTAGTAGGGTTTGTGGGGGTGTATACCCCATCTAAACTTTAAGATTAGGTTTAAGTTTTAAGCTAGTGAATATATATGTTTGACTAGGAGATATTAGAATACAGAATTTTAAATGACAGTATATGAACTGCTATGGCGAATGAGCTAGTATAATAAAGCCAGGTTAATCTGGACCATGCCTTTCATTATCAAGGTCCGACACCACTTGGTTCAACGAACCGGGTGTGCACTGGGACACATCATCAGTAATGTAACCTCGGATCATCAGGTGTTTCGGGCCTTTAATCACTAGACACCCTACTCGAGGTGGCCCAACAGTGTCAGGCTCAGACACTGCCTGTATTCCTCCCAGGGACCAATAATGAGAGGCATGTAATTCTAAGGGTAATGATATTTTTTTTAAAAAATCACTACCTGGCATCTATATGCCAAGGGTTACATGGAAAATAAAACAATAATATTCTTACCACTAGTTTTGTGTCTTGGGTCAACCATTTTAACTCCAACAAACTGCCTCCAACAACGCTTGACTCCCGCCTGGGAGACCAAATCCACTTACTCCCATCACTCCGGTCTCCCGGGGAGGTCTCTGAAAAATGCTATCCGGTTAAAACGTCCCTAGCCCGGGACTCCATCTCCACTTTTATTGTGTCCTAAAACCTGTCTGACCACTCCAACTGCAGACCCTATCTGTTGCTAGGATACCAAGCAGCCTTACCTATTCAACTCTTAAAGGTACACTGTCCATTTGGGTTTAAATATCTAAGCCTTCTCATTGGCCTCCAGTGGCCTGGAGAATGAAGAGCGTGTCACTGTAAGGTTAGGTTGAGATTATGCGGGCAGTGGGCAAAAAAGCCCCCTCGTGTTTTTTGATCTCGCCACTTGAGATTCAATTTCACGTGACCCTGCCACTTTGAACTGGCCCACGCCTTCATTAACCAGGTCCACCACTTGCCTTTATTGAAACTTGCCCCTCTTAACACAGAATATCCAATTTATGGGAATTTACTAAGTTAGGATGAAATTATGCGGGCAGTGGGCAATTCAGCCCTCTTGTGCTTTCTGATCTTGCCACTTGAGATTCAGTTTCACACGACCCTGCCACTTCAAAATGACCGACGCCTTCACTAACCAAGTCCAACACTCATCCCTGTTGAAATTTACCCCTCTCGACCCGGAGCACTAAGTCTATGGGGATTTAACAAGGGTCAATCAGGGTGTGCTTTGGGTTTGTGGGGCTAAAACCAGAGTTAATCGGGAAGTGCCTAAAATTTATGGGGATGTGCACCCCATCTGGATTAGGTTTAAATTTTAAACCATACAGGCAGTGGGCAATTCAGCCCTCTTGTGCTTTCTGATCTCGCCACCAGAGATTCAGTTTCACACGATCCTGCCACTTTAAACTGGCCCACGCCTTTACCAACCAGGCCCAACACTTATCCCTGTTGATCAGTCAGGGTGTGCTTTAGGTTTGTACGGCTGAAGCCAGAGTTCCTAGGGTTTGTGGGGGTGTATGCCCCTTTTGGACCTTAGGATTAGGTTTAAATTTTAGGCTAGTGGATATATTTAAACTGGCCGACGCCTTCACCAATCAGACCCAACACTTATTCCTGTTGAAATTACCCCTCTTGACACGGGACACTGTCTATGGGAGTTTAGCAAGGGTCAATCAGGATGTGCTTTGGGTTTGTGGGGCTAAAGCCAGGGTTAATCGGGGAGTGAATAGGGTTTGTGGGGGTGTGTACCCCATCTAAACTTTAGTAGGGTTTGTGGGGGTGTGTACCCCATCTAAACTTTAATAGGGTTTGTGGGGGTGTGTACCCCATCTAAACTTTAGTAGGGTTTGTGGGGGTGTATACCCCATCTAAACTTTAAGATTAGGTTTAAGTTTTAAGCTAGTGAATATATATGTTTGACTAGGAGATATTAGAATACAGAATTTTAAATGACAGTATATGAACTGCTATGGCGAATGAGCTAGTATAATAAAGCCAGGTTAATCTGGACCATGCCTTTCATTATCAAGGTCCGACACCACTTGGTTCAACGAACCGGGTGTGCACTGGGACACATCATCAGTAATGTAACCTCGGATCATCAGGTGTTTCGGGCCTTTAATCACTAGACACCCTACTCGAGGTGGCCCAACAGTGTCAGGCTCAGACACTGCCTGTATTCCTCCCAGGGACCAATAATGAGAGGCATGTAATTCTAAGGGTAATGATATTTTTTTTAAAAAATCACTACCTGGCATCTATATGCCAAGGGTTACATGGAAAATAAAACAATAATATTCTTACCACTAGTTTTGTGTCTTGGGTCAACCATTTTAACTCCAACAAACTGCCTCCAACAACGCTTGACTCCCGCCTGGGAGACCAAATCCACTTACTCCCATCACTCCGGTCTCCCGGGGAGGTCTCTGAAAAATGCTATCCGGTTAAAACGTCCCTAGCCCGGGACTCCATCTCCACTTTTATTGTGTCCTAAAACCTGTCTGACCACTCCAACTGCAGACCCTATCTGTTGCTAGGATACCAAGCAGCCTTACCTATTCAACTCTTAAAGGTACACTGTCCATTTGGGTTTAAATATCTAAGCCTTCTCATTGGCCTCCAGTGGCCTGGAGAATGAAGAGCGTGTCACTGTAAGGTTAGGTTGAGATTATGCGGGCAGTGGGCAAAAAAGCCCCCTCGTGTTTTTTGATCTCGCCACTTGAGATTCAATTTCACGTGACCCTGCCACTTTGAACTGGCCCACGCCTTCATTAACCAGGTCCACCACTTGCCTTTATTGAAACTTGCCCCTCTTAACACAGAATATCCAATTTATGGGAATTTACTAAGTTAGGATGAAATTATGCGGGCAGTGGGCAATTCAGCCCTCTTGTGCTTTCTGATCTTGCCACTTGAGATTCAGTTTCACACGACCCTGCCACTTCAAAATGACCGACGCCTTCACTAACCAAGTCCAACACTCATCCCTGTTGAAATTTACCCCTCTCGACCCGGAGCACTAAGTCTATGGGGATTTAACAAGGGTCAATCAGGGTGTGCTTTGGGTTTGTGGGGCTAAAACCAGAGTTAATCGGGAAGTGCCTAAAATTTATGGGGATGTGCACCCCATCTGGATTAGGTTTAAATTTTAAACCATACAGGCAGTGGGCAATTCAGCCCTCTTGTGCTTTCTGATCTCGCCACCAGAGATTCAGTTTCACACGATCCTGCCACTTTAAACTGGCCCACGCCTTTACCAACCAGGCCCAACACTTATCCCTGTTGATCAGTCAGGGTGTGCTTTAGGTTTGTACGGCTGAAGCCAGAGTTCCTAGGGTTTGTGGGGGTGTATGCCCCTTTTGGACCTTAGGATTAGGTTTAAATTTTAGGCTAGTGGATATATTTAAACTGGCCGACGCCTTCACCAATCAGACCCAACACTTATTCCTGTTGAAATTACCCCTCTTGACACGGGACACTGTCTATGGGAGTTTAGCAAGGGTCAATCAGGATGTGCTTTGGGTTTGTGGGGCTAAAGCCAGGGTTAATCGGGGAGTGAATAGGGTTTGTGGGGGTGTGTACCCCATCTAAACTTTAGTAGGGTTTGTGGGGGTGTGTACCCCATCTAAACTTTAATAGGGTTTGTGGGGGTGTGTACCCCATCTAAACTTTAGTAGGGTTTGTGGGGGTGTATACCCCATCTAAACTTTAAGATTAGGTTTAAGTTTTAAGCTAGTGAATATATATGTTTGACTAGGAGATATTAGAATACAGAATTTTAAATGACAGTATATGAACTGCTATGGCGAATGAGCTAGTATAATAAAGCCAGGTTAATCTGGACCATGCCTTTCATTATCAAGGTCCGACACCACTTGGTTCAACGAACCGGGTGTGCACTGGGACACATCATCAGTAATGTAACCTCGGATCATCAGGTGTTTCGGGCCTTTAATCACTAGACACCCTACTCGAGGTGGCCCAACAGTGTCAGGCTCAGACACTGCCTGTATTCCTCCCAGGGACCAATAATGAGAGGCATGTAATTCTAAGGGTAATGATATTTTTTTTAAAAAATCACTACCTGGCATCTATATGCCAAGGGTTACATGGAAAATAAAACAATAATATTCTTACCACTAGTTTTGTGTCTTGGGTCAACCATTTTAACTCCAACAAACTGCCTCCAACAACGCTTGACTCCCGCCTGGGAGACCAAATCCACTTACTCCCATCACTCCGGTCTCCCGGGGAGGTCTCTGAAAAATGCTATCCGGTTAAAACGTCCCTAGCCCGGGACTCCATCTCCACTTTTATTGTGTCCTAAAACCTGTCTGACCACTCCAACTGCAGACCCTATCTGTTGCTAGGATACCAAGCAGCCTTACCTATTCAACTCTTAAAGGTACACTGTCCATTTGGGTTTAAATATCTAAGCCTTCTCATTGGCCTCCAGTGGCCTGGAGAATGAAGAGCGTGTCACTGTAAGGTTAGGTTGAGATTATGCGGGCAGTGGGCAAAAAAGCCCCCTCGTGTTTTTTGATCTCGCCACTTGAGATTCAATTTCACGTGACCCTGCCACTTTGAACTGGCCCACGCCTTCATTAACCAGGTCCACCACTTGCCTTTATTGAAACTTGCCCCTCTTAACACAGAATATCCAATTTATGGGAATTTACTAAGTTAGGATGAAATTATGCGGGCAGTGGGCAATTCAGCCCTCTTGTGCTTTCTGATCTTGCCACTTGAGATTCAGTTTCACACGACCCTGCCACTTCAAAATGACCGACGCCTTCACTAACCAAGTCCAACACTCATCCCTGTTGAAATTTACCCCTCTCGACCCGGAGCACTAAGTCTATGGGGATTTAACAAGGGTCAATCAGGGTGTGCTTTGGGTTTGTGGGGCTAAAACCAGAGTTAATCGGGAAGTGCCTAAAATTTATGGGGATGTGCACCCCATCTGGATTAGGTTTAAATTTTAAACCATACAGGCAGTGGGCAATTCAGCCCTCTTGTGCTTTCTGATCTCGCCACCAGAGATTCAGTTTCACACGATCCTGCCACTTTAAACTGGCCCACGCCTTTACCAACCAGGCCCAACACTTATCCCTGTTGATCAGTCAGGGTGTGCTTTAGGTTTGTACGGCTGAAGCCAGAGTTCCTAGGGTTTGTGGGGGTGTATGCCCCTTTTGGACCTTAGGATTAGGTTTAAATTTTAGGCTAGTGGATATATTTAAACTGGCCGACGCCTTCACCAATCAGACCCAACACTTATTCCTGTTGAAATTACCCCTCTTGACACGGGACACTGTCTATGGGAGTTTAGCAAGGGTCAATCAGGATGTGCTTTGGGTTTGTGGGGCTAAAGCCAGGGTTAATCGGGGAGTGAATAGGGTTTGTGGGGGTGTGTACCCCATCTAAACTTTAGTAGGGTTTGTGGGGGTGTGTACCCCATCTAAACTTTAATAGGGTTTGTGGGGGTGTGTACCCCATCTAAACTTTAGTAGGGTTTGTGGGGGTGTATACCCCATCTAAACTTTAAGATTAGGTTTAAGTTTTAAGCTAGTGAATATATATGTTTGACTAGGAGATATTAGAATACAGAATTTTAAATGACAGTATATGAACTGCTATGGCGAATGAGCTAGTATAATAAAGCCAGGTTAATCTGGACCATGCCTTTCATTATCAAGGTCCGACACCACTTGGTTCAACGAACCGGGTGTGCACTGGGACACATCATCAGTAATGTAACCTCGGATCATCAGGTGTTTCGGGCCTTTAATCACTAGACACCCTACTCGAGGTGGCCCAACAGTGTCAGGCTCAGACACTGCCTGTATTCCTCCCAGGGACCAATAATGAGAGGCATGTAATTCTAAGGGTAATGATATTTTTTTTAAAAAATCACTACCTGGCATCTATATGCCAAGGGTTACATGGAAAATAAAACAATAATATTCTTACCACTAGTTTTGTGTCTTGGGTCAACCATTTTAACTCCAACAAACTGCCTCCAACAACGCTTGACTCCCGCCTGGGAGACCAAATCCACTTACTCCCATCACTCCGGTCTCCCGGGGAGGTCTCTGAAAAATGCTATCCGGTTAAAACGTCCCTAGCCCGGGACTCCATCTCCACTTTTATTGTGTCCTAAAACCTGTCTGACCACTCCAACTGCAGACCCTATCTGTTGCTAGGATACCAAGCAGCCTTACCTATTCAACTCTTAAAGGTACACTGTCCATTTGGGTTTAAATATCTAAGCCTTCTCATTGGCCTCCAGTGGCCTGGAGAATGAAGAGCGTGTCACTGTAAGGTTAGGTTGAGATTATGCGGGCAGTGGGCAAAAAAGCCCCCTCGTGTTTTTTGATCTCGCCACTTGAGATTCAATTTCACGTGACCCTGCCACTTTGAACTGGCCCACGCCTTCATTAACCAGGTCCACCACTTGCCTTTATTGAAACTTGCCCCTCTTAACACAGAATATCCAATTTATGGGAATTTACTAAGTTAGGATGAAATTATGCGGGCAGTGGGCAATTCAGCCCTCTTGTGCTTTCTGATCTTGCCACTTGAGATTCAGTTTCACACGACCCTGCCACTTCAAAATGACCGACGCCTTCACTAACCAAGTCCAACACTCATCCCTGTTGAAATTTACCCCTCTCGACCCGGAGCACTAAGTCTATGGGGATTTAACAAGGGTCAATCAGGGTGTGCTTTGGGTTTGTGGGGCTAAAACCAGAGTTAATCGGGAAGTGCCTAAAATTTATGGGGATGTGCACCCCATCTGGATTAGGTTTAAATTTTAAACCATACAGGCAGTGGGCAATTCAGCCCTCTTGTGCTTTCTGATCTCGCCACCAGAGATTCAGTTTCACACGATCCTGCCACTTTAAACTGGCCCACGCCTTTACCAACCAGGCCCAACACTTATCCCTGTTGATCAGTCAGGGTGTGCTTTAGGTTTGTACGGCTGAAGCCAGAGTTCCTAGGGTTTGTGGGGGTGTATGCCCCTTTTGGACCTTAGGATTAGGTTTAAATTTTAGGCTAGTGGATATATTTAAACTGGCCGACGCCTTCACCAATCAGACCCAACACTTATTCCTGTTGAAATTACCCCTCTTGACACGGGACACTGTCTATGGGAGTTTAGCAAGGGTCAATCAGGATGTGCTTTGGGTTTGTGGGGCTAAAGCCAGGGTTAATCGGGGAGTGAATAGGGTTTGTGGGGGTGTGTACCCCATCTAAACTTTAGTAGGGTTTGTGGGGGTGTGTACCCCATCTAAACTTTAATAGGGTTTGTGGGGGTGTGTACCCCATCTAAACTTTAGTAGGGTTTGTGGGGGTGTATACCCCATCTAAACTTTAAGATTAGGTTTAAGTTTTAAGCTAGTGAATATATATGTTTGACTAGGAGATATTAGAATACAGAATTTTAAATGACAGTATATGAACTGCTATGGCGAATGAGCTAGTATAATAAAGCCAGGTTAATCTGGACCATGCCTTTCATTATCAAGGTCCGACACCACTTGGTTCAACGAACCGGGTGTGCACTGGGACACATCATCAGTAATGTAACCTCGGATCATCAGGTGTTTCGGGCCTTTAATCACTAGACACCCTACTCGAGGTGGCCCAACAGTGTCAGGCTCAGACACTGCCTGTATTCCTCCCAGGGACCAATAATGAGAGGCATGTAATTCTAAGGGTAATGATATTTTTTTTAAAAAATCACTACCTGGCATCTATATGCCAAGGGTTACATGGAAAATAAAACAATAATATTCTTACCACTAGTTTTGTGTCTTGGGTCAACCATTTTAACTCCAACAAACTGCCTCCAACAACGCTTGACTCCCGCCTGGGAGACCAAATCCACTTACTCCCATCACTCCGGTCTCCCGGGGAGGTCTCTGAAAAATGCTATCCGGTTAAAACGTCCCTAGCCCGGGACTCCATCTCCACTTTTATTGTGTCCTAAAACCTGTCTGACCACTCCAACTGCAGACCCTATCTGTTGCTAGGATACCAAGCAGCCTTACCTATTCAACTCTTAAAGGTACACTGTCCATTTGGGTTTAAATATCTAAGCCTTCTCATTGGCCTCCAGTGGCCTGGAGAATGAAGAGCGTGTCACTGTAAGGTTAGGTTGAGATTATGCGGGCAGTGGGCAAAAAAGCCCCCTCGTGTTTTTTGATCTCGCCACTTGAGATTCAATTTCACGTGACCCTGCCACTTTGAACTGGCCCACGCCTTCATTAACCAGGTCCACCACTTGCCTTTATTGAAACTTGCCCCTCTTAACACAGAATATCCAATTTATGGGAATTTACTAAGTTAGGATGAAATTATGCGGGCAGTGGGCAATTCAGCCCTCTTGTGCTTTCTGATCTTGCCACTTGAGATTCAGTTTCACACGACCCTGCCACTTCAAAATGACCGACGCCTTCACTAACCAAGTCCAACACTCATCCCTGTTGAAATTTACCCCTCTCGACCCGGAGCACTAAGTCTATGGGGATTTAACAAGGGTCAATCAGGGTGTGCTTTGGGTTTGTGGGGCTAAAACCAGAGTTAATCGGGAAGTGCCTAAAATTTATGGGGATGTGCACCCCATCTGGATTAGGTTTAAATTTTAAACCATACAGGCAGTGGGCAATTCAGCCCTCTTGTGCTTTCTGATCTCGCCACCAGAGATTCAGTTTCACACGATCCTGCCACTTTAAACTGGCCCACGCCTTTACCAACCAGGCCCAACACTTATCCCTGTTGATCAGTCAGGGTGTGCTTTAGGTTTGTACGGCTGAAGCCAGAGTTCCTAGGGTTTGTGGGGGTGTATGCCCCTTTTGGACCTTAGGATTAGGTTTAAATTTTAGGCTAGTGGATATATTTAAACTGGCCGACGCCTTCACCAATCAGACCCAACACTTATACCTGTTGAAATTACCCCTCTTGACACGGGACACTGTCTATGGGAGTTTAGCAAGGGTCAATCAGGATGTGCTTTGGGTTTGTGGGGCTAAAGCCAGGGTTAATCGGGGAGTGAATAGGGTTTGTGGGGGTGTGTACCCCATCTAAACTTTAGTAGGGTTTGTGGGGGTGTGTACCCCATCTAAACTTTAATAGGGTTTGTGGGGGTGTGTACCCCATCTAAACTTTAGTAGGGTTTGTGGGGGTGTATACCCCATCTAAACTTTAAGATTAGGTTTAAGTTTTAAGCTAGTGAATATATATGTTTGACTAGGAGATATTAGAATACAGAATTTTAAATGACAGTATATGAACTGCTATGGCGAATGAGCTAGTATAATAAAGCCAGGTTAATCTGGACCATGCCTTTCATTATCAAGGTCCGACACCACTTGGTTCAACGAACCGGGTGTGCACTGGGACACATCATCAGTAATGTAACCTCGGATCATCAGGTGTTTCGGGCCTTTAATCACTAGACACCCTACTCGAGGTGGCCCAACAGTGTCAGGCTCAGACACTGCCTGTATTCCTCCCAGGGACCAATAATGAGAGGCATGTAATTCTAAGGGTAATGATATTTTTTTTAAAAAATCACTACCTGGCATCTATATGCCAAGGGTTACATGGAAAATAAAACAATAATATTCTTACCACTAGTTTTGTGTCTTGGGTCAACCATTTTAACTCCAACAAACTGCCTCCAACAACGCTTGACTCCCGCCTGGGAGACCAAATCCACTTACTCCCATCACTCCGGTCTCCCGGGGAGGTCTCTGAAAAATGCTATCCGGTTAAAACGTCCCTAGCCCGGGACTCCATCTCCACTTTTATTGTGTCCTAAAACCTGTCTGACCACTCCAACTGCAGACCCTATCTGTTGCTAGGATACCAAGCAGCCTTACCTATTCAACTCTTAAAGGTACACTGTCCATTTGGGTTTAAATATCTAAGCCTTCTCATTGGCCTCCAGTGGCCTGGAGAATGAAGAGCGTGTCACTGTAAGGTTAGGTTGAGATTATGCGGGCAGTGGGCAAAAAAGCCCCCTCGTGTTTTTTGATCTCGCCACTTGAGATTCAATTTCACGTGACCCTGCCACTTTGAACTGGCCCACGCCTTCATTAACCAGGTCCACCACTTGCCTTTATTGAAACTTGCCCCTCTTAACACAGAATATCCAATTTATGGGAATTTACTAAGTTAGGATGAAATTATGCGGGCAGTGGGCAATTCAGCCCTCTTGTGCTTTCTGATCTTGCCACTTGAGATTCAGTTTCACACGACCCTGCCACTTCAAAATGACCGACGCCTTCACTAACCAAGTCCAACACTCATCCCTGTTGAAATTTACCCCTCTCGACCCGGAGCACTAAGTCTATGGGGATTTAACAAGGGTCAATCAGGGTGTGCTTTGGGTTTGTGGGGCTAAAACCAGAGTTAATCGGGAAGTGCCTAAAATTTATGGGGATGTGCACCCCATCTGGATTAGGTTTAAATTTTAAACCATACAGGCAGTGGGCAATTCAGCCCTCTTGTGCTTTCTGATCTCGCCACCAGAGATTCAGTTTCACACGATCCTGCCACTTTAAACTGGCCCACGCCTTTACCAACCAGGCCCAACACTTATCCCTGTTGATCAGTCAGGGTGTGCTTTAGGTTTGTACGGCTGAAGCCAGAGTTCCTAGGGTTTGTGGGGGTGTATGCCCCTTTTGGACCTTAGGATTAGGTTTAAATTTTAGGCTAGTGGATATATTTAAACTGGCCGACGCCTTCACCAATCAGACCCAACACTTATTCCTGTTGAAATTACCCCTCTTGACACGGGACACTGTCTATGGGAGTTTAGCAAGGGTCAATCAGGATGTGCTTTGGGTTTGTGGGGCTAAAGCCAGGGTTAATCGGGGAGTGAATAGGGTTTGTGGGGGTGTGTACCCCATCTAAACTTTAGTAGGGTTTGTGGGGGTGTGTACCCCATCTAAACTTTAATAGGGTTTGTGGGGGTGTGTACCCCATCTAAACTTTAGTAGGGTTTGTGGGGGTGTATACCCCATCTAAACTTTAAGATTAGGTTTAAGTTTTAAGCTAGTGAATATATATGTTTGACTAGGAGATATTAGAATACAGAATTTTAAATGACAGTATATGAACTGCTATGGCGAATGAGCTAGTATAATAAAGCCAGGTTAATCTGGACCATGCCTTTCATTATCAAGGTCCGACACCACTTGGTTCAACGAACCGGGTGTGCACTGGGACACATCATCAGTAATGTAACCTCGGATCATCAGGTGTTTCGGGCCTTTAATCACTAGACACCCTACTCGAGGTGGCCCAACAGTGTCAGGCTCAGACACTGCCTGTATTCCTCCCAGGGACCAATAATGAGAGGCATGTAATTCTAAGGGTAATGATATTTTTTTTAAAAAATCACTACCTGGCATCTATATGCCAAGGGTTACATGGAAAATAAAACAATAATATTCTTACCACTAGTTTTGTGTCTTGGGTCAACCATTTTAACTCCAACAAACTGCCTCCAACAACGCTTGACTCCCGCCTGGGAGACCAAATCCACTTACTCCCATCACTCCGGTCTCCCGGGGAGGTCTCTGAAAAATGCTATCCGGTTAAAACGTCCCTAGCCCGGGACTCCATCTCCACTTTTATTGTGTCCTAAAACCTGTCTGACCACTCCAACTGCAGACCCTATCTGTTGCTAGGATACCAAGCAGCCTTACCTATTCAACTCTTAAAGGTACACTGTCCATTTGGGTTTAAATATCTAAGCCTTCTCATTGGCCTCCAGTGGCCTGGAGAATGAAGAGCGTGTCACTGTAAGGTTAGGTTGAGATTATGCGGGCAGTGGGCAAAAAAGCCCCCTCGTGTTTTTTGATCTCGCCACTTGAGATTCAATTTCACGTGACCCTGCCACTTTGAACTGGCCCACGCCTTCATTAACCAGGTCCACCACTTGCCTTTATTGAAACTTGCCCCTCTTAACACAGAATATCCAATTTATGGGAATTTACTAAGTTAGGATGAAATTATGCGGGCAGTGGGCAATTCAGCCCTCTTGTGCTTTCTGATCTTGCCACTTGAGATTCAGTTTCACACGACCCTGCCACTTCAAAATGACCGACGCCTTCACTAACCAAGTCCAACACTCATCCCTGTTGAAATTTACCCCTCTCGACCCGGAGCACTAAGTCTATGGGGATTTAACAAGGGTCAATCAGGGTGTGCTTTGGGTTTGTGGGGCTAAAACCAGAGTTAATCGGGAAGTGCCTAAAATTTATGGGGATGTGCACCCCATCTGGATTAGGTTTAAATTTTAAACCATACAGGCAGTGGGCAATTCAGCCCTCTTGTGCTTTCTGATCTCGCCACCAGAGATTCAGTTTCACACGATCCTGCCACTTTAAACTGGCCCACGCCTTTACCAACCAGGCCCAACACTTATCCCTGTTGATCAGTCAGGGTGTGCTTTAGGTTTGTACGGCTGAAGCCAGAGTTCCTAGGGTTTGTGGGGGTGTATGCCCCTTTTGGACCTTAGGATTAGGTTTAAATTTTAGGCTAGTGGATATATTTAAACTGGCCGACGCCTTCACCAATCAGACCCAACACTTATTCCTGTTGAAATTACCCCTCTTGACACGGGACACTGTCTATGGGAGTTTAGCAAGGGTCAATCAGGATGTGCTTTGGGTTTGTGGGGCTAAAGCCAGGGTTAATCGGGGAGTGAATAGGGTTTGTGGGGGTGTGTACCCCATCTAAACTTTAGTAGGGTTTGTGGGGGTGTGTACCCCATCTAAACTTTAATAGGGTTTGTGGGGGTGTGTACCCCATCTAAACTTTAGTAGGGTTTGTGGGGGTGTATACCCCATCTAAACTTTAAGATTAGGTTTAAGTTTTAAGCTAGTGAATATATATGTTTGACTAGGAGATATTAGAATACAGAATTTTAAATGACAGTATATGAACTGCTATGGCGAATGAGCTAGTATAATAAAGCCAGGTTAATCTGGACCATGCCTTTCATTATCAAGGTCCGACACCACTTGGTTCAACGAACCGGGTGTGCACTGGGACACATCATCAGTAATGTAACCTCGGATCATCAGGTGTTTCGGGCCTTTAATCACTAGACACCCTACTCGAGGTGGCCCAACAGTGTCAGGCTCAGACACTGCCTGTATTCCTCCCAGGGACCAATAATGAGAGGCATGTAATTCTAAGGGTAATGATATTTTTTTAAAAAAATCACTACCTGGCATCTATATGCCAAGGGTTACATGGAAAATAAAACAATAATATTCTTACCACTAGTTTTGTGTCTTGGGTCAACCATTTTAACTCCAACAAACTGCCTCCAACAACGCTTGACTCCCGCCTGGGAGACCAAATCCACTTACTCCCATCACTCCGGTCTCCCGGGGAGGTCTCTGAAAAATGCTATCCGGTTAAAACGTCCCTAGCCCGGGACTCCATCTCCACTTTTATTGTGTCCTAAAACCTGTCTGACCACTCCAACTGCAGACCCTATCTGTTGCTAGGATACCAAGCAGCCTTACCTATTCAACTCTTAAAGGTACACTGTCCATTTGGGTTTAAATATCTAAGCCTTCTCATTGGCCTCCAGTGGCCTGGAGAATGAAGAGCGTGTCACTGTAAGGTTAGGTTGAGATTATGCGGGCAGTGGGCAAAAAAGCCCCCTCGTGTTTTTTGATCTCGCCACTTGAGATTCAATTTCACGTGACCCTGCCACTTTGAACTGGCCCACGCCTTCATTAACCAGGTCCACCACTTGCCTTTATTGAAACTTGCCCCTCTTAACACAGAATATCCAATTTATGGGAATTTACTAAGTTAGGATGAAATTATGCGGGCAGTGGGCAATTCAGCCCTCTTGTGCTTTCTGATCTTGCCACTTGAGATTCAGTTTCACACGACCCTGCCACTTCAAAATGACCGACGCCTTCACTAACCAAGTCCAACACTCATCCCTGTTGAAATTTACCCCTCTCGACCCGGAGCACTAAGTCTATGGGGATTTAACAAGGGTCAATCAGGGTGTGCTTTGGGTTTGTGGGGCTAAAACCAGAGTTAATCGGGAAGTGCCTAAAATTTATGGGGATGTGCACCCCATCTGGATTAGGTTTAAATTTTAAACCATACAGGCAGTGGGCAATTCAGCCCTCTTGTGCTTTCTGATCTCGCCACCAGAGATTCAGTTTCACACGATCCTGCCACTTTAAACTGGCCCACGCCTTTACCAACCAGGCCCAACACTTATCCCTGTTGATCAGTCAGGGTGTGCTTTAGGTTTGTACGGCTGAAGCCAGAGTTCCTAGGGTTTGTGGGGGTGTATGCCCCTTTTGGACCTTAGGATTAGGTTTAAATTTTAGGCTAGTGGATATATTTAAACTGGCCGACGCCTTCACCAATCAGACCCAACACTTATTCCTGTTGAAATTACCCCTCTTGACACGGGACACTGTCTATGGGAGTTTAGCAAGGGTCAATCAGGATGTGCTTTGGGTTTGTGGGGCTAAAGCCAGGGTTAATCGGGGAGTGAATAGGGTTTGTGGGGGTGTGTACCCCATCTAAACTTTAGTAGGGTTTGTGGGGGTGTGTACCCCATCTAAACTTTAATAGGGTTTGTGGGGGTGTGTACCCCATCTAAACTTTAGTAGGGTTTGTGGGGGTGTATACCCCATCTAAACTTTAAGATTAGGTTTAAGTTTTAAGCTAGTGAATATATATGTTT
The DNA here is from genome assembly GCF_048418815.1 of Hemitrygon akajei. Lineage (NCBI taxonomy): Eukaryota > Metazoa > Chordata > Chondrichthyes > Myliobatiformes > Dasyatidae > Hemitrygon > Hemitrygon akajei. The sequence goes on from NC_133148.1 coordinate 44,703,667, forward strand.
GACTAGGAGATATTAGAATACAGAATTTTAAATGACAGTATATGAACTGCTATGGCGAATGAGCTAGTATAATAAAGCCAGGTTAATCTGGACCATGCCTTTCATTATCAAGGTCCGACACCACTTGGTTCAACGAACCGGGTGTGCACTGGGACACATCATCAGTAATGTAACCTCGGATCATCAGGTGTTTCGGGCCTTTAATCACTAGACACCCTACTCGAGGTGGCCCAACAGTGTCAGGCTCAGACACTGCCTGTATTCCTCCCAGGGACCAATAATGAGAGGCATGTAATTCTAAGGGTAATGATATTTTTTTTAAAAAATCACTACCTGGCATCTATATGCCAAGGGTTACATGGAAAATAAAACAATAATATTCTTACCACTAGTTTTGTGTCTTGGGTCAACCATTTTAACTCCAACAAACTGCCTCCAACAACGCTTGACTCCCGCCTGGGAGACCAAATCCACTTACTCCCATCACTCCGGTCTCCCGGGGAGGTCTCTGAAAAATGCTATCCGGTTAAAACGTCCCTAGCCCGGGACTCCATCTCCACTTTTATTGTGTCCTAAAACCTGTCTGACCACTCCAACTGCAGACCCTATCTGTTGCTAGGATACCAAGCAGCCTTACCTATTCAACTCTTAAAGGTACACTGTCCATTTGGGTTTAAATATCTAAGCCTTCTCATTGGCCTCCAGTGGCCTGGAGAATGAAGAGCGTGTCACTGTAAGGTTAGGTTGAGATTATGCGGGCAGTGGGCAAAAAAGCCCCCTCGTGTTTTTTGATCTCGCCACTTGAGATTCAATTTCACGTGACCCTGCCACTTTGAACTGGCCCACGCCTTCATTAACCAGGTCCACCACTTGCCTTTATTGAAACTTGCCCCTCTTAACACAGAATATCCAATTTATGGGAATTTACTAAGTTAGGATGAAATTATGCGGGCAGTGGGCAATTCAGCCCTCTTGTGCTTTCTGATCTTGCCACTTGAGATTCAGTTTCACACGACCCTGCCACTTCAAAATGACCGACGCCTTCACTAACCAAGTCCAACACTCATCCCTGTTGAAATTTACCCCTCTCGACCCGGAGCACTAAGTCTATGGGGATTTAACAAGGGTCAATCAGGGTGTGCTTTGGGTTTGTGGGGCTAAAACCAGAGTTAATCGGGAAGTGCCTAAAATTTATGGGGATGTGCACCCCATCTGGATTAGGTTTAAATTTTAAACCATACAGGCAGTGGGCAATTCAGCCCTCTTGTGCTTTCTGATCTCGCCACCAGAGATTCAGTTTCACACGATCCTGCCACTTTAAACTGGCCCACGCCTTTACCAACCAGGCCCAACACTTATCCCTGTTGATCAGTCAGGGTGTGCTTTAGGTTTGTACGGCTGAAGCCAGAGTTCCTAGGGTTTGTGGGGGTGTATGCCCCTTTTGGACCTTAGGATTAGGTTTAAATTTTAGGCTAGTGGATATATTTAAACTGGCCGACGCCTTCACCAATCAGACCCAACACTTATTCCTGTTGAAATTACCCCTCTTGACACGGGACACTGTCTATGGGAGTTTAGCAAGGGTCAATCAGGATGTGCTTTGGGTTTGTGGGGCTAAAGCCAGGGTTAATCGGGGAGTGAATAGGGTTTGTGGGGGTGTGTACCCCATCTAAACTTTAGTAGGGTTTGTGGGGGTGTGTACCCCATCTAAACTTTAATAGGGTTTGTGGGGGTGTGTACCCCATCTAAACTTTAGTAGGGTTTGTGGGGGTGTATACCCCATCTAAACTTTAAGATTAGGTTTAAGTTTTAAGCTAGTGAATATATATGTTTGACTAGGAGATATTAGAATACAGAATTTTAAATGACAGTATATGAACTGCTATGGCGAATGAGCTAGTATAATAAAGCCAGGTTAATCTGGACCATGCCTTTCATTATCAAGGTCCGACACCACTTGGTTCAACGAACCGGGTGTGCACTGGGACACATCATCAGTAATGTAACCTCGGATCATCAGGTGTTTCGGGCCTTTAATCACTAGACACCCTACTCGAGGTGGCCCAACAGTGTCAGGCTCAGACACTGCCTGTATTCCTCCCAGGGACCAATAATGAGAGGCATGTAATTCTAAGGGTAATGATATTTTTTTTAAAAAATCACTACCTGGCATCTATATGCCAAGGGTTACATGGAAAATAAAACAATAATATTCTTACCACTAGTTTTGTGTCTTGGGTCAACCATTTTAACTCCAACAAACTGCCTCCAACAACGCTTGACTCCCGCCTGGGAGACCAAATCCACTTACTCCCATCACTCCGGTCTCCCGGGGAGGTCTCTGAAAAATGCTATCCGGTTAAAACGTCCCTAGCCCGGGACTCCATCTCCACTTTTATTGTGTCCTAAAACCTGTCTGACCACTCCAACTGCAGACCCTATCTGTTGCTAGGATACCAAGCAGCCTTACCTATTCAACTCTTAAAGGTACACTGTCCATTTGGGTTTAAATATCTAAGCCTTCTCATTGGCCTCCAGTGGCCTGGAGAATGAAGAGCGTGTCACTGTAAGGTTAGGTTGAGATTATGCGGGCAGTGGGCAAAAAAGCCCCCTCGTGTTTTTTGATCTCGCCACTTGAGATTCAATTTCACGTGACCCTGCCACTTTGAACTGGCCCACGCCTTCATTAACCAGGTCCACCACTTGCCTTTATTGAAACTTGCCCCTCTTAACACAGAATATCCAATTTATGGGAATTTACTAAGTTAGGATGAAATTATGCGGGCAGTGGGCAATTCAGCCCTCTTGTGCTTTCTGATCTTGCCACTTGAGATTCAGTTTCACACGACCCTGCCACTTCAAAATGACCGACGCCTTCACTAACCAAGTCCAACACTCATCCCTGTTGAAATTTACCCCTCTCGACCCGGAGCACTAAGTCTATGGGGATTTAACAAGGGTCAATCAGGGTGTGCTTTGGGTTTGTGGGGCTAAAACCAGAGTTAATCGGGAAGTGCCTAAAATTTATGGGGATGTGCACCCCATCTGGATTAGGTTTAAATTTTAAACCATACAGGCAGTGGGCAATTCAGCCCTCTTGTGCTTTCTGATCTCGCCACCAGAGATTCAGTTTCACACGATCCTGCCACTTTAAACTGGCCCACGCCTTTACCAACCAGGCCCAACACTTATCCCTGTTGATCAGTCAGGGTGTGCTTTAGGTTTGTACGGCTGAAGCCAGAGTTCCTAGGGTTTGTGGGGGTGTATGCCCCTTTTGGACCTTAGGATTAGGTTTAAATTTTAGGCTAGTGGATATATTTAAACTGGCCGACGCCTTCACCAATCAGACCCAACACTTATTCCTGTTGAAATTACCCCTCTTGACACGGGACACTGTCTATGGGAGTTTAGCAAGGGTCAATCAGGATGTGCTTTGGGTTTGTGGGGCTAAAGCCAGGGTTAATCGGGGAGTGAATAGGGTTTGTGGGGGTGTGTACCCCATCTAAACTTTAGTAGGGTTTGTGGGGGTGTGTACCCCATCTAAACTTTAATAGGGTTTGTGGGGGTGTGTACCCCATCTAAACTTTAGTAGGGTTTGTGGGGGTGTATACCCCATCTAAACTTTAAGATTAGGTTTAAGTTTTAAGCTAGTGAATATATATGTTTGACTAGGAGATATTAGAATACAGAATTTTAAATGACAGTATATGAACTGCTATGGCGAATGAGCTAGTATAATAAAGCCAGGTTAATCTGGACCATGCCTTTCATTATCAAGGTCCGACACCACTTGGTTCAACGAACCGGGTGTGCACTGGGACACATCATCAGTAATGTAACCTCGGATCATCAGGTGTTTCGGGCCTTTAATCACTAGACACCCTACTCGAGGTGGCCCAACAGTGTCAGGCTCAGACACTGCCTGTATTCCTCCCAGGGACCAATAATGAGAGGCATGTAATTCTAAGGGTAATGATATTTTTTTTAAAAAATCACTACCTGGCATCTATATGCCAAGGGTTACATGGAAAATAAAACAATAATATTCTTACCACTAGTTTTGTGTCTTGGGTCAACCATTTTAACTCCAACAAACTGCCTCCAACAACGCTTGACTCCCGCCTGGGAGACCAAATCCACTTACTCCCATCACTCCGGTCTCCCGGGGAGGTCTCTGAAAAATGCTATCCGGTTAAAACGTCCCTAGCCCGGGACTCCATCTCCACTTTTATTGTGTCCTAAAACCTGTCTGACCACTCCAACTGCAGACCCTATCTGTTGCTAGGATACCAAGCAGCCTTACCTATTCAACTCTTAAAGGTACACTGTCCATTTGGGTTTAAATATCTAAGCCTTCTCATTGGCCTCCAGTGGCCTGGAGAATGAAGAGCGTGTCACTGTAAGGTTAGGTTGAGATTATGCGGGCAGTGGGCAAAAAAGCCCCCTCGTGTTTTTTGATCTCGCCACTTGAGATTCAATTTCACGTGACCCTGCCACTTTGAACTGGCCCACGCCTTCATTAACCAGGTCCACCACTTGCCTTTATTGAAACTTGCCCCTCTTAACACAGAATATCCAATTTATGGGAATTTACTAAGTTAGGATGAAATTATGCGGGCAGTGGGCAATTCAGCCCTCTTGTGCTTTCTGATCTTGCCACTTGAGATTCAGTTTCACACGACCCTGCCACTTCAAAATGACCGACGCCTTCACTAACCAAGTCCAACACTCATCCCTGTTGAAATTTACCCCTCTCGACCCGGAGCACTAAGTCTATGGGGATTTAACAAGGGTCAATCAGGGTGTGCTTTGGGTTTGTGGGGCTAAAACCAGAGTTAATCGGGAAGTGCCTAAAATTTATGGGGATGTGCACCCCATCTGGATTAGGTTTAAATTTTAAACCATACAGGCAGTGGGCAATTCAGCCCTCTTGTGCTTTCTGATCTCGCCACCAGAGATTCAGTTTCACACGATCCTGCCACTTTAAACTGGCCCACGCCTTTACCAACCAGGCCCAACACTTATCCCTGTTGATCAGTCAGGGTGTGCTTTAGGTTTGTACGGCTGAAGCCAGAGTTCCTAGGGTTTGTGGGGGTGTATGCCCCTTTTGGACCTTAGGATTAGGTTTAAATTTTAGGCTAGTGGATATATTTAAACTGGCCGACGCCTTCACCAATCAGACCCAACACTTATTCCTGTTGAAATTACCCCTCTTGACACGGGACACTGTCTATGGGAGTTTAGCAAGGGTCAATCAGGATGTGCTTTGGGTTTGTGGGGCTAAAGCCAGGGTTAATCGGGGAGTGAATAGGGTTTGTGGGGGTGTGTACCCCATCTAAACTTTAGTAGGGTTTGTGGGGGTGTGTACCCCATCTAAACTTTAATAGGGTTTGTGGGGGTGTGTACCCCATCTAAACTTTAGTAGGGTTTGTGGGGGTGTATACCCCATCTAAACTTTAAGATTAGGTTTAAGTTTTAAGCTAGTGAATATATATGTTTGACTAGGAGATATTAGAATACAGAATTTTAAATGACAGTATATGAACTGCTATGGCGAATGAGCTAGTATAATAAAGCCAGGTTAATCTGGACCATGCCTTTCATTATCAAGGTCCGACACCACTTGGTTCAACGAACCGGGTGTGCACTGGGACACATCATCAGTAATGTAACCTCGGATCATCAGGTGTTTCGGGCCTTTAATCACTAGACACCCTACTCGAGGTGGCCCAACAGTGTCAGGCTCAGACACTGCCTGTATTCCTCCCAGGGACCAATAATGAGAGGCATGTAATTCTAAGGGTAATGATATTTTTTTTTAAAAAATCACTACCTGGCATCTATATGCCAAGGGTTACATGGAAAATAAAACAATAATATTCTTACCACTAGTTTTGTGTCTTGGGTCAACCATTTTAACTCCAACAAACTGCCTCCAACAACGCTTGACTCCCGCCTGGGAGACCAAATCCACTTACTCCCATTACTCCGGTCTCCCGGGGAGGTCTCTGAAAAATGCTATCCGGTTAAAACATCCCTAGCCCGGGACTCCATCTCCACTTTTATTGTGTCCTAAAACCTGTCTGACCACTCCAACTGCAGACCCTATCTGTTGCTAGGATACCAAGCAGCCTTACCTATTCAACTCTTAAAGGTACACTGTCCATTTGGGTTTAAATATCTAAGCCTTCTTATTGGCCTCCAGTGGCCTGGAGAATGAAGAGCGTGTCACTGTAAGGTTAGGTTGAGATTATGCGGGCAGTGGGCAAAAAAGCCCCCTCGTGTTTTTTGATCTCGCCACTTGAGATTCAATTTCACGTGACCCTGCCACTTTGAACTGGCCCACGCCTTCATTAACCAGGTCCACCACTTGCCTTTATTGAAACTTGCCCCTCTTAACACAGAATATCCAGTTTATGGGAATTTACTAAGTTAGGGTGAAATTATGCGGGCAGTGGGCAATTCAGCCCTCTTGTGCTTTCTGATCTTGCCACTTGAGATTCAGTTTCACACGACCCTGCCACTTCAAAATGACCGACGCCTTCACTAACCAAGTCCAACACTCATCCCTGTTGAAATTTACCCCTCTCGACCCGGAGCACTAAGTCTATGGGGATTTAACAAGGGTCAATCAGGGTGTGCTTTGGGTTTGTGGGGCTAAAACCAGAGTTAATCGGGAAGTGCCTAAAATTTATGGGGATGTGCACCCCATCTGGATTAGGTTTAAATTTTAAACCATACAGGCAGTGGGCAATTCAGCCCTCTTGTGCTTTCTGATCTCGCCACCAGAGATTCAGTTTCACACGATCCTGCCACTTTAAACTGGCCCACGCCTTTACCAACCAGGCCCAACACTTATCCCTGTTGATCAGTCAGGGTGTGCTTTAGGTTTGTACGGCTGAAGCCAGAGTTAATCGGGAAGTGCCTAGGGTTTGTGGGGGTGTATGCCCCTTTTGGACCCTAGGATTAGGTTTAAATTTTAGGCTAGTGGATATATTTAAACTGGCCGACGCCTTCACCAATCAGACCCAACACTTATTCCTGTTGAAATTACCCCTCTTGACACGGGACACTGTCTATGGGGGTTTAGCAAGGGTCAATCAGGATGTGCTTTGGGTTTGTGGGGCTAAAGCCAGGGTTAATCGGGGAGTGAATAGGGTTTGTGGGGGTGTGTACCCCATCTAAACTTTAGTAGGGTTTGTGGGGGTGTGTACCCCATCTAAACTTTAGTAGGGTTTGTGGGGGTGTGTACCCCATCTAAACTTTAAGATTAGGTTTAAGTTTTAAGCTAGTGAATATATATGTTTGACTAGGAGATATTAGAATACAGAATTTTAAATGACGGTATATGAACTGCTATGGCGAATGAGCTAGTATAATAAAGCCAGGTTAATCTAGACCATGCCTTTCATTATCAAGGTCCGACACCACTTGGTTCAACGAACCGGGTGTGCACTGGGACACATCATCAGTAATGTAACCTCGGATCATCAGGTGTTTCGGGCCTTTAATCACTAGACACCCTACTCGAGGTGGCCCAACAGTGTCAGGCTCAGACACTGCCTGTATTCCTCCCAGGGACCAATAATGAGAGGCATGTAATTCTAAGGGTAATGATATTTTTTAAAAAAAATCACTACCTGGCATCTATATGCCAAGGGTTACATGGAAAATAAAACAATAATATTCTTACCACTAGTTTTGTGTCTTGGGTCAACCATTTTAACTCCAACAAACTGCCTCCAACAACGCTTGACTCCCGCCTGGGAGACCAAATCCACTTACTCCCATTACTCCGGTCTCCCGGGGAGGTCTCTGAAAAATGCTATCCGGTTAAAACATCCCTAGCCCGGGACTCCATCTCCACTTTTATTGTGTCCTAAAACCTGTCTGACCACTCCAACTGCAGACCCTATCTGTTGCTAGGATACCAAGCAGCCTTACCTATTCAACTCTTAAAGGTACACTGTCCATTTGGGTTTAAATATCTAAGCCTTCTTATTGGCCTCCAGTGGCCTGGAGAATGAAGAGCGTGTCACTGTAAGGTTAGGTTGAGATTATGCGGGCAGTGGACAAAAAAGCCCCCTCGTGTTTTTTGATCTCGCCACTTGAGATTCAATTAGGGTTAGGGTTAGGGTTAGGGTTAGGGTTAGGGTTAGGGTTAGGGTTATGGTTATGGTTTAGGGTTAGGGTTAGGGTTAGGGTTAGGGTTAGGGTTAGGGTTAGGGTTAGGGTTAGGGTTAGGGTTAGGGTTAGGGTTAGGTTGAGATTATGCGGGCAGTAGGCAAAAAAGCCCCCTCGTGCTTTTTGATCTCGCCACTTGAGATTCAATTTCACGCGACCCTGCCACTTTGAACTGGCCCACGCCTTCATTAACCAGGTCCAACACTTGCCTTTATTGAAACTTGCCCCTCTTAACACAGAATATCCAGTTTATGGGGATTTAAACCAGTATTAATCAGGGTATACTTAGGGTTTGTGGGGGTGTGTGTGCCCCTTTTGGACTTTAGGATTAGGTTTGAGTGTAGGCCTGGTGGATGTATATGTTTGGCTGGGAGAGCAAGGGTTAATCGGGGTGTGTTTAGGGTTTGTGGGGCTGAAGCCAGGGCTAATCGGGAAGTGCCTAGGGTTTGTGGGGGTGTGTGCCCCTTTTGGACTTTAGGATTAGGTTTGAGTGTAGGCCTGGTGGATGTATATGTTTGGCTGGGAGAGCAAGGGTTAATCGGGGTGTGTTTAGGGTTTGTGGGGCTGAAGCCAGGGCTAATCGGGAAGTGCCTAGGGTTTGTGGGGGTGTGTGCCCCTTTTGGACTTTAGGATTAGGTTTGAGTGTTGGACCGGTGGATGTACATATCGGTTTGTGGGGGTTTAGCAAGGGTTAATCGGGGTGTGCTTAGGGTTTGTGGGGCTGAAGCCCGGGCTAATCAGGAAGTGTCTAGGGTTTGTGGGGGTGTGTGTGCCCCTTTTGGACTTTAGGATTAGGTTTGAGTGTAGGCCTGGTGGATGTATATGTTTGGCTGGGAGAGGTTAGGCTGCCGAGTTTTGAGTATGAGCTGGTATTGGAGGCTAGGCTTATATAGGGAAGTCCGGTTAATCTGGTCCATACCTTTCATTGTCGTGGTCCGGTCCCACTTGGTTCAACGAACCGGGTGTGCAGTGGGACACATCGTCAGTGATGCACCCACGGATCATCAGGTGTTTCGGGCCTTTAGTCATCATACACCCTCCCCGAAGTGGCCCCACCAAAGCTGATCAGGCTTGGTTTGTGTATTTCCCCTGGACCAGACAATGAAAGGCATGTAATTCTGAGGGTAATGCTATTTTAAAGGGTATATAACTGGTGGTGTGGGGTGAGTTTAGCCCCCTGGCGAGAAGAGCATCCGTATTTACGGGTTGTGAAGATGTTAGTTTCAGGGCAGCCTAGCTTTTTAGGCCTCATTTAGGCCGTACGGAGAATAAGTATGCAGTGTTTCAATCCATCTCCTCTCTGCTAGTTTTCTTTGGGCGTTTGACCAGTTTATGTTAGTTTCCAGGCCTAATATTTTTAAGGGGTACGTCCCATGCTCCTGGAAGTGCCTGCTAACTGGTCTGTTTTGGTTTCCCCTTCTGATGTTACTGAGGTGTCCCGTGAGTCTGGTTCTCAAGCTGTTGCCCGTCTCCCCGATGTATATAATATGGCATTCTGTGCACAGGATGGCATATACTACATTCTTTTGTTCACAAGTTATCCTCTGCTCTATCTCGGCCCACTTTCCTGTGGCTCTGTTGTGTATGCTTTTTGAAATTCTCAGGTATATGCATGCCCTGCAGTTTCCCACCTCACAGTTTGGCGCTGCTCGTACTTTGGTACTGACTAGTATGTCTTTCAGATTCCTACCCCTTTTGAAGGCTGAGACAATGGTGTATTGTCCCAGTGTCCCCACTTCCGTTTTCAGTTGCTCAAAGCGTGTTTTGACCATCCTGTGAATATTCACTGCCATCCCACTGTATCCCGTTATCAAGGGTAGTTTCGGTGTTGTGATGTTCTGTGGTCGGGGATTTGTGATACTTTTCAGAAAGTCAGATTTAATGTGCCTAAGTCTCCTTCTGCTGTAGCCCCTGTGTCTAAGAGCAGAGAAGAGGATGGTTGTGGCCTGGTGGAAGTCCTCCGGCCTAGTGCAAATGCGGTGAAAGCGGGTCAGCTGTCCCTTGACAATGTCTCTGAAGGTGTGTTTGGGATGGTGACTCCCTGTGTGTAGGAGGGTGTGTGTGTCTGTGGTTTTAAAGAATACCTTGGTAGCTAGTTTTCGGTTGCCACTTTCTGGTGCTAGTTTAAACACTGTGGTGTCCAGGAAGTCAATCTTCTCCTTATCTGTTATAGCTTTAACCTTAATGGATGGGTGATGAGTGTTTAGGATTTGAATAAATTCCTCTAATTCCCCCTCTGAGTGTGTCCACACTCCCCAGATGTCATCCAGGTATCTATAGAGACACATGGGTTTTTTAGGGCACTCTGGATAGACTGTTTCCTCCCACCCAGCCATGTATATATTGGCATAGGCTGGAGCAAACTTCTTTCCCATTGCTGTGCCCTTGACTTGTAGGTAGAATTTACCATCGAATTCAAAGTCATTTTTAGTCAGGCTGAGGTGAAGGAGTTCTAGCAAGGCCTCGTCCGGTCTCCCTAGCTGAGGGTTCCTCCGTAGGATGTCCCTCACTGCCTCTATACCCCTGTCCGTTTCAATATTGGTGTACAGGCTTTCGATGTCCATGGTGAAGAGTATGGCCCCAGGGGGCACTGACATGGAATTGACTATCCGGACAAAGTGATACGTGTCCTTGATGTAGCTGGGGTGTTTCTGTGAGAGTGGATTAAGGCAGGCATCAATGAACTCCGCTATCCCGTATGACTCACTGCTGCAGTCTGACACGATGGGCCTACCGGGTGGAATTTCCCCCGGAACAGTCCACGAGTCTGGGTTCTTGTGTATTTTGGGAAGGATATAAAACTTTCTCGCCCGTGGCTGCATCCCAGTCAGGTACTCTACTTGCTTCCCTTTGAGGTACCCAGTCCTTTCCAGTTTTTGCAAAATGTTCCCAATTTCTGTGTGTGTTTCCCAATATATGGGTTCCTTTAGTTTCGTGTAGTGCTCTGTGTTGTTTAATTGTCTGTGTGCTTCAAATAGGTATTGCTGTTTGTCCATGATAACTATGCTGCTCCCTTTATCCGCTGGTTTGATAACAATGTCCATGTTTCCCCTCAGTTCTGTCAGGGCTGCTCTCTCCTTCCTGGTTAGATTGGGCTTATCCTGTACTTCCCTCTCCCTCTCTATTATCTCACCCAGTGTGCTCTTAAATTCTAAAATAGCTTCGGACCTGTACCTTCTCTTGGGCATCCAGTTCGAGGGAGGGGTGAAAGGGGTCTTTCTACGTTCTGACTCACCGAAATAGTCAACGAGTACCAGTCTCCTATAGAACTTGTTCATGTCCCTCTCAATCTGCTCCTTATGGAGCTTTGCAGTCGGTACAAAAGTCAGGCCCCTGTTCAGAACCTTTTGCTGGGTTTCTGTAGGGGTGAATGTACGGGAGAGGTTCACGATGGTCTCTCCCAGTCGTGGACCCTGCCTCTCTTGGCTTTGTCCCCACTCTAGTTTAAAGCCTGCATCCACCTCTTGACCATTGTCTGGGCTGTGTTCTCTGTCCAATGGATATGGTCTGTGTCTACCTTAAACTGTCTCGCCGGGATTGCAGGGATATGATTCTTAGTTCTAATAACCTTGTTTAGTTGGCCCAGGGTTGCTTGTTCTGCCTCTGTCAAGCTGTGGCTAAAGTTTAATTCCGGCACCCAGATACTGGCATGGGGAAATTTAATGCTGGCCATCCTCAGTAGTTGTTGAAGCTGTTTAGCAGCTGTTGTTAGTTTATGGGACCTGTTGTTTATTCCGAAAGAAAGGATGACCTTCTTAATTTCTGGCTGTGGCTCTAACTTGTCAAGGACAGCAGTGGCATGGATGAATTTGGCCCCCGGAAAGCTGTCCAATTGAATATCCTTATTAGGGCATCTTTTGATCCTGGAAATGTTAGAGTCCCCTATAAACAGTATAGGTTTAAGGGGCCTCAGTTCCCAATTTAAATTTTTCTGTTTAGAGTTA